>NC_056421.1:13090625-13708750 GCF_905147365.1 Aricia agestis | reverse complement strand
TCATACCAAAGGGTGTTCGTGGTTAGATACCGCTGTCGATTCTGGCGACACTGGAGATACAGTGGTGGGAATGTGTGGTGGGCCAAAGCCCGTTTTAAAAATATAACATCGAACAAGAGAAGTATCTAGGCTTCTCTTGTTCGATGTTATATTTTTACCTCTACAGTGTCTAGTAAAAACAGAGCCTTCTATTTTCGCTTTATGATTCAATGCAGTGAGAATAATGCTGCTGGATAGCCATTAAAAAAGAAGAAGAATGCTGCTGGATTTGCAGTATTGATGAAGGGTTTACACGGTGACGGGTGACTAAAGCCTCACAACTTTGGCGAAAATCAAACGTCTAAATGGCAAAAAAATGGCAAGTTTTTAGCCATATAGACGGTACCAGTAGATTTGCGCCGTGCGGCCAAAGTTGTGCGTCTTTAGTCACCGTGCAAAACACTCATTACGAGTTTATCGAAACGTAATCGCAGCGAACTCTCCGCGACTGACGCGCTCTTTCTTGACAAGGTCTAAGGCCAATAGCGCACTTGCGGCTAGGCCGCAGCGGCCAGGTCACGGCAGCCATCAAGATAGATATACCTTAGTATGAAATCGCCATAGACCACGCGCACCTGGCCGTCACGCGTCCAGCGGCCACACCATACTCTCGATGGCCGCCGCGACCTGGCCGCTGCGGCCTAGCCGCAAGTGCGCTAGTGGGCTAACGCGCGATGAACTATCTTCATTGACCATACAAAAAATTTAAAAAAACTAGCAGTACTACGGAACCCTATATTGTGCGTGGCCCGACACGCACTTGGCCGTTTTTTTTTATTTCGTCGCTTTATTTTTATAGAAGTTATTCATTAAGATTTAAATACATAATCCCTTCAATCCCTTGTTATATAATAATAATAAGCTTTATTTGCCACTACAAAACACGGTAAATATTTACTATTATAATATTATAATATTATGCAGTTCAAAATAGTAGTTGCAAATGATATGATATAGATAAGCAAAATGTAGTAGTACACAAGGATTTCCGTCGTCCGTTACCAACATAACGATAATCGCGACCTCGCGATAACATGTCAACGACCTTTAATGCAATAACTGCAAATGCAATAGACAAGAGTTCTCACTTCTCACCATACTACACTAACTAAAAGACTAAGCCCTAAAGGTACACGGCTACATAACCCTTTATAACATAATAAGAATCAATTTCCTTAGGGTTTTTTGATAAATATGCAGAGTTTATAAAAACAGTTTAAAATTAAATTAAATTTTAAAGAAACCTCATGATTTTAAATTGATATTATATGAAATACCTAAGTCCTTTTTTTGCCGCAAAATGTGCGAAATCTCGAAATGTTCATTTAAAACTGAATTAGCGGGCAACATTGGATCTTACTACTTAATTTGAAAGGTTTTCAAAATAAGGGGACTCCACCAAGCAAGTAATTACAGCTTTTCTCTGTTGAGGACTAATGTATTTAGTTTATAAATTGAGAAGAAAACATAAGAACTTGCTTAACTAGCTGTTTAACATAATCGACAATTATTCATGCGTGTTGACTATTGACACCCAAGTTCAAGAGCGCAATCTAATGAAATGGCTAGATATTACGATAGGTACAACTTTTGCGTTATTTTGCAGAGTCGCAAAATCGCTTATTAGCATGAAAATAAAACCCCTAACCTGTCCTGAAAGTACATTTAATGTCTTGCAAAAAAAAATCGTAAAAAAAGTACTTACTAGTTACTACAAAAGTATTTTTCAAATACTTAATATTAAAATTACCTACAAACTATTCTAAACAAATTCCAAACTTACCATTTTAACTGGTTTGTTTCCATGTTCGCAAATCGTGCACGACATTTTTTATAAATCACTCGAAATGTGACAAGGTAATTTTTTCACAATTGACGTTCGCCCTACAGCCGGCTGTGAACTCGAATGGCGATGGAGGTTATGAAAACTGGTTATGACGATCGAGATTGGAGAGTTTCGAATGTACAATCAGGCTGGCCTCACACAGCCGGAATGTCTCTCTGAATTCATAATCTGAATTCATATTATTAATTCAGAAAGACCGGAATACCATACAATGTCAGTACGCTCCACACACATTCTGATTTTTTCAGATTATGAATTTCATAGATCGATCTGTAAGTATATGAATTTCCGATTATGAAATTCCGGCTGTGTGAGGCCAGCCTCAGAGTTTCAGAGAAGATGGCGGACCTACGTATTTTGGTCGCGTTATGGCAAACCCAGCCGACACGGTCACGACTAATATTGAATTGACATAACCAGACCAAAAGGCGTAGGTCCATCGACTGCCCATCAATTTCTTCGATGGTAGAACCAGATCCACGGCAGTCCACGGTGTATTGAAACGGAAATATGATCATGAGTTCAAATTGGTTTAAAATCTCACTGGGGGGACGTCCATAAGTTACGTGAGACGATTTTGAAGATTTCACCCCCCGCGCCTTAGCGACACGTAACTACTAAAAAAAACGCTTGAATTTATTTAAGAACTAGATGCCCCTTGGACTTTGTCACAATTAACTCCTTAACTTGGGCTGACGAATATTTCAAGACTTAGCCAAATTGGTTCAGGTTCAGAACGGCTTCTGAAGTTATAGCGAGACTTAAGACAATGTAAAATTCATATTTTTTATTTATACTAATTAACTAATTATACATAGATAGTTTCTACGCAAACTAAGTTGCGGCCATAAACTAGCATATTAACTTTATGGTTGCGGCCTTCGGGCAATGTCTAGTACACTATGGTGTTAAAACAATCAGATTAGACTCAAAACTAATTTATTTAATACTTAAACATAAGTTTAAACTTAAAAATACTCTTGTTTATTAATTTTTATCATCACTGAATTAAATGCACTTTAATTGTTATTCTCAACTATACAGATGCACTTTCAAGTATTTCTTAACTAAAATAACACCAATTACAATATCTACCACATAATAATATCTGAGTGGGAGACGACTATTTGTGGCAAGCCACATGTGTTATCACTATCAATTATCACATTATGTGTTTGTTTTAGGACTTGCTATCTCGGTAACAGACTATGGAAAAATATTATTTAAAAATTATTTATTGTTGCTTCTTTTATAATTTAAACAATAAAATCTGAATATGACAACCAATAATAATAATATAGGTATAGTACCTATAGATTACACAGGTGAACAAAATCAAAAAAAAATATGGAATTTTATTCCTGTCTTCAAATCCACTCAGTTTTTTTTTTCTAACAGCTAACAAAAACTAGACTTTTGAGATATAGGTATTGATTACTATTGGCCACATTTTAGTACCAGTCACACTAAAATTTCACATAAAACAGGGGAATTTTAATTAGACACCAGCAAAATCTAATATATGTATCTAAGATTATATTATTAAAAAAAAACAAGACCTGAGTACTTATTAAACAAAACTGAACCCAACTTCCAAGGTAAAAACAATATTCATAAAAAGTATGGAATAATTCTTATTCTTTATCAGTGCCTTTTTTATAATTTCACTAAACCTCAACTAATTCTGTACTCACTTTTCATTATTTTGAAGTCCAGAACCAAGGCATAACCTGGTGTAAAATCTTACTTTTTGGTAGCATCTACCTCGAATACTTCAGGAAAAATTTAAATCACTATATTATGTTTCCTACTCATACTACATACTTACTCAAATAGACCAAAGAAAGTGGAGATGTTAAGAGACAAACAAAACAAATGGAGCACAGCTATCACCCAGGTACCCAAGAGATGGAAAACGGAGTAGAGGTGGCCAACAAACCAGATGGGGAGATGATCTAGCACTAACAGCTGGACACCATTGGAGTAGAGTAGCACTAGACAGAAATGAGTGGAAAAGGCTGGAGGACGCATATGCCGAGAGGCACACTGATCTTCGAGACATTCTATAGCTCGAAGTCAGAATAATAAGGCTATTATATATTATATATGTTTCCATACAAATTTCAAGAAGTCCCCTCGATTCCTCATGGATATCATCATCAGATCACCAATTTTGTAAACGTGATTCGGATGAAACCCTATACAACAACAAAAGAATTATGAAAATCGGTCAACAAACGACAAAGTTATGGTTGAACATACAAAAAACAAATATACAGACAAACAATATAATTTCTGGAGGACCTTCAAATCATCAGAATGATTGATATTTTTATACAGTTAAAATAAATGGAATTACCAAAAAAAAATTGTTGACATAATTTAGCACTGCCTTTCTAATTATAATTTGGATGTGCCTGAACTTCGAAGCTTTAATCATGGTCTCCAAATTATAAAATAATATTGAGTATGCACACACATGAAACAAATATTTTGTATTGCAATAGCATTGTTATATTCTGAACTTCAAGTACCGTCTTCATAAAAATATTATTTTAATCTTCTGACTGGCATATTTTTATGGGGAAATGTGGCTCAATGTTGTATTATCAAATGAATTAGTTTTTATATGAGAAAAAATTTAATATTATGTGTAATACTCCCATAAACCTTAGAAATCATCTTTTAAATAAAGTTCTCGTAAAAAAAAAAAAAAGTTAATTATTACAACTTGAGTCTGACGGCGAACATTGTTTGTGCGACGGGATAGCGATGGACATTGCCATACTTATTTAGTCACTTCAATAAAATAATACGGGCGAAATACTTTATCTATGGCAAAGAAACATTTGCCGGGACAGCTAGTAATATTATACAATTATGTTATTCTTTAATATGAATTTGGAGAGCAAATCATGGGATCTTAAATCTGATTACTTGCCTCAGGCCTGCCTCAAAAGCCGAAAACTCTTACATCGTTTTTAGGGCTTTAACACCTAGCGAGTAGTCTTTCTCTACTTGGTAAGGTTGATATTATAATGTGGTGTTCATTCTGATATGAATTGAGATTATGAATACAGATAGCCATTCTAGATATCAAAGGGCGGCCTTGGATTTAAATTAAGTGCCAACATAAGTCCTTCAATTAACAACATCACAAAATCTAATTTGTTTCATGTACAAATTATTAATAAATTATTTTATTTCAAAGTACTAATATGCAATACTTTTTTAAACATTTTAGGTCCACTTAATATCAGCTTGTGTTTTAACTTTTTGGTAAAAGGTGGACCCGTGCGAGTTTCTTACGCCGGTTCTTCTCGCCGGGTTAGTTCCCAACCCGGTGGTAGGCCTATGTAGACGCAACTTTAATAGTGTTAACTTTGTTAACCTATTTGGAAATAAATATTTTGATTTTGATTTTTGAACTAAAGTCTATGTAAGTAAACATATTATAACTAGTACTTTTCTGGATAGATTGATGGACTATTACTATTGGTTTGGTCACTCACAATACTATGTTAACTGAAACTATAAGAACAACAAAATAAACAAACAAATCTTCAAAATTGGTTGGGTATGAATGCTAAAATTAGTTGCAAGGACTACTGCACTAAACTTGGAGAATTGTTTATGAGCTCAAAGCATGTAGAGAGACTAAAATGCACACTAAAATACTTTACAACGCTGTGAATCTGTTTAGGTTAGCAGTTGCCATAAATTGTTTGATCTGACATAAAAATCTTAAATCTAAAAATGCCTATGCCTTGTAAAAGTACGGTTATGCAACTTACCGCGGCAACATTTGTGGTGGAGAAATTATTTTGGTTAACAAGTCGCACAACGCAGCGCAAATTCTTGCTCGAATTCAGCAGGGCTGATGATATTTTAATTAGTGAAGTGGCCATTTTCAATGAAAAGTTTAAGTTTCCTAAAATAAAAATGTTTTATCGGCCACAAATGTTTGAAATTTTTTTTGCAAAATTCTTTGTTGTCAAAAATTGACGTTAGCTCAAATGACGTATGAATCATGTGTCATCACGTGTCTATGGTTTTCGTTCAAAAATTAGGAAAACAAGAAAGAGGATGATAGGCTTTGAATAACTCTGTTGACGATGATAGCTGGAGTTGTTTATATCCTCTTTGGCTGGAGTGCCTTAAAATTTGAAAATTATAGCAAAACTGTTTCATATACTTTATGTACCATCGAGGAAATTGATTCCTAGGCAGTTGACGGACCTACGTCATTTGGTCGGCTTATGTCAATTCAATATGAGCTGTTGCCTGTTCTCGATTAGATGGATTTGACGTAACGTGACCAAATTACTTAGGGGGATATTAGATTATCATATATATTGGATCCGAGATCATTGAGTCAATGATATTGGATAATGTAATATAGACATATGATTAATTTCTTCCTTGATCATAGATTTTTGACATTTGCTGAGAGATTGGATCCAATACGGTCATAGAAATAGGAGTTGCCAGTTATTTAATATAAAAAAGAGTTTTTAATTTATTGTTCGTTAATATGTTTCAAATAATGTAATGTAATTATTTTTCTAATTATATACTTGGATAATCTTGCTGAAATAACAAAAAACAAGCCATATTAAAAATGACGAAGTCTTTTGACAAATTGAATTCTCTGAGATCTAGTAACCCTGACGTCAATACCTGTCAGCGTTAGCGCTCTCCATTGGCTATTGAAATCACATATGACGTAAAATAGGATTGTGGCGGTACCCACAATTCGCCTAACATTCCTGCATCGCGCTATCAAAGTTTTCAGAGCGCGTCGGTATATATACGACAGCTGAGATGTATCACGTGGGCTCCGGCCTGACCGAGCATAACACCTCGCTCGGTCGGAAGATCTTCCTTTGGCCATCACGAATATCCCATCTCAATCAAGGATCAATGAAATATGATAATGTAATATGATCAAATGATCATATATATTGGATCCTATATATGATCATAGAAATGATCCAATATAAATGATAATGTAATACCCCCCTTAGGTTCGCCATCTGCATAGGAATCAACTTCTCTGATAGTACTTTGGTATAGTCTGTCAAGAAAGTGAAGAGTCATCCCTTTCAAATCAATCTAAGAAAAAAACCGGCCAAGTGCGAGTTGGACTCGCCCATAAAGGGTTCCGCAGCAGTAACAAGGTTTATTTTTATGAAATTAAGAGGTTTTTGATTAATTTTGATATTTCAGTTGATTTAATGAAAGTTAAATTAAGGTTTACCATTTATGACGTATAAAAAAAACTACTGGCTAGATCTCGTTTGAACCAATTTTCGTTGGTAGTTTTTATAGTAATGTACATCATATATTTTTTTAGACTTATCATGTCCCTACTTTAGATGTTAGAGAGGGGGGGGGACACACATTTTACCACTCTTCCAAAGTGGTAAAATGTGTGTCCCCCCCGGACACACATTTTACTACTTTGGAAGAGTGTCTCTCGGAAACTATTCAAGTTAGAAAAAAATGATTTTGAAACCTCAATATTATGATTTTTGAAGACCTATCCATAGATACCCCACACGCATAGGTTAGATGAAAAAAAATTTTTTCTATTTCAGTTGTGTTTAACTACACTAATTTTTTTTTAATTTTTCCATTTTTGTATCAAAATCTTAAAGCGGTTCACAGACTACATCTACTTGCCAAGTTTCAATAATAATAATAATAATAATAATAATCATTTATTTCGGACAACACATCCATAAGTATTAGTTATTAAGTTAGTAACAATTTTTCTTAGACTAAGTTAGTAGTGTTAGTGGTAGTGTTAGTTTTGTTAGTTACAATATTTTATCTTAAAAATTATGTTAGTAAGGTTAGTTGTTTTCATATTATTTCATAATAAGTTGCACCTAGCTTGAGGTGCATGCAGGCTTATCCAATGCCGCAGCAGTGGGGAGTCCCACCTGCATGCCAACGCGCTTAGGATAGTGTTGGGGCTTGCCTGGAGCCTGTTCATCAACGATGCGCATCTTTTTCTAACGTTTGCATAAAAGTCATCAACGCGCGCCTCCGCAAACATGCCGGATGCGCTACAAAACCTGGGCAGCCGCATCACTACCCTAAACGCGTCATTATATTGCACGCGTAGCGCGTTGTATGCCCTCTGCGTATAGTTGGTCCAAAGGCTGCACGTGTAAAATGATTGGCAATAAGCCTTAAACAGAGTTATTTTAACTGGTTCACTACAACGCGCAAACCTTCGGGCCAGCATATTACAGCGGACAGCCAACGCCCTACGCTCCCGCTCTAAGTCTAGATTATCACTTAGGTCGTCGGAGACCCAGTGGCCAAGATATTTAAACTTTGTTACCATATTCAGTGGTGCATTACATAACGATAGAGGTTGTTTATGTTCGTAGATTTTATTACCCGACTTAAATATCATAAATTCGCTTTTATTTGTGTTGTATCGAAGACCATGGGCCTCCGCATAACGTTCGCATATTCTCAGCAGCTTCCTTAAACCCTTCATTGAGGGGCTCAGCAGAACCATGTCATCTGCGTAGCTGATGTTGTTGACACATACACCAGCCACGTGACACCCAATTCTGGTACTGCTGAGCTCCTCAATGAGGGAGTTTATGTACAAATTAAAAATACGAGGCGAGCTGATCCCCCCCTGTCTCACACCGCACTCCAGACCAAAGGCATCCGAATAGGTATTAACCCACCTAACCACGTTTTTCTGATTACCGTACCAGAATTTAAGAAGCGAGATAATATCATCTGTTACACTAGTATCACGACGTAATTTTTCCCACAAAATATTATACGACACCATATCGAACGCCTTTGATAGGTCTAAATAGCAGGCATAGACTGGCGTTTTTCTTGCTGTGTAATATTGGACAGTTTGCTTGAGACACAGTATCGCAGTTTCGGTTGATAGGCCTGGTCTAAAACCGAATTGGGCATCATTTAGTTTTATGCCATTGCTCAGCTGCTTGTCGAGCAAACTGTCCAATACCTTAGCAGTGACTGTCGCTAATGAAATAGGCCTGTAATTCGACATGTTTGCCACATCGCCAGTTTTGTTCTTTATAATTGGTACAACAACGGTATACATTAGGTCTTTTGGTAAATAAGAATGTCCCACACATATCGTGAATAACATAGCCAATACTCGATATAAGTGAGGACCTGCGTATTGCAGATGTTCAATGCTGAGACCGTCGTGGCCCGGAGATTTACCTCTAGTCATATTTTTAACCACACTAGCCACATCTTTGGCAGTAAAGTGTGTAACCCGGTCATCCACGGCGGCCTCAGCATTCAACGTCCACTGGGCTGATGATGATGATGATGACAGTGGAGATTCCATCCTAAAGTGGGTTCTAAAAGCATTTGCTATCTCAACTGCATCATATTTGTCAGCGACGCAGACGGGAGCACACGAACCTGAATCTAACTCTTTCGTACATTTCCAAAATTTTCTAAAATTTCTACCAGAGTGATGCTTGGCGATGGCATCCATTTTTACTTTATGCTCATTATTCTGGCACCACTTAAGTTTGGTCTTGAATATTTTACGAGATTCTTTCATATTTTCATAAACATAACCACAACCGGGTTTATTGTGGGACAACCATAGCTTATACCAGTGTCGAGCTCTCCCGTGTGCCTGATTATGACATAATCATTCCAGCCTGTGACATGTTTAAATTTATGCTTAGCATTTTTTAAATTACTGCTTATTGAGGCGTCTGTTAAGATCTTAATTATCCTTTTATACATGATATCTATATCCATTTTACATTTTAAATTACTACACCTCTTATCAGCACAATCATGAAATTCCAATGGAAAATGAAAGTCTTTTAAATCACCATTACATTTGTCAAAGTAACTATTTATTTCAGAAGCATTTCTGCGGCCCCAAATTATTTTATTATACAAATTATGTTTTGTATGAGACTGCGAAACCTTAGCTTGAATTAAGTCCAGGTTACATTCAATCATAAGAGGTAAATGATCAGACCAATAAGTGTCCTTCAACACTGACACACCGCATATTGTTTGTCGCGCAGCACTAGTGACGAGACAATGGTCTAGCCATCGTCTACAGCCATGAGCGTCACTAATAAAAGTGTACGTGTCACTGTCTAGTAAATCCATGTCCACACACGACCACGACTGATCGCAACAAAAGCTCGAAAGTTCATTGGCAAATAACTCACCTGGGTGGGCGTTAAAGTCACCAAGCACGTAAACGGATTCGACATCGTTACCTTCGATAATTGCACAGATTTCACTCAAACACTGGGTGAACTCTAATAAATTGTCACTGGAGTCCGTAGGCATGTACACCGAGAATATTAAAAGCGATTTGTTCAATAGTATAGCTCTAATAGTTTCGAAGATAAGGGGCTGTGACATACGGACGGACAGACAGACAGACATAACGAATCTATAAGGGTTCCGTTTTTTGCCATTTGGCTACGGAACCCTAAAAAGAGATGACAGTATGATTTTGCCACTTTTTAATTTCTTCACTTTCTTGACATACTGTAGTTTAAAAACAATGAAAATAATATTAAGTGAAACACAGTAGGGAATTTTAGTGGAAAATTAAAATTTACCAATCGCAAATAACAAAATAGGTATAATATTATGTAGCATCACTGCAGTTTATATTAATTCGTTTCCAAATAATTTAAAATTCCTTACCTTATAATTAATTCACTTTCAAACATTCTTTGTACGATAACATAAATAAATCACGTCAAATACTTTATATAAGTTTTCTTAGCATTAGTACTATGTGCCCAGTAAAATAAACTATTAAACTGGTATGGTTATAACTGGTACAACTATGTACTTCGAGAAGGTTATCGCCAAAGGTTAAGAACTTAAAATAGTGAATTCAAACAAAAAAATCTTATCAATAGTTACATAAGATTGATACCGTTTACCTACCATTAAGTTTAAATAATATTAATTAAGCATAACATTATGAACTTTTAAATAATGTTACTTTATATATTTTTTAAATTGTATATTAGGTACTGCTACGTATGTAACATAAGTATTTATTTAATCACTTTACTGTAGCTCTTACTAAAGAATACTATAATAATTATGTATAATGATATTTCATAAATCAATATCCGCTGTTTTTGTCTGTCATAATTTATAACGCTTATAATAAGCTAGACAAAGACAAGCAGATCTTGCATTTTTTACTAAACTACACATAAATTATAGTTTTTGTTTCTTCTATTCAGTTTCTTTCTTAAAATTATAAGTTGTGTAAATATATTTTTTATAATTTATAACTTTATAACAGGAAACTAATGTAAGCTTTGTGTTTTGCCCAGTTTTGCTGAGTGAAGATATGTGAAAAAGTGAAGTAATTAATACATTTTTTGCTCTGTTATTTCATTTATTATATGCCGTAATTGCAACCGTTTAAAATCTCGATCGGTCTGTTCATTGCTTACTTATAGATATTTATAAAACACTAGCTGACCCGGCAAACGTTATTTGGCATATATATTACTAGATGTCCCGCGCGGCTTCGCCCGCGTAAATTAGGTATTTTACAGAAACCGTACATTTTCCCATTAAAACTATTTCCCCCGTTTTTCACTCATTTTCCTGAGTTTCTTTGGTCGTATTAGTCTTAGCGTGATAATATAATATAACCTATAGTCTTACTCGATAAAACGATAATATAATATAACCTATAGTCTTACTCGATAAAAAACTCGACTCGAATAAAATATTGAAATTTTGTATGCACATTCGTTCGCTGACCTGAGAATAGTTTTTATCTACATTTTTATTGATACTTGAAATCCTACTTCCTACTAATATTATAAAGGTGAAAGTTTGTTTGGATGTATGGATGTATGGATGTGTGGATGTTTGGATGTGTGGATGTTTGTTACTCTTTCACGCAAAAACTACTGAACGAATTTTAATGAAACTTTACAATAATATAGCTTATACATCAGAATAACACATAGGCTACAATTTTAACCGACTTTCAAAATGGGGGAGGTGTTATGTTCGTTTTCTTTTATTTAAATCAGGCATCTTGGCCCATATTACAATTTTAGAATCGGTAGAGCTGTTTTGGAGGAGTTCGCGCACAAACACTGTGACATGAGAATTTTATATATTATTAGATAAAAAATAATTTTTAACTCACAAAAGCTTTATTATTTTATTTAAAAACATTACGATAGGAATATCTAATATCAGAGAGCTGACGACGACGACTAGACCGGTTTAAATAGCTAAATCAAATTCATTCCATGGCCAAGTTTGAAGACTGATGCTCTTGTCGTGACTCCATGTGTAAAGTGGATAAACAACTGTAAGCATTTTTATTTAATATTTTATTAAAATTATGTTTCAAATTAAGGATAAAAATATTATTTCAATTTAAACATAATAATTATTATAAAAGGTTTTAACAAAGGATGTTATTTATATCAGATGATAAGCTAATAAAATATATTTATAACAAACCTAAATCAAAATATTAGAAAATTATCTTTAACTCCATTCATCATCATTTTACAGTATGCTTATATGAGTTATGAGTTATGACGTTTATAAAACTTTTGAATTGTGACTTTTACAGGTAAGCTGCAAGGTTTATACATCACAGAAGTTTTTTTTATACGTCTTTTTAATGAATATTCTGTAAGTACAACCGTTTCTTACACCTTTTCTCTGAGACTTTTATTTAAATTTTTAGCATTTTCTGAAACCGCACAACTGATTATTTATTAAAATATTGTAACGAAAGCCATTTAAAATTTGACTTTGAAAGTGAGAAAATAATATATAACCCACATCCATTACAAGTATAATAAAGTGTAAACTATCACTTAAATTATCTGTATTGGTATAATTACCGGAATCATTAGGGGTTACGGCATGTACAAAGTGTAACAAAACTAAGTGATAACTGATAATAAACGAGGTACATTTACACATCCTAAAGTATTATCACTTAGTTTTGTTACACCCTGTAGACATTAACTTGCTAAAAGGCGAGCTTTGTGAGGGCTCGCGTCGTCATTCATCACACCTTGGCTGACTGATGATAACATATCTATATATGGAAAACCTTGACTGACTGATGATAACACATCTATAAATGTAGATGTGTTATCATCTCATCATATATCTCATCATATAATATCATCAATAAAAATTACTATGTTAAAGCACAAATCAATAGTTCTTCCGTAAAGTCTACCACAAAATGTACAAGTTGTGGGATATACTAGGTCTGATTTAATACACAGTGCCTGTATTTTTGGAACAGCAAAGTAGCTGTTGAGTTATTAACAGTAAATGTATTGCGTTTCAGATGGACATTTGACTCAATGTTGCGCGTACTTTTTGCACTCGGAATCGCGTGCACAGTAGCAGACATTTCGGAGGGCGTGGATTTTATTCAAAATACTGAAAATGACACCCAAACGTCCGCTTTAGAAGCTACTAACACTTCATCTTTCGACTGCAAAAGCTACACCTCATGTACTCAATGTGTGAGTTCACCATCTCCTTGTGATTGGTGTATTGACGGTCATAGATGCACTCATGACACAGAAGAAAATTGTAGAAATGACATACTGGTAACTGGCATCAGCAGAATTGGTCCAAGCTATCGTTCCGGTCCAAGCTTTTGTCCAATACTAAAGTCAACATTTGGTGACACAAACGAAATATTAGTTCCTTACGGTGCAAAGAAAGCAATAAAAGTTAGGGTTCATATCGTCGGTCAATTTATAGTGCAAACCAGATTTGTATGTCAGTTTAAAATTGAAGGTAAAATTATCCGTGTAAATGCCCAACTTCTTGCCGATACTATTTACTGTGACCATGTCGAGTGGACTTATACTTCCCATCCTTCAAATAAAACCGCGTCGTTTGATGTTATTTGGGGAGGTTCTAAGCCTTTAGATAATCCTTATAACATCCATGTAGTAATTTACAATTGTAACGGTATGGCCGACGATTGTGGGAATTGCTTAGAGTTAGCAGATAAGTTTGGTTGTGGTTGGTGTCAGGGCTCAAATCGTTGTGAACTGCAAGATCAATGTGGAGCTCAAAATAACTGGCTAGACCGCACCCAAACTTGTCCTAAAACCGAAATTGACATTCAAAATCCCGCCTTAGAAGCTAATAATAATTCTTCGTTTGTCGAATGCAATGCCTACACCTCATGTACTCAATGTGTGAGTTCACCTTATCCTTGTGATTGGTGTGTTGACGGGCAGAGATGTACTCATGACACGGCAGAAAATTGTAGAAATGATATACTCGTAACTGGTGTCAGTAGAACCGGCCCGAGCTTTCGCTCTGGTCCAAGTTTTTGCCCAACACTAAATTCAACATTTGACGACACAAATGAAATATTAGTTCCTTTCGGTGCAAAGAAAGCAATAAAAGTTAGGGTTCATATCGTCGGTCAATTTATAGTGCAAACCAGATTTGTATGTCAGTTTAAAATTGAAGGTAAAATTATCCATGTGAATGCCCAACTTCTCGCCGATACTATTTACTGTGACCATGTCGAGTGGACTTATACTTCCCATGCTCCAAATATAACCGCGTCGTTTGATGTTATTTGGGGAGGTACTAAGCCTTTAGATAACCCTAATAACATCCATGTAGTAATTTACAGTTGTAACGGTATGGCCGTCGATTGTGGGAATTGCTTAGAGTTGGCAGATAAGTTTGGTTGTGGTTGGTGTCAGGGCTCAAATCGTTGTGAACTGCAAGATCAATGTGGAGCTCAAAATAACTGGCTAGACCGCACCCAAACTTGTCCTAAAACCGAAATTGACATTCAAAATCCCGCCTTAGAAGCTAATAATAATTCTTCGTTTGTCGAATGCAATGCCTACACCTCATGTACTCAATGTGTGAGTTCACCTTATCCTTGTGATTGGTGTGTTGACGGGCATAGATGTACTCATGACACGGCAGAAAATTGTAGAAATGATATACTCGTAACTGGTGTCAGTAGAGTCGGTCCGAGCTATCGTTCCGGTCCAAGCTTTTGTCCAACACTAAAGTCAACATATGACGACACAAACGAAATATTAGTTCCTTTTGGTGTAAAGAAAGCAATAAAAGTTAAGGTTCATATCATCGGTCAATTTATAGTACAAACTAGATTTGTGTGTCAGTTTAAATTAGAAAGTAAAATTATCCATGTGAATGCCCAACTTCTTGCCGATACTATTTACTGTGACCGTGTCGAGTGGACTTATACTTCCCAATCTCCTAATGTAACGGCGTCGTTTGATGTAATTTGGGGAGGTTCTAAGCCACTAGATAATCCTAATAACATCCATTTACTTATTTATAAATGTAACGGTATGGCCGGCGATTGTGAAAAGTGCCTAAAGCTAGCAGATAGGTTTGATTGTGGTTGGTGTCAGGGCTCCAATCGCTGTAATTTTAAGAAACAATGTGATGCCCAAAGTATTTGGTTAGACCGCAACCAAACCTGTCCTCGCACTGAATAATAGTTAATAAGCAAGCTAATTTTTCTCAATATATAATTTATAAAATTTTTCAAAAGCATTACAGATACGTTATAATACAAATTACTTACCATTTTTTTTATTTACTAAAATATAATTGAGGAATAATAATTATGTATTAGTAAGTTGGCTAAATGGTGATGTATATAATATTAAAATTACAAATAATAATTATTGTAGTTCTGACTTTAGTGACTAAAAAGATAAAATAAAGAAAAAGAAATAAATAAATATTTAATTAAAGATATTATCGTCTTTTTATTATCAATAAATTTGTAAAATCTGATACAACTGTTAAACTTCGCTTGCCTTTCTTTCAGGTTATGCACAAGCTCATTTACCCCGAAATAATATAAAAATAATTTTAAAATAATTATTATTATCAGCCGAACAGGCTGATAATATTACAATACTGTTACCGTTTTGATAATTACCTATATGATTATTATTATCAACAGTTTTATATATTTAGTTAAGATTAATATTTACGCATTTTAGTATTATAAGAATATTAATTAATGCATATTTTAAGTTTCTTAAAATAATATTATCATTAATTAATTAAATTTTTTACGTTTAACAAAACACAGTCTTCTGATTTCAAACTATGTACTATGTACCAAGATAGGTTCCCCAAACTCCGCTAATTGCTAACTATTTCTCTATTTGAATAAAACTTAATAAACATAATAATATTTCGTTGAATTCAAATTATAAAATATAAATAACGTCATGTTTTAACGCCAAATCCATCCCTAGACCCTATGGTCTAGGGATGGATTTTATTTTCATAAACCTATGTTGCATTATAGTATATATTAAGTCTATGTTTATTTTCTATAAATTTTTTTATGGTAAAAAGGCCCATTCACGGCAGGACAGCAGTCCTGCAGTGAATGGGCCTCACTGATTGGTTCACACTCGGTGTGGCCGGCCGGAAACAACGAGTGTGAACCAATCAGTGAGCCTAATTCACTGCAGGACTGCAGTGCAGTCCTGCCGTGAATGGGCCTTTTAAAAGTTAGTGATCTTAAAAAAATATAAATGCTTTTGTCTATGGTCTAAATTATTTCTGAACGAAACCTACAGTGCTGCTGTTGGTGGCGGAATACGGAACTAAGCTCAAATCGGCTGGTCTCGGCTAATCTCGGAGCAGTCACGCCTAGACTCGTTCGAAAAGCGAAACCGAATTCATTCCATGGCGAAGTACGAAGACTGATGCTCTTGTCGTGAACTCCTTTTGCAAACGGGCTATGTTGCTTATTTAACCGGATATTGTTATACGAAAAGACCTTTAGGATTAAGTGATCGAAATTAATAAAGTGGTGATAAGTGTACGACTATGAAATAACAGTGCTACCGAGTAATATTGTGAAGTGGTGCAACAGTGTTACAAAAAGTTCAAAAAGCCATTTTACCCCGGATTTCAAAGGATTGTCCACAACATAATTGCATTTTAAATCACGGTGAGTCAACGTTTTTACATTTAACGGCGTCGAAAGTGCGTGGCGTTTATTAGAATGGCTTCCATGTATCGACTGACGTGCGCGGTAATGGCCGACAATATTTTCGTTCTCGCCAGTGTTAACCGATAGATAAGGGGAGAAGTTAATGAATTAGATTGTTGCGATACGAGTAAAGATGGATTTTTTCGACACACTTTAACGTAGGTGGTTCTGCGAGTGGGCGGCGGCGTTCATGGAATGCAATCGACCGCCGCCGCCGTACGCTCGTGCAATACATTTTACGGCGTGCCTCGGTGCCTCGAATACAGTTCGTTTTATCAATTCTTAACTGATATATTAAAACGGCCTACTTATCTTTCCGGCTAGTGATCGATATCTGTAAATTCGTAGTCTAGATAGAATACAGCTTAGTTTGTGGTGTTATCACATCATAATCTACAACTTACAAGAACGGACTCGCCTGCACCCAATAAATCATTAGCGGGCGAAGCCAACTATCCGAGAGCCCTGAGGGCTTTAAACAGTGATGTTTGTTGTTACAGGTGACCGCTAGAACGGACTGCAAGGTTTCCGCATTATGAAAGTGCGATTCCATACATGCGTAATATAAACAAACACGAGTAGAAATTTCGAAGCCCGTCCTAACTAATTTCGCCATGGCTGTTCTGTAAGTATATCCGTTGTCGTCGATGTTTTAAGTTTTTATGATTATTTGATTCCCTGCGTTACCACGTTAGCTCCCTCGTTCGTACAGCATGCCAAGTAAATTTTTTGTTACTCCCTTTTATGATGAGGCTTTCGTCGGCGTGTGACTATCAGTGCACTGACCGCGTCGGGGCCGCCGGTGGCCGCTCGTTCCTAGTACTAACCTATTTTTGTGCGCGGCGATAGAAAAAACATCCGGTGAGCAGGTTTACATTCATATTCAACACTCACAATACCTGCACAGTACATCACATCGTTCTGCCGGCAGACGCTGCTTTTTATCGTTCGGATCGTGCGGTCTACGTGTGACCTAAAATAGGTTGGTACTGCTCGACGGGGCCGGGCACCCGGCCGTCCCGCTCGCGTCGCGGACTCGCTCCAATCGCACTGGACCTCTCCTAACCTTCGCGTGCGTCCTCGAAGGTCGATAGACGTTAGGTCGGCGTCGCGCTCGTACTCCGTAGGGTCGCAGGAGCGGTGCGGTGCGATAGGAACGGAGCGGCGGCGTCGGGCAGTGGCTGAGCGGGTGTATCGCGTTCCAGATGGGCGGGTGGGTGCCTCCGCGGACGACGGCGGTAGGCCACATGCGTCCGCGCCATGTGGCGCGTGCTGCTGACCCTCGGGGCCGCGTGCGTCGCCGCGCGCGCCTCGCAGGACGTGGTGCGCATCTTCTCCGATCCGGTCAAAGCGCCATCCTCTCTCTTCAATCACCTGGTGGTGGACCGCAACACGGGTCGCGTGTACGTGGGCGCCGTCAACAGGATCTACCAGCTGTCGCCCGACCTCGAGGTGGCCCAGCAGATCGTCACCGGCCCGGTCAACGATTCCGCCCAGTGCACCTTCGACTGCCCGCCTAGTTTCGTCAAGAAGCCGACGGACAATGTGAACAAGGCGCTGGTCATCGACTACGCGACCAGTCGCCTCATAACGTGCGGCTCGGTGCTGCAAGGACTGTGCTCCGTGCGGAACCTGAACAATATATCCCACGATGTCCGGGAAGTGCGCGAACCGGTCGTGGCCAACAACGCCAGCGCGTCCACGGTCGCCTTCATAGCGCCGGGACCGCCGAACCCGCCGATGACGCAAGTGATGTACGTAGGAGTGACTTTTACTGGGAATTCGCCGTATCGTTCCGAAGTGCCGACCGTCAGCAGCAGATCCCTGGAGGACGACAGGCTCTTCGTGATAGCTCGAACGGCGGTGACCACCGGGACTCGAATGTTCGTCAATTCGTTGTCGCGAGAACGTTATCCTATAGATTACGTGTACGGTTTCAGCTCCGATGGATTTAGCTATTTTCTAACGACTCAGCTGCGCGGCGTCGGCTCCGACACATACTACAGCAAGCTGGTTCGTGTGTGTCACGACGATGAGAATTACTACTCGTACACCGAGATACCCATGTCGTGCGTGGGCGAGGGTGGAGGAAATTACGGCTACAACCTAGTGCAGGCCGCATTCGTCGGGAAGGCCGGATCAGTGCTCGCCGGCGAACTGGGAATAACCGCCCAACACGATGTACTCTTTGCAGCTTTCAGTCAGAGCAAAGCCATCAACACAAATATTCCATCTAACCATTCGGCCATTTGCGTCTACTCCCTAAAAGCGATACGTCGTAAGTTCATGCAAAACATTAAGACCTGCTTCAGCGGAAACGGCTCGCGTGGCCTAGATTTCATCTCGCCGTCGCACGCTTGTATCGGAACGAAGTTGCAAACTATAAGCGAAGATTTTTGCGGACTAGATGTGAACACTCCGCTAGGAGGCGAGCAACCAGTGGAAGCGGTACCCGTGGCTACCTTCCCGAAGAGGCTGACCGCCGTAGCGGCCACTGCGACCGGCGACTACACCGTTGTATTTGCGGGGACGGCCGACGGTCATCTCAAGAAGATCGTCGTAGAGAGCGCCACGTCCGCCTTCGAGTACGGAGACATCGTCGTCGACGACGGATCTCCTGTCAATAAAGATTTATTCTTTGATACTCAATTGATGCATTTATATGTGATGACCGAAAGAAACGTTTCGAAAGTGAAGGTTCAAGAATGTAGCGTGTACAAATCGTGCCTGACTTGCTTGGGCGTGAAAGATCCGTACTGCGGCTGGTGTTCCCTAGAAAATAAATGCAGCCTCCGATCCGACTGTCAGGAGGCGGCGCAGGACCCGCTTTATTGGATATCGTATCGCAGCGGTCGGTGCACGACCATCACACAAGTAACACCAAATCAATTACAACGAACAACAGCAAGAACGTTAGATTTAGTCATTGAAAATTTACCGACTCTAAATGCTCAGTTTATGTGTGCGTTTACAGCGTTAGATCGTACTCTCGTTAGTAATGCGACCAGAAAACCGTATGGTGTTAATTGTACTACACCGCGTACCGATACACTACCACCCATTCCTGCCGGTCAGCATCATTTCACGGCTAAACTCTCAGTGCGCACTACCCAAGGTCCAGATTTCGTCGCTACTAATTTTACGTTTTTCGATTGCAATACGTACGGCTCGTGTACCCAATGCGTCAGCTCTTCTTTTCCGTGCGACTGGTGCGTAGACGGGCACAGATGTACTCACGATACGGCGGAAAATTGTAGGAACGATATACTCGTCACGGGGGTCAGTAGAATAGGTCCCAGCTATCGCTCCGGCCCGAGTTTCTGTCCGACAATAAACTCGACATCAGACGGCACCAACGAAATATTAGTTCCTTCCGGTGTAAAAAAAGCAATAAAAGTTAAGGTCCACATAATCGGTCAATTCATTGTACAGACTAGATTCGTATGTCAGTTTAATATAGAGGGTCGGGTTACCCATGTCAACGCTCAACTTCTCGCCGACACTATTTATTGCGAACACGTCGAGTTCACTTACACCTCCCGCGCTCCTAATATAACCGCGTCGTTCGCCGTAATCTGGGGAGGGTCGAAGCCGCTAGATAATCCCGATAATACTCATATACTCATTTATAGATGTAACGACATGGCCGACAACTGCGGCATGTGTCTAGCTCTTCCTGAGAAGTTCGGTTGCGGGTGGTGTCAGGGATCGGATCGGTGCGAAGTCCAGGAGCAATGCGGGGCTCCGAGCGTCTGGCTCAACCGCACGCAGACGTGTCCTAATCCCGAAATCCACACGTTTAGACCTCAGCTAGGCCCGTGGGACGGCGGAACGAATATAACTATCGAGGGTATCAATTTGGGTCGAAATATATCTGATATTTACAACGGGGTCACCATAGCCGGTATAAAATGTCAGCCCATAATCGAGTTGTACGTGAAAACGAGGCGCATAGTCTGTACGGTGGACGGACCCGGGGAGGAGGTGCCCCGGGACGGACCCGTCGTGGTTCGCGTGGCCGACTACCGCGGGGAATCTAAACATCACTACGCGTTCGTCAATCCGAAAATAAATTCTATTCAACCGAAGTACGGACCCCAGTCGGGCGGCACTAAATTGCGCATCACGGGCGAGTATTTAGACGCGGGAAGTAATATTCAAGCTTTCATAGATGATTTGCCGTGCGCAATTTTATCGGTATCGCACGAGGAAGCCATATGTAGGACCAGTCACTCGTATCAATTGAAAATGGGCACATTACGAATGCGTTTCGATAACGGTATGCGAACGTTGGAGCGGGAAAAATTCGAGTATATCGAGGATCCGGTCGTGGTATCCGTCGAGTCCGGTCCGCCGCTCGCGTCGAAACAACCGAAGGGCATTCCGTCCGGCGGCATAAGTATCAGGGTGATGGGGCGCAATTTCCATTCGATTCAATTCCCACAGATTTACGTCTACCACGACAACAGACCGTACATAGCGCCCTGCCACCGAGTAGACTATCAGACTCAGCTCATATGCGAGTCTCCGGGGATAGAGAGCGCCGGCCTAAACATAGACCCGGATAAACCGCTAGAATTAGAGTACGGATTCAATATGGACGACGTCCAGAGCGTGCAAAATCTTACGACTAAGACCGGCGACGCTTTTCTGCTTTATCCGGACCCAATTTACGAGAAGTTCGACGAGGATGTAAAGTATTATAAGTCTGAATATTTAACTATAAACGGTCAAAATTTGGATAGAGCGAGCACGGACGTCGACGTAGAGGTGCGCGTCGGTGAAAGTCTGTGTAACATTACGTCTATCGCCAGGCATCAGTTGACATGTAGGCCCCCGTCTCGCGACGAGCTGCCCGACGGAGTCGACACGCCGGAGGTCGTCGTCAAAGTCGGCCGTGCTCTGACTTATAAAATAGGTAAATTATCGTATTCGTCGCAGACCGGCTTGCAGGCGGCTATAGGAAAGCCAGTATTATTCGGTGTCGTAGCTAGTATCGTAATACTCATATTAGTATTTGTCATATTTTTAGTTATGTATAGGAGGAAGTCGACGGAGAATATTAGGGTTTTAAAAAATATGCAGGAGCAAATGGATATTTTAGAGTTAAGAGTGGCCGCGGAATGTAAGGAGGCCTTCGCGGAGTTACAGACTGAGATGACAGATCTGACGGGTGACGTCACAGGCGGTATACCGTTCCTCGATTATCGTACGTACGCTATGAAAATATTGTTTCCTAATATAGACGATCACGCCGTACTCCAGTGGGAGAGGCCCGAGCTTATGAGAAAAGAAAAAGGTCTCAGAATGTTCGGACAGTTAATTATGAATAAAACATTCCTTTTATTATTTATTCGTACTTTAGAAAGTAATAGATATTTTTCGATGAGAGATCGCGTTAACGTAGCTTCCCTAATTATGGTCACGCTCCAGAGTAAAATGGAGTATTGCACTGACGTTTTAAAGACTCTCCTAGCGGAACTGATCGAAAAATGCATGGAAAGTAAAAGTCATCCCAAATTACTGCTCAGGCGCACCGAGAGTGTCGCAGAGAAAATGTTGAGCGCGTGGTTTACTTTCCTATTATATAAATTTCTTAGAGAGTGCGCCGGCGAACCGCTCTATCTTTTGTTTAGGTCGATGAAAGGTCAGGTAGACAAAGGACCGGTGGACGTTATCACCTCCGAGGCGCGGTACTCTTTGAGCGAAGAAAAACTCATTAGGCAGTCGATTGATTTCAAACCGATGACCGTAAGCGTGTCGATATCGCAGCAGACGATCTTCGTTAGTGGCTTAGACGCCACGACGGAGAACGTTCACGTTAAAGTTCTCGACTGCGATACGATAAGTCAAGTCAAAGAAAAATGTTTGGACGCAATCTATCGCGCTACGCCGTACTCTCAGCGACCGAGTCGGGACGAATTAGATTTGGAATGGCGTACGGGCGCCTGCGGTCGATTAATTTTGTACGACGAAGACACGACGACTAAATGCGAGGGCGAGTGGCGCAAACTTAACACCCTCAATCATTATCGCGTCCCCGACGGCGCATGCTTGAGTCTAGTCGCTAAACAGAGCTCGGTTTATAATCTGTCGAATATGGAGAAAAACGACAAGTCGCACACTTACGAAACGCTCAATAGAGGCAAATACGGCTCCGCCAGTCCCCCGGCTAGTCCACTCAAATACGAGCACGGCTTCAAATATTGGCATCTGGTTAGGCATCACGACGGGGATGCGCACAAGGAGGGGGAGCGGGGAAACAAGATGGTATCCGAAATATATTTAACGCGCCTGCTAGCCACCAAAGGAACATTGCAAAAGTTCGTCGACGACTTATTCGAGACTATTTTCAGCACCGCGCACCGGGGCTCCGCGCTTCCCCTCGCCATAAAATATATGTTCGATTTCCTCGACGATCAGGCATTGCAGCACGCGATCTCCGACCCCGAGGTAGTGCACACGTGGAAGAGCAATTCGTTACCCTTGCGCTTCTGGGTTAATCTAATTAAAAATCCCAACTTCGTTTTCGACGTTCACAAATCTAACACCGTCGACTCGTGCCTGTCGGTGATCGCGCAAACTTTCATGGACTCGTGCTCCACTTCCGACCACATTCTGGGCAAAGATTCGCCCTCGTCGAAGCTCCTATACGCTAAAGACATACCGGTGTACAAGGAATGGGTGGAGCGCTACTACGCGGACATCAAGCTGATGCCCGCCATATCCGACCAGGACATGAACGCGATGCTTGCGGAGGAGTCGCGGCTCCACACGAAGGAGTTCAACACGAACTGCGCGCTCAACGAGCTGTACGCGTACGCGGTCAAGTACAACGAGCAGCTCATGGTGACGCTCGAGGAGGACGAGTTCTCGCAGAAGCAGCGCCTGGCCTTCCGCCTCGAGCAGGTGCACGGCCTCATGGCGCACGACTATAACGTGTAGAGTGTAGCGCGAGGCCGTCCCGCCCCACCGCCCACCGCCCTGTATATACTGCCCCCGCACATATCTACGCTGGAAACTATTGTATATATTAGATAGTGTACAGTCTTTAATATTGTAATTTTTGTATAATTTCAGCGGTCCGATGTCGTTTTTTAATTTTATATAATGAACTTTGTATTGATTTTACACGACGAACCCGGCCGGCCGCGGTCGTGCCACAGTGTGCATCGTAAACTAAAAAATTGTGTATGTATGTCTATGTGTGCTCGCGTCGTACGAGTTAATGTTACGTCGATCGGTGTAAAATGTGTGTCGCAAATGAAATCGCATGTGAGCGCGCCGGCGAGCGACGGCTCGCTCGCCGACGGGCGGACTTTTAAATTTGTACTCGCAATCTACTTAACGAAATAACCGACAGTGAACCGGTGAACGATTCCATTAATAAATATCGTCGAATGTACCCAGTTGTTTGATTGTCGCGCAGCGCCATCGTCCACGTCGACGAAAGCCCACGTCTCGGCAGCTGTCCGCAGGGAGCTCGCGGTGCGGTGTCGTCTCGCCTGTGTCCTCTCTGTCCGCCTCGGTCCTCTGTCCCTCTCCGTCCCCCCCGTGCTCGGCGAGACGGCACAATGACCGGGCCCTGCTGTTTCAGCCCTTACGTGCGAATCGCGGCGCGCACGGCATTCACGATCCTCAACAACGTATACTGCATCCCCGCTTACGTGGTGTGGATGATGGCGCTGCGTGTAACGAGACCCTTGTACGCACCACTCTATTGGAAGATCGAAGGGCTTATGTATCATTGGCTGCTGGCGATGGTGTCGCTGTGGTCCTGGACGGCGGGATATGAGAGTGAGTACTTCAGAATCTATTACAGTCACTCAATATCACCTTTAAGCACCCTCCAGGCCAGGCCAAAGTATGATGTTGAGGCTTTTATTTGAACTGTGTTCTTTGCAAACGTGTATTTGTTGACGATAACTTCCTTCAGCCAGCTGTGACCTGCTTCTGCAACCATTTGCACATAGAAATCTCTTTCCTGAAAGAGTTGAGTGCATATAACGTTCATAACGCCTTTTCATTTCCCTTTGGTCTGGCGCGGAAGTGTGCGATTATCGCATCGCATTCCGTTCAATGCGAACGAGCAGGTAGCCAACTTTTACCATTGTGACGTCAATGTGTCAGAGTTGAATATAGAGATCCATCGGCAGCTATAGGTTTTAGAATTTTTCAAGGTCATACTAGAATCTAGATTAAAAATTTTAGGCAAACTTGTTACTCTACCAACAGTAAAATTTATGTTTAAACAGTAAAATATAGTACAACATTAAAGGGCTGTTTCACCATTTCATAGACTATTCACACAGAGTACGGAGCATATTAGTTGTGGATAGCTTATCCAGCACTTTATCAGGAAGTGATGAAACAGGACCTAAGGTTAAAATTGAAATATATTATATTCATTAAAAGTAGTTGCTAGTTATCGCTTCTTTTATAAATAGCGTGGATATCAGATTTATGACTACAACAACTGCATTCGAGGAAAAACGCGCATATTTTAGAGGTGACGTAGGTTTTATAATATGAGACATAAATTGCAAACATTGTTAAATTAGATATAATAGCAAATATACTTAATTCAACGAAGTATGGGTACTGTATACTTAAGAGTGATATAATATTATGTAGTAGCCTAACTGAAGAGTTCCTGATTACTTGGAAATGCGGTAAGTAGTGTAAGTGTTACTACTATGTATTATTATTATTTGCCCTTGAATTTAATTCATTATTTTTTTCCTTTAGTTCATTAACTTCTTTAATAATAAGTGTTAATTTATTAAACATTATTATTTACATTACATTATTCTAAAGTCCATTGCCTTATGATTTAAATATTCTGAATAAAAATATATTTTTAGACAGATCACAGTTAAATTTCTAGTTTGTGATAAGCATTGTAACTATGTGAGGTTAAATATTTGTTGTTTATCATCGCACCTACTGAGAAGTGACTGGGTGACGTGGCGGTGCCGAATGTTCTGGAAATGTGACATGCTGATAAGCGATTCCTGGGGTCATGCTCCAAATCAACTGCAATGTTTGCAGACCTTATCTACTCATACTTTGATGTAAATACATGTATGGAAGAAAAATATTCCAAAAATGTATGGAAGAAAAAAAATCGTCTTTCAGCGCTGCTACTTTCACAGCGAACTCTCTACAAGGAACACGTACACACCCTAAAGTATTATCACTTATTTTTTTTACACCCTGTATACTTATAATAATTATTATTATAAATGCGAAAGTGTGTCTGTCTGTCAGTTACCTCTTCACGCTTACCGCTGAACCGATTTGGCTGAAAATTTGTATGGAGATAGTTTGAGTCCCGGCCCCCGGGAAAGAACATAGGATACTTTTTATCCCGAAAAATGTACACTGCGCGGTAAACGAATTTTGGTGCAACAGAGTTGCAGGCGTTATCTTATTTCTAGTATTATAATATGACTTATGACTTATTAGTAATTACTGCCAAGAAACTTATCCGATGTTACTAATCTTAAGTATAAAACTTATATACAAATTACAAGGTCTGCCGCTTATCTCTATCATGTGACGTTTCCAGTATGCCAGACAAAGATAAGTAGATTTTTAAAATATACTAGCTGTCCCGGTGAACTTCGTGTCACTTTAAAGCCTTCCCTGGACTTATACGAATATTTTAAGACTAAAATCAGCTCAATCGATTCAGCCGTTTTCGAGTTTTAGCGCGACTAACACATTTGAAAATCCATTTTTATACTTATATTAGATATTAGATATTCGCTATGTACATATTTTAAGAGAGAGGGGGCTTTAGTAAGTATTAATTTCTTGGGAGTAATTAATTACTGGGATATTAACAATCTTTTAATTGTTATGTTAGTATTAGGTGTTTCAGACTGGGACGCCCGCTTCGTTGCTCCAAAATTCGTTGATCGCGCGGGAACCGTACATTTTTCCAGGAGGTAAAGTATCCTATATCCTTTCCCGGGACTCAAAGTATATCCATGCCAAATTTCAGCAAAATTGGTTCAGTGGTTTGGGCGTGAAGAGGTAACAGACGTACAGACACACTTTCGCATTTTAAATAATATTTGTAAGTTTTTATGCCTATTTTCATCAACCGCCTCCTAACGCTAAGTGGTCCCCTAGCGGCCATTACTGGTACATATCCTTCAAGATTTCACGAATTTTTGTGTGTCACGTTCATCCTTAGGGCCGGGCGTAAGAACTTTTGCAAAACATTCTTTTTTTGTTTAATGTAATCCGCAAAGATCGCTAGGGAACACTTAGCGTTAGGACTTAGGAGACCGTTGGTGAAAACAGGCATTATAGTCTTGTAGCTCGTAATAACGTTAGTTAAAATATTATATTTTTGTGTAGTAATTGTGTTGTTAAAAATAATGCGTTGTAAACAACAATTTTTATTTATATGGCCGATTACAAAATCGGCCTAGTGACATCACCAGTCACCACACAATATTTTGTAGAGGTCATTCGTTACATGCGCATTTAAGAATTCAAAATGTGGTATGTATTGCATTTATGAGGTAATCTGCGTTATGGAAACAATTATTTGAAGAATAGCAAATAATTAACTAACTAGCAATTAGACCGACTATAAAATGAAGTCTTTTATAAATTAAGGGCATTAGGCTGCGTTTCCACCAGAGATGTGTTGCGAGGAATGTGTTTTTAAGAACCAATAGAATCGCTTGACGCTTCATTGACGTGACCTCACTCAGAGCAGCGATTCTGTTGGTTCTCAAAAACACATTCCTCGCAAGTCGCAACACATCTCTGGTGTAAACGCAGCCTTAACGTCCAGTTTCGGAGCTTTTTTATCACAAGTTAATCTATTTGATTGGCGAATGTCAAAATATTAACTAGTGCTAAAAGCCAGAAAAATCCTAGTAAAAACATCAGAAACCATAAGTAGTAGAGGAGGAACTCAATAATAATTAGTGCAGCAGACTCGCTGCTAATATGCTGAGCTGGGGTCCATTTTTGACATCACTATGTTAATTGTTTGTTGTTTCGCTTATTTGTCAATACTGTGTACATCACAGACACAAAATAAACGTGTATAATTCTTCAATATAATTGACCTGGTTAAGTTAGCACTTAGCCGATTTCGAAACAAAACGTTGGCGACCTTTCTTAACCTTTCCATAGGTGGAACCTTTACGTCATGCAAAAAGTAGGAACCTCACTAACGATCGATTGTTTCCACCGTGTGGGTTCTCACGTTTGCTTTCAATGCGAGTACTTTTGCTTTTCTAATTATGTAAGGTAATTAAATCATCGTTTTGACCGGGTATTAATTGCTACCGACTTGAAAAACAGCTAAGGAACAACAGACATTTACACCAACACATCATTTGCATCGACCATCGAGGTTGTTGCAAAACTACTGACAAAACGTTTTTTTTTTTTTTAATGGAAAATGCAGAAATTCTATAGCGTCTTAAATCAGTTCTCAGTCTTCAGTTAAAAACAGACAAAAAACTTGGTACATACCTTCGGGATAAAAATAGGGAAGAATAGTTTTAGAATAAGAAACCTTGGAAATGTCGGTAAGAAATAAAACATTTGCATCGGTTGCAGAGACATTGCTCCACAAATGTTGCTGCAAACACTGTTGCTTCAATGGAGATGATTTCCTCATGAAGGGCAGCCAATTAGAACCTTTTTTACAGTTATTAAACTTGTTAACATTGTCTTAACTGTAAGTTCTTGTGTAACAAACAGATCCATACTAATATTATAATGCGAAAGTGTTTCCGTTAATTGTCTGTCTGTCTGTTACCTCTTCACGCCCAAACCGCCCGATCTTACTGAAAATTTGCTATAGGGATAAAGATGCATGGATCCCGCGCGATATTTTGGCGCTAGGGAGTTGTTGGCATCATCTAGTTACTAGTTTTTCCGACAATACTTTAGGACTCTTTGGTGAAAGCCCATGTGCTCTATTGTGTATTAGAATAGTATTAGATAACCCCCAGGCCACATTGTTACAAAGCCAAAACCAGATCCCAATCAGCAAACCGCGAACTAGTAACACCGGTATGTGGCTGTGTGTGTGTGCTAGAAGCGTAGTCCATTTATGCCACACACACCCACCTGTGAAGTAACCAAGTGAAACGGTTTGCGTAGCAGATTTTTTCTGTTTGTACTTACCGTGGTATAATTTTCTTAATAC
Source organism: Aricia agestis (assembly GCF_905147365.1). Lineage (NCBI taxonomy): Eukaryota > Metazoa > Arthropoda > Insecta > Lepidoptera > Lycaenidae > Aricia > Aricia agestis. The sequence goes on along the minus strand of NC_056421.1, from coordinate 13,679,605 downwards.
TACTTGCTAGGTACTTTTCCGGTAACTCTACTAGTTTTAAACAGAAACTTGGTCTTGTAGCACAAATTATCCAATAGTTAATACGTAGGTAACTTGTAGTCCCTTTGATTAAATTTGTTAGAAAACCTTTCTCCGAAGGACCAAGTGTCAGTCTCACAAGTAAGACAAATATAATAATAATTTATAATTCTGTTGCTTGAACTCTTTTAGACCAAGGGTGCGTCTAGGAAATACTCGAAAACTATTACGTTCATGGCGCAGTCGGTAAAGTTATGATTTCCATGGCAACATGTTCTCGAAAAACTCCTATCGCTGTCGCAAAAGACATGGCAACATTTTCTCGAAAAACTGCTGCTGCTGTCGCTGCAAAAGACATAGCAACTTCGAAAACGCCGCGTATCCATTTCACCGCAACGGTCACGATTTCGTTCGCTGTCATTTCGCAACCGGTCCAGCTTGACCTTATGCGAATGCTCTGAGGACGGTCGATAACCCGCCAGCGTCAGGCCCCCGCCGGCATCGCCGCACCAGCATACCGCGGGTCAGGGTGGCCTGGTCGGAGTTTCGGCTAACCGTGTGTAGATAGCATCTAGGAATGCGCCGAAAACATCTGCTTTGTGCTTTGTTGGAGCAAAGAAATGTTGTAAGATGTCTATTAGTTCAGATGTTCAAGCTAGAATTAGGTTTTCTACTCTTAAGTGTTTTTAAAACCAAACCACTATGGTTTGGTTTTAAGGCTGTTCAGAGAATATTAAACTTAAGTTCTAAGAGTTGCTCAAGTCATGCATCCTTCTCAGAGTTAGCCTGAAACATTAAAGGAGCTCGAAATAATAGAAAATAGTCTGTTATTTGACTCAATCATCCTAACAGAAACCTAAAGAAATCTTCACTTTAGGATACATAATATATGTATAATTGTTATATACTGTTTATCTACACGTGCTTAGATACTGTGTTTTGAATAAAATACCAACCTGTTTTATTTCATCATCACACTAAACGAGGAAATAAAACCTATTAGAGTCAAGCAACCTACTTACTAAAACAATGTTTAGTTTAGAGGTCGAATACGACTTTGTAGTGGGCTTAAATGACCCTAAATAGTCTAATGGTTTTAATGTGTATGGGTCGCGATGTCCGCCTGACAACATTAAGGTTCCGTTACAGGTATTCGTTTTGCACTTTAGGGGTAAGAGTTTAGAAATACACATAGAGATAAAATAGCCTAAACCTGGAACCTAGAAGTCGATTCTGTAAATAACGTTACAAATAATATCTTGGTCGCAGGTCAATAGAAAAACAAATTCTGAAACTAACGTCAAAATCATAACGCATTTAAATAATTGTTTTATTTTGATATAATAATGGACTACATTTAAACTGTATTATTATTTGAATTAAGAATCAGAATCGGGGCTCAGGACTGAAGTTTGTGAACTATAAGAGAAGTTGATTCTTAGGCTGATGAGTGATGATGGTGGACCTATGTAAAGGGCTTGACATAACGTCCACTTTATTACTAAGTACTTACATTGATTTGACATAACCTCACCAAAACCAAATACCATAGGCCTGCTACAATGGTACAATTTTTCTGATAATAATAAGAAGTATTATTGTGCCCCAGTTGGCACTCGGTAAATGATAATTTCGTCAGTCCTGAATGAAACGAAGTGGGCGAGGGTGCACCGCGCATCCAAACTCGGCACATGACTCATGGAGTTTCGACACACATCTCTCAATGGTTCTGGTGAATCATGCCGACGTCAGCAGATGTTAAGGCGCAATTAAACTTAACCTGTGATTTAAGTTAATTTTATTAACGTCACAAACATCTTTCTTTAGTCATATTATTTACACCAGCGGGGCTAAAATGGTGATAATTAACAATTCCTCTCAATCAATTCAGCAAACGAATTGTCAAAACTGTGAAACTGACACTGTATGTCAAATTAGTATATACAAATTACTAGACATGAATTGCAAGCAGACTTGCATTTTGCGATTTTAAAATAATGAATCATATTATGATTCTCCAAAGCGACCATTTTAGCCCCGCAGGTGATAGTGTAAGTTATTATCTGCAGTTCTCACAGTGAGGACGTAGAACTTATCCTTTACTGTGAGAAGTGACAGAAACTCACACAGGACCGAAAAACCGTACACTTTTTCGGGATAAAAATATCTTATTTTTATTTCTCGGGAAATCAAAGTATCGCCATACCTACAAATTTTTTATCAAAATCAAACACTACATTTATCCTAACGTTCGTAGGCCCTATTCTATAGACTTTACCCTAGGTTCCCCTAGGTTCCTAAAGTAGCAAACGATATACTTAGGTCCTATTTCTCTCAATTTCAGGAGTTAATAGACCTCAGACATACAGCCCGTATTGTCCTAGATTGACTTATCGTCTGATTGTACGTCCGTCTGTCTGTCAGCTGTCTACAGCTTAGAGACCGTACTGTCTGTCTGTCTGTCTGTCAGTATTAGAAAGCTATAATTCCGAAAGGGAAACATTATGTCTGAGCTGTCAACTGTCACGTAATGGGTACCTTCAATTGTTTTGATCCAACAGTATAAAAGAGACTTAATCCATACTATTATATTATAAATGCGATATGTGACTATTCGTCTGCAATATTTTTTTTGCAACACTTTCAAATCTCTTTTGACGTTGGCCCAAGTTGGATAACCAAGTTTTCTACCTAAATAAACCAGTTAATGTGACCGATTGCAGTGCCAAATGTCACTGCAGTCGGTCACATAGTCTGTAATGCTGTATGCACAATTTACTGACGTTTACCTTGGGGCAGTTATAGTCTGTCAAGAAAGTGAAGAAATTAAAAAGTGGCAACATCGTGGTGTAGTGTAGTAACCCTTTCAAATCAATCTAAGAAAAAAGGGATGACACTACGATGTTGCCACTTTTTAATTTCTTCACTTTCTTGACAGACTATATAGGCGAATATTATACTCTATTGTCTATACTCTATAAGTTTGCCCATGATTGCTCATCTTGGACCGAGATGGGCAATCCATCGTATACGTGGTGCATATCTACTTATTGCTTTTCCGGGCTTTGTAGAAAGTATACGCCCATAAATTCATAATAGGGATTTTTGAAACGTGCCGCTAATGGATCTTGAATGGATAAATATTCGTCCGTTTATACTTTATAAAGTTCTTGATTAATTGAGGTTTTTGCCCTAATTAAACCTTAACATACTGTTTACATATATTTAGGTCTCTGACCAGAAGGTCGTAACCTCAAGAACATAAATAAAAAAAAGTAGCAGACGCTCCAGTTTTTATGCAAATGAGGTTATTGGCCAGTCTATTGTTTACCTGTATGTTAAACATTATACAGCTGGGATTAATATATTACCCATATAATATTATAATCGTTTTTATACTTTTAAGTTATCTGTGGTCACCTATTTGAAATTCATCGTTTCAAACAATAGCGAATGTATTGGTTTCTTAGGCCGGTATAAATAGTCAGTACTTAAGATGCGACCCGGTCCCAAGACGCGGTTCGGCTCTGTGATTGGTCCAAATTTTGACAGCCAACCAGTTAAGTTAAATTAGTAAGTATTATATCCGTCATTTCTACCAGTAGGTACATACTTAAAGGCTATTCATTTGCAATTAATAAAAACGATTGATCGCAAATCGTTAGCTCTTGCGATAGAGTGGAGTTTTTATATTGGGACAGCAATACAATTACTGGCAAAAATTTTACAATATCTGCTGTTAGGCTATTATGTACAATGTACATACAGTACCGTGGTAGTACAATGTTGCATTGCTATTGCCAGATACAGGAGCACTCTGCGGGTTCTGAACATACGAGTCTTACATTTTATTTTAAGTGTTTTAGTCTTATAACATCTGCCATAGAATTTTATTAAGTCTGTAGTTAAATCTTTATGTTGCCCTTTAAACTACCAGCACAGAATAGATAATGCTACCAATCTTTTCGGTCAAACTTATTCTAAATTTCATAGCATTGCAATTTGCATCTCCTTTTCTGTATGTCTACTTAGATAGTCTACTGATCATCTCCTAAACACGTAAAATCTGTGATCTTTACCAGCGGTGAAAGCCCCCTCGTTCTAGTTCACAGCGCGGGCGCCATTTTTACAACTTGTCAAACCACTTTTTGTACGGCATTGGCTCTCTATAATTAAGTTTAGGTCCTGTTATGTGTGTACACCTGGTGTTACAATTTCTACCTTATTATATGGTAATAGGGTTTAAAAGTGGAAACCGGTTAAAGCCTAGTGCAGTTTGAATGTTGATATAATTAAAGATGTGATGAATTTGTTCTGGAGCCCGATTCTCTGAATAATGCGTGACACAGGCTGTCTCACTTGCACGCACATATTCTGTCTCATGCGAAAGTGAGATGTCAGGATTAGTCATATTCGAGTTTTGAGAATAATTATTATGAGTTCGAAAAACCAGAGCTAACTGATAAGTAGTGATAAGTCAGAAACTGTAGTATAGTAAGTAAAACTATTAAAAATGAAATCGTGTACGAAATTTCGTGACTAGACTCGTGGTGACTATACATAGATATTCCCGTTCACAAATTATGTACCTAGGCATAGAGTTGCCAGGCGTCCGGATAAAGCAGGACACAGTCAGGCTTTTTGATTGCTTGTCCGGCCAAAATTAAGAGGAGTCCGGCTTTTGTAGAGGTTTAAATCGATAATTTTATATGAAAATCTACTATTTTTAGAAGGTTTTACACTTAATAAAATGTAAAATTGTATGTAAATTTGTTTTTACTAAAACAGAAACTTACGAACGTATTCCTACACTAAGAGTTCAGATTATAAGTACTCGATAGCAGGACTTTTTTGTACAAATGTCCGGCAAGCTGGCTCCTTTGTCCGGCTTTTTGCCAAAGCGACCTGGTAACCCTACAGAGGCACCTACGTAAATTATAATTTTATTTCCGCAGGAAGCTACTTCAAGTGTGTGAAATTCATAACAATAGAATAGGAAAACTTATAAATTATCTACAAAACCGTCGTCGCCTTCAGCGTAAATTCATATACAGTGTGTAACAAAAATAAGTGATAATACTTTAGGGTGTGTACGTGTTCCTTGTAGTGAGTTCACTGTGAAAGTAGCAGCGCTGAAAGACCAACATTTTTTTTCACTTTTGTATGGGAAAACTCGTGACGCTCGGGCCCTTGCCCATACAAAAGTGAAAAAAAATTTTGGTCTTTCAGCGCTGCTACTTTCACAGTGAACTCACTACAAGGAACACGTACACACCCTAAAGTATTATCACTTATTTTTGTTACACCCTGTATATGAAGTTATATATTATTTACTTACAAAATATACTAAGGGCCTGTAGGCCTACTACGAAATCGTTTTGAGACTCAAACAATCGGACGAGAATGCCGCGTCCTGCTCTAACAACGTCATTTCACGTTTGTTAGAATAGGACGCAACATTGGACTCAAACAATCGTACGAGAACGTACGATTGTTTGAGTCCCAAAACCGTTTCATGGTACGGGCCCTGTTTCACCACTTCCTGATTAATGTCGGATAGGCTATCCGCAACTTACCTGACAGATAGAGTAGAGGATCCGTCAGATAAGTTGTGGATAGCCTATCCGGCACTTTATCAATAAGCGGTGGAACAGGCTACATAGCCACCAGCAAACAAGATGTGAGAAAATTCATAAGACAGAGAAACTATTCCTCTGTCTAATTTTCTCAACGACAGACGGCGCCGCGTACGATAGGAAGTAATGGTTATTGAGGATATTAAGTAATTTAAGTACCGCGCGGTGAAAGTCTGTGTGCTGTGCTGTTTTATTAGGGTTCCGTACCCAAAGGGTAAAAACGGGACCCTATTACTGAGACCTCGATGTCTGTCCGTCTGTATGTCTCCGGGCTGTAACTCAAGAACTGTAATAGCTAGATAGGTGAAATTTTCACAGATTGTGTATATTATACTGTGTAGGCATTTCTATTGCCGCAATAATCACAAATACTAAAAAACAAAATAAAATTAATATTTAAGGGGGGCTTCCATACGACAAACGTGCTCTATATCAATAATAGCAAAATCGGTCCAGTGGTTTCGGCGGGAACAGGACAGACACACTTTCACATTAATAATAATATGAGTGTGGATAGTAGGAAAATATGTATAGTTTTATATCAAATCATAAAAGGACAACGCAGCGGGAAGTATTTCATAAAGCAGAGTGGAGTTAAAATGTACGCTGTGTAAGTACTACGAAATAAATTATTGTATTCCAGTGGTGTAAGTCTAGGGATGTCCAACAGATGTCGATAAAATTTAATTAACATTAAAAAATCTATTGCCATATACATATAGCGACTACGACGAAAACAGTAGTTTGATGGCTAAAAACAATCCATGACATATAAAAAAGACTAAAAAAACAAGAAACTTTATCCAACAGATGTCGATAAAATTTATTTAACATTAAAAAATCTATTGCCATATATAGCGACTACGACGAAAACAGAAGTTTGATGGCTAAAAACAATCCAGGACATATAAAAAAGACTAAAAAAGCAAGAAACTTCGTTCCAAAAATAATTATCATTTTGTGTTGGTACTTTTTCCCTCAACTTGTCTTATTATTAAAATTTTTATATTGGCTTTTATTTGCCAAACCTAATTTAAATAATGTAGGATTAAGATTGTAACCTTTATGATTGATTAAGGCTTAGATTGCGAGCCCATTAATCAAAGTTAAGTATAGATTACCAGAAAACATTTTAATAAAAATATAATATATTTTTCACGAACAAAGCTGACGTGAGAATGGCGATGACATAATTAACTGTTAATGGAGCAGATATGATCGCCCGATATAAAAATTAATGCTTCGTTAAATTTTATAGGACCTTTAGCGTGCTCCTATTGTAATTTAAAAATATGCGTTACAATAAAATAAAGAATTAAGGCTTTATAAGGAGCTGTATTTATGATGTAATGTAACGTTTCGGCTTTGAAGTCAAAAAAAGGTAGATAGATAGATATATGATAGATAGAATGTTTATTTGCTTAGAATGCAGGTTAATAAGATGGTACAGTATTTTTCAGAGCCTAAGTAATGTTTGTTTTTATTTGCTTAGGTACTATTATAATATACTAGCTGTTGCCCGCGACTTCGTCCGCGTGGACTTCAGTTTATAGCGCGCGATGTCAACAAAACAAAAAACCCTGGTACCCCTTAAATCAAAACAGCTATGCAGTGTGCACATAATATTTCATTTTTTAAAATTAAACTTCATATTTTATGCCAAATTTTAAAGCTTATATTTTAGCCCCCCAATTACACAACTTTACCCGTAAACTATTTATCATTCGAGCACTTTTGTAGTTTTCAAGCGATACTAGTAGTTATAAGTATGTAAATAAAGTTTAAAATTATTTCACACTAAAAGTGCTCTTCGCCTCGCTGCCGGCCGCTGCCGATCCGGTGTGAATTGGGCCTTACTGTGCTCGCCCTGATTATTATCGACAATATCGATAAAATATCGTCTTTACTCTATACATATTTTGTCCCCAGTAGCACATCCCTAGTCCCGCCTACGAAATCATTATACATTTAAATCAGAGGCGTAGGTAATAACTCGCGCCACATCCTCCGATTGTGGGCCCCAGGGATAAGGGGTTCCTGATGTGTCAATATGCTTCCTATCTGTAGGATATCTGTGGGATAGCTATAGCAGATAGGTCTGTAGGAATCCTATCTGTAACTGGATAAGTGTTTGAGGAGCGAGGAGTGATCTGAAATCGAAAATTATTGTCTTTCATTTTAAATAGTTTCAAACGAATCTCTAATTTAATGGAATTACATCACATGCGATAAGTTTAGTGCTCCAGAATCTAGATATTAAAAGATTTCAGCACTGCTGTGAGCTTGGGTCGACCCATTAGTGCCGAAGCATGGTACTCCCACATAAAATGTAATATCCCTAACGACATAACTAAAATATTATAATGTAAGCATAATGAGTTAGATCGATCGGAAATATGAGTCACGTAAACTCGTCCTAGAGTACGTTCAGTGTTTCAACGAAAATAGCCCCTATGTCATTAGTATTATGGTCTAGGCAGAGGTAGAATAAGCCTGAACGCACCTTACAACGTACTTTATGTTATGTTTCCAGTAGGTAAAACAATGCTACGGAGTACGGAAGGATATGAGTCATTACGTATTGAGATTTATTGCGGCTTTCTTTTAACTTTGTCGCATATTAATTCCTAATTTGATTCATCGGCATGATGCAATTCGTTGAAGGTTCTAGCTAGAATATTGTTTTGGAGTTATGACTCTGACAGGCTGACTCGTAATGCGGCTTTTCTAGTTTGGGCAATGATGATTGATGGACTAATAACTATAAGTCCAATATAAACATGTCTCTACATGTTTGAGAGTTTTCGAAGCAAATATTGCTCAAGTTCGTCGTTGACTGTTGATGCTAGACTGTAGACATTGGCCGTACCACGAAACCGTTTTGAGACTCAAACAATCGTACGAGAATGCCGCGTCCTATTCTAAAAAATGAGTAGGACGCGGCATTCTCATCGTAGTAGGCCTCCTACAGCTTCGCAATGATGGCAACCATGGTTATTATATTTCACGGGCGTGGAGAAAACTTACAGATTTTTTTTTATGAAAGAAGGGGGCAAACGAGCAAACGGGTCACCTGATGGAAAGCAACTTCCGTCGCCCATGGACACTCGCAGCATCAGAAGAGCTGCAGGTTCGTTGCCGGCCTTTTAAGAGGGAATAGGGTAATAGGGGAGGGTAGGGATGGGAAAGGAAGGGAATAGGGGAGTATAGGAAAGGGAATTGGGCCTCCGGTAAACTCACTTACTCGGCGAAACACAGCGCAAGTGCTGTTTCACGCCGGTTTTCTGTGAGAACGTGGTATTTCTCCGGTCGAGCCGGCCCATTCGTGCCGAAGCATGGCTCTCCCACGTATAAATCTGTCTAATCACTGTCTAATCAGTAAAAAAATGGACAAAATTAAGATGATTGATTTTGTTTATAGCGTTTTCTGCCACTTTATTAAACCTATCATCTTCTTAATCTTTGTTAAGAGGATTCCACACCGCCGTTTTTCCATACAAACGTTGTCCCCTGTTTCCTCCCTGGATAATACCGGTAGAGCTATGATTTTTTTCTTGAATATCTATGGCCACAATTAGCATGTCCCTATGTTTTCTTTTTTTCATAAATTTATTATTAAAAAAGATAAGAACGTCCAAAAACCCAAAAAATTGCCAGATTTTCCTCTGTGTTCAAACACCCAGAAAACAAAACTGGCTAAAATATACAAAAAAAAAATAAAACATAGGAACACAGCTCAAGCCTTGCTTTAATTCTTAATGAAAAAAGTACTTAAATCGGTTAAGTTTTGGAGAAGGAATCAGCGGACAACGAATCGAAGATTTTCTGTTCTTTTATTGGAACTTCTGTCGTGTTGTCTCTATCGCTCTCTGCGGTGGGAGTCTTGAGATTGGTGAGACAGCAATACATTTTCAAATAACTATTTTCAATTTCTCTCGCCCCTGGTGTATCCTCTTAATAGCTGTAAACATTTTGATACACTCTCCCCTTTAATGTGTGTATGTTAGCTCGCAAATCTCTGTTTTGATTGAAACAAAGAGGCACAGTAGTTAATTTTAGATGATGCGTCAGAGACTGCAGTGTCAACGGACGGATAATTTTGTTGGGCAGGGTCAGGAGCTCTTCAAGACTGATTAATAACAACACGAGTAAATGAAGCACTTAGATAAATGACAGGTCACTCAATATAGCAAGTTAGCATTGAACCTAGGTTATGGCTCCACATATTCACCAACTTATTTGATCAAATCAATCAAAATCGAACCAGCCTTTTAAGAGATACTAAATGCTAGATCAACTACGTTAAATCGTCTGCATAGACAAACAGACACGTATATTTGTCTGTAAGCAAACTAACGTTAGGACTTAGGACCATAACTCTTAGTTAAAAACTTGAGAGGTGTCAAGGGACACCTGGATGGAACAAAGTTATAAAAAAAACAAAACAAAAAAAGAGAGAGTGAAACAGGCGATAATTATAGCATTTTTGCTCTAGTTGTAATATAGTGACACTTTTTGTGTCATGTCGTTACAACTATTTCCGTCTAGCCCCCTTTCGCAATGCGCGATAAGGAACTTCGTTCCAAAAAAAAACAACACTACAGTTAAAGTTCAATCAGCAAATCGAAGCACCTTTAACATTAAATTTGTATGAAATTCTGTGCCTCGTTATTCTGATTATACCTCAGTTATTTCTCGCACAAGCTACACGTTCAGGACCTGTCCTGAGGTAACCCAAATTCCATAACTTTCTCGAACATAAATTCATGAGCGGAGAAAATCGCCAAATTCCACACCCTTAACTTCAATGGCATTGCAAGTTGCAACAATTTATCAATTCAACTTCAACACGTATATACACGTAATAGTAGACTTTTACAACCGACTTACATGAAAAAATCATAATTTTCCGATTCTCAGTGAAAAATATAGTGAAAGTATAAAAGGCACCATTTGAAAATGGTGAGTATCTTAGATGATAGATTCTATACCTCATGAAAGTGGTATCTACCTTGAATAACCTATAAGGTCATTTCCAATTACTAGAGATCGCCCAATGGTCGAAATTCGACCTTACTTGCAACGACATTTCCTCTACTACCTATATTTTGTAAAAAATATTGACTTCATCATAGTTTTTTTCAATTCTTGTCTCTGGGACTCGGCTAAACCAGACTGGCCGTTTAAGCATTGTCTAATAGTATCTAAAATTAAATAAAAAAAACAATAATCCATATCAATTTGTCAACTTGTTGTCAACATACTTCAACCATAAATAAAAGAGTATAATTCGTATGTATAGGCCTGTCACACGGACGGCCTGTCACTCTAAAATCTGTAATTTTTCCTAGTAGTAGTGTCGTTTTTATTTTTTTAAAATATATATGATAAAAGCATCATTTTATAATAATATTAGCTCGATGCACTCCTTCACCATACAAACTATAACTGTGCGAAATTTCATGCACCTATGTTTCCCCATTTTTCGTAAAAAGGGTTACAAAGTTTTTCTCTCACGTATTAATATATAGATATAATAAGGGATAACCTCCCCTCTACGCCGGAGGTAGAGGAACAAACCATTAACCATCAAAACATCTTCAAGCGCCTCACCCTGATGTCTTCGTATCTTAGCTTCAGTAATTTCATTTTGGATGACACATCCTAGTAGTTTAATTTCTGAAATGTTTCCAGTTGTCGCTTGTAAGTCCTGTGACTGAAAAATGACGACAAAGGATCTTTTTTAATTTTTTACGTCGCGTCCCTTTGAGAGGTGTTGCGGACCTTTTAGTGTAGTTGTATCTGGGGGCACGGGAGTGCCCCCGCCAAGATGAGCCAAGCGAAGCGCGCAAGGGCACTACCTACCTTTTCTCGAAACGTTTCGTCGTATTTTTGAACCCTCATAACTTTGGTTTGAATAATGCCAGATAGTTTAAATTTTTAAGATATAGTGACATGGGTATAGTTATTAAATGCGCAAAGTTTGAATATCGTAGCTATTATACTTTAGATTTTATAGGTGTCCAAAAACCCACAATTTGGTCACTGACTCACCGATCATCAAAACTGTTAGGGTACTTCTGAAGTCTTAGAAAGCTGAAATTTGGTATGTAACATGATATTAGTACTAAAACAATAAAAAAATTATCAATCCCAACTTAACCTATATCCGTACCATTATAGAGCAAAATTAGGCAAAAATTTATGTTTTTTGTATGGGAGCCCCCCTTGATTTTTTATTTTATTTTAATATTATTATTAACATATAACTAAGGACTTTGAGAAAAATTCAAGTACGTACCTGTTGCCATTATTGATATAGAGCAAAAAAGGCCAAAAAAATCACGTTTGTTGTATGGGAACCCCCCTTTAATATTTCCTTTATTTTGTTTTTAGTATTTGTTGTTATAGCGGCACCAGAAATACACAATCTGTGAAAATTTTAGAAGTCTAGCTATAGCGGTTCTTGAGATACAGCCTGGAGACAGACAGACTGACAGACATCGAAGTCTCAGTAAGGCTCCCGTTTTTACCCTATGGGTACGGAACCCTAAAAAATGAACTAAAAGAAAAAACAACGTAAACCAGCTTACAAAAAGAAATGAAATCCCACCAAAAACATTTTCATGTAAAAATGTTGCCAAGATGAGAACCTAATAATATTATAGTTCGTCGTGTCAAAAAGTAGTGAGATCTCATGTAGAGCCAAGTTTCTTACCTTACATACTCAGCCATAAATCTAAAAACCTTAATTTTACACTAAAGCGCGGCAAAATATTTGATAATAATATTATAATGTGTCAGCCGCGGGCACGAGAAAAATCTAAAAACTCTACACATTAGTCAAAATCGGTGTCTTGGCCTATGTAGGTAACATAGGAAAATATTTCAAATGCATTTTAAATTTTGTTTGCTCTTTAAAACTCCAAAACGGCTAAACCGATTTGGCTAATTTTAGTCTTGAGATATTCTTGGATGTCCAGGGAAGGTTTATATAAGTTTATTGAAGTGATACGACGTCATCTACTCCAATATAAAACTTAGATCTAAGCAATACTCACTGTGAGCAACGAACCGAAATTTTCTGAGATTGGTCCCAGAATAGGTTTTTCTCATCAAACTGATCAAAGTCTAATGCCTTTGTGCGTGGGTCGAATTTGGGCCCCAAAGTGTCAATCAAAGGATAAACAATCATTATCGCTGGACCTTTGAGGGCCTCATTTGAATAAGCTTCGTCGAAACAGAATTTTCTGAAGGGATAAAAGGTTTATGTTATGTAATGCCTTTTATATTAAGTACCGACTTAGTTTCCACTTTCAGGCGATCCCTTGGTGGATGTTTGGCTACGAATTCGTTCATATTAATATGTATGAAGTCAGCAACATTTTGACGAGACCAAAGCAACCCAAAAAATTTCTAAACACTTATTATAATTCACATCTCTACCTAGACCTAGCTCTCCCCAAGGCTAGGGCTTCCCACTAAAGTTGTACTAGCCTTCGCAACTACTACTAACCTACCTACCACTACTAATTTGATGACTATGGCTACTAAAATATGCTAAGGCTTTACTAATACTGTGAATTGATAATTTATAGTCTTCCACTTTCGGAAATTCCTAATGGCTCTTTTCTGAGGTCTTTTGACAGGAGTTTATCTTTTCACGAGCGTTGCTCGTTGGGTAAGGTCTTGGCGTTAGCCAAAAGCAGCGGTCCGGCTTGTGAGTTAGGTTTAAAGGTCTTTGGTTTTTCTACAGGTTTATCCATAGAAATAAATCAAGATAGAACGGCGACGCGCGTGCGTTGCTAAGGAATCGCTCGTGTCAATTTTTATTTTTTGCTTTGCTTTTAGTTAGAACAAATAACTTACCCGTGGAAAGAAATACCTCCTTTAGACCGATTCACTTTCGTACTTCTGTTTTTACAATCAGACACTGCATAATGAGGCACTTTTGCACAACGGCTCCGGTGTAATCAAGTCGAGAGGTGCGCGCTGACTGAATGAACGTTCAACGAATCTTGCACACTTGTGCAAGATTGAAACACGCTTACTCCACCCGCTTAGCCGTTCTATCTTGATTTATTTCTGTGGGTTTGTCTATTCAACATAGTACTTGATTGGCCAATGTTTTGAGGTTAGACTTAGCAGTTAGCCAATCAAAGCTAAGACATAACCTTCTGTGAAAAAGCCCTCAGAAACAGGACATTAGTTACAACTTGCAGGTAAACCGTCCGTCTGCACGCTTCCACGTTTTTATAGTAGGATTAAGGCCATCCCCTGAGTAAACGACCTTGACCATACATTTGCCGCGTTGCCGAGATCGCACCAAAATCCTATTTTTTTACATATCTTAGTTCAAAATTGACCTAAACAAATTCTAACGGGGAATATGTAGTGTAGTTATTAAAATAGTCCATCTATTGGTGTGTGTTTCAAATAAACGTAATTTGTAAATACTAGGGAGATGCTGAAGGTATGCTTGAATTTGAATAAATTGGTATTACTTTGGAAGCTGATATCAGGAGTATAATAAACAGAAATAGGAAATTAATAACAGAGTAAGGAATGTACATATAATGCTGAAGATTATTGCTGTATTTTTATTATAATTTTGTAGCTTTCAAATTATGAGTTTATAATACTCTAAAAACGGTAAATTACGGCATCTCCTCTAGGGGAGCGCCTTAAGGCGTGAGACGGCAAGTTATTTTTTAATAATTTTAGTGAGCTCAGCGTGAAAGAATGATTCATAATCAATTTTCGATGTTTTTTGTTACTTTTGATGAAACAATTCATCAATGCCTAATAGGAACCGCAATCGGTCGATTCGAATTGGAGAATAAAATTTTAAACTTGGGGCTACGTTTCTGATAATAACTACCGAACTAGCTATTCAAAAATTTTGAAGGCTGACTCCTCACAAGGATTGTTTAATAGATTGGGTTTTGGGTGACGTTTTTCAAATGTAAGCTATTACTAATTTTAGAACTTACCTTAATATGATTTATGTATTTAACAACAGTATTTACACGGTAAACCTTATTTCAGCTGCGGTATCTAGTAACCTAGAGTCCTAGATAACCAAGGCTTTGGTCTAGTGTCTAGATACACATTACTCATTCAGACAGAGGCTGGATCAGGATGTCCTGTCTCTGTAATGCTCAACATGCCAAGATTTACCGTTACGTTTTTTGTGCAAAAATAACCTGTAATAATTACTATAATTATCTCGCTAAATACTGGACGCTTAAAAATTCCTTGCCTTTACATTATGAATATACAGTAAAGTAACAGACGTGTCCTTGAAATGAAACTTGCTTTTTCACGTGGCTTTATAACATTACTATAATTATGTTACTATGGTTATACTGCTATCTGCATTGTTCATAGTTGTCTAAAAGTTGTATGCGTTTTATACAGATTTGTACGTGAAATGATATTATGTACTATCAGAGAAGTTGATTCCTAGCCAGATGGCGGACCTCAGTAATTTGGTCGCGTTACGTCAAACCCTTCTGACTGATCACAGTTAATATTAAATTGACATGAGCCGACCAATTGACGTAGGTCCGTCAACTGCCTAGGAATCAATTTCCTCGATTGTACATTGTTTTGATAGTTAAATGTGGCCAATGTGTGCGCCCGATTCGTCTGATTCGGGTCCTTAGATGTGCCTTAGATATGAAAAATATGTAGACTGTCTAAAATGTCAAGTTCGAGTTTTGACGCACGTGCAACGTGGTACTGCATTGCTACGTAAAGTTATCTGAAATAACGCTTATGTGTGCGTGCGCCATAATTCGTCCGTGTATACTGTGTAGTAAGAAGATGGTCTACTTATATTGTACATTAAACTTAACCTCACATAATATTATGTACCTTATGTCATTGTCATAACGGTGCTGTATAGTCTAAGAGCCAACAGTCGGGAACAGGTCGGAGCGGCATTCCGGGACCGGTCCCGCTTCCCACACGACTGGTAATTGATTGATAAGATTCGGCGGTTCGTGACTTATGTGTTTCTTACTTTGGGACGACAGGAGTTTTTACTGCAGTTTAGAATGCTGATGTTATGGTCACACTATCGTAGAAATTGTATAAGTAGAGCTTAGAATGCCAATAGCACTATTGGCGGCCATCCCATAATAATATGTCAGACAAAATTTACGCTTTTTAGGGTTCTGTACCCAAAGGGTAAAAAAGGGACCCTATTACTAAGACTTCGATGTCTGTCTGTCTGTCTGTCTGTCTCCAGGCTGTATCTCAAGAACCGCTATAGCTATATTTCTAAAATTGTCACAGTTTATGTAAATTTGTTGCCGCTATAACAACAAATACTAACAACAAAATAAATTAAATCTTTCCCATACAACAAACGTGAATTTTTTGCTAGTTTTTGCTGTAGGCACTTGAAATGGTCACATAATACGTAGTTGTATTTATAATTTAATCATTGATGGTTAAATTTAATTTAATAATTACTGGGAGCTCCCATATAAAAAACCCAATTTTTGCCTATTTTTGTTCTATAATGGTACAGAACCCTTCGTGCGCGACTCGCGAGGGTTGTGGCCTATTTTTGTTCCAACTCTCACTTGGGCCTTTTACATGTATTGACACCTATAGTATGACCCCCCATTGGTAATTTAGATATTTTTGCTGCCAAAAAATCTGGACATATACATACAATTTTAGAAAATTCTCAACGCATTTAATTTATAAATACAAATCGGGCACTCGCTAATGTCGGCAGACATGCTTATGTGAAGTCGGTGAATTCCTTTGAAAATTTCAGATTCCTCGCAAGATAAATTAGTTAATGCCTTACTACTGTAGCGAGTTAACATTTAAAAGTCATTCATGCCTCTTAAGCGAACATAAATATACAAGATTAGATAGGATCCCCTACTATATTACGTTTAAAATTATCTTACCTCGGAGAATGTATGAAAGTGAACCTTATGTGGTTGGTACAAGACTCAGAGGACGAAGGGAAAAGATATGGAACACATGGTGTACTAAAAGCACACTAAAATCGACATTGACTCCTAAACTAATTTTAGATTTGAAGGGCAGCTTTCCCTCTCTCACTTTCAAGTACAAAAGAAAGGGATAGAAAACACGGTGACCAAATATTATGCATGTTTCGGGAGCCCCTTTTCATTTTAGTAAATTGGGTAGATAACATAAAACAGTTATTTTTACCGTTCTATATCTACCGACTTGACAAATAATTAAATTAAGTACTTAATGCTAATTTCTGTTGTGACTTGTGAACTCCCAAAAAACGTGTTTTGAATTAATTAGAAAAAAACATAACATTATAATGACATGAAATTTAATTTAATTTTACAGTTCTTTTTATTTAATGTTTAGTTGCCTTAATTACCTCCAATTTCCACGTTTGTCCATGATGGACAAACACAGGCAATCACAAATGTGTAGAGACTAGAGAAGCAATATTCATCTATAACAGCCGATCATTGACGTCGATTGTATTGTTTTTTATCAAACATTAAACTTCAAAATATAAATTAGGCTTTTGGTTATTTTCGACACTCTAAAGCTACTTTTCAAATTATTTTGAACGCGTTTGAACCTTGGCAATCATAGTTTTTATGCTAATCCCTGGTCTTGAAAAAGTCCCACCAAACGGCCAACTTACGGTGCACCTATTTAGATAATTTGACCATAAACCACGAACGAGTGAAAGCAGGATGTTTGTCTATTGATAGAGTGATGACAGACCTGAGCCAGACACTGTAGCCGGTCAGTGAATGAGTGAACTAAACATGTTCATTGAATGAAATAAGTGTTGTTTACTGCCTAAAATTAAAGGTTTTTGGAAAAAAAGCACATACTGGTAATGTAGAGAAAGTAGAAATCGAATCACAGCTTTTCGCCTTAATTCATATTTCATAAGTTAACAAGTTGTCAAAATTGGTCTAAGTATTAGTTTATTACAATTTACAACTTGACCTTTCTAATGTAAAATTCTATTATTTCAATGGTAGCCGCTTGGTAGTTTTAGATTTATTTCCAAAGATACCCAAATTTTGAAACGTTGTAGGTAGAGCAACGACCTTCCTTAATAAATGCCCTAATAATAGCCCTTTCTTAGTTCCTTAATAAATCAGTAACCCTGGAACACTGGCAAAATAACAAGACAGACAGCGTTTTTAGGGTTCCGTACCCAAAGGGTGAAAATGGGACCCTATTCATGAGACTTCGATGTCTGTCTGTCCACCTGTCTGTCTCCAGAATCGCTATAGCTAGAGTTCTGAAATTTTCACAGATTGTGTATATCTGTTGCCGCTATAACAACAAATACTAAAAACAAAATAAATTTTATATTGAAAGGGGGCTCCAATACAACAAACGTGATTTTTTGGCCTTTTTTGCTCGATATCAATAGTAGCAACAGCCTACCTGTTGCCACTTGATATTTTCACAAAGGCCTTAATTATCATGGTGAATAAAGATTTTTGTATTTGTATTTGTAATTATATGTCTAATATTTAAGAATAATATTTAAATTAAAAAAAATATAAGGGGGGCTCTCAATTCCCATACAAAAATACTCTATGTTTGCTCTATAACAGTACGGAAGCCTTCGTGCGAGAGTCCGACTCGCACTTGGCCCATTTTTGACATAACTACGCTGCGTAAATCTCATTAAGAATGAGGGTATATGAGTTAAACTGATAAATATTTGTAAGACGGTTAAAACTAGTAACCAACTGACCATATATGAATTATGAATCACTGCAACGTGAAGGATGGCGTGATGACACTCGGAAGGCGCAGTTGATCGATGATCAATTACACAACGATTATGCTAATCGCCGCTACCGGAGCGTTAAGCGTTAACTGATAACGGTAACACTCGCCTCTTATGTAAATATTACGCTTGTAGTACCGGTGTAAGTGGAATACGTGTTAGTAAGTTGCCAGGTGGACAGCAACTTACTTGCAACTTGCTGCTGACTCGTAGGAAATATGTTAAGAGTTTTTTTCTATTTGTCTAATGACATGTATAAGACAAGAGCCTAGATTGTTTGGTTTTAAATTCTACATCAATACAGTTTAAATCAAATTAAGACCTATAGACCTGAATTCACTTTGATTAGTGCGAGTGCAGGTTATTAATGATTAGGAGAAAGTAAAGGACTTGTACTATAAATAGTAAATACTAATCAGTCGCTGCAGTCCACGTTTACTTTCTCCTGATTAGATTTAGCTGTAATCAATCAAACAGTAGCAGACTCGGATTGCAAATGATCGAACTATTCTTGATCGCTGATAAACATGTTTAAAGTAAGATCCCGTGGGACACATTTATACAAATAAAATGTTTATGTGACAGACAGATAACTGACGAATTAGTTATCTTTAGATACGAACAAAATAATCTCGCTCCGACTCTAACCCAATATGAATAAGAGAATAGTGAATTACGTTGGAGCAATATAATATTAAGTGTGTACAGTCGGGGGACTTGGGTTTGAAGCTATTTACCATACAGTTTCAGGATTTTGAAAAAAAAATAGATATTTGTTAATCAGTTTATTATGTGAATAGTGATGCAGCTCTGATAAGTTGTTGTAGAGTTCTTCTCGCCCATATTTTTCATTTTTCGACAGATATCTACATGGATCGATAATTTATTTAATTTAACTAGATTGTTGTAATGTTTCAGGGTTTTATATATTATCCCTTATGTTATGAGTTAAAATTTTGTTCGTCATAACTTATGAGTTATGACGCACAAAATTTTAAATTATTTCATTTTGCTGGCAGAGATTACTAGCATTTCTAATGCATGAGCACTCTACTAAGTATTTATCAGCTTCCCAACAAAAAATAACATAAAAATCGGTCTTTTTGTGTGGATGCTACGATGCCACCGACGTATACATAAACAGGCAGGAAAAGTTATAACACCTCTCTATTTTCGTACATTTACTATTGGATACTTCCACTTATCAGAAGTCAGAAGTCAGGACACCATTAAAGGACTAACCTTATTACGAAAACTGAGAACTATCAAGTTGCTAAACATTCGTTTCGCCCGCCCGTACCAGAAGTAATCCCCAAGTACATGAATATATGACGCAGGCTTTGTGAGGCGTTGGACTGAAAAATTTATATGCAAAGGAACTACGCTCGCCTAGTATAGTATTTACTCAAGGACACGTGAATATAATTAATGTATATTATGAAGTACATAGATCCCTTAATATTATGTTACTATAGTATCATCGTCAGTGATGTTTGAGGAACTGGTCATTTTTAACCGACTTCTTAACATCGAGACTGGAGTAAGAGAACAAACAGCTTGGCTATACAGAGTTGACAGAAAATGTGGCAGCTCAACAAAACACTAGCGCCCTCATTTTCTGTTGTTGCCACATTTTTCCATGGATTATTTTAAGTTTCGCTCTAATTGATTCCTACACTAAGAAGTGTAGGAATCAATTCCTACACAAGAGCACAATAGACATAAGGACCAGTAGTTCGACTGCAAAGAGACGGACAGGTTTCAATATCTGTCAAATTCGTCGGGTTTCACTAGGATTATAAGCGGAATGTGCCTCGCGCTGGCTGATATAATTTATTTTTAAATATTTAAAATAAAGATTTCAAAATTGGATTCTGACAGTTTTAATCGCATCTGCCAAAACACAAACAACAATACTATACGACCAAAGAGGAACACGTCCATCGAATATGTCATAGTTTTAAATTCGTAGGTAACAATTTAACAACCCTAGCGACGATTTTCGTCATAATACGTCAAATTAAAAAAAAATCAACATCAGTTCTAAGTCGACATACTCTATCATTCTGTCTACTCTGACAAGAGTGTGTGCAGTAAAAGGGTAGCCATGAATCGAGTGAGACTTTTTTTTAAATGGCAGATTCCTTATGTTTCTAGTATTTCTTAAAGTGGTATCAAATAAGTTAAAAAGCTCCTCTTCACGTTGGCCTATGATGAATAACCACGATGGCGAAGTCCCTAATCGACATCGATCATAAGCAATTACATACGAATACTAGTTAGCAGTCTCTTCCATTGGTCCATCACTGGTGAATGTGGGACGGCGTAAAAATTTCGTAATTCTAGGATAAGTCCTAAGTTTATATAACTCAATAATACTGAAGATATTTCATTTTACTTTGCCCCTTATTAAATTGGCCGACGGCCAGCAAAGTTATCATGGAGGCGCACTAATACATACTTATCATGTACTTACCCTCTGTATACTAATATTTTGTTATTGTACGATCAAAGAAATTGATTCATATGGTCCTCATAACTTGGTCGTGCTATGACCAAAATTTGGCCTTTCAGCGCTGCTACTTTCACAGTGAGCTCTCTACAAGGAACACATACACTCCCTAAAGTATTATCACTTAGTTTTGTTACATCCTGTACCCTACTGTATAGTTGACATAGCCCGACCAAATAAAGAAGGTCGACCATCTTCCTATGTTACTCAATCTCTTTCAAGTCTCATGGTATACAGCCAACATAATAGTTTTTATGGATCCAAATGACTATTATTAGGCAACATGCTACATTCATTTGAAACTAGCTCTAAAATTTGACCTATAATCAGCTTTACCTTTCTTTAAAATCTGGTTAGCAAAATAAAGGTTAACTTGACTGTGAACTCTTACGACTGAAATATCTGCGCAGTTTTAGATTATAAGAGCTTGTCCTAAACTTAGTTCTTTCTAACTTTCAAACTCGGTAATTTCTTCGACAGTTTTGATTTTCTAGGGCCGATTACGCCAATCTGGGTTAAAGTGAATCGTGGTTTATATCTCTAGATCTTCGTACTTATGAAAGAAAAGGCATGATAATTTGATCTCAGAGCAAGAACCATACAATAGAGAATGATAGAGACCATGCTTACGCGACTGTTGTGTCATCTGATTTCACATGGAGTATTTTTATAAATTATCGTAAAATCTTAATAAAGAGGAAAACACGATAAAAAGCTGAATAGTATTTGGTCTCCAATACTAGGATAACCTTAGGAAAAAACTAAATAAAAAGCATAGATGCAAAGATCCTTTTCCTGATATTATGCGGACAAATACATATTTGTCTCGCAAAACATCAGGAAAGCCATCAGCACATGCTTATGATTACAATTTTAAGCCTATGTTTTATCATTCTACCGTGGTTTTGACGAACGATTAGCAGTAACCCAGCTTGGAGCTGTTGAGCCTATCGGCGCGGTCGAATGCGAGTGCCCTCAGTAGGCCCTTAATGTCAAATTCGGCTCAGCGACTTTCTGACGGGCCCTTCAGACCTTTCAGCGTCTTAAGGGCGTCGAGTGTCTGTCTGATTGTTTATGAGAGTCCGTCATTAGTCATCAGATGTTTTTATAGAAGTACTCAGTAGTACCTACGTCTAGTCGTCATCAAAATATTTCTTCGAATCATGTGGACTAGAATTAATAATTGATGAAAATATGTCCACTAATGTTTTAGCCTGTTCAAAGCAGTCTCTTCTTTATATTATTCGAGAAAAACTATAGATTAAAATACAATCCTAGAGTCTTAATAATGAAGGTGTCGAATTTGACTATACAAGGATCTAAACCTAGGTCTTGTTTAGGAACTAACTAATACAGTGTTATGACTTATGATAGAGGCATTTCAGATGAACGCAATGCGGAATCCACGTTAATCCATGAAATGTTGGAGGAATACAGGCGATTGCGATTGTGTAGAGGCTAGAGGGGCATATTTGTTCATAGTCAACGTCGTTTGTACATACTTGCAGGTTCTCAATCATGGCGCCGATGATGGTGGTTTTCCACAATAACCCGACTTTAAAAGGGGCATTGAAGATATTACCATTCACCACTATAGAAAAATTTAACCCAATACTTCTTGGCCTTGGAACCTTTAGAAGCTGATGATGAGTCACGGTGATGTTGATGATGAATCGCTACTGATAACCCGAGGCTAGGAGTCATTGTTCAGACGAAATAAATCATGCCGGCCGTGCCGCGGTATCTTCATTTTGGCCTTGGTACCTGTTGGCCAATTTTCAACCTTATTTTAAACTAATAAAGTTTATTTTCAGTAACAGTGTACAATCTTATCCTGACAACTTGTGCATTATGATTAGATAAAAAATTGTTTAAATATTAAGTACTTTGTAGTTCTGCGAATTAAGATTTATTAGTTGTAAGTAAGGTAATTAGGTTAGTACCTTACTGTGTCAGAAGGAGGGTTGTTTTCCGAGCGTATTTTGGCACGCTATAGTAGCAGATGGAATCTAACTCGAATTCTCGAAAAAGATTGCAGGCTGCAGCAGCACCGTTTAATTTTGCGTACACCCATAATCACCTCCTTGACGATACGTAGTTTTAGTACGTGGGCAGTCCTTACGGTCTTTCCTTGTAGTCACATACTTTAAAGCTACAGGGTTTGGCAATATTTTGAAGGATCGAGAATAAACTTTGGCGGTATCGTCCTCTTTTAATGAGCACACATTTTGGGGTGAACAGCCCTTTAGGTTTAATTGAAATCTTTTATGTTCTGTTGTCTATAAGACCCCGTAAGACCCCATCGCAATTTAGGGTTATTTCAATACCTGAATTGTGATCATTATGCTAAATGCACTTGGGTCATCTGCGCCCATTAACAAGTGCTCAAATTAACGAAAGACTTCTCTCCTTTGGATTTCTAAAGAAACCCCCATTCTCCCCTCCTCAAGAGCGAGGGTTGTTTAAAAACAAATATGTATTGAAATGACCCCCATGTCTGGGAATGAAAAGTGATCTTTAAAGTCGAGGCTAGGGCTGCTGCTGACTTATGTTTGCCCGGTTGTTTTTGAGCCGAAGAAGGATCTTTTCGTTGACGACGTTTGACATTTCTTCGTGTGCAGCTCATTCTGAAAATAAAGAAGATCTAGCATTAGTGACGTAGTATAGTTGAGCTACAATGACAACATTGGAACCAGGCTGATCGAAATAATATTTTTGGGAAAAATATCACTTAGATCAATCTGGTTATAATGTCGTCCAATATTCTAAGTAGTTATTTATTTCTGGAAACAAGTTAACACACAAGTCTATAAAGTGATTTTCTAGCTAAGCAAAGTTTATCAGAACTATTAAAATACCTTTCTGGATCTTCCATGTACGTCTATGGTGATTTATAAAATGCTGTTTAATGATTTCTTTGCCATTTCCATCTGGCGTAAAAAAGTTGGCTGTCAACCCTGGAGCGCGCGAAACAGGTTTCCGTAACCCTTTCCCGCGCATTCCTCGACACGAGCTGTGAATGGTTTTGTTGACAGTGACGTGGAGTTGGGTTTGCCAGTTCAATTATGACGGAAGAAAGTAGGATTCTGGAATTATGCAAGCATTTAGACTGGTATATCAATCAAGTGAAAATATTATTTGTTCAGATAGGCTTCGAAGATTTAAACTGAGCACTATTGATGAAAGGCACAGACAGACTACCAAAAGCAAGTGCGTTGTCGGCTTCTTTAGGATCGAGTACGCGCCTTTTTTTATGGTTCGTCGGTCTTTACTCTTTGGGATCTGGACATACCTTTGTCGATAATTTATTCAAAAATTTTGTGTGCGGCTAAATTTTCTGGTAAAACGCACGATAAAGGAATGCCGCTAGTTGCTACTTATCTTGATGATCATAGTTTTATCGCGTAGGTGGCAGAATGTTGTAGCAACTAGTTGAGTTCAAAAAATTCCTCGTAGTACTTTCTATAGGAGTGATCGGCATAGTCTAGTCAGACTTAAACATGCTTGTACTATTGTATTGTACGGACTGTGTAGCCCGTTATATTGCCTCGAAGTTCTGATCCTTATGTCATTGTCATAGAGGTCCAGTCAGAGGTGAAATAACAGCGAACACACAATCGCGACAAGATGGCCGCTGACACCGGACACCGCTATCGGCGTGATAATCCGCCAAACTATTGGAGTTGGGCGAGTTCATACGAGCGCTATGCATGCGTAGGCAGCAGGAGGCATACGAACTGCGAAGGGTCTCATTCTTGAATCTCGAAACTCGGTTCGAGCCTGTAGGCCTACTACGAAACCGTTTTGAGACTCAAAGACAATCAGACGAGAATGCCGCGTCCTGCTCTAACAACGTCATTTCACCTTTGTTAGAGTAGGACGCAACATTCTCGTACGATTGTTTGAGTCTCAAAACCGTTTCGTGGTACGGGTCCTGGCTGTTTCAGGCAAACCGGGCTATGTTCTTGCTTGCCTGATACAGCCTGGATCGAAGGCTTATGAGTTATGAGCCTATAGTAAGCTAAAAGACGAAAGAATGTATGAAATTAGGCAGAATAGTGCTAGTTGTCGGATTTGAGTCTTTATGACAATGCATCAGAGAAATTATCGAGTCAGAGCAAGATTGAGGTCTGAGGACCTACGAAAATTGGTTGGATTATGTCATACCCAGCCGACGAACACAATAATTAACATTATAATGCGGCCAAGTACCGTAGATCGGGGCATTTGCCTATGAATTTGTGATGAAATGAAAATATAATATTCTCTAAAGTCTAAAAGTTGTTAATGTAATATGCTTGATTTTGTCGTAAATATGATTGTCTAAACTCTAAAGTCTGTACACAGTCAAACAATAACCAATTAAATATTTAAATTGTAAGGTAAACATGAGATAAGTAATGACTAATAATATGGCGATGTCCTCTATTTAAAGCTATCTTCTTTACTTGATACTTGAAGTCGTTGTTACCAAATATTCTAGAATTTGCTATCACGATAAAGAGCAAAACTTTGCGTATAAAATTTACTTAAGAATCTACTTACTTTGTCATAGTACCTCAGTCAGTTACATTTATTATGAGAGAAGTGGTAGAGGTTTTAAGTTCTGGACTCTGGTTTCTGGATTAACTTGAAAACAAAAAAAAAAGAAAATTTTAGGAAAAATGAAATGGCAAATAGAAATTCAAACACCCTAATTGCCTCAAAGACTTCTATTTAATATAATTCTTTGAATTGCCTATGATAGACGTTGACTATGGTAGTATAGAGTATAGACGGCAATCATGGTGGCAATCATGGCAGTTCATTACGACCCAACTTGGAGAGGGCACATTATTTCGTGTTATTTAAATTGGTAGCATTATAGCCCTGTTTACATCTGGCCAAATTCTTTTTATGATATTAGCTATCCGGGTATATTACGTTAGATAAACATAGTTTAACATACGTGTGACCAGATGATGTAATGTGTGAGTCACTATGGCTTCCGCGGTTTACACCTCTATGTAGGTTAAATCTACAACCGGCGACCGGCTTAGGCCTTAGGCCGTTTGTCCACCGCCGTCCACCGAGAACGAGATTATTTTTGGCGTATAAAATGTCACTTTATGAGCCAGTGTTTTTCAACCTTTTTCATGATGCGACCTAGTATGAAAAAAATCACGACTCCCCATTTTTTTATTGTTTTTTTTTTTAACGAATTGTTTCTCTCAGCCTCTAGCGACCCCAGGTTGAAAGATACTGACATTGTTATAACGACCCATTCGTACATTTTGCATACATCGCTAAAGGATAGGTTATACATTGCGAGCAGCTGAAGTGACAGCAGGCAGCTACTGCGCCTGTGTACTCGCAGGAGAGCAGCGGGGCTAAAATGGTCACATTTAGCAATTCCTCTCCATCAATTCAGCAAATGAATTGTCAAAACTGTCAAACTGACAAATGTCAAATCAGTACAAAAATACAGAAATGAATTGCAAGCAGAGTTGCATTTTGCGATTTTAGAAAAATGAATCATATTATGATTCATGTCATGATTCTTCAAAGCGACCATTTTAGCCCCACAGCTCGACTCGCCTCCCTGGGTCACAAGTTCACAACTCACACCACAAGTATACATATTATAAGCTGCTGGCGTCGCGTCGCAGCAGATAGGTAATGTGAAATGAGATTCAAGATTCAAAGATTTTATTTGCAAACTAAGTAATTAATATACAAGCATTGTAAGTAAAGACTTAGTACCTTGTGCAGGCGTTTGCTTAAAAATTGTGAACAAAATACTTTATAATATATTTTTACAATATGTTAACAATGCGAAATGTTATAATTATAACTTATGAGTATCTTAATTTTATTTTATTTTATTAACAATATTTCTTATTATATACTAGTATGTTTATCTATATAATATATGGGTAGTAATATATTTTATGAACTTTGTTATCTTTCAACAACTAATTAATTTTTATCTTTTGAGAAGAAATCTTCCAGGGAGTAAAAACAATTTTTGCGAGTTTCTTACGCCGGTTCTTCTCGCCGGGATAGTTCCCGAACCGGTGGTAGGCACCATTAGCATCAACGTTCTGAAAGTATTTGTTACAAATCTATTCGGAAATAAAACAATTTTTATTTTATTTTATTTTATTTTTAATGAGGTAAATTTTTAATTTTCTCGTAAATGAAATTAATTTAGTTTCATTTTTTATTTCTTCTGGTAAACGGTTATATATTTTAACTGCCATGTAATATGGGCTTTCATTTAACATTTTTATTCTGGAGTATGGGAGGTGTAATCTATTCTTATGTCTGGTGTTGATATTGTGTGTATCCTTTACTTTAGTGAAATAATCGAAATTCTTAAAAACAAATAAACTAATATCTTGTATGTAAATTGATGGGAGAGTAAGTAAATTATATTTAATGAAATATGGTCTACAGCTTTCTCTATTTTTTATTTGAGCTATTATTCTTATGCATTTTTTTTGAAGAATAAAAAGTTCATTGGCGTTAACACTATTTCCCCACAGTATGACTCCGTAACGTAGCCACGAGTACGCATAAGCATAGTATGCTGAAATTGAGGTTTGAAGGTCAGTGCTACATTTTAGATGGAAAAGTGCATAGGTGAATTTGGATAATTTTAATTTGATATTTTCGATATGAGTTTTCCAGTTTAAATGTGTGTCAATGTGAATCCCGAGTAGGTTGAATGTGTCTACGGTTTCTAAAGTTACGTTTTCATATGAAGTATTTATATTGATAGCAGGTTTTTTATACGATCGAAATTGAATTGTTTTTGTTTTTTTGAAGTTAATTTCTAAATTGTAATGTCCCAGTGACATCGCCTAGTCGAGTTGTATCTGTGGTGGGGGAAGGCGAGTGGCGATTGGAAACAAAAAAATTACTAGTAACTCGCTCGCGAGTACATGACAGTCACTCGTACAACGCGGTCACAGGGTGCAAGTAGCTGCACTTCAGAAACTGACTAAGCCAGCTCGCATGTCAGCTCGCATCGTGTAACCCAGGCATAAGTCATAACATAACCATTTTCTCATACTCGGTAGGTGTAATTCGCCTGGAGCCTGACTAACAAATATTTTTATTTAATTTTATCTATTTTTATACATCATAAATTTTTATGAATAACACATTATTTATTAAATAGTTTTAATTTTATACATATAAACAGTTGAATTTATTATGTCGTTAAGTACTTACAATGCAAATATGCATATTTACCAACCCATACATTACTGTTAAATTTACTGTTATTTTAACTATCTGAATTAATAAGAATAATATTTAACCAAATATTATGGTCAGCGCTGAATATGGTTATGAAATTCCATTTGAAAATATTTCGTAAACACACTCCTTATCTTATGAATGATAAGATCTATAATCGTGTGTGCAATGTTTTGGCAATGAAACATTTTTTGCTCTTAAAATTTGTTGAACTCTTTCATAAAAAATCCTATTGAACGGATATTAGGAAAACAATTTTTTGCTACGTAATATTAGATTCTTAGGAAAAATACTTAAGTCTGTTTAAGACCTCATACATAATAATATTTCACCTCCTTTACTTAAAAAAATAATTATAACATTTAACATACACGATTATACAACACTGCTCGTAGATAACGCCCACAACTCCGTTGCGCCAGGAATCGTACATTTTTCCGAAATAAAAAGTATTCTACGCCATATCCCGGTATTCAAAGTATTTCCATACCAAATTTCAGCAAAATCGGTTCAGCCGTTCGGGCGTAAATGTAAACACAGTTGAACAGATAATCTTCTTATAAACCGGGCATATTATATGAGATCAGCTGAATGGAGCTTGTACTTCAGAAGTTTAGGCAGTTAAATAATAATAGATATTAAGTAGACCAGTGTTTCCTAACCCTTTTTCAGGCAAGGAAGTAGAGCGCTGTTTTCAAGAACCCCTTAATAAAATAAACAGCGAAAAATCGGATTATGTATGGTCCAGAGATGACACCGTGGACTCCTAGGGGTCCGCGGACTACAGGTTGGGAAATACTGAGGTAGACAATCGTGACTCTCATGATGGTGATGATGATGATGCTGGTCACCCATATGTGGTTGTCGTAACGGGCACCGCTGTATAAGGCGCGGTTTTTTCTACGCTTTCATAATGAACTCTTCATTGTAATTGGCTGCTATGCAAGTTTTTTTGCCAACCTGTATGAGGTTGATCCTTATACCATTGGCATAAAGTTCATATTGGCTACGTTAAATTAGCGGACTGCGATACCTATTACCTTCCCAAAAGGATTTTTGAGAAACCTGTTTACTGGTTCTGTTTGCCTGGTACATATTTTACGATTTTGGCCAAGGAAACCTGGCTGGCAAGGATTTCTCACGTTTGGCCAATGCACTATGATTGCTAAGCCATTTAGCGTTTTTTTTTTAATATTTAGGGGCAAACGGGCTAACGGGTCGCCTCAAAGAAAGCAACTACCGTTGCCCATGGACACTCGCAACATTAGAAGAGCTGCAGGTGCGTTGCCACTTGCCGGCTTTTTAAGAGGGACTACTCTCTCCTCTTGAAGGTTTGCAGGTCGTATTGGTCCGGAAATACTGCTGGTGACAGTTCATTCCAGAACCCAGAGTTATATTATCGTGAAAATCATTTGATATCATCGTGCATTATGATCCAAGGCATAAGACAGGCATAAATTGCATCCGAAGTTCATGATTGAGATGAGTTGTTGAGTATTTTCAGAGCGACTTAACAACCTGCCTGGACTGCATGCCGTGACGTGCCTGGGACCGAGCGCATACGGCATTCTCGCAACACAGTCGGCATTGACCAAAGGAATGAGCAGGTCACTACGTCTGGGACTAACCATGTGCGGGTTCCCTCACGATGTTTTCCTTCGTCGTGCGAGCGTCCATATTATGTACATGAGATCTGAAAATGTCTCAGTGATTCACGCCTCTACCTGGGATCGAAACTGCACCCTTTCGAGTGAGAACCAAGGGTCTACCCACTAGGCTAGGGGTTCCCAATCTTTTTCAGCTCGCGGCGCAGTTACATGTCACAACTCACAATATTTTGTCACGGCGTGGCGCCCTACTCTACCCAACGATATCAAAATACTAACGTTCTAATTCTATGACTCTTCCTAGCGATTACAAAAAGATACATAAATAAACACCTTTTGAGTAAATAGGTAGGTTAAGCATGTAAATATGTAGTAATAAACAAATATTTAGGTATCTACCGGCTTTGCATAAGTAATATTATAATTTTATTTTTCAATATAAATTATGGTTGCTGATAATGATGGAGGATCGACTCACGGCGCCTCTCTTGAGTCTTGCCTTTCCATGGCGCACTAGGGCGTCGCGGCGCACACTTTGGGAACCCCTGCACTGGGCCACGCACGCTCTTTGACAGACAGATACCTACTCGCGTTTATAATAATATAATAATATAATATGAGTATGTATGTAACATGCGGTCGAGGCTTACTCAAATCCACTTAGCCCGAAGCCCCTGGCTGTGTTTGACCCACTTGTCTTAACCCACATTAATTCTGTAATTGTATCTACTATTTATATGTACGACTGTATAATACGCCAATAAAGATTATTAAGATATTAAAAAAATCCTCGAAAAAAAAACTGTACCTAATTAAAAGTATATTTTTTTAATCCGAATTCGTTTTCGTAAACGCGCCGGGTTGCGCTTGAAGCGTACGTGCGGAATTCGTTCCGTTCGGAAAAAAGCGAACGTGTGTGCCAGACGTATGCAGCTGTACGGATTCCATGCATTCAGGGGCCGTAGCCAAAGTCCCTTTCGTTAAAAATGATGACTAAATTCGTTATCATAATGTATGGGATTTGACATTAGTCTTCGAAAGCGAAATGTTGAATTTCGTCATCGTTTTTAACGAAAGATACTTGGTCTCAGGGGGCAGATTTCCTAATACGGAAATCGAATACGGAAAACTTTCGTATGCGGCCAGCCTAATTGTAACGTTTACTTCATAAAACACAGTTTTGCAATACAATATTGACCTCGTGATGATTTTCATATTACAGCCAGCGGAGCGTATGACACGTATTCACTCCAACCTTGTTTATTACAATTCGTTTTATCTAAGCGAAGCTGGGACAATTATGGTTGTATAAAAATATGCTGATGAATGAGTAGGTGAATAGAGGGTTACGAGTAACTTTGTATTGTGTGTAGGCATGAACGTTGAAAAGATGCGCGACGAGTGAAATGTGAGTTGTTTAGAGAGTTTAAGCTGGATGCTCTGGTATACTTAACCGGAGGAATAAGCCCGGATTGAATAATGGAGACGTGATCCTAACGTCTCTATTAACTATTTGCTAAGTTCATTTAGTGACGAGAATCATACTAGGGTCTTAAGACGACGCCTTGATAATTTGGCTGTAGCGATATCAATTTTTCTCAGCAATGACTAAAGCTAAGAAATTAAAGTTCAGTTTCAGTATTCACCATGTCTTTGTCTTTGAATTACCCATAGCATAACACGATTGGTCAACTTTTATAACACAGAATAATCAACCAAAAAGACCTCTGTAAAAAAGGGATTCCTATTTTGCCAACAGAGGAGAGTGATTTAAGCTTCAAAAATTTGTATATTGTATATACACACCCTAAAGTATTATCACTTATTTTTGTTACACCCTGTAGATTGGTTTAAGCATACACTTTAATTTGCCCATAGCTTATATAAAATGTATTTATGGTTTTTAAATTACGCGACAAAATCTATTTTGTCGCTTACGCCCTTTCCATTTTT
Organism: Aricia agestis; assembly: GCF_905147365.1. Classification (NCBI taxonomy): domain Eukaryota; kingdom Metazoa; phylum Arthropoda; class Insecta; order Lepidoptera; family Lycaenidae; genus Aricia; species Aricia agestis. The sequence goes on along the minus strand of NC_056421.1, from coordinate 13,647,853 downwards.
TGCTGTTCCATTGCATGTTTTCTACGAGAGGACGACCTGACCAAACTCATTTTATACATGTCCTGTCAAGTTGGCCTGCAGTAAGTCCAACCACGTTGAATCAGCATCCCATTAGAATGCATAATATTGTCACATGTCACCTTAAAATAACGCTTATATTAAACTAGACGATGACCGCAATTCCGTTGCGCAAAAACTCGTTTATCGCGTGGGAACCGTACATTTTCCTAGGACAAAAAGTATCATACTACAATGTCCTTTCCCGGGACTCAAAGTATCTCCATAACTTTCAGCAAAATCGGTTCAGCGGCTTGGGCGTGAAGAGGTAACAGACAGACGGACAGACAGATAGACAGACGGACACACTTTCGCATTTGTAATATCAAGTCTGGATTTTGTAGAGACAACTGTGTCCACTCTACACGCTAACTCATTCACTGCAGCGGCCTACTTCTGAGTTATTATTAAAATTGCCACCGCGCACAATGTTTGGCTTTGGAGATAACTGCTGTACGCGGTTATTGTGGTGCTCCTACTACACGCTTCTGCAGGCAGGATACGTCCTTCAGGCCCTGATTACGAGGCCGTGCTCTCGTCAATTTGCACTGTCTGTCTCTACATTTCTTTATTCCTGAGCCACTGAATCGATTTTTATGAAATTTGACACGGAGAAGCTTCCAGTATCAGGAAAACACATATTATGATGGTTTCTATTCTGGAAAATGTAAGATTCCCTCGCGATGAACGAATTATCGCGCAAAAAAACTCGGACAGCCCCTAGTAATTAGTTCCACAAGTATGAAGTTGACAGATTAGTGTGAAGTGTGAACGCAGCCTAAGGCTGTCCGATTTTGATGAAACATGGCGATAATGTCTGTGACAGGATAAGGACATGTTGTGACCTGTCCAACAGGTGACGTCGACTCGGCAAACTACATTCTTCAGTGCCGCAGGGAAAATAATTCAAGTTGCATTATAATTTCGACCGGATTGTTTCTTTATTTGCCTTGCGAAAATTCTCGATGTACACGAGACATCCAACAATCCAAATGGCGTGTTAGAAGTCCATAATTGTTGAGTGATTCGATTAAAAACACTCCAAATATGTAGTAGTAACTGCTGTCTAATTAGTTTACTGACATGTTTTGTCTCTATCTCTCGAAAGAAAAAAAAAACAGAAACAAAATTTTGAATGAGCTATTCGAAAATCGAGTTGTAAAAAATTTCGAATAAGGTCTATACTCCATAAAGCCTTTTGTAACCGAAAGAAATCAAGGATCTACAAAATTGTCAATGATCAAAGATCCATAAAATGATCAATCATATTCCCAATTTCCCACGTAAGTCTAAAATTTACGGCCTCTAATTTGTGTTGATCTAAAATATGTAATATCGTGAAGTTAGGGAGCGGGGTGAGGTATTTTATACCCCGATATCAATAACCCACAAATTACAACAGTCATTTGTCTCCTAGACTCAGCCTGCCAGGGCTGTCAAAAACTTTAGTCATTTTAAATATTTATTGAAGGATAATGAAGAAAAAACTTAAGCTCTTAATATCATATTTGGAGATTAATAAAAGATGTGTTGTTTTCGAGAGGTTTAGTAGTCCTAGATTTAGAAGACTTTTCTTTATACGCATATTATAAATTTTTCATCAATATTTTCACGCTAGAAAGTACATAATATAAAAAACTGTTTACAAAATGCTTTAAAAATTGGTGAATGTAGAATGTTCTTTTGTTTGAGAATGTTCTTCCACGTACGTAGAATAGTAACACATTTTCAAATTGTTTTGCCAAGCCGCTATAAGTTTGGCGGTTTTTTAATACGACCTGCAAAGTGCAAAACTTCAAACAGAGAGCGTATTCCCACATAAAAGGCCGGCAACGCACCTGCAACTCTTCTGATGTTCGAGTGTCCATGGGCGACGGTAATTGCTTGCCCGTTCGTCCCCTAATTTTATAAAAAAAATTAGTAACAACTGGCAAGTGGCAACCCAACTTGGCGGTCTCCCATATTAATGATGTATACTGATGTAATTTAATAATGCACGAATATCACCAGTATAGTCTGTCCGTGCGTCGACCTCTCAGCAGGGTGCCCAACAACATTCTTATGTAGATTCACCCAAATTGTCCTTGTAGCATCTGTCTAAGACTAGTCTGTGTAGTTTTCGATTCTAGCTGGACGATATTCACACGTGGGGGCTTCTTTCGAATCAATTATGCCGAATTATTTCATAGACTTTCCGCGTGGCTCTACGTGGCTTTCGGAAAAATGGGAAGCCCTTATTTATGCGGATAAATAAGGGTTTCCCATTTTTCCGAAAAAGAGAGTTGACATTATTATCCAGTCCCATCTATTTGCCACACTTTTACATACATTTGTATCTGTCTGCCTATCACACAAATTCTATACATATATTATATACATTCTACACGTATGTCTGGCGATCGTTACAGCGACACATTTTAATTCGCGTCAACTGGCCGCCTGATCCCGACTCCGATAAGCTTTCATATTAAACCGTTCATTACGTTGTTCAAAGTCCATTTGGTGATTAAGGCTGTTTAGACTATATTGGCGATTACAGTAACTACATGGTGGAGTAGCGCCGAAGGTAGCGCCTATGTTGGAGTCGTTTTTTATGAAATAAGGGGGCAAACGAGCAAACGGGTCACCTGATGGAAAGCAACTTCCGTCGCCCATGGACACTCGCAGCATCAGAAGAGCTGCAGGTGCGTTGCCGGCCTTTTAAAAGGGAATAGGGTAATAGGGGAGGGTAGGGAAAGAAATAGGGTAGGGGATTGGGCCTCCGGTAAACTCACTCACTCGGCGAAACACAGCCCAAGCTGCGCTGTTTCACGCCGGTTTTCTGTGAGAACGTGGCATTTCTCCGGTCGAGCCGGCCCATTCGTGCCGAAGCATGGCTCCCCCACGTGTAGATCAACGTTGAAATATATTCAACTAGCAAGCAACTCCGTTGCACAAAGTCCGTTTATCGCGCGGCCGCGGGAAGCGGCTAACCAGACGCAGGAGTCCTTTTATCAAACACAAACACAAGATCATTCTCTCTTCCTTTACTCCCATAAGTCAAAACCGATTGGAACAGATGAACAACAAGACTGGCGAGATTAACGGAAGACGGCATTTTTACATGCCCACCCGACTTACGGCCGTTCCCAATATTTGATCTATCTCAGGTTTTGCCCTACTAGAGATAAGAATAGCTCACAATTGACATTAGATCTAATGTCTAATGTGAGCTATTCCTATCTCTAGTAGGGCAAAACCAGAGATAGATCAAATATTGGGAACGGCCGTTATAGATCATCTTTCTTCAATTGTCCGAACCAAACTGGGAAACAACATTTTTTATCCCAGAAATCGAACCTTAGACGCCTACACTCTGACTACTAGACTATGGAAGTGTTTTAATGTAGATATAAAAAAAAAAACCGGCCAAGTGCGAGTCGGACTCGCGCACCGAGGGTTCCGACAGCTTAAAGGTATTATAGACCTGAGTATTTGGTATGAATTTCAATTTAATGCCTCTACGCGTTTATGAGGAAATGGGTAGTAAGTTTAAAATTATTAAAAAAAAAATATTATGTGATGTAACTAAAAATTTATGGTTTTCGTAATTTTTCCTTTATCTATGCTATAAGACGTTGCCGAGTACCAAATTTCAAGATTCTGAGTTCACGGGAAGCACCCTGTAGGTTTTGATTCCCTTGCAAGTGTCGAAAATTTGCGGCATAAACGGCTGTATCTTTTGATTGCGTTGGCTTAGAAGTTTGATTTTTTCACAGCTTCAAGGGACAGTAGACCTGAGTAATTGATATAAATTTCAGCTTCATACCTCCACGCGTTCCTGAGAAAAAGGGTCTTGACAGACGGACGGACGGACAGACGGACAACAAAGTGATCCTATAAGGGTTCCGTTTTTTCCTTTTGAGGTACGGAACCCTAATAAATAAAATAAAATATGTTTATATTGAGGCTGTTTGAATCCATATTATGTTAGTAAGTAGTAACCCATAAACCTAAAAACTATGCTAGAATCAGTTATAAAAAATAAATTAGTTTAAGTATTTGCCATCTTCTGACGCTGCGGGCACATACATATACATGTGTATGGATCCAGTGCCCCAGAAGGGGGCTGTCCAGCTTGGCGGCTTGGCGGTGAAAGGCTATCGGAAGGCTGTTAACAAGTATTCGTCTATGATGATATTGTTGATTTTCTTGTCAGAGCCTGAATTATATGGCGTCTTTAATCATTTCGCAGTACATTATAATATTACCTATTGCGAAGTAGAAAGAGAATGTCTCGTATAAAAATGTAATAATTCATTTGGTTGTTACTTATTCATTTATTTATTCATAAGGAAATAGAAAATGAAATTGCTCGGCCTCGGGAAAATTGGAGTTTTTCTTTTACAAAACGAAAGTTATTATTCATTGTACATTTTAATTGCTGGTTATCTTATTTTAAGGAATCTTTTAAAAAATAATACTGTTTCTCTGAAAGTTTTTATACTAGATGTTGCCTGCAACTGACGCTGTTTGTTTCCGAGAAAAATATCCACAGCCGAACATAGAACCTCCTCCTTTTTGGAAGTCGGTTAAAAATCATACATGTGGTAAGGGGTAAGTATCTCCGTTCCGCACATAAGATTTTGTTTTTTTTTTTAACGAATCGGTTTATGGGTTTAAGGTCACAGCTACAGGCAACAACTTTTTGTGTTTTATTATTGAAAAAATATCAAAGAAAATTCAAAACACTTCGGGTCCTGTTTCACCACTTTCTGATAAAGTGCCGAATAGGCTATTCACAACTTTTTTGACAGATTCTCCATGATACTTGATCTGTCAAGTTAATTGGTGGATACTGGATAGCCTATTCGCCACTTGATCAGAAAGTGGTGAAACAGGCCCTTAGTGAATCTTGCAGTAGTGATTAATTTAAATTGAAGGAAAACCACAAAGGCACAAAGCAGAGAACCCACGATGGTTTTCTTAGTACCTAAATTCCATACTTGAAATTATTACACACATAAGACATGTCATGACTTCATGAGGAACTTACAAGAATTACTAATATATATATATTCTGTGCTAGAAGGCAAAATTAAAGGAAAGAGGGTAGAGAGAGATACTACGAAAGTCGACTTTTAGACAATGATATTATGTCTTAAATGTGGTGGGGCGGAGCCAGAGATGGATCAAATGTTGGGAATGGCCATTAGTCTATGAACTTAACAGTAACTGTTGTGCTATAGGCCTCTTGGATATCGTTGCTAAGCTACGGCAACGCCGCGGGTCGGTTGACGGCGGAAACTCGTGACCGCTTTTCTCATATGATTCTCATACAAGTCACTGCACTTTTTTGCTGATCGCACTCTGACGGACACGTGTTGCCTGAATCTACCACTCGCCGCGCCACTAGAGATATCCAAGAGCCCTATACTGGTTAAATTTCTCGACCAGCCTCTTCTTTCTAGACTTTTAACTTTCAATATGAATATTAATGTGCCTTTATTATTTTAAGGTTTTAGTTTGTACTACATAATAGTTATATATGGGAAACCTGTTATTGGCTTTATTGTTTGTTAAACGCTCTATGTAATTTTTTTAAGTATGTAAGCTGTTGGTTTTCATAATAAATAAATAAATAAGAAGAGGGCTCTACCCCAAAATAGAAGTATAAGGGTCAGGCCAAACGAGCGTAATTTTGTGAGTCGTGAGTCGCAGAATTTCGGTCGCGTAAATATTATATTCTTGTCATACAAATCATGACTCACGAAATTACGCTCGTGAGTCGTGTGAATCAAACAGGACTTTTGTATGAAACTGAATGCAGCAGAATTGCTGCTAGCCGAAATTCTGCGACTCACAACTCACAAATTACGCTCGTTTGGCTTCACCCTAAGAAGATAATTTGAGTCCTGTTGAAGAAAATAGGTCAGTTTTCGGAAAAATGTATTGCTCCTTAGTAATAAACTATTTCCCGGGCAACACATTTGCGGGCAGCATTTAATTCCAAAATAAGAACAAAATAATTAGCCAAGTGCGAGTCGGACTGGCGCATGTAGGGTCCGTACCACTTTTGAGCAAATACATCTATGCAAAAACTGTAATTTTTGTATGAGAGACCCCTTAAATATTAATTTTATTTTGTTTTTACTATTTGTTGTTAAAGCGGCAATAGAAATTCATAATATGTGACTGCTGACTAGCTATCGCGGTTCTTGAGATACAGTCGGGACTGACAGACAGACAGACGGACAGTCTTCGAAGTCTTAGTAATAGGGTCCCGTTTTTGAACCCTAAAAATTGTAGGGGAAAACATAGAACGGACTCTTTTTTGGAATTTGATTAAAAACCGTAACGTTACACCAACGTAATTCCTAGTAAATGGGTTTCCAGTAAAAAGTGTCGCAAGTAGGACGGGAAAACCGGGATTATTGATTAATTTTGTCGTGATTGTAGTGACTTTAACCGGCTACTTATATTTCGAATGGCTTTCTGAATTCAGAATTTAGAATTCAGATTCTAAATTCCGGTAATTTACACAGTCGTAACTCGTAATCGCTCTCTGGTTTCATTATCTGAATTTCATCATGAATGTCATACTCATAGTATGACTTAACCCATCAATCCCCAACGGCAGCCGGCTGCCTTGTAACATCTGAATCCTAGATTCATATAGGCATATCTATTTAGATTAAAATATCATGACGATAAATAACTCGTAGCAGCTAAAATCGATACTTTAAGAACATAATTGGAACTGAATCGGCTCCAACGATTTTCATGAAATTTAGCATATAGGGGGTTTCGGGGGCGATAAATCGATCTAGCTAGGAATCATTTTTAGGAAATGTCATTTTCATTGAATACCGAGCGAAGCTCGGTCAAATAGCTAGTAATAAATTTAATTTAATTCGAAGAGTTCAAAGACGAAGGTTTTTAAACCATGAATACCACTTCTTTATAACAGGCAATGGACTATTTGGGTTTTACAAAACCTGTTGAATACACCGTTTTTAAATACCCAATAGGACTGCGACTACGGTTTTGAGTCTTTATCCGGAGGTCCTGTGTTCCCGGAATCCCGGAATATTCCGAAAGACAGTATCAGCTCTTCCCAGGCTTAGCTATCCTTTGTCCTTCAGAACTATAGTCCTTATTGTCTGTCCCATAATTAAACCTAGCTATCTGCGGAATTCATTACTTATGCAAAGTGGAAATGCGCCTGATGAGATGAAAGATGTTTTTGTCTCAACTCTCATTTATCTAAAAAGTTCTTTTCGTTCGCCTCCTATTTAGTTAATGCTTCCTATTTCATTTATGAAAGTTCTTCTGCTATATAAATAGTTCTTTTGCATTGAAGACATGAGTGGATATGGAGTTGGTAACAATTTGAAACTGCCGTTTTTGCATAAATGGAGGCTTTAGGACCGGGAAAATTATTTGAAATAAAAAAATGTGGATTTTATGTATAGCCTAGATATATTAGCCGGGTGATGACTGATGAAGAAGGTACCTTACAAGGTTTGTTTAAATTATATACAAGGGAAAGCGCTTTCATATTATTTTTCATGTATCTATCGATCGTAAAAATGCCGTACAAGAATATAATATGACCAAAATGTACTCACTCTACCTGCAGCTTACAAGTGACGGCATAGTGCTGAATCTTATTATTTTATGCTCTTATAATAAATCGTGCTATATACGTCACCAGGTGGTTCATATGACCCATCCATTTTCGACATGGGCCTGTAGTCTAATAGTTGTTTCGCGTTATAAATAGTTTTATAACATGGCGGTGTCAATGAACGCTAGTGTTTTAATTTGACCTTAATTACAGCACGTGGCTTGACAAGTAGACAGCTATTTTAAACAACGCCCCGATTCTGATAATTTAATTCAACATAAATACAGCTTTGATCCAGCTCGGATCCTATAAGCGTAGGTTCCTAAATACAGCCCAGAATTGCGCTCATGACGTCATGTATTCGACGCCATATTGTACCATCAAAGAAATTGCATAAGAGGCAGTTGATGGATTTACGTCATTAATTGATTGAGTTTGACATAAAGCGATCAAATTACGTAGGTCCGCCTGTTAGTGTGCCAGTTATGACTGGTGAATAAAATAAACAGGTGTGACGTATAACAATGACATTGCAACAAAGTCATATTATGGCGGCTCTCGACATAGGCGAACGCGTTGGCCAACGCGTCTGCAGACGCGTTGGCCAACGCGGGCCGTAGGTATTTAGACGTTGGCCAACGCGCGAACGCCCGTTCTACACATTGGGCCAACGCGTCTGCAGACGCGTTGGCCAACGCGTTCGCCTATGTCGAGAGCCGCCATTATAAGGCTGTTTACACACACGCCGCAGCGGCAGCGGCACCGCCCGCGCCACCGCGGTGGTGCCGCTCCATTACTCATCCTTGTATTTCTATTTGCCCTTACACACGGTGGCGGTGGCGGTGCTGCCGCTGCCGCTGTGGCGTGTGTGTAAACAGCCTAAGTCAATGCGCTGGCGTATATTTTAATAGTATACTTGATTATACTTTGGAACTTACCTAGAATAATATTGTTTGAAACGATTAAGCTCGTCACAGACAGAGCAGATAATGTATATTAATGTACATTACATCCCGGGATGTATATCTTTACATTATATTAATGTATTACACACACACCAGGTAATGTAATGTATCTTTCCCTACATTTCAATGTTAAACGCCCCGCTTGACGCACATTTCAGCTGCTAAAGTGTTATACAGGCTGTTCTTATTTTTAATGTTGTAATACTATGGCCTTTCGAGTTACTTGCTATTAGATTCACTAGATAGTTCATCAGAAGATTATTCGGATTGTAATTTTGATGCGCGCATTGTTACATATTGTGCTAAAAACAGAACGATGTGGATTGAAGATATTTGATTGAAAATATAGGCTCTGGGGAACAGACTGCCTGCAGTACCTGCTGTGAAGTGCTGTGCTAAGGTGGCAAGTGGCAACACTGTGTGTATCTGTCTATCATACACATATAATATAATCACAGTGAATACCCTATGAAGAGAAGAGATGTATCGTAATATACAGAAATATATTGAGATGTATTAAGATGTGTCAAAATATAAATGTATGTTTTCATATAGCTCGGTATCTTAAGATACGAAGATGTAAAAATATACATTATAGCTGCTGTGTGTGGTCTCCTGACGATTTCTATAGAAAGATGTATTGAGATATATCGAGATGTATCGTGCTATAATATACATCTTTACATTACCTGCTCTGTGTGTGACAAGCTTTATTCTGGGTAAGATTATTGAAGTTTGACCAATCAGCGTTTCACTTTGGCATTGACAGCTTTGACGTTTACAATACAAAGACTGCATCCAAGTAAAGATGTACTATCAGAGAAGTTGATTCCTAGGCAGACGGGGATACGTAGTTTCGTCGCGTTATGTCAAACCTAGGCGACAGATCACAATTAACATTGAATTGACATGATCAAACTAAATGACGTTGGTCTGTCAACTGCCTAGGGATCAATTTCCTCGTTGGTACATAAAACAGTAGAATTGGGATACAGTTTATGAATCATTTATTCATATTAATTATGAGGAACGTGCAGATTAATCATTGTATATTTACTGCCCGAATGGCGCACATGTTGCCAAAAATATTCTCTACGGATCGAATCATCAAATCGGAAATGGAGAATATGATTACTTACTTCATATCTTCTTGGAGACTTTCAGATTAACTTTTCGACTTTTTGATAACATTAAAAGAGACAATTTTTTATAATATTTAACATATTGTGAGTGTTTTTAGAAACGACTAGGTATTTTTCAAAGAAAATTACATAACGGATTTTGGGGGAAGATGAATTAGAAGAAACGATATAGAGCCTCTAGGAATTATAAGGATTAGAAAATTATATTTTTCAGAGGCCGACAAGTCGGACAACGCATCAGCAACTCTTCTGATGATCGAGTGTCCATGGGCGACGGTAGTAGCTTTCTATCAGGTGGCCCGTTTGCCCCTTAATCTTATACTAAAAAAAAAAAATGTTTTTTGAACTCAGAGCAAATCTTGATCTTCTGTTATCATTTAAAAATGTTATTCAAAATAGGTATAAACATTCAATTCCAACCCAATCATAATTTTGCTCTTAACCTTTACCAATTTGATGGTACAATGAAATTGAGAAATGGCCCTCAATGGGTTTATTTATGGGTTAATATCATCCAACCTGGTTCCCAGACGCCCACGACCACATCCTCGTTGCGAATTGAAAGTAATGTTGTCGTAGGTGGACCATTACCACTGAATAGAACTTATGGCATTTGATTAAGATACTTACTGGGAATTAGAAAATTACCGCGCGTGATACGGTGGCTTGGGAGTTGGGAAGTTTTGTTCATAGGCTGATCTAATGAGGGGATCAATGTTGACTGGGAAAGCAACTTCCGTCGCCCATGGACACTCGCAGCATCAGAAGAGCTGCAGGTGCGTTGCCGGCCTTTTAAGAGGGAATAGGGTAATAGGGGAGGGTAGGGATGGGAAGGGAATTGGGGAGGGTAGGGAAGGGAATAGGGTAGGGGATTGGGCCTCCGGTAAACTCACTCACTCGGCGAAACACAGCGCTAGCGCTGTTTCACGCCGGTTTTCTGTGAGAACGTGGTATTTTTCCGGTCGAGCCGGCCCATTCGTGCCGAAGCATGGCTCTCCCACGTATAAACGTACTTCGTAAGTTATGCCACCAGTAGGCTGTAGGTCATACCATATTATCAAATCCGGTTCAACAATATAAAATCTCAAGTGTCTAAGAAAGTGGAACAAATCTTAAATCTAGAATAACGCAGTATAGTTGATAATGTCGATATGAGTCGATAGTCGACATGTGCCATTGGACAGTCGACCTTGCATGACTCACCGACTCTGGTTACATTCAATACCATATTACCTCTACCATCACCTTTATTTCTAGGACATAAGGATCATGCTCGTGTAGTAAAGACTGGACGGACGTTGCTTATTCACATGCAGTCAGCGTCTCGCATTCTTGTATCAATTGTGTGTTTCTCACCGATGATATAATCAGTGGTATGTCTAAAACACGCCTCCGTGGTCCTGCTGACTCGGAGGTCGTGGGTTCGATTCCCGCGTTGGAAACATATTATTTCCAAGTTTGGTTAGGACGATGCAGGCTGATCACCTGATTGTCTGACAAGTAAGATGATCCATGCGTCGGATGGGAATGTAAAAAGTCGGTCCTGCGCTTGATCTCTGGCCAGTCGTGTCGGTCTTCCGGCCCACTGGGCCATGAGAGTGAAAGAAATAGAGAGTGCTCTTGTGTACTGCGCACACACTTGAGCACTATAAAATTACTCTTTAGCTGGCCTGGTTTCAATGAAACTGGCCACCGTCACCGAAACCGGTGTGGGGAGTATTATTATTATGTCTGAAATTATATGAGAATTGAGAAATGATATTATCTTGTGGGAATAGCGTGGTGGCCAAAGGAAGATCTGCCGACCGAGCGAGGTGTTATGCTCGGTCAGGCCGAAACCCACGTGATACATTTCAGCTGTCGTATATATACCGACGCGCTTAGAAAACTTTGATAGCGCGATGCAGGAATGTTAGGCGAATTGTGGGTACCGCCACATCACTCCCCCCGAGGACCGGAGGTCGAATCTTGAAGTCTTGTCGCTTGAGCCGCCAGTGCCAGAAAGTCCCAGTGAGTCGGAACTGTAAAGCTGCTACACGGGATCCAGTGAGTCGGATAGCTGCCGTGCGGGGCCGGGTGCTTTATGGTGAAGGAGTGCATCGAGCTAATATTATTTTAAAATTATGCTTTTATCATATATATTTTAAAAAAATAAAACGTTACATACACTACGACACTACTACTAGGAGAAATGACAGATTTTTGAGTGACAAGCCTATATATACGAATTATACTCTTTTATTTATGGTTAAAGTCTGTTGACAACAAGTTGAGAAATTGAAAATGGATTATTGTTTTTTTTTTTATTTAATTTTAGATAACAATTAGACAATGCTTAAACGGCCAGTCTAAGATCATCTGAGTCCCAGAGACAAGAATTGAAAAAAAACTATGATTAAGTCAATATTTTTTAAAAATATAGGTAGTAGTCCTAATGCCATTGCAAGTAAGGTCGAATTTCGACCATTGAGCGATCTCTAGTAATAGGAAAAATGTAAAATGTAATGTAATGTTCTATGTCAACTATTAGTTCATATTGGTGTCTACTATTAGTGATGTTCGTATTTTGTGATATCATCTATTAGTACTTATGACTAAGTTTACAAAAATACCAATAATATATATTTTTTATTGATTTGTCAGAGAATAATTATAATAATTTTATTTTGTAAGAGTTACTGAAGACATGGAAGAAGTTATCAATCCTCTATTTTCATAAATATATATTTTATAACATTCAAATGTTTTATGTTACCCTAAAGCGTCTGCCATTAGTGCTTTTACCTTAATTTAGTTTGGGACTCTCATTTGTTGTCCTGTAGAACCTAATTTGGTTGTTGTCTAAATAACCTATGATAAATAATTCAACAAATATGTATCCGTTACTGAATTCTAGTAAATTATCAGCTAGCACACTCGTGTTATCATCAACAAAGGAAGTCGAGCGAGCGCGGGCATTTCACAACATGTCTGGACGTGTCTAAACATTTTTTTCTTTTTGTTCTTTTGTTTTTTTTCTCTCCGTAGCCCCGACCCTAGCGAACGTGAGCGCTTTGTCGAGACCCACTGAGCTTTTTATCAAAAGCAGGTAAACTATTAGAAAGTAGAGATTTAACAGGGTTGCCACTTAAAAAATTAAAAGAATTGACTGAAATGGTTTAGAGGTTATTTAAAAAGTTGCAGTTTTTTTGCGAAACTGGTTTGAGCCTCTTTTCATATTATCCCTCCGTAATTTTTTTTCTTATGTCTTAAATTAAGGTCTGTTTAAAGGTCTATACAAAAAGTAAAGACGTGCTAACTACAATTTACCTAGTACCTACTTACATAATATTATCATTAATCATTATAGTTATTATTAAACATTATTTTCAAAAAAATATGTTCTGTTGTTTCTTATAAAAATTAAATTACTTAAATACAATTTCAATTATAGAACATCTTTTACATACATATGCATCATAGCTTTAGTAGATTGTAAAAGTAAAAAAGTATTTATTTCTATAATTTTAATTTGCTTTACACGATTTTAACCAAAAACAGGAGAATAAGTCAATCAGTATAATTTTTTTGTTATTTTTAGGGTTCCGTACCTCAAAAGGAAAAAACGGAACCCTTATAGGATCACTTTGTTGTCCGTCTGTCCGTCCGTCCGTCTGTCAAGACCCTTTTTCTCAGGAACGCGTGGAGGTATGAAGCTGAAATTTATATCAATTACTCAGGTCTACTGTCCCTTGAAGCTGTGAAAAAATCAAACTTCTAAGCCAACGCAATCAAAAGATACAGCCGTTAATGCCGCAAATTTTCGACACTTGCAAGGGAATCAAAACCTACAGGGTGCTTCCCGTGAACTCAGAATCTTGAAATTTGGTACGAAGCAACGTCTTATAGCATAGATAACGGAAAAATTACGAAAACCATAAATTTTTAGTTACATCACATAATATTTTTTTTTTAATAATTTTAAACTTACTATCCATTTCCTCATAAACGCGTAGAGGTATTAAATTGAAATTCATACCAAATACTCAGGTCTATAATACCTTTAAGCTGTAACAAAATCAAACTTCTATGTCAACGCAATCAAAAGAAACAGCAATTTAAGCTGCATATTTTGAAACTCGCAAGTACTCGCAAGGGAATCAAAACCTAAAGGGTACTTCCAGTCGACCTAGAATCTTGAAATTTGGCATGAAGCAACGTTTTATAGCACACATAAAGGAAAAATTCTGAAAACCTTAAATTTTTAGTTACATTACAAAATATATATTTTTTAATAAATATAAACTTATTACTTTTTTCCTCATGAACGCGTAGAGCTATCAAGTTGAAATTCATATCAAATACTTAGATCTTTGTACGGAACCCTCGGTGCGCGAGTCCGACTCGCACTTGGCCGGTTTTTATATTTTTATTTTCTAGCAAATTTAAAATAGTGTCAGCCCTATTTCTGTTTACATAGATAGACCTAAATCGTGAGTTCTTTGAAGTATGAAAGGCGTTGGGAGAGTTGAAAAACTCGTGTACCCTCGCAACTTTGTTTGCATAACTGATGTGCCCCTATTTATACCTATCTAAGAACCTTTGAAGGAGTTTGATTTGAACATTGAGTATTGCTTAGTATGGAGTCCATACTAATATTATAAATGTGAAAATGTGTCTGTCTGTATGTTTGTCTGCAACCTCTACTTCTATCTCTTCATGTCTACCTCTTGAACAAACTCCTGGAACGAACTGTCACCAGCAGTATTTCCGGACCTATACGACCTGCGAACCTTCAAGAAGAAAGCGTATTCCCTCTTAAAAGGCCGGCAACGCACCTGCAGCTCTTCTGATGTTGCGAGTGTCCATGGGCGACGGTAGTTGCTTTCCATCAGGTGACCCGTTTGTCCCCTTATTTCATAAAAAAAAAACTATTTTTTAGAAATTTAGTTTGGAGACACTTTTAAGTCCTGAGAAGGGACATAGGATACCTACTTTTTATCCCTTTAAAATGTACGGTTCCCGCACTATGGCGCAAAGGACTTGCGGGCTTCATCGTCTACTTATTTCATATTTCTTCATAGATATGTCGATGGCTATTTTGAGAACTAAACTGTATGATTTGGTGATATTATTTGTTATTTCAAACCAAAAAATATTATATTTGTTTGTCCATTGTGTTCCGGCATGTTAATTTTAAGAGAGATTTTTTTTATGAAATAAGGGGGCAAACGAGCAAACGGGTCACCTGATGGAAAGCAACTTCCGTCGCCCATGGACACTCGCAGCATCAGAAGAGCTGCAGGTGCGATGCCGGCCTTTTAAAAGGGAATAGGGTAATAGGGGAGGTTAACGAAGGGAATAGGGGTATTTCACTCGATATTTTTGTCAAGTCTGAAAGAAGCTTGAAATAAACACACTTATTTCAAGTTTTCGAAATAAACACATTCCCTCTTAAAAGGCCGGCAACGCACCTGCAGCTCTTCTGATGCTGCGAGTGTCCATGGGCGACGGAAGTTGCTTTCCATCGGGTGACCCGTTTGCTCGTTTGCCCCCTTATTTCATAAAAAAAACAAACAATAAAAACTCTGTATTTAAACCATGATAGCAATAAAGCTTGTGATCCTATGACCTATCCCATAATAAAGGTATGAAACTCGTTGGAAGGAGCAAAATTAAAAAGCGATTTCAAATTCACAAAGCAGAATGACCTACTTGTGATAACGATAATGATAAAATTCCTCTCCAATATCGGTAAAAGCCGGTTAAGACGGTATGAAATATTCAATATGTTCGTTTTATTCCCTCCATTCCCGGATATTCCCGGATATTCCCGGATATCCCCGAGATATCCCGGGAATTCCCAATGAGTCCACTTCTCCCATATTTTAAAGTGGACTTTATATTAAGGGTGCGCTCACACTGAGTTGGGAGATGAAAGTTTTAGCCCCTTAAAATGATTAAAATTAGAGATGAGTGATAGTTTTATCTGTGTGTGTGTGTGTGTGTGTGTGTGTGTGTGTGTGTCTGAAGTATTAACTATTTTTAGCGGACAAAAAAAAAACAAAAAGGTCAGCGTATACTTTTATTTTTTAAATCATAACTTTTAGAAGCGATGTCTCTATATTTTCCGGGATCAAAGATTCTTATGACTTTTCCCGGAACTCTAAAGTATCTCACTACCTTTTAGCAAAATCGGTTCAGCGGTTTGGCGTGAAGAGGTAATAGACAGACAGACACACTTTCACATTTGTTATCGGTATTTACAGATTTTAATTTATTATGATAATAATATAGATTTTCAACCCCCGCTAGTAACGTAGCGGGGGTTGAAAATCTAGGGGTAAAAAGATTATTCTATTCAATGTGGCTGGAGCCTTATTTTAAACGTGGCCTCTTGACCGTAAAGGAATAAACGCGTCTTGTTACCGTTTAGCCGTTTACTTCTACGAAAGCTAGTTTAAGCGTAATTGGAATTCAAGGAATGCTAGGAGTTAGGACATTGCTAGTTTTAAAATACTGAATTCACCTCGTGGGAAATAGGAGTTGAATGTCCACTGTCCAGATATCCAAACTCAAACTATTTATTCGAAATTAGATTAGATGAATAAGTGAACTTTGTAGCACTTAACTCCCTATGAAAACTTTTTCTGGACTTCTATGAATATTAAATAATTATACAATTTCCTTGCACTTATTCCACTTTATTTTAATATATTTATTACAAAATTGTTAAATACACGACCGGTTTCGAAAAAATTCTTTGAATATTTCATTTTTTCTATGAATATTTCAAGACTAAAATTAGCCGGTTCAGCCGTTCTCGAGTTTTATTGAGAGTAACAAAATTGAGAATTGATTTTTATTTATACTCCGTTGCGCCAAAATTCTTTTGTCAATTATCGCGCGGGAATCTTCCTTAAAAAATATCCTATGTTCTTTCCCCGGTTTCCCGGGACTCAATATCTCAAAGTACCTTCATACCAAATTTCGGCAAGATCGGTTCAGCGGTTTGGGCATGAAGGGCGTAAGTGTCTAAACACACTAGGCCGAAGTTACGCGGCGTAAATTCCGCATGATTACTTTTAAATTACCGATGACACACTATTACGTCACGTCGCGTTCCGTCCGTACTTTGTATGCGTTTGACATTCAACAAACTTCGGTCTAGTGTGTTTAGACACTAACAGGCAGACAGACACACTTTCCCATTTATAATATTATAAGTATGGATTTTCTGAACGTCTTTCCGCCGGTTCGGGAAACAGCATAAGAAGCTTGTTTGAACATCCTTATTCCCACAAACGAATGCATATTTTAAAATCTTAGTAAACGGCCTACGAAGGTCGTGTTTAATGACTGACATTAAATAAACATGGCTTACCTCATTAACCGCGGTTAAATATTCATCGTAACGCGGTTAGAACAGGTGGCCAGTCGCCACTCGCCAGTCACGATGGTAAAGATTCTTGGTCGTTGATTCAGAAATATTACACGAAAATGTATAATTTGTATTATTAAGGTTGTGTGCAAAAAACACTTTAGTCTTGTTGTATTGGAGTTGCAAAAAAGACCTTGCCCTCTAGAGAGGTTGTATATTATGTCAAGCCATTGCTATATCTGTCATCATAATTATCAGGTTGTCGCTCATTATTATGTCGCAACGCTCAGAAACTTCGATAGTGCGATGCAGAAATCTGCCCCAGACTCCAGGCTAGAGTCGAACAGTCTCAACTCCGTTTGTTCGCGAAAGAACCGTGCATTTTACCGCAATAAAAACTGTCCCTTTTCCTATTCTGATACTGTAAGGTCTGTAAGTACCTTTATTATGCTGATATTTTTCTGAATCCGTTTAGTAGTTTGAGCGTGGAGTAATTACGGACAAGCATTCTATTTATCAATAACATTAAGTGTGTATTATGTAAATTTACTAATAAATATTATAATGAAAATATTTAATAACGAAAAACAACAATAATACTAAACCTTATTTCAATGATCGTACCGGATCGAAATTTCTAGAACAAGGTTCTATAATAATAAATTGTCCTTGGCTTAGTAATACAGACATCAATTAAGACTAAGATAGCGTTACTGTAAGTCCTAACTTAATGTGATCACTAGATACGATTTTGAATGTAAGTACAGTGCTCCCAAAGTGATAATGCGCATAGAAATTCTCGTAATTTTTCGGCAACGATCGTATTTCCCGAGCGTCGGAAGACGTCGCTGCAAGCGCTGTTTTACTTTACTTAACTTTAAGAAAAACAGCGGGGCTAAAATGGTCACATTTAGCAATTCCTCTCAATCAATTCAGCAAATGAATTGTCAAAACTGTCAAACTGACAAATGTCAAATCAGTACAAAAATACAGAAATGAATTGCAAGCAGAGTTGCATTTTGCGATTTTAGAAAAATGAATCATATTATGATTCATAATAATATCATGATTCTTCAAAGCGACCATTTTAGCCCCGCCGCGCTTTGCAGCGACGTAGAGGCGCCTGACGTTGCTTGGACGTTACCATGGTAACGCCGCGATGGCTTCCCGGCGAGCTTTTGCCACCGGCTATATTATGATATTTACTTCTATTTCCTTTGAACAAGGTGCAAAGTGCAAGATTCATAGATTCGGGAGTTTTCGTGATTACGACAGTTAGCAAAGATTTCCATGCGCATTATTAATTTGGGAGCACTGTATGTAAATTATTTATTTTCAACTGCTTCTGATGTTTTATTTAAGTGACAGTTAAAATCTTTGTAATATGTGCCATGGCCCATCTTAAAAACTATCGCATGCATCCCGGGACTCAAGGTCTTTTAAAATGGTGATTTTAAGAGACCTTGATGTCAAATCTCAAAATAAGGTTTATCTAGATGACGCCTGCAACTCGGCTGCACCAAAACTAGTTTATCGCGGGGAACCGTACATTTTTTCGGCATAAAAAGTAGCATATGCCCTTTCTCGAGACTCAACGTACCTCCATACCAAATCTCACCGAAATCGGTTCAGTGGTTTGCGCGTGAAGAGATAACAGACATACAGACTTACGCATCCATACTAATATTATAAATGCGGAAGTGTGTCTGTCTGTCTGTCTGTTACCTCTTCACGCCCAAACCGCTAAACCGATTGTGCTGAAATTTGGCATAGAGATACTTTGAGTCCCGGGATATAGGATACTTTTGTTCCAAAAAAATGTACGGTCCCCGCGCGATAAACGAGTTTTGGCGCAACGGAGTTGCAGGCAACATCTAGTTTATAATATTAAAATATGGATCTCAATGGCTTCAACGTCTTCTTGCTATTTTATTTTGTTTCACTTCTACTGCTCTGACCAGAGGCAGATGAGTCTGAATATAGGGCTATCTTCTAGCGATAAAGAAGATTCATCACAGGTAGGAAACGACATGTCGCGGGAACACACTAGCCGCGGTAACTGTTACGTAACTTACACCATCGATGTATTAGATGAAGATGATGCATTTTGTTTAGTTTAAGGGAGATCGCAGACGACAGACTTTTGGCCGCGCCATGCCGACTGTATGGGCGCCGCCGCAGACTCGCACAAAAAGTCTGTCGTCTGCGATCTCCCTTAAATATAGGGTCCTCTCCCTACTTTATAACGCTGTTGAGAAAGATTCAATATGCTTTTGCAGTCGTATGCAGTGAATTCCGAAGACGCAACATTAGTTTTTCCGAATTTGATAAAATAAATAAATAAATACACTTTTGTTCCCGTGGAAGTGTCGGCCTTACCCATTGCGAGGCCCCGAACGGGAGGTCTTTGCGAGGCCCCGAACGGGAGGTCTTTGCGAGGCCCTGTGTCTTCCAAAAAAACACCTTGCGAGGCCCCGGGCGATTGCCCTGTTCGCCACCCCATAGGTCCGCCATTGTCCTGTGGTTTCGTCATTGCACTATAATAATCGTGCAGTATGCTCTCTCCCCCTCGCTTTTAGATGAGATTAAAGTTAATAATATGACTCCTACTCTACCTTTTTCCGATTAAATTTCTTTTGGGTCTCAAAACACCTTTAGCGTGGTATTTCGTGGTTGACAGTAATAACTAATAACATAGATATTAGGTACAAACATCATGTACTTATTCCAATTTTATTAATTTATTTTATGTTTCACACGACCGGTTTTGATGAAATCATGGTGTACTCTGTTGTGTAGTCTTTCGTTTCGTTCGAATTACACCTCTGCAACGTTAGCTCCTAAAGTTGCAGAGGTGTAATTCTGCGCTGAGATAATGCGTGCCTAAGTGTTATAATACTAGATCACACGAGCATCTAGATATAATACATCGTGTGTAACACTAAGTTTGCTGGTCACGTGGCCACTTTTATCGGCGGCCATCTCCACGGGATCTGGTTAAAAACTCCGCTGTACGTGGCCCTTATGTACTACCTACATGGGTTAATACGTAGGTCAAAGAGTTTCTATATACTAAAGGCACATAGGGTTGTAGAGCTCATGTTGCGAACGGTTTCACACAAATTGGTGGTCTATTAATTATTATCATCAATTTAAAATTCAGTGAATTAATCCAGGTATATACTATTAGTAAACACTATAAGTAACCTAATTCAAGCTACCACTAAGCCAATAGGCAATAGACCAGTAAGGAAATTTGCTACCAGTAAGCCAGTCAATCCAAACTACTATTATCCCAATTTTAAATTATGAAGCTATAATAAGATATTAACGTGCGAAGAAGACACAAAATTCTATAAAGCGTCGGTCACGAAGACAACATTAAGGTAATCACAGCAACGGCAGAACGGATAATGTAGACAACGATAAAAACCTGGTGTAAAAAGAAATTACGTTCATAATCGTTTAAAGTATCGCTTATATATTTCCGTTTATATCTTGTGTAACGATATCGATATTAAGTCGGTATTAAATCGATATTGAATCGATATTTCTCACGTGCTGCAATGACCTTAATTTGTGTAAAACGTTTTTAATGCTAGGGCTGCGACACGTTGGAAATGCGCGACTTTTTAAAAGTCGCTGTTATGGTTTATGATTTTGTTTTTTTTAATACTTTTAAAAGTCGCCGTTATATTCTATGTTCCTATTTATTTAATAATTTTGTTAATTAAGTAATATTAGTTCAAAATGTTATGGACGATATTTTATAATATTATAACCATATTTTAATCGTTAAATAAATAACTATGAGGAATAATTAAATTTCTTAGATAAGTACATAGTATTCTTATTATTTTTTGGTTCTAAATCCATTTTTGTTTTGTTTCAGGTGAGTACATTTCTTTACCTTATTACCAGCGTCAACATAACGTAAGTAAAAACATAGTATAATATTGTTATTTAAGATAAGAAAAATGGTATTAACAGTCGGATACCTTACAAAATCATAATACTTATTCGTAGTCTACTTTTAAGTATCTTACTACTATACTATACTTAGGTACAGCCCTGTAGAGTAAGTTTTTACGGCGATTCTCAGTGTTATAAATAGTAGTTGTTACAAAAAGTTATTCAATTGTGATATTGTCGTATAACCGGAATCACTTACCTATTGTAGTTTTTGTGTAGCTCTAGGAATGTCTGACAAATATAAATATGCTTCTTCATTTCTTGTCCATATGAATTATAATTAATTCACCCATGTGAAGTCTGTTCACTAAAAAACTAATGGAATAACCAGTAACCACTTATTTTTGCATGAAATAGAAAAAAAAATCATAAGTGGTCGCGCGACATTTTTATGCGACAAGTCGCTCGCTCCTAATGTAGGGTATGTCTTATGGAGTTTGTGCTATGAAAATAATTTACAATGTTTTGTAATCATTCGATTTCTTTCAATCATCAATATAATGAAGTTTAAATCACAGTTGAGGCGTAATGCCGTTTGTACTAGCGGCACGTAGTGACTTTGCTTATAGTTGATTGACTTTTTAATGATGCCACACACATTGAATATAACTAATGCGACCTGCCCAATAAGTCCATGTTGGTCCATGGACATGGGTCACGAATCATGATGGTCCAATATAAGCGATCAGCTCGCTAGCTGATCGCTTATATTGGACCATCATAACGAAATTAAAACTATGACATATTCGATGGACGTGTTCCTCTTTGGTCGTATTGTTGTTTGTGTTTTGGCACATGCGATTAAGCCCGGCCGCACATTGTCCGAAATTTCTAATACGAAACAGTTGAACGTCCGCGCTGTCTCTTACATTTTGTACTGAGCCGAGTGAGCTCGAACTCGCCGGAAGGATATTTCGGATAGAGTACGGGGTGGCGGTCCGGCGAAATTCAACTGTTTCTGATCAGAATTCGGACAAAGTGCGGCCGGGCTAAAATTGACAGAATCCAATTTTGAAATCTTTATTTTAAGGGCCTGTTTCACCGCGTCCTAATAAGGCTATCCAACACTTAATTTGACAGATCGAGTATGGAAAATCTGTTAAATAACCCTATCGGGCACCTTATCATGAAGCGGTGAAACAGGCCATTAATATTTAAAAATAAATTATATCAGCCAGCGCGAGGCACATTCCGTTCATAGTCCTAGTGAAACCCGACGAATTTGACAGATATTGAAACCTGTTCGTTTCTTTGCAGTCGAACTACTGGTAGTTATGTCTATTGTGCTCATGGCGCTTGCGATACGTTGGCTAATCGCTTGTGTTGGTCCATCATGATTCATGGACCAAGGTAGAGGCCGCATATGGGTCAATTCAGACCACAACGCGACGCGTAGTCCATGCATTTCTAAAGTAGTGAATGATATTTCGCGCTGTGGACTGTTTTTTTTTTTAATGAAAACGACGAGCAAACGGGTCACCTGATGGAAAGCAACTTCCGTCGCCCATGGACACTCGCAGCATCAGAAAAGCTGCAGGTGCGTTGCCGGCCTTTTAAGAGCTAATAGGGTAATAGGGGAGGGTAGGGAAGGGAATAGGGTAGGGGATTAGGCCTCCGGCAAACTCACTCACTCGACGAAACACAGCGCAAGCGCTGTTTCACGCCGGTTTTCTGTGAGAACGTGGTATTTAGAACTCCAGAGTCATGAATCATGTTCCAGAGTCATAGTTCTTTAGGACATCCACACAATACTTCGTGTTAATCAAGTCAACGACACATTAACAAACTTATCTTCTACCTACCCATCTATATAAGCCCTTATCACAATAGTATAGAGTCGAAATTCAAACTGAACTTTGTTTAACGCGTGCTTTTGTATCCTTGCACGTTTAACCATTCAATGATCATGTTACACGAACCCTATACCTTATTGTTGACGAGAAAGTTCCTCTGTCCCTTTCGCACTACAGTCAAAAACAATAGAGCATCTTTCGTCTCGCTCTACTCAGGTGTGCCATGTTAATTTTTAATATCTAAATCGAGATTGCAATATGTGTGCGGTCTTATTCATAAACGCATAGAATACTGGCACCATATTAATTACATACAGTACACTATCGGTCACATGCACACCTAAAGGAGTGAGCACACTGAGACGGGCCGCAGCGTGCCGGGGCTCATCGCAAAAATCCGCCTCCATACAATTTTTATGGAAGCGGAAATCCGCTGCGCCCCGACACAGTGTGCGATACGCGCATCCGCTGCCATACAAATTGTATGGAGGCGGATTTTTGCGATGAGCCCCGGCTCGCTGAGCCCCGGCACGGCCCGTCTCAGTGTGCTCACTCCTTAAGGGCGGGTTCAGACGTGCGCGTTTTCTGCGCGTACGCGGTGTTTGTGAAAATGTATGAAAGTAAGCTTTATGTAACATAGAACCGCAAACTGCTATAACGTTTGGGACAACACGCGACGCGCGTTGAATCCGCGCGCCCAGAAAACGCGCACTTCTGAACGCGCACTTACTGTGATTTCAGATAACTCGAAGTTGGGGGTATATTTAGCTCTTCTCCGTAGTAGTCATTATAATTCATAAAAATTCTCGTGTTGCGGACCGCGGTATTTGTTGCCAATCTCCTCTAAAGCTGCTGGAGCGATTTTGATAATATTTTGTAGATTGATCTTAGAATAGGCCAATGTATGTCATAAAATAATGTTTGCCGGGTCAATAAACTGTGTATATTATTGTTACGGATACGGACACACAGTGCCTATCTAGCGTTAAACCAGCAGAACTACTCGGGGGAATACGGACGACATAAATTCTCCTACTTGATATTAGATGGCGTTAGGTGCGCGAGTACAAGCGCGAATTTTCCACATTCCACACTTGTTTACGCGAATCGGATACTTTTTAGAAAGGAACTTTCTGGAACTCGTCTCGGCCTAATAACTGCAGGCCCGTCAATCAGTTCAGTTTGAGCGATCTTTAAGGCGATTTCGGAGTGAAAACAAGTGATCAATAGTGATACCTACGGCTTAGCTTCGACCTAGGACAGTGATAGTGCTTAGTGTTTTGGACCTTGTGTCAGACCTAGTGCTAGTGAATTAAGTCTTCAAGAGAGACAGCAGGTCCTTATCTCCAAATCATTCGAACCCTAGCACATTACATTATTATAATTATTATTATTATAGGTTGATAGTTTGTTTGAGGATTTATTCCTCATCCTTTCTGAAATGTTTTAATTAAAAAAGTGTTCAAATTATTACCGACATCTTTATTGCACCTTTAAATCAATTAATGTACTCTGTGTCAAATCGATAAAGAAGCAATTAATCCAATAATTCATTAACCTAAATAAAAATAGCGTAGCGGCCATAATGAGCGGGGAACATTGCGAATGTCTGACGTTTATTGCCTTGAAGGGAGGGGAGGGGGGAGTTATAAAGGACAGGGAAATGGCAGGTACAAATCAATACTGCACCACAAAGATGTATGATACTGTAAAGTGTAATTTAATTAATCACCTAATTGTCTGACAAGGAAGACGATCCATGCGTCAGATGGGTATGTAAAAAGTCGGTCCTGCGCTTGCCGCCTGATCTCTTGCCAGTCGTGTAGGTTGTCCGTTCTACTTGGTTACGACTTACGAGAAAAGGAGAGTGTTCTTGTCTACTGCGCACTTCTGAGCTAGCTGGCCGGGTGAGGAAACTGACCACCGTCACCGAAACCTCTCTGTTTGACATTGTTGTGGGCGATGCAAAGTTATAGTTGTCAATCAAAATGACGCTAGAATCTAGATTTAAGGTACGCTTATACGGGCAACTAAAATTGCTCCACTCCAGTCAATTCTCATCAACTTTGACGTCACGACTACATCAAGCAATTTTCGGCAACAAGCAGCAATATTGCGCAATACAGTTGAGCGATATGGCGCAACTTCATCGACTAGTTACTAGGCAATACTGTCATACACGAGCCCATCGGATATTCGTCAATTCGTATCGGCGACATTGAGCGATATGAAATATCTGGAGCAATATCGCCAAAATAATTGCCGCAATTATTGAAATTGCTCCATATTGCTCCACTAATTGCTCCAGATCGGACCATTCGTGTCGCCGGGCAATTATTGCCGCAATTGTTGCCCCAATTGTTGCCCGTGTAAGCGCTTCTTTATGATTTGCCCAAAATTATGATTAGATGACGTCGACCTTGGTTCTAATTTTGGACATGTGCCAAAATATCCTAGTAACTTGAAAGTTAAATGCTATTTCATTTAGGTATACTGTGTGGTATTTGTCGTGTCACGTGTGATACATGTGTATGTCACGAACTTAAAAACCCTCTTTAGTTTAGTGACGTTTAGGCGATGTGGAAGAAACACAAGATAATGACACGCATGTCGCCGAATTGAAAATTCATTACCCTTTTTTGCCGGTTATAACGCTAAAATAGCGATGCTGATGATAATTTAAACAAGATGACGGTTTATGTTATGTTGGATCGTAGCGGAGTTACCCCTTAAAAGTTTTAATTTGCTCACGTACGAGAGCTCCGAGCATTAGCCTGGGGGGTCCCGGGGGGTGCAGGGGGTACAGGGGTGCACCCCCACGGGGGGATGTGCAATTGTTTTGAGAATATTCACAACGACATCATAAACATGAGATTACTTGGGATATGATTCTAGATTCTAGATGCTGGATTTAGTTGAGACGTATTGCTGGCTTAGTTTAGATATTGTTCGTTTGGGACTACACTATTATTTAGCAAAAATGTTAAAGGATACGTAAGCTGGGATTGATTTAGTATTGTTTCTCGCTTCGGGAGAAAGGCGGATATTGGTCACACCGAAACGAGACAAGATAGGGATTAGGGATTCTTTGAACATTATATTTTGTCAAAAAGCTGTGTCAAGTCCGTTACCTATCACAACCTCTAAATTACTAAAAAATAATTTGCGAAATCGATTCAGCTATTCGCGAAATTATCGCTTATATAAAATTCAGCAATTCATTTGTGTATAAAATTTTCCTTCATATTTCATGAGTGTGTAATTTCATACTTTCATAGAAAACAGACTGAATGGAACAAATAACGAAGCTACATTAATTTTACAACTAGCAGAATCCAGGTACATTATATAGGTAAATCATTACTTGAAGTAACAATCAACGCAATTACAACGTACTTACGTAACTGCAGGGCGGTGAAGGTCGTAATCACAAAGGTGAACCGCAAAAGCCAGCCCGAAACAAGATGGTGAGACTTAGACCCAGTGCCACAGAGTAAGTGGAGACAGAAGGTGCGAGCCAGCCCTTCCAACCAAGCCCAGCTTGTCGAATGTGAGATGTAGAGAGTGTCAGAGTTGTATTATATAATGATGACGAGGTTCAAAATAGAGTGGAAATTTTGATGATGTAAATGCGATAATGTTTATATCTGTCTTCCTCTCATCTCCTCTTTACCTTAATCAGCTTATTCGATGCTGATAGGTGTAAAATTTACATAAATGACATAATAATTATTATAATTATGGTAGCTTTCATCCCAGAAATATATATGTTAAATTTTAATATTTTTGGTCCGTTATTACGGGATTTTAAAATTCTAATAATGAATTTTGAAACTTTAAAACTTCTTTATTCTTACTTCTTCGTTACATTCTAATCCAAAATTTAGACTTTAGTTCTTTAGCGGCCCGATACATCAATTAATACATGAATTGTAAGCGTAGAATAAAGCTAGTCTTCTGTTCCTAATTATTCTGCTAACACCATAATCTATTTGCTAAACGCGTCGCCCGCTCTTCACAAAAGAGTGTTTACTTAAAACCCCTTTGCACCTCCATTGTCGCGTGACCAGTTTATATTGAGCCGCGGCGACGTACCCCCGCCTAATGTTCCTACTCCACGCGGCGGAGGGGGCAGGGATCAATCAATATGGTCAGGAATCTTCAATGGAACTCAGGATGTAGGAGTTCAAGTGGGAACTCAGAATGGATGTCGTCGACGATAATTGTGATCATTATCACCTTATGAACAGGTTGGGTTGGATTGAGACGAGGAATGCTTTAACGAAATACAAAATTAGCTGTGTTGTGGGCTGTGGCCAATCAAAATGTTTTTGCAATTTCCAAAAACTTTAATCGTAAATCGTAATTTGAAGCACTTGAAGATTGGTCAGTCCCAATTTCGAAGGATGCTTCCTGTCTCTTATTTTTAATGACCTAACTATATGTCTGACTGTTACTTCTTCGGGTACGCCGCTGAACCGATTTTGATGAATTAACTTGTGTAGATAATAGGAGTCCCGGGAAAGGCCATGTGTGATAAACGGTTTTCGGCGCAGCAAAAAATAAGACCTGAAACTTAAGAGGATACACCAGGGGCGAGAGAAATTGAAAATAGGTATTTGAAAATGTATTGCTGTCTCACCAATCTGAAGTCTCCCACCGCAGAGCGCGATAGAGACAACACGACAAAAGTTCTAATAAAAGAACAGAAAATCTTCGATTCGTTGTCTGCTGATTCCTTCTCCAAAACTTAACCGATTTAAGTAATTTTTTCATTAAAAATTAAAGCAAGGCTTGAGCTGTGTTCCTATGTTTTATTTTTTTTGTATATTCTAGCTAGTTTTTTTTTCTGGGTGTTTGAACACAGCGGAAAATCTGGCCATTTTTTTGGGTTTTTGGACGTTCTTATCTTTTATAATAATTAAATTATGAAAAAAAAGAAAACATAGGGACATGCTAATAGTGGCCATAGATATTCAGAAAAAAAATCATAAATCTACCGGCATTATCCAGGGAGGAAACAGGAGACAGCGTTTGTATGGAAAAACGGCGGTGTGGAATCCTCTTAAAGCTTGAAAATATAACCCCACTTTTCAGCGAGGTGTTTCACACGCAAAGCGGCCGTTCATCACGTTTGAATGCAGCGGATTATTCGCGAACCGCCGAGCCAAAGAAACGGCAATTACAAAGACATTAGACGCAAATCCGCGAACAGCTAATTCACCCCTTGGGGGACGTTCAGGTATTACGTAAGGGAGGGGGGGCTAAAACGCTGCGATGCGTTACAATGTTTTATTCTTTTTATACTTAATGTAATATTTTAATAATATGCTCCTGCACTTATTCAAATCGTTGGTCACGTTTCAAAGAGAGTACTTACAAAAAATGTAACAAATTAGTAATTACAATGTAAGGGAGCTGCAATACTATGATTAATAAAAACTAAGGAAACGTAACACCCATACTATTACCTACTCTGCTATTACCGTTTTAAATTTGGTTCCTTTCGAAGTTCGAACTGTCATGTAACGTCAGCCATTAGGCTGAGCGGTATTAACCGCTCAAGGCTACCTTAGGGCCTGTTTTACCACTTTCTGATAAAGTGCCGAATACTCTATTCAAAACTTTTTTGACAGATTCTCCACACTTCATATGTCAAGTTAAGTGCCTATTCGGCACTTATCAGGAAGTGGTGAAACAGGTCCTAAGTATTGCAAATGTATTGAAATGTTGTACTTAGGGTACACTTTTTTGATACAAGTATAATAGTAGAACATGTTTTTTGACGGAGTTAATTTTCCTTAGTTTTTATTATTCGTAGGAGCAATATGAAAAGAACGAAAATACTACATTTTCGTTCTTTTCATATTGTTCGAAAATGTTGGCTACTTTACGATTCAAAGCGAGAACGGAGATACAGTGAAAAGTTACACAGGAGTTAGTGTTTAAACGGCTACACTCAGAGATATTTAATGACTACCTATTAAGTTATTATTTAACCATACATTTTCTGTCCAAGTCTTCATAAATTAAATTATAGTTATTATTTTTGTGTCAGTGCGACCGTCAAATCATTTCAAATTGCGTCACGTAATAACGTAACACTTGAACGTTCCCTTACCCGTACCCTCGGTACCTTGTCTTCGGTGCACAATGTTGCATCGGGGCATGGACCCAGCTGCATCCAACGATGACACGATTTGGACCTTATAGTCATGATTTAGAGGATTTTTTTTGGTACCAGAGATTAGGGTGTGCACATATGGGTTACCCTCGATACAAAAAATTACTTAATAGGATGTTTTCTGAACGAACAACGACGGTCTCTCTGTTAGTAGATTTATCATGGGAATTGGGGGCTGTTTTATGAATTTTTGATGGGAGCGCTGAGGTGACAGGGTTTAAATTAGAATTAAAGAAATTGATGTGCTGTAGGGGCAAGAAATCTTTGGGGAGTATCGATGAGTTGCAGGCAAAAAATAAGCTTTTGTTCTAGTAATAGACAAAAAAAAAAAGGCTCATTTTTCTAGAAATTAGACTTCGCTAGAACGTCTTTTCTTCCTAAAAACTTTCTAACGCAAAATGTCATAAAAGTATGTGCAGCTATTGCCGAGAAATCGTTTAGATACAAGATTTTCTTTAAATGTCTAAGATTTTGCTATGAATTGTTTTTACTACTTTTATCACTTTACATCTGACCAGCCAAGAATTCTATTGAAACTAATAGAAGTCTTTGCTGACCAGATGACGCCCCAACTCCGTTGCTCCAAAATTCATTACATACATTTCAGTACATTTTTCTAGGATAAAAGTATTCTATGTCTTTTCCCGGGACTCCAAGTATCTCCATATCAAATTTCAGCAAAATCGGTTTAGCGGTTTGGGCGTGAAGAGACAAATACACACTTTCGATTTTTCTGGGCGAGCGAAGCGAGCCCTAGTGTATACCACAACCTGTACATTTTGTGGTACACTTTACGGAAAAATTATCGCACCTATTGATTTGTGCTTCAACATAGTAATTTTTATTTATTTGTAGATGTGTCATCATCAGTCAGCCAAGCTCACAAAGCTCGGCTTCTAGCTAGTAATAGTAGTATGGATTATCGTAATTTATTTGCGTCTTCGATTAATTTTGTCAGAAATACCTAGATACAGGTTGGATTTACAGATGCCGCAAGTTAGAAGTTATCCGTCGAAGTTGTGAGGTAAAGCATACTCCAACAGTAACGATACAAGTTGGACCCCTCGTATGCGTTTCCATGGGAAGCTACTTGAGAAAACAGCTGTTTGTGACCAGCTTAACTTGAGCCCTCTTAGGGATTATTGCCTGGGCGACTATCATTAAAAGCGACAAAGATTTTGATAGCTC
This sequence comes from Aricia agestis, assembly GCF_905147365.1. NCBI lineage: Eukaryota > Metazoa > Arthropoda > Insecta > Lepidoptera > Lycaenidae > Aricia > Aricia agestis. The sequence goes on along the minus strand of NC_056421.1, from coordinate 13,617,583 downwards.
TTTGATCTTTTGTTAGTTACAAAAGTTTTTTTGCGTGGGAGAGCCATGCTTCGGCACGAATGGGCCGGCTCGACCGGAGAAGTACCACGTTCTCACAGAAAACCGGCGTGAAACAGCGCTTGCGCTGTGTTTCGCCAAGTGAGTGAGTTTACCGGAGGCCCAATCCCCTACCCTATTCCCTTCCCTGTCCTCCCCTATTCCCTTCCCTTCTATTCCCATCCCTACCCTCTCCTATTACCCTATTCCCTCTTAAAAGGCCGGCAACGCACTTGCAGCTCTTCTGATGCTGCGAGTGTCCATGGGCGACGGAAGTTGCTTTCCATCAGTTGACCCGTTTGCTCGTTTGCCCTCTTATTTCATAAAAAAAAAGATTTGCAATGTTTTGACTAATTAAAGTAAAATCAGAGATATATAGATGGCTAAAAAGCAAAGTAGTAACAACACTCACAGGAAAAAGAAGCCCATGATAACAATCCATAATCCATTCTAATACTATAAATTCAAAGAAGTGTCAATTAATCTGCTTGTTAAATGAAAAATAGAGGTAACGACATCTTCAAGCTTAAACCGCTAAACCGATTTTGATGAAATTAATTAAAAAAAGTGGGACAGACAGACAGACAGACATGACGAATCTATAAGAGTTCCGATTTTTGCCGTTTGGCTACGGAACCCTAAAAAGGAACTAGGATAATTATTATCCCAGAAAAACTACGGTTCCTAAAAATATAGTTATGCAAGTAGAGGCCAAAGACTTATATTTAAACTGATGGTAGAGGTATATTTGAGACAGGGGAATTATAGAAAAACATCTTAGAGACGTGTCGTTTGTCCAATTTGTCAAGAAATGTTTCTACGGCAAATTGCCCCAGAATCCGATGGGAAATGCCTCTACCTGAGTGATGACGTACGTGTGAGCTTAAACTGTTATGAGTTGCGCAGGTCAGCGTTAGGTATTAAGAGGATTTATTGTACTTTCAGATGAAATTTAGACTTAAATAAATGATTATAACTATACAAACGATACGCCGCACAAACAAAATTTACCGTACAAGAAATATCTTGTGCGGTAAATTTTAATTGATTTAGCATGCAGGCCATGATGGTTAAAAGTTCACGTAATCGCTTGTATTGGTCCAGACACCGAAGCGTTTTGGATTTTAGAAAACGTTAAACAGTAGTTGCAAAAGATTGCTACGGCTGGTTTTAAAAATTGGTTAACCTCATCTAATTAGATTTATCGCAAGTCGCAACTGCCAGCCGTTTCACCTACTGAACGTTTTCTAAACGTCCATACGAGGTGACCGATCGAATTCTATTACGTATCTTGCAACAAATATGCAAGAAGCGTTTAACAGTAGATCTTGCACGATTTATATTTTATACGATTCTGCTCTCAGTCGCCTGTTGCATAACTGTCGCAAGATACGTAATGGCACTGCCAGTCAGACTGATCGCAGGATTGGAACGTGCACAAGTAAGAGCCAGTCCACGAGTTGCGTCAGCGTTGCATCGACGCAGCGCTGCCGTTGCGTTGTTTTACATACAAATAACCTAGGTGTTCACACGGCGCGCTGCGTCGTTGCAATTAGCAACGCACACATGACAGACAGCAGCCCCCGAGACGAAACGTGAGGGGGTGTAGACGACACCGACGACCGTGTTGCCGGCTATCCGTCAAACGGCAGCGCTGCGTCGACGCAACGCTGACGCAACGCGCCGTGTGGACTGGCTCTAATGCACCAAATAAGTCCGTCAGGTCGGCTTGCGATCAGTCCAACCGCTTCCCTCCGTCCTTTACTTTTTGCTTCAAGTGGTCCGTTTGGTATGTGTGAAACTTAGATAATACTCCAACTAAAAGGGCCCAATACAATGCCCAGTTGGGGATCTATTGTTCTACGAGGGTCCTTGTAAAAAGCGGTTGGGATAGTTTTTGGACACATTGTCCTATTATGGGAGCTGTCGGCGTCGTCATATTAAGAGATTTTATCGGAATAATTAAAGGGTGTTGTAGGCTACTGTAGTATTAGGGAATCTGTGAAAGAGGCACTTAAGCGTATGTCACTCAATCGAACATTTTACAAGCATTTTGTGATGGCTTTGAAACCTTTTGAGCTGATTTTTTGGCCTAGAAATTGTAGATACGGTACATGCCGCGCTAAAACTGGATACTGGAGCAGATTAAAACGTGTTTACCAGCACTTATGGCAGAACAATAGAATCGTGTTAGGCGTTAGAGTAGTTGAAACGTATTCCAGATATGACAGAAGTAATTAAACTATAACAATGAAATATACCGTCCGAACTATGGGGCTATTTACAAAACATATAAAGACATTAGCTTTGTCCACATTGTGCCTTTTTTTGTTCAACAAGGGCATGCGTTATAGCGCAGTCAACAGCGAAGATGTGGCATGTCCGTGACGCGCGTCAAAATCCACCCGCGTTGAAAGAAAAGTGTTATAGCGCGCGCTACGATTTCAACGTTCGTTACGGGCATGCCCTACGTTCGCTGTTGACAGCTCTATAAGGCATGCCCTTGATGAACAGAAAAAGGCACAATGTGGACAAAGCTAATAGATATTACGAAATTTTGTGACTCGTCTCTTGGTATCAATTGAGAGCGTCGTTTTAAAACACTTGCTAGATACTTCCCCTAGATTACCGTCCTTTACAAGACATCTGTGTAGTGCGATAAACAGAAATTACATGCCGGGCATTAATAGAAAAAATCACCCCATTCGTGGGGTCGCGTTACACTGGCACAGGGGAAATGGGGCGAGGGGTGTGGGGTGTGGGGTTGAACATGTGCGACCCCACGCGATGTTACAAGTGATTTAATGTGGATGGTTTTTTATTGATGTTGGACCTATGTTGGACTATGTTTCTGCCACTCGCTTAAACTTAACTACTTGTTAAAAGTTAACGTTGGTTTCGATGTTATGTTTCCTATCCTTTCAAATACCAAGTAAATTTAACAAAGATCAGAGCCAGCGGACCTAAGCAACTTACTTTTTAGTTCTTTTTTATTACATTTGTAGAGTTTAGCCGGATTACGTCTTATACCTATGTATATTAATTAAAAGTAAAATATTTGGTTTTTCTATCTAAAACAATCGATTTCTATATTATAAGTATTAATTCAAGACTTCAGGTACAAATCCCGCAGAGTTTTGGTCCAAATTAATTTACTAGAGCAATGATTTAATTTTCACTACTCTTCCTTTTGGCTTTACCTTAGTCGGGTAAGAACTAAGCTAAATATTATCAGAAGTCCTTTAAAGTAAATGATAACGATAAGTAAGTAATAGGGTTTATTGAGATTTTTATATTAAAGCAGTGTTTCCGAACCTGTGGTCCGCGTATACGTATCGAGGTCCGCGGTGTCATCCCTGGACCATACATAATCAGATTTTTTTGCTGTTTATTTTATTATGGGGTCCCTAAAAACTGTATCTGATTTTCTAGAGGTCCGTGGCGGAAAAAGGTTGGGAAAAACTGTAAAAAAGGGATTTTTAAAGTTTCTGTTTATTTTATACGTGAGCAAATTAATCAGTGAAAGGAAAAGGTGTAGTTAGTTTGACCCGCCAGTTTTCACTGCGATCGAGCGTAGCGGATTAGTTACAGGGAAAATGGTAAAAACGAAAGTGCCCGTCTTAAGAGGAGTCCACACCGCCGTTTTTCCATACAAACGTTGTCCCCTGTTTCCTCCCTGAATAATGCCGGTAGAGTTATGATTTTTTTCCTGAATTTCTATGGCCACTATTAGCATGTCCCTATGTTTTCTTTTTTTACATAATTTTATTATTAAAAAAGATAAGAACGTCCAAAAACCCAAAAAAATGGCCAGATTTTCCTCTGTGTTCAAACACCCAGAAAACAAAACTGGCTAAAATATACAAAAAAATAAAACATAGGAACACAGTTCAAGCCATTCTTTAATTCTTAATGAAAAAAGTACTTAAATCGGTTAAGTTTTAGAGAAGGAATCAGCGGACAACGAATCGAAGATTTTCTGTTCTTTTATTAGAACTTTTGTCGTATTGTCTCTATCGCGCTCTGCGGTGGGAGACTTGAGATTGGTGAGACAGCAATACATTTTCAAATACCTATTTTCAATTTCTCTCACCCCTGGTGTATCCGCATAATGATTTCACTGGATCAATAAAGCGAAGTTGAGATAAGTAGTATGAGTAGCAGACCAGCCTGCCTAGCATACGCCAACGAGATATCTCACTCTCGACTCTCGAGATAATTAAAAACTACTCATCTCATAATGTCAAAATCTCGACATTATCTCGACAAAACTCTATAAAAATGTGTTATTTCGATGATAGATTTACGCGAGAAAAAATGTTTGTCATGCTAGGGTCAATAGAGATGAAGAGACAAACCATCAAACACCGAGAAAACATGTAGAGTGAGATATCTCGTTGTCATTAATTAGGCAAGAGTAGTAGAAGTTTAGTAGGAAAGTGAATGAATCGGCTTAGAGGGGGTAGTAAAAATTAAGCAAAGTCCCGCAAAGTAGGTTTACCATGCAAAATTTAACTAATATCGCTTCAGTAGTTTTTATTAAATAAGGGGGCAAACGAGCAAACGGATCACCTAATGGAAAGCAACTTCCGTCGCCCGTGGACACTCGCAGCATCAGAAGAGCTGCAGGTGCGTTGCCGGCCTTTTAAGAGGGAATAGGGTAATAGGGGAGGGTAGGGATGGGAATAGGGTAGGGGATTGGGCCTCCGGTAAACTCACTCACTCGGCGAAACACAGCGCAAGCGCTGTTTCACGCCGGTTTTCTGTGAGGACGTGGTATTTCTCCGGCCGAGCCGGCCCATTCGTGCCGAAGCATTGCTCTCCCACGTAGCAGATTTAGCTCGAGGAAGTGACATAATAGAAATAATTATTACTTTTGCGTTGTAATAAGTTCTTAAAATTAATCTAAAGTAGTCAGTAACAATTAATAAAATAAAATAAAATATCTTTTTATTCAAAATGGGTATCATGATACACTTTTTGAAAGTCGAACGAAGAAACTACGTTGCCTACCACCGGTTCGGGAACTACCCCGCCGAGAAGAACCGGCGTAAGAAACTCGCACGGTAACCTCTAACCTCTAACATTTCGGTAAATCTAGTAAAGTTTAGATTAAACAGAATGTATCATTAATTTACAAACACAACATGAATACTTTGTAGTTAGTATATCAATATTAATTATAATGTATATTCTCTCGATACAGCCATTCCTTTGATTCAACTCTTTTGATCTCCACAGCGCTGTAAGACAAGCGCGTTCCGCGAACAATAAATCGGTTCCGTATTAATTGTCGGTTTAATTAACGCTGCCATTAGTCTCTCAATACTGAATAGCGTGTTATTCTACAACTCTCAACTATATAGCTGCTGCTTACACCGATACGAACATCGTGGATGAATGCTGGAAAAATAAAAGCAGTGGATGCTTGGAAAGATGTAAGCAATATTATTTGTAGAAATACGTTAGGTCTTAATACTTTTACTTACTTTACTAATTAACTGTACAATTTTCGCAGGTTAGGAAATAATATTGTATTGTATCTATATCTATATGAAATAATATTGTATCCATAATGTTATAGCTAAAGTTAAGACTTAATAAAGTACATTTTATTATGTAGTTTTATACGGTATAAATACAAAAATATGTTGTTTCACAGCTGGTAGTTGGATTTATTTTTAAAATTTTCCTTTGATTTGATTCCCACACTCTTAAACTTGTTACTTTAAGTTTTATTAGAAGTATTACCGTAGAGTGTTTTTGTACGTTAGAGAAATCTATTCTTTAATATTATTTTACAATGATTTATCGATATTTTATTTTTCCTTATGGCTTATACTCGTGGTTCGATTTTGTCAATTTTATTTCCGCATAACTCTTTGTCTGTAGTTATTCTCAAATGGATCGATATTCTTCCAAACGTTCGTTATCGGTGTAACAGCAGGCCCAGGCTATTCGTTGATTGTCTTAGTAAGGACTAAGCATGTTATGTACGCCATAATATAATATGATACGGTTTACCGGAGAGGCCGCCTGTGCCTACGCTGGTATCAATCGAACTGCACAGGCCACAGCCCACAGGTTTATTCCCCAGGTCACCTGTAGCTCTACCATGAGGTTTAAAGCTATACTTTTTATCGATACTTGATACCGACTACGCAAATTTTTAGTATGGCAAATTTTACAGCGCCTCTAGCGGTCACTTGCGGAACTAAAATCGCCATACTAAAAATTTTACGTAGTCGGTATTTTACGTAGTCGGTATCAAGTATTGATAAATACTAAAGCTTTAAACCTCATGGTAGAGCTACTGCGCAGTTAGACCTCTCCGGTAAACCGAAGCGTGTATGGCGTGTAGGTTTCTTGTCGGATTCGCCGGCCACTGTTTGCCCAAGGTGCAGGCTCTCAGTCCGGATAGATTGCGAATAATTCACTTAGCCAATGTGTGCATAACCTATATTACATGTGCCTTGCTCATCCTACTACTAATATAAAGGGTGGAACAAAGGAGAAGAGTTGTTCAAATAAACTAATTCCTCCTCCAGCAACATTTCGCTATCGTTCCACGCGAATAATATGAAATCCTCATCAGTTATCACCTTGATGAGTGACTGTCTTCCACCGTACGTTTTTGCGTAACTTTCTGCCACGCACACTAAAACTCTGAAAGGAACTGCCGCCAGCAGTATTTCCGGACCAATAGAACCTACAAACGTTCAAGAAGGTATTCGTACCTCTTAAAAGGCTGACAACACATCTGCTACTCTTTTGATGTTGCGAGTGTTCATGGGCCACGGTAGTTGCTTAATTCCATCAGGTGACCCGTTTGTTCGTTTACCCCCAAATTCTTAAAAAAAAATCAATACTAAGTCATAATTATACACCCTAAAGTATTATCACTTAGTTTTGTTACATCCTGTAGGATATATTATGCTACGTCCGCCTTACAGATTCCACTATTGTAATAAGCTTGTACGGGTGTATGTTCGCTTTCCTAATTCTATTAAGTCCACTTGCGCAGATCTGAGTTTCAGTTACTTTGTAAGTTAAAGTTAACTCTGGGTAAATATCGATTGCATTAACGGTTATATCATTGGATTATTTTGACCAATTTGTTACTTTCATAGCATATTATTTCGGCTTCGTTTCGATCATTATGATGTATTATCATAAGGTGTCTTATTTAAAAAAAGATTGCATGTGGATTGTGGGCACATCCATGTGCCTAAGATCCTGACAGTACCACAATCTTAATTTTGATTCTTTATGGTTATTACATAACCTTAAAAATTGACGCCGCTTCATCACTTATACTTACACCCACTATATTTAGGAGACAAAAGATTGACGAAATTACCCAAACGTGTGTGGCACTTAAGTATACCCTGCACGATCTTTAATATCGATCGAAAATCAAGTATTGTCCTATAATGTTCCCATTCAAGATCACCCTTCGCGTCGTCTTAACCTTTCTCACGAGGGTGCCTGAAGAACTGGTTTATTAGATGTAACTGAACTAGGTTCATAAGAGCTAACAACTTAATTTGCTTTATTTCGTCATTCACAACTCTTTTTATAAAGTTTTGTGCAATTTTACCACTGCTGTATGATATTACTAGATGACGCCAGGAAATCCGTTGAACCAAAATTCGTTTATCGCCCGGTAATTTTACTTTTTTCCGGGATGAAAAGTAAAAAAAAATACATTATTTCTTATCTACGAGAGTAAAACACGTTCCAGTTACCTAGATATATCACATATTATTAATTACGTTTAATAATTATTTTAAATCTTTATTCCAGCTGGTTTTTACCATTTATTCATTCCTCCATTATAATATCTAGTATTTATCACACATCATCGCGTTTCCACATCACTGGTTTGGTATTTTATTTGGATTAATTAAAACGTTCACTGGTTCGGCCATATTGTTCTCGTCACCAAAATAAACGAATCGCTGAAAATATTGATAGTTCGCACTTCGCAGCTCTTTTAACGAGGCTTAAACGTGGGTTGATGGATAGCCAGGATTGCGAAGCTAGTAGCATGTACCATCGAGGAAATTGATTCCTAGACAGTTGACGGACCTACGTCATGTGGTCGGCTTATGTCAATTCAATGTTAGCTGTGATCGGTCAGATGGGTTTGACTCTACGCGACCAAATTACTTAGGTCCGTCATCTGCCTAGGAATCCTGGGCAATCATAAACGAGTACTATGTCCCTATAACATACCTCTACATCCATAATCGTTTGCATTGGTCCAACGTGTAGAGACCAACATTGATACAGACCGTTGAAAGAATAGTAACTTGTTTTGATGACAGATTATTATAGATATCTAATCCTGACTAATATTATTAATGCGAAAGTTCACCCTGAAACAGCTGAACGAATTATATGAGATTCGGTGTGGGGATACTTTGAGTCTTGAGAGACAGAATATGACATTGGATAGGAGGATTTCAGAAAAAATTACGGTTCTCGCGAGTTGCGGTGTAAATGAATTTTAAATTAAGGCGAAATTAAATTTAAATTAAGGCGACATCAGCTAGAACATTTTTTTTATGAAATATGGGGGCAAATGAGCAAACGGGTCATCTGATGGAAAGCAACTTCCGTCGCCCATGGACACTCGCAACATCAGAAGAGCTGCAGGTGCATTGCCGGCTTTTTAATAGGAAATAGGGGAGGGTAAGGAAGGGAATAGAAAAGGGTAGGGCAGTGAAAAGGGTAGGGGATTTGGCGTCCGGTAAATTCACTCACTCGGCGAAACACAGCGCAAGCGCTATTTCACGCCGGATTTCTGTGAGCCCGTGGTATTTCTCCGGTCGAGCCGGCCCATGCGTGCCGAAGCATGGCTCTACTACGTAACAAAATACATGTTGCATAATATTTTGTCTTTAATCAATTCCTAAATTGTAGTATCTAACCTTCATTACGTTTGTCGTGTTCTCACAACTAGTTCCTAGACATTACCTGGATGTAGCACAAAGCGACGAAAACCCTCGCATGTTGAAATCTCCGCCTCCCTTTGTGAGCAAGTTTTAATTGCTAACTCCAATTTGGAATGCCGTGTACCTGTAGTCTGTACCTGTAGTCCGCTATGGCAATCCAACTTTGCACAGCTTCGGTGTAGTTTTGGTACAGTCTCAGGTAAAGAACTACAAAATGACATTCTCATGAAAGTCTGTCTGATCGGTCTAAACTGAAAAAAATCGGCCAAGTGCGAGTCGGACCGCGCACGAAGGGTTCCGTACCGATACGGAGCAAAAATAGGCTAAAAATTGTGTTTTCGTATGGGAGCCCCTCTTAAATTTTTATTTTATTTTACTGTTGTTATTAAATATTAAAGTACCCATATAACAAAAGAATCTGTGAAAAATTCAAGTGCCTACTTCTTGTCATTATTGATATAGAGCGAAAAAGATCGTAAAAATCACGTTTGTTGTATGGGAGTCCCCTTAAATATTAATTTTATTTTGTTTTTAGTATTTGCTGTTATAGCGGCAACAGATATACACAATCTGTGAAAATTTCAGAAGTCTAGCTATAGCGGTTCCTGAGATACAGCCTGGAGACAGACAGACGGACAGACAAAGAAGTCTAAGCCATGCCGACTGTATGGGCGCCGCAGACTCGATCGCACAAAAAGTCTGTCGTCTGCGATCTCCCTTAGCAATACCCTATTGCTTGTTTTTACCCTTTGGGTACGGGAACCCTAAAAACAGTCGTTGGACGTTTCTTTAATATTATAATACCTACTAACTGAGAACACTATTTTCAATCTCGATCTTATTCAGACTGGATCAAAGGCGTGTTAGGTATGTAATATGTTGGAATTAAAAATGTAAAATGGTATCTAGACTCACAGTTCATTCACAGTAACAAGTGAGATTAACTTTCAGTCTGTCATTTTGTCTATTCCTTCGTCTCTTAAAGAGGGAAAAAAAAGGTTTGGAAAAAGGAAGGTTTCCTAAGTTCTTTTTTTTTTTAAAGCCTCACGAGACACGATTCTTCCGATACCATCGACAATCTTAGCAGAGACGTCAAACTCCTTAATCTTGTGACTTGTCTCATCTATAAAGACACCATGCATAAAACCCAAAAAGTACATCAACCCACATGCGCCCATCTTTCATTCCCTCTTCACCCGGATTTCACATATATTTTCAGGAAAATAGGGATGTAAATCACCGACACGCATTTAATAACGGCCGTGTCAGACATCTTGTCATTTTCGCGGGTTTTTTTTGTCGGAGACGGTTTGTGGAAGACACTTATTTAAACTCGTAAATTGTTCGTATCGCAATTTCCTTTTTAACTCGCGCGTAGTGATGTGAAGTGAAGTTGTCGATTTTATTTATTTATTGGTAGTCATTGCTGTCTTGTGTTTAATAAATAATAATGCTGTACAATACTCGTATAATATAATGGAATAATATTCTAAAAATCATTTATATGCCCGGTTTCACTCGCGCTTTCGACTGGCTATAGTGTAAAAACATTAACCAAAAAAAAAAAAACTATTGTAAAAAACAAGGGTACTGAGCATTAGTCATAAACTCATAAGTCTCATAGCTCATACAACGATCTAACAGAGATACTGACGCAAAGCATATTAAGGCCTAATTTCACCAAGGACTGTTTAAGTTAATGCTCGAATTAGTATCATGTAACATGTTACCTCTTTCGTTCTTAATGGTTGAAAGAGAAGACAAGACATTTTAACAAGCTCTTAACACTAACGGACGTTGCTGATATGGTGTGGTTTAAGTTGACACTGAGTCGTTAATTGCCATCTATATTGTGACACGCAAATTATGTCGATAACATCGCGTATGTGACATCACTATACTAACGCGTGCGGAAATGAAAGTAAGTTACCTATTGTGCGTATTGGATCACATCTGGTGGTGTCGGGTCGGGAAATACGCGTGTTGACACAGAAAGTGCTATATTGTCACACAAATAGTATGGGACTGACATATTTGTGAAATACATTTCGATTTTCGACCTACGCGGTTAGAATCCATACTTACTAATATTATAAATGTGAATGTGTGTCTGTCTATCTGTCTGTCTGTTTGTATGTTTGTCTGTCTGTTACCTCTTCATGCCCAAACCGCTGAGTCGGTTTTGCTGGATATGGAGCTAATATGTACTTACTTTGAGTTTCGGGGAAGGACATAATATTATGATATACTAGATGACGCCCGCAACTCCGTTGCGCCAAAATTCGTTAATCGCGGGAACTGTACATTTTTCCGGGATAACAACTATCCTATGTCCTTTCCCGGGACTCGAGGTATCTCCATGCCAAATTTCAGCAAAATCGGTTTAGCGGTTTGAGCGTGAAGAGGTAAAAGACAGACAGACGGACAGACAGACAGACACACTTTCGCATTTATAATATTAGTATGGAAGTATGGATTTTATCCCGAAAAATGTATGGTGCCCACGCGGTACTTGTAAGCTCTACACGTCCATCTTGGACCATGGTTGACGTTAATTGTGCGCATTGTAGACAGCAATCATGGTGACAATGATTGTTATTTGTTATCCATCTTAATTCGTAGCTCAATACAAAGAGCGAAGTTAAAGCGCAATAATATTATTATGTTTTAATTAAGCTAGTTCACATCACTATGAGTGGGAGGAATAAACGAACATCAAGATAAAGCACAAACCAAAACTAGTGATGCGTTCTAATTAGTGCAATTGAATTATCGATACAAAGGAGAACGTATTATATTAATACATCACTATTTGTCTACGGACCCCGTTAGAGCTGGACAATTGTGCTGCCGCAATTAATCTTTGGGCCCGAAAGTAAAAGATTCTTTCGACGGTGATTTTTTATCTGTAACGGTAATCGGTGTGCGAGAGAGAGGACTGCTGCTGTCCCTCTCTAAAGTCACGATGCACGTGCTGCTGCGACAAAGGATTGAACAATGTTCTTATTTTAAAAAGGGGTAAACCCCTATAATTTAAAATCAGATTTTAAATGAGGTTCTTTTTTGAAAAAGGCGCCACCTTAATTTGAAATTGGCATCCATCAATTCATATTGCTAAGTACTCACATACGGTTTTGCTCGATAGTTTTACTCCAAATCGAGCAATAACCACCGTGTGGACCGCAAAACTGACAGCTCGAAGGCTCGCTTCGAGCCGGCTCGATAGAATTAAATATGTCAAATATGTCATTTCCTTCGATTCGGAGTAAAACTATCGAGCAAAACCGTATGTGAGTACTTAGCATATTATGTACCTATTTGATTTTTCTTGGTCAGCTAATAGCTAACATTAAAAGCTTATCGTCTAACATTGATCTACTTTGCGCACGCATTAGGTGACAGTTACTAAATTAGTACAAAACCTGACTTGTCAAATTGACATTTAGTATTGCGTATCGGGTACCAACAACCAGGAGAGCAGTAGCCGCCAAAAGGTCGAACAATGACCAACAAGTAAATGTCAGGTATGCATTACCTTGTGGACAATGGACATAATAATTGAGGTCATATTGTTATGGTGTGATGTTACGATATCCTAGTAACATTTTTGAATTGTGGGGCAAATTATTATCAAATTGTTGGCGTACTATTTTTGGCACCTTCGATTTTTTTTATACCAGGAAAGTAGATTTTCTGTAGTATGAACTCTACTGACAGAATTGAGTGTTTTGCCACCTAAGAACTTTTTTAATGACTTGGTATTAAGCAATGGTGATGAATGACTCTTCTTAATTTAAAACCTACGCGTTATTTCTCCTTGGTGAGACGCCTACTCAATACTCGATACTCATTAAGTAATTACCCATTGAAACCGAACATTTTTCTGTGTATCGAGAGTCCTTGTATAGTATAATGAGGCTGTCATGTTAAGTCCCGCGGGATTTGTAAATGATTTCCGGGATCGCAGCCTGCGGCAACACTAGATAGCTCCGTCCTTCTCGCACTCGTAGCGAAAGACCAATACTCGATAGCTCTGTCCTACTCGAACTTACAGCGAAGGTAACTCACGCGCATCTCGGGATCGTGACCTTTCGGCACGACGACTTTGAACTTTATGCTAATGCAATAAAGTTCATAATTGAATGGGCGACAGGCTAAGATTTAGCGTTATTTATGTTGGTCGTGACTCTGCCTAGTGTTGCGTTGAAAGGAGATAGCTGATTTTCTGGAGGAATTTACGTCGTTTAGTTTTAAACTTTATAGCTTGCGCTCTAAGGTTGTATTTCCAATAGATCGTGTGTGGGTAGTGCCTCAAGCAATAGCAGTATTGAGCAATGCAATATACATTTGGTATCTATATCTGCATCTATCATAATAATTCGTCTTGACTCGTCTAGAATTCTAATGTTATTTCGAAATAAACTAGATAGGTATTAAACTAGATGTAGTTGGCTTGTGAATGCTCTAGGGCCCATACATAGGTTATGTTCCTAAATTCAACCCAGTATACTGAGAAATGCTTATGACATCTAGAATCGACTTCATACTCTTGATTCGTTCTGAGTTCTGACTTGCGAAATAATTATACGCCAGTGCATAGACCTATAATATTATGTTCTTGTTGTGATGTTATTAGATTACCTGATATTGAATGAACTGTTACTTCTTGTGGAAACTTATGTTTCACCAGTAATAATTGTACACTTTTCTAGCGCCTATTTTCTTTATTGTATGTACTTATTCCTTACAAATATTAATATTTTACACAACCGTTTTCGATACAATCATCATGTCCATGAGCGACGTTAGTTCCATCAGGTAACTCGTTTGCTCGTTTGCCCCCTTATTTTATACATATAAAAAGGTGTATCCTCATCCCTCAGGTCATTATAATACGCCTTTCTTGCCTCACCGCTCACCAGTGGCACACCAGTACAATGATATGGTATCGATATATAATATATTCAAGTTTTCGTGAGCGCTGGCCATTATACTGGGTTACGTTTCGGAACCTTAGCATAACATAGTTATCCTTTCTGTTAATATATCCATTCCATCTAAACTGACAATTAATGTTTATGGAGTGTCTAATGGGATGTTAGTTTTGATGTTATGGTTGTTTATGTGTTTAGCGTGCATAAACCCTTTTGGGGTAAGAGGAAGTTGTCAGATTCAAGTCAGTTCTTGGACAACGGTGATGGCTATCTCTCATAATATTCCATGTAACATGTGACTGTATTTTGAAATCTAAAATGAACATAATTAAACTCAAAGTGGTGATTTTAGAGTTACTTGCTGAGGCTAGGCCCCCAGTTTCGGTAGCAAAATTAGATATCAAAAATTTATGGTATTTAAAATTACATATCGCAAGCGCCATGACACTTGGGTAAAATGTTATGTCAATACTCAAATCCCATACATTTCGGATATCTACCGCTATTGAAACTGGTTAAGTAATTTTGAGTAAGCACTCAAAATTCTTAATCAGATATTGAAGCAGTATCTGATTCGTTTCAGTGTATGCCTCTTAGTTCTATATTCAAATGCTAAACTCTGCTACTATTATAGTGTTAGAATATACTACAGTCTAGGGGTTCCCAATCTTGTTCAGCCTGCGGCGCACTTACAGTACAAGTCTCAATGTTTTGTTACTGCGCTCTAATTTACTAAAAAGATACATAGGTACTTAATAAAACACCCCTATAATGATAATAATAATAAACCAATATTTAATCATCTGCTTGCTCTGTATAATTCATATTATAATTTTATTTTATAATAATATTTGTGGTTACGGAAAATGACGGAGGATCGACTCACGGCGCCCCTCTTGCCTTTCCACGGCGCACAGTTTGGGAACCCCTGCTATAGTCTATCTACATTCTAACCCTAGACAACCTTAACCCTAGGTATCTAGATCTCGCTGTAATCTCGGCGTGGGAACGCGTAGTTAGCGCTTCAAAGGGATTCCAACTTAAAGGGCCCATTAGAAGGGATTGATAACCCGATCAAATGATCGGATTGGGCTAATTATGTTGATTTATTATACATATCCTGTGCATACTAATGAGCCTTAATGCTTTGGTGATAAAGTTGAAATTGATAAAATGATGAATTATGATAGTTCCCAATAAATAATAAAATCATGGGCGATCAATGATTGTCGTCGAGACATGATTTAAGACGCTGGACTCCACAGGTTGAACTTTTGTAGTATATTTACTATATCTATGTATCTATGTAATCTATATATGTATCTATGCTTGTACTGCGCTTTGCTATTATTATTGGTTTTCTAATTATTATAAATGCGAAAGTGTGTCTGTCTGTCTGTCTGTTTGTGTGGTAATATTATAAAATTTCGACTCTGAATAGGAAAATAGTTTTATCGTAGGAATCTTTGGTATAATATACCTATTATTAATTGAAGTTCCTTAAGTCACAGTAGTAAAATAAACAGTATATTCACGAGGGGTGACGGCACCTCCTGTTTGTTACTGTATCGAAGTTTTTACAGTCCGGAGCTAGAACAAAACTTGGCCGAGGAAAGGTCTCGCGACGTCCGTTGTTTGTGCATGTGGATTGTGGGGTGACCACGGGATCTGGAAACGGGAAATTGTGATTAATATATTTTTTAAATAAGTTTTATAAACAAATCTATTTCTGTACATATAAAAGGCAAAGGTGATTGATCCCTTGGGGCAAGCTATATGTGCTAGAAACTTAGCAATGGTGAAGCAAACGTCTTTACTCAAATTTTTCTCAAAATTCTCAAAAAAGGAGGATTTCTCAGAATTTATTCTTAGTTTCTCGAGCCGAAACTGTATACAAGGTGTAACAAAAGTGAGTGATAATACTTTATGATGTGTATGGTTCCCCTGTATAGAATTCACTGTATAAGTAGCTGCACTGAAAGAGTAACTTTTTTACTTTTGTATGGGAAAATTCATGACGCTCGTGCGCTTGCCCATGCAGATAACATTGTTACAACCAGTAGCTCTACCATAAGTTTAAAGCTATTGTATTAATATCGATACTCGAGACCGACTACGTAAATATTTAGTATGGCAAATTTTACAGCGCCTCTAGCAAACTAATATCGCCATAATATTAACGTAGTCGGTATCGAGTATCGATTAATACTATAGCTTTAAACTCATTGTAAAGCTACTGTATAGTTGTATAATTTGTAGGTACCCAAAGTTTTAACTATTTTTTACTAAATTTCATCGAAATCGGCCTTAAAATCGTGAAAGGATGACGTCAACGTATAAACAATTTGAAAGCGCAAGTTACATTGTACTCTGATAGTATTTAGCACGCGATACTAAATTAGGAAACGTCCTAGATAGGATTATTACTGTAATATTCCATACACAGGTCTAACTAGTGCATCTAAAATTGTAAAAAATTACTGGAATTATTATTGGCGTAAATTTTTTTTAATGTAATAAAGGTAAAAAGTAGTATTGCTCCCAGATTGGTTGGAGCTAATTTGGTTGTTTCAGATTAAATTACTTTAAACCAAAATAATGCTCCAATATGATAGTCTAAATTTCTCTTCGTAACCACACGTTTGTTTTTTATCTCTGGTCTCTAGTTTTTCAGTAATACATATTTTACAAATATACGTCCAATTCTACTACATTGGTCACCCTACCAGAGGTCTTAAACCGGGGACCGTGGAAAGTTTCTCGTGACGTTTTTTTTTTAATTTGTTCCGTAAAAAGCGGCGCTTAATTTAGTTAGTTCCACTATCTCAACCCTCAAGGGCGATGCCCAGAGTTTAATAAAAATATTTTTATTACTCTCTACTATAAATACATAAAATGCAGTAATGAAATTAAGATATAATTTGATTTATTATCATTTAAGAGAGAGATATATTATTGTCTATTGATCATGGGTTCTGAAATTTAACTCAGTGTACTGGACACTTATGACGTATTGAATCCGACATCATATTGAAATGCCCACGGTCTATGGGAGTGTCCTGGCAAGATATCAGACAAGTGTGAAGTATTTCAATGACATCCCGGCAAAGTAATATACGCCAATAATTATTTTGCACTGGTAATTGGCATAATATTATGTTTCGAAAGGAATCAACATTATGGCGCCGACTCTAGACGTCATGAGCACAGTGCACTGGGTGATATTTCGGAACCTACTCCGTAAAAACTTATAAAAATAAATAAAATCTTGTCATCGCGTTCTAAATTTATCATAACAACTGTAGGCGAGTCCGTCCGGCAGATAATGAGCTGTAACATGGTGCTTTGATCAAATGCCTTTTATGTTGTAGGTGGCATTATTACAGAGGGAATCTTTTGCACATTTTTTTTGGTTTTCAAAAACTAAAGCAACTCATATAATTATTTTAAACTAGATGACCCGGTGAACTTTGAATACATTCTCTTCTGATATAAAGATGACAACAATACAAGACTAAAATATATAGTCAAATAGGTTCAGTCATTCTCGAGTTTCAGCAAAACTAACAAAATTTGAAAATATTTTTCATTTATAGGTTATGTAAAGATTAAATGACGATTGGTTATGCATTTTTAGAAATAATTAATTTTAAAAATGACACATAACCAATTTTAAAATTCTTCATATCCGCTCCAAAGTCATCACCCCAACGACATTAACATTGTACCCCTTTTTCACAATGGGGTAAAAAATACATATTTAATCCACGATTAATTTTAACCCCTAAGCGTATGTTTTTGTAGGTAACACAAAACGCACATCGTGTGCGGTGTCTGCAAAATACGGCAGAGGGTCACCTAAAAGATCTTTGTCGACATTATTACAATTAGCATAAGTTTCAAAATGCACTGATGAAAATCGTATGATAAATCGTAGACCCTTGTCGACTTTATTACAATAACCATAAAGTTCGGAATGCTATTTTGTCAAAAATCGTGTGACAAATCGTATTATCTCTGCTTCGCTTTGACGATACGTATCAAACGGTTAAGATGATAATGGTTTAAGGTTATTGGTTATTAATTTCTGATGGCTAGATAAATAATTTTCTTGAGATTTGCGTTCTATCCTTAGATCTAGCCATTTAGCCGAAACTTTTTCGTTTTCGCTTCGTTATAGAATCGTCGATCAAAATGTATGGAATTGACATTAGATGAGTCGAGAGTCAACGTCATATTAACGAACGCTTATGTCAATTCCATACATTTTCATCGGCGATTCTTTATCGAAGCGAAAACGAAAAAATTTTGGATCACCCCCCTAAATTCTTCATGATTTCGTCTGATTGCTATTTCATAGACATATAAATTGTTACGGTGCAGCTGTGGGCTTTGTATTTTTGGCCATGGCCCATGTTATTTACGTTAAACAATAAACATGAACTGATTTTGATGAAATTTTGATATAAAGATAAGAAAAACCAAAGACTTCAAAAAAGTTAGTACGCAAGAAAGCAACTAAAGAGAAGCGCGCGTCGAAACTTTTCCGAAGGACATGCAAACTGTAGATACCTAATATATGTAATAATTTTGCGGAACCTCAAATATCCACGGAACCCACTTCACACACTATAGCAGTGTAATAGTCGTGCCAGCGATATGTTAGTCACGGCCTGTGCGCCGTCCTGAGTCCTAACTCAAACTGACGCATGGTCGCCCCACTGACATATTATAGCGAGAGGGCCGCAGTATAATGCGATACAGTAAAGCGAGATGGTCACAATATAATGTGATACAGTAGAGCGAGATGGTTGCACAGTATAATTTCACACAGTAGAGCGGGATGGTCACAGTATAATGTCACACAGAAGATTAGCTGCGGCTTCGCAGTGGGGTCTATCATCCACTGATCCACACTGAGTATTTCGACATCATATTATACTTATAAAAATAATGGTTCGTCCTTGTCTTATATAATAATATCAAATATGTAATAATACGTATGTTAGGAAAATGATTTGACAGACCAAGACAAAAATTACTCTAACATCTGTAGCACTTCCCAAGGTCGATCTTTTTTATGTAAGGGCAAATTGTATTCGAACCAATCCATACTAATATTGTATTATATGCGAAAGTGTGTCTGTCTGTCTGTCTGTCCGTCTGTCTTTCTGTCTGAACTAACGCTGAACCGATTTTGCTGGGCATGGAGATATTTTGAGTCCCGGGAAAGGACATATAGGATACCTTTAATCCCGGAAAAATGTACGGTTACGGCGCTTAAACGAGTTTTGGCGCAACGGAGTTGCGGGCGTCATCTAGTATAGCATTAAAATAATTTGACATAACGCACCGCTAAGTGATATGGCGCTTGCGATGTCTTTATATGTCAAATCCTATACATTTTTGATTTAAACCACCGAATGCTTAGGGCCTATTTCACCACATCCTGATAAGTGCCGGATAGGCTATCCACCACTTAACTTGACAGATAGAGTATGGAGAATCTGTCAAAAAAGCTGTGGATAGCCTATCCGGCACTTTATCAGGAAGTGGTGAAACAGGCCCAGTATTAATATACTACTGTTATTAATTGTTACTCTAAGACCAAATTTTAAGTACCCTAGTAATCCAATAAAAGTCAGATAATAATAAATCATTGTTATCGTCCACAATTTTTATCATTCAAAGTGAATCATGGATTCATTGTTACAGTTGGACGTCGGCCAAGTCAGATACCATCTAGCTTGGTTCATTCACTAACAAATTGTAACGAATTCGATTCAACTTTTAAAACTGTTTGTCATATATTTATGGATAAGTCAGTTTACGAAGGGTTTTATGTAGGGTTTATTATGTCATCTAATTCATAAACTAAAAGTGGGAGAGACGAAAATATATTTCACAGTAATAAATACGTATAAGTACAATTGTTATGCACTTTTCCACTTTACTAATATACTTTTATTGTTAAAATTGT
Organism: Aricia agestis; assembly: GCF_905147365.1. Taxonomy (NCBI): domain Eukaryota; kingdom Metazoa; phylum Arthropoda; class Insecta; order Lepidoptera; family Lycaenidae; genus Aricia; species Aricia agestis. The sequence continues at coordinate 13,597,673 of NC_056421.1, read as the reverse complement.
AATAAAATAAAATTATTATTATTACATCCAATATCATACGAAAATATACAGGGTGTAACAAAATTAAGTGATAATACTTTAGGGTATGTACGTGTTCCTAGTAGAGAGTTCACTGTGAAAGTAGCAGCGCTGAAAGACGATTTTTTTTTCCACTTTTGTATGGGCAAGGGTCCGAGCGTCACGAGTTTCCTCATACAAAAGTGAAAAAAAATTTTGGTCTTTCAGCGCTGCTACTTTCACAGTAAACTCTCTACAAGGAACACGTACACACCCTAAAGTATTATCACTTGTTTTTGTTACACCCTGTATTTGGCTCTACAAAATATTAGGCTCTACAAAATTCTAATATTTTAATACTTGAACGCCACAAGTAATTTCTCAATGGCGATTTTCTCTCTTGCGACCGGACTATACCTACAAGTACTCTACCAGCTCTATCAGTATGTATATCACTTTTCGCATTGTCTCTAGGGGTCTTTCAACCCTGTATTTCCATATAGGGTACTTGTAGACTGTAGAAACGGGTAGATAAGACAATAGTATCATGAGTCGCCATTTTTCTAGCCAATAATTCCCTAGTAGTTTGTGGTAAAACTTCTTTAGTTACGCGCTTTTTTTCATATAATAAAGGCTATACTCGCATAAGGCACGTGATGCGATCGAAAATGAGCGTTCCTGACTCCAAAAATCAAACATCGTCCTCCTTTCTTCACACTCACGCCCGTCTTTCATATGCCAGGTGAAAAAGGACGGCGCGGAATCATCGCCAAGTTAGTTTTACTTGAATAAAAGTCGAACTATAATGATTATGAAAAAAGTGTTTTGAGCAAATTTGGGTTTTATCAATGCCTTTTTAGATATTAAAAAATATTAAAGAAAAGACAGCAAACTTCGAAGATCCAAGCAAAAATGTGTCTAAAACAAGGTTTTTTGTAAAAAAGAAACTATCGGGCATTTTTACAGTAATCGTGTTTTCGTCTTGAGCATTCAATCTTCATAAACTGAAGTTACTCGTGTCAAAAAATCAGTTTTCTAGACCTTACAGATTTTGAGATCTAGGTTTAAGTATGTAGTCAAGTTAGGGTCAGGTGCGCTCAGTTTACTTTTGCTAGGTGTTTCAGCACAATATCAACTATGATGATTGATGAGAGTCGAAATGTCACAAGTGAAGAAACGGGCATACCTACCGTATAAAAGCGACTTACTAACAAGCGATTTATAAAAAGGAATAAGAAAACATAATACTACAAAATAAACATGCACACCTTTTACATGAGAAAATGTTTTGCGCATCCCCGGTGGATTGGAAAGATTGGCTAGAGTTAGTATGTGGGACTCCCCGTAGGATCTACCCACTAAAACCCCATGGTGCTTCACTCCCCGCTTCGGCACAGTTACGGGCACGATCAAACCACCTCAACTCTATCAACGGTTGTCCGTTCTAGGCCGCCCCGCTGGAATCAATGCACAAAAGCCTTGCTTCAAATGTCTACAATTTCTTAGTTCTATGTACAGAACCCACTTAGAATTCAAAAAGTTTGGGAGAAGGCCGCATACATTATCCTCCGCCTTTGATTTAAAACCACTATCATTATTTTCAGAGACTTCTCTATTGTTTCATGAAGCCGTACAAACTTTTGGCCTTTTACTAATAAAAATATCCAGCTTTTATAAAGATGTTATAGTTATAATATTATACATTGTTGGTCTGCAATATTATGTTAGAAAATGTTTAGCAGACAAAGACAAATCATTGTATAACATAATATTAAGTATTACGTTTTTAGGGTTCCGTACCCAAAGGGTAAAAACGGGACCCTATTACTAAGACTTCGGTGTCTGTCCGTCTGTCCGTCTGTCTGTCTGTCCGTCTGTCCGTCTGTCCGTCTGTCCGTCTGTCCGTCTGTCCGTCTGTCCGTCTGTCTGTCTGTCTGTCTGTCTGTCTGTCTGTCTGTCTGTCTGTCTGTCTGTCTCCAGGCTGTAACTCAAGAACGGTAATAGCTAATAGCTAGTTGAAATTTTCATAGGTTATGTATATCTCTTGCCGGTTTAACAACAAATACTAAAAACAAAATAAAATGAATATTTAAGGGGGCTCCCATACAAAAAACATCATTTTTTTGGCCTTTTTTGCTCTATATCAAAACTGGCAACAGGTAGGTACTTGAATTTTTCTCAAAGTCCTTAGTTATATGTGTACTTTAATATTTAATTTTAATACTAAAATAAAATAAAAAATTCTTATAAATTTTTGCCTAATTTTGCTTTATAATGGTACGGAACCCTCCGTGCGCGAGTCCGACTCGCACTTGACCGATTATTTAAAATATCAACATGGCGGATTTTATATTCTTTCATTTGTAGAATAAAAGTAATTTCAAACACGAAAATAATACCTATTTCTATCCTCGATGAAAACATAATGAAAAATTAGGGATGTTATAAGTTCTACTTGTCTGTCTGGCTGTGTGTGTGTCTGCCCATCGTAGCATTCAAAGTCCAAACGAGTAAATAATACAAACAAAAAAAAAATGATTGAGTGTGTGCTTAGCCATAATTTTAAAATCATCAACTCTATATAATTACTAATTAGTATTTCAATTTTCAACACTATTGTCACAAACACGACACTTGAAAATGGATCGATGAACGAATCGTCAAAGCTCATCCTTAAGGCCCAGTAGTCCCTAAAATTAGCAGGTCGATGTCTGTCAGTGCGAATATCGACGCAAAGGACATTAAAATAACATTCGTATCAGCGCGCCTTGTACAGTGGTGTTTACGCGCTCGCCGCGTACCTTGATAATAGGAAATAGGAGAAAAAAACCTTTTATTTTTACTTTTTAGTACTACACAAATCAAATATATCAAATCGTTTAGGTTAGGTTACGACAAATGTACTACATTTTTTGTTTTTTCTAGAAAGTGTGTAATTTAGCCATGAAATGATTTAATTATGAAAAACAGCGTTATAAGAGTCATCTTTGAGATTTTTTTTTTATCGAGCAGAATTTTCCGAATTGTGTACCTACTGATATACCTTTGCGTATAGGAAATTTTCTCAATTTTAATGCGGTACTTTTTTATACTTAAAAAAAGACATTTCATTTACAAAAAACATTATTTATAAAACCCATTTTACGTAGTTGCAACAACCACAGCGCCTTAACACTAGAAAGACCAAGGCAGTCAATTTGACCGCAAGGCAATTTCATTCCTAAATATTTCACTAACTATGTTTTCGTTTCTTTTCATATTTTATGACTTTTCCTAATTTGCTATTGTTAGGCTAGATCTATATTTTAAAAAATTAACTATATGTTCTTTAAGAGATTCGATCACAAATACCTACTAAGACCGCGCACAGTCAATGTGACGGCATACATATTATATAAAGGCAGCGATAATAGTAAACAACGATATCTTCAAACTAAAATGGATATGTTTGTTTTTGTTTATGTTGAATTGAATTCTGAGTTGTTACTGCCTAGCTTGCTTATATTTTATAGTAAATATTGATTTCGAGCAGTCATAAAAAAATGCGTCGCCGCCTCAGAAGTTCTCAAATAGAACAAGAACTGTTGCGATTTATGGATATACAAGAAGATATGTCGGGTGATGAAAGTAGTGATGATATAACAGGCAGTGCTAGTAAAAACCGTGACTGGTCACATCTTCATCAGAAGACTTCGAAGTAGATTTATCTGCTACAAATGTAGATATTATTGTAAATTCGCACAACGGCGCGTCCTTTGCGCGAATGGTATCTGTAATCTGATAGATCTATTAGCGGCTTGTGAACAGCATCCGATGGACGATTAGCTAGGACATCTTCAGTACCGGAAGTCGGTATGTTACAAGTAGCAAGTGACGTGTGAATGGACTTGTATTCCTCCAGACGCTAGTGGAGTAGGACGTCGTTGCCAGCAAAATATACTTCCTGGCCTAGCCTGTTCACGTTTTTTTGCAATATACTTGATTTAACAGCTATAAACCCGTGAATTCTATACCAAAAAGTCATAGAAATAAAAAAAATCGTTATGATTTTATCCTTGAACTAGTGAGCGAAATAGGTGCAGACTATGTGAAAAAAAAAACCGGCCAAGTGCGAGTCGGACTCGCGCACCGAGGGTTCCGTACAAACCTGCAAGGTTTACAAAGTTCGTTCATTACGACAATCGAGTCATAACTATGGTATTTTTATTGCAAAATGAAATTCATAACATTACAATGGGGAAAGATGGAGGAGCATAAATTTAAGACAAAGATCTCTTTATCGTTTAAGTAATCCTTTATTTTATATTAACACATATCATTTATCTATAATATAACTGAAACACTTATACTAGCCTTGCAGCAGACTATCGGCGGCGGCGGCGGTCGGTCGCGACTTGCGGTATCAATGGTTGTACTTTTGCGTTTTGAGTTTTTGCGTTGACTTAGAATTTTTTTTTTCACGGGTTAAAGGCAATTAGATCTAAGTATTTGATATGAATTTCAACTTGATAGCTCTACGCGTTCATGAGGAAAAAAGTAATAAGTTTATATTTATTAAAAAATATATATTTTGTAATGTAACTAAAAATTTAAGGTTTTCGGAATTTTTCCTTTATGTGTGCTATAAAACGTTGCTTCATGCCAAATTTCAAGATTCTAGGTCGACTGGAAGTACCCTTTAGGTTTTGATTCCCTTGCGAGTACTTGCGAGTTTCAAAATATGCAGCTTAAATTGCTGTTTCTTTTGATTGCGTTGACATAGAAGTTTGATTTTGTTACAGCTTAAAGGTATTATAGACCTGAGTATTTGGTATGAATTTCAATTTAATACCTCTACGCGTTTATGAGGAAATGGGTAGTAAGTTTAAAATTATTAAAAAAAATATATATTATGTGATGTAACTAAAAATTTATGGTTTTCGTAATTTTTCCTTTATCTGTGCTATAAGACGTTGCTTCGTACCAAATTTCAAGATTCTGAGTTCACGGGAAGCACCCTGTAGGTTTTGATTCCCTTGCAAGTGTCGAAAATTTGCGGCATAAACGGCTGTATCTTTTGATTGCGTTGGCTTAGAAGTTTGATTTTTTCACAGCTTCAAGGGACAGTAGACCTGAGTAATTGATATAAATTTCAGCTTCATACCTCCACGCGTTCCTGAGAAAAAGGGTCTTGACAGACGGACAGACGGACAACAAAGTGATCCTATAAGGGTTCCGTTTTTTCCTTTTGAGGTACGGAACCCTAAAAACACTTCAAATGCGATTAAAAGACAAGAAACTAATTCTAAAACAAGTGAACTATGTACTAAAAACAATAAGAGACACTAATGTCAAATCAATAGTATGTAATTGTAAAAAAAATATGTGAAAACAGCTCTATCTGTAAAAAAGCTCTGTGTGGAAAATGTACAAAAGAGTTTAAAAAAACCTATTACTTGCTAGAAATGTTACTCAGTTTAGTGCTGAAATTGTTTACCGTTAATAAAATAATAAATTTATATTATTTTTATGCAAAATATGCAATAATTTCATAAGAATTCGGACTTGATCTCTAGTACCGTCAAATTGACCGCTGCGGTCTTTGAAGGTATAGCATGAAGCCCGGCCCTTCTAGTGTTAAGAAAGGAGTTACCTCCTTATCTCGAATCTCCCTCCAGAGGTACACTCGTCACGGCTCAAAGCTACCTTTATAAATCGAGACAATCGTCCAAAAATAGCCCTCCTGTTGATTTATGTGTGGTATTGCATCGAGTTACCAGGCACACAGGAGTCTGTAGGGTGCTGACCATTCGCAATTATAGTACCTATATAGTGAACTCTACGTCGTTAGCATAAGGGTCACGTGAAATTGCACACCGTTCGCTGTTAAATTACCTGTATATCGACCTCTATGTCGTTAGCATAAGGGTCACGTGAATCAACCGTGACGGTAACAGATGGGAGGCAAGACGGATGACAAATAGGTGAGGTGGCCGCTCTCGAATTTCGAATACTCTGTAGTCTGTCTAGTGATGGAGTGTACCTACTAGGGATGAGATTTGAGAATAATTTTGCATAGACAAAATTTCTCGATAATTTCAAGTTGGAATCGGCGTTCTTAGCCAAGATTCGTCACTAATATTATCATTGTCAAAATTTGAATTCATAAATAAATGTATTGCTTTTTTCAAGAAAAAATTATGAAACGGATTTTGTGAAATTCGGCTGATGATACTTTTAGGCACACACAAGACACTACGTTCATCTAAAAAAGGGACAGAAAAGCAAAAGGCTGACTGTGAAATAATATTAAAACCCAAAATAGACAACACACGAAAAGTAAATTTAGAAATATTATCTGTGTGCCTAAAAATAATCCTATTCTTACAAACATCAAAACGAGAGTCAATTTTGCTACGAAATTTCATTTGAGTGCGTGGGTATTCTTAATTATAGTGAGGGACAGGGCTAGCGATTCCCGGGATACGGGATACTGAAATTTCCCGGGATACGGGATACCGGGATTTACCAGGATACGGGATGCCGGGATTTCCCGGGAAAAGGAGATTCGTGGATTTCAATAAAAAAAGAGCGTATGTATGTGTAACATTTAATCAGATTTTTTAACTGGTTGATAACAGGAACTGTTATAATAACTTGTAAGTTGTAACAAAGAAGGGAGCGTATTCCCTTTAAAAGGCCGGCAATGCACTATTATGTTGGGACTTGGGAGTGTCCACGGTCGACGGTAGGTAGTGGCTTTCCATCAGGTGACCCAACTCGTTTGACCCCTTATATAAAAAAAGGGTTTCGTCAACGTTAAAGATAACTATCATGAACACACATATTGTCACTTTAGTTATTTTTACCACATTTTTCATGTCCCATAAGAATCTTAAAACCCTCAGGCAAATATCCGAAGACGTGCACTCTAATCCCGTTTCGCCGGCCCTGCATTTTACGAGCGTTTTATGTGATAGTAAACTGGGGACGGTATAAATTAATGCGGGCCACAGACCAGATGGGCGTCTGGTTAGCTATGAATTCCTGGTAGTTTTATAAAAATATCGTAAGAGACAAAATATATTATAGAATAACAAGTTTGAAGATGGAACCAGGCGACACGCGACATCAGCTGCAGACGACATGTCGTCGCGACACTACTGGTTTCTATGTACTTCTATGAAACACCCTCCGCAGCTAGCGACACGAAGCTGGCGACACTTTTCATAGAAATATGCATAGAAACCAGTAGTGTCGCGACGACACGTCGTCTGCTGCCGCTTCTTGTAGCCGGCTTCCAACTTGTACCTTAATGAGGACACCAGAACAATTCTAGTAAAAAACTTGAGAGGTGTCAAGGGACACCCGAATGGAACGAAGTTATTTCTTATGTTCATAAAACCTGTATATTATATACATTAAAAAAAATATTAAAAAAACGCCATCTATACGCCCACTAACAACGCGTCGCTGTTTATTTACAAAAATCGCCATCTAGTTGACGCACAGGAATACTTACTATCAACGCCCTCTGCCCCTAACATGCAGGTACTTACTTACTAATAAAAAAGTGTCGAGGTCAAATCAAGGTCAAATATCGTTCTGTCTAGCCTTCAGATTTACGCCGAACGCGCGATAAGGAACTTCGTTCCAACATGTGTGGCGCTCGAGGACTGTCCCGGTAAAGCATAGCATATTTAGCATATTATTATAATTCGCATATGTCTAGTCGCACGCACACAAACACCGTGTGGAAGATGCACGGCAACGCCATAATTTGTATTTATTATATTGAGCAGAATATTAGCTCTGAAATAGGTACTTTCGACTTGTTTCTATGAAAAATGCCCCAAAGTCACGAATTTGCCCTAATCTATACTAATATTATAAAGCGGAAGAGTTTGTTAGTTTGTTTGTTTGAACGCGCTAATCTCAGGAACTACTGGTCCGATTTGAAAAATTCTTTCAGTGTTAGATAGTCCATTTATCGAGGAAGGCTATAGGCTATATTTTATCTCGCCAAGACTAATAGGAGCGAGGAAATAGAGGAAAATGTGGAAAAAACGGGGGGAAATTATTTGAAAGGGCTTATATTATGAACGCGATAATCTCAGGAACTACTGGTCCGATTTGAAAAATTATTTCAGTGTTAGATAGCCCAGTTATTGAGAAAGGCTATAGGTTACATTTAATCACGCTAAGACTAGGGAATGCAATACCGGGATACCGGGATCCCGAAATACCGGGATCCCGCATGCATTTTGCGGGACTAATCCCGGTCGAAAATATAGCGGGATCCCGCGGGACTAGCGGGATTACAAAGAGGCTTGATTCATACGTGTAACTCTGCGCGAGGGGGTGCATGAACTGGCTACAGGCAGCCCACTAAACAATTTACCTTTAATTCACCTATATTTCACTTTAAATGACAATTGTGCCAACCAGCGTGGAAGCTGAGCGAAATTTTTTAGCTTCTGGCTACCTTGTGTCGAATATCTGGAGCCGTTTGGCAGACGACAAAATTAATACCCTAACTTTTTTAACATACTTTTATAAGCTTGAACTTAGGTATAGTTTGTAACGGAATCTTTTAGCACAATTTTCCCTATATTTCGAAAAAAAAAAGATTTTTTAAAATAAAATATTAAAATAAATACCTAAGCATGTTTCGAGTTTATTTTAACTATTAATATTACGTAACCATTTCCAAAAAATGTTTAGTTTTTCTTTTATTATTACATCTAAAGTCTAAAGTATTATATAAACCGTTGTAATAAAAAGTGTGAGAATAAATTTGTTTCAGTTGAGTTTCTAAGACTAAAACGGAGTCTATCAAGTAAAGTCATTATAACCATTTATTTTGAAAGTTTAAGTTCACCCTGCGGGATCCCGCAAATACCGGGATCCAGCGGGATTGTGATGGTTCAGTCCCGCAAATACCGGGATTGAAATTATCTTGCGGGATTGCATTCCCTAGCTAAGACTAATAGGAGCGAGGATAGAAATATAGGGAAATGTGGAAAAAACGGGAGAAATTATTTGAAAGGGCTTATTTGAACGCGCTTATGTCAGGAACTACCTGGTCCGATTTAAAAACATATTTCAGTGTTAGATAGCCCAGTTACCAAGGAAGGCTATAGGCTATATTTTATAACGCTAAGACTAATAGGAGCCAAGAAATAGAGGAAAATGTGTAAAAAACGGGGGAAATTATTTGAAAGGGCTTATCTCACGAACTACTAGAGCATTTTTTCTGTTATTTGGATCAGATAAGAAGTAGATCACGTGAAGGATCATAGGCTTTTTGTGGACTATATTAGAAATATCTCATTTACGTGGGCGAAGCTGCTATATTTATTTCGCGTGGTCACGACATCACGCGTAAACAGCTGGACCCATTTTGCTGAAATTTGGTATAAAGATACTTTGAGTCCCGAAAAAGAACAAAGGATACATTTTGTCTCGGAAAAATGTACGGTTACTGCACAAAATACTTTTATGATTTGTGCATAAACTATTCAATCTATTTTGATGGAATTTGGTATCGAGATACTTTGAGTCTCGGGAAAGGACAAGGAATACTAATTTTGTCCCGGAAAATGTACGGTTCCCGCACAATAAACTTTTATGATTATATTCGCCTAAACTATTTTGATGAAATTTGGTATGGCAATACTTTTAGTCTCGGGAAAGGACAAGGGATACTTTTTATGCAGGAAAATATACGGTTCCCGCACAATAAACTTTTATCATTCTCGCCTAAACTATTTAATCTATTTTGAGGAAATTTGGCATGGAGATTGGGGATACTAATTTGAATCTGGGACAAGGACTGTTTTTTGTCCCGGAAAAATGTGCGATTCCCATACAATACACTTTTCTGATTTGCGCGTAAACGATTCAATCGATGTACGGGAACAACTATAAACTAAAGTCCACGCGGACGAAGTCGCGGGCAACAGCTAGTAAACCTAATAAAACTCTTTCAGCACTGCTACTTTCACAATGAACTCCATTAAAGGAACACTGTATGCACACCCTTTAGTATCATCTCTTAATTTTTTTACACCCACTATGCTATGACAGACTAACCTAACCTGACACGAAAATACTCACTTCTTAAGAGGATACAACAGGGGCTAGAGAAATGAAAAAAAAGTACGTGTAATATCTATAGCTGTCTCCCTTACCTCAAGCCTATACCGCAGAACGCGATAGAGACAACTGCAGAAAATCCAGAAAATCAACGATTCGTTGTCCCCTGATTCCTTCTCCAAAACTTAACCGATTTAAGTACTTTTTTCATTAAAGATTAAAAAAAGGCTTGAGCTGTGTTCCTATGTTTTGCTTTTTTTGTATAATCTAGCCAAATCTGTTTTCTGGACGTTTGAACACAGCGGAAAATCTGGCCATTTTTTTGGGTTTTTGAACGTTCATATCTTATTTAATAATTAAATTATAAAAAAAAAGAAAACATAGGGACATTGTATTAGTGGCCGTAGATATTCAGGAAAAAAATTATAACTCTACTAGCATTATCCAGGGAGGAAACAGGGGACAACGTTTGTATGGAAAAAAGGGCGGTGTGGAATCCTCTTAAAACGTACCCCTTCAAATCGCCAAAATTAACCAGTAAGCAACTACGCCTCGGGCGACACCTAGTCAATAAGTTTGGTCCCTACGAGATTTAGTCTAGACCATTTATCATACCCCTTGGGGGTGTGGGGTACGATTGTCAGGCGATCGTGAGAAGGGTTATGTACAGTCGCAAGCTGACGCCCCGGGATCCCGGGACTCACGTATGTTATACTGTTTATAGGTTGTATTGTGGCACTGTGTTTGTGAAAAGTTAATTGTATTTTTATCCCACTTCCAAAAAGGAGGAGGTTATGTCAACTTACGATGCAAATCAAAAACTGTTAATACTGAATGTAATGAAAGGTCGAAACAGAGGGCATATAGCTACGAATAAAAAAACTAAGGATACGTAACTCCCTTACTTCAACCGTTTCGAATTATTTGGATCTCGATTTTCGCACACTACAATATTACAAAAGCTACGAAACACTCTCAAATTTACGAAATAAAACCGTTGACAATAATAATTGTCACTTATATTAAGAGCCCATATGACCCTAACTTGACTACATACTTTAACCTAGATCTCAAAATCTGTAAGGTCTAGAAAACTGATTTTTTGACACAAGTAACTTCAGTTCATAAAGATTAAATGCTCAAGACGAAAACACGATTACTCAAAAAATGCTCGATAGTTTCTTTTTTTTACAAAAAACCTTGTTTTAGACACATTTTTGCTTGGATCTTCGAAGTTTGCTGTCTTTTCTTTAATATTTTTTAATATCTAAAAAGTTATTGATAAAACCTAAATTTGCTGAAAACACTTTTTTCATAATCATTATAGTTCATCTTTTATTCAAGTAAAACTAACTCGGCGATGATTCCGCGCCGTCCTTTTTCACCTGACATATAAAAGACGGGCATGAGTGTGAAGAGAGAAGGACGATGTTTGATTTTTAGAGTCAGGTGAGCTCTTAAGGTTGGTTTGCACTAACTTACTTTAACTATAACTGCAAACATACATGCATAAAGTATGCATGTATTCGGGTCACATTTTGTAGCCTCTTGTGCAATTTTTTTGACGGACCTACTCTTCCTTAGTTTTTATTATTCGAAGGCATACAGTAAATATTCCGACCGATCCGACATGTTGTACACGCAGCACACGTCATATCAGAATATTGACAGTTAACGTGGTCAAACGTCGAACAAAACTTTTTATTAACAGCTGCCATCTAGTGTGAAAACTATCCTATTGTATCTGAAGGATAAAGAGCATCAAGTAATTGGGCCCTATCTCACCACTTCCTGATAAGGTGCCGAATAGGCTAATCACAACTTTTTTGACAGATTCTCCATACTAATCGATCTGTCAAGTTAATTGGTGGATTCGTCACTTATCAGGAAGTGGTGAAACAGGCCTCTCTTAATTCTAGAAACCACAACGAATTTTTTTTCGCAGCATAGCACCAAACAAACATAGTTCCATTACCAGTTACCACTTTTGTTATACGCCAGTGGTAACACATTACTATATGCTAGTGGTACTCGTATATTATGTCGATGATTAATTAATTAATATCTTTACTGACTTTTTTCTCTAATAAAAGTTTTATTTAAAGCATGCTACGTAAATAGAGTACCTACGTAGTCTACGTACTGTACATAGACGTGTATTTTTGTAACAGATATTATTCTGAAATAAGAACATGTCCGTAATCGATCTCGTCTATCCCGGAAAACCCGGACATCCGGGACACCGACACGTGTCCAATCCTTGCCCGCCGGCCCGTGTCGTATTACCGTGTAGATATAATATTATGAGTTATGACAATTGACAGGACTATATTGCGCATAGCTTTTAATATTGTAGCTGGGTGGATGGATTTATTATTAGTAGATGTTGTCCGTTTGTTTAGCACACAAACTGTACATTTTTCGGAGATAGAAACTATCCTAGAATAGGGATGATGACAAGGTCAAAGATTAGCGAATTTTGTTAATAAAATAAAGAAATCACGGTAAAAAATAAGTGTTCCCAAAATATCAGCTTGGCCTTCAAAGTTGGACATTCAAGTCGAATTTTTTTTCAATTAAATTTCTTAATATTTGTATACAATTTAATAACTTATGCAATTAAAAGCAACTTTTGTTATGAAACCACTTTCATAAACGCAATATTTAATATACCTGTCGAACAAAGTTGTCTCCCGATGCGTACAAACTACGAAATACTGGCGTCATGCTTTCGTAGCACTTTGTATGGAGCGTTTCGAGCAGGTCTTTTTTATGAGATATTTGAATTGTCATATCTTGGTGAATTTTTAAGCTATCTTATCAGAGCCATTCTTTCAACGATGTTTCTATTTTTTAAGTCTTTCAATTACCGATAAGAAAAAAAAATAGTCATCATGCCTATTGTCCTATTCCAAATTTTATCAAAAGCGCATTTTATTAAAAGTGTAAGCGTGATGAGGGTACTGAGACAGGCTACGACCTTTCGTATTTATTTAGGGGGCGTCCACAAATTACGTGAGGTGTTTAGGGGGGGAGGGGGTCGATTCAAATCTCATTTAATCTCACGTTGGGGGAGGGGGGGAGGGTCTCGGCAAATGTTACTAAATTTTTTCTCTCAACAAAATAATACTATTTTGGTCCATTTCGTCCAGATTGTACGTATGCTTAAGATTTAATCGTAAGCGTAATTTGTTGTAGCTTAAATTTGTGGGGGGGAGGGGGGGTTGAATAAAATCTCACGAAATCTCACCAGGGGGGAGGCGGGGTCAAAAAAAAAAACACCACGTAATTTGTGGATGCCCTTTAATGTTAGGACATGTTCGCGTTTATAAGGTAGTGAATCGTGCCTAAAAAATTTAAAAATCCTTTTTCCAAAGACCATTTGATAAGTTTCAGAAAGAAAATTATAATAAACCATTTTTACATGAACCACTTATTCTACCTATTCGGTTCGAAGCCCTAAAAACGCGAAGATTGTTTACAAACAGGCAGACAATAAATAACAGTCAAGATATGAGGTATCTCGACCGCTCAGTTATCGAAACTGGCGATTGGCCAACAGGCGGAGTCACGGGCAACAGTTTATTACTGTAGTCACGACTATTGTCAAACTATAGTCTAAGCCACTAGAAAAGTTACAGAAATCATGTAATTTTATTGTTATCATTGCATACTAGGAGTTGCATCCACATGTAATATTATGAGATCTTGAAGGAAGATAAGATTGACAGTTCTGTGGAATAGTCTCTCAAGTACATATATTCAATCTATTACTGACTGTAGATTTCTATTTAAATATGAATGAATAATTAATTTATTGTTTACTTATTGTGATTTTATTGTTACAGGTAAGTTTACCAGTACGTAATATAAGAGCAGTAAGGAGGTAATGGTTTTTCACCTTTTTGAATCCCGGACGACGCCCTTAAAAATGGGACAATGCCGGGGAAACCCGGACAAATAATAAAACTAGAGAGGTGTCAAGGGGCACCCGAATGGAACGAAGTTATTTCTTATGTTCAAAAAACCTGTATAATATACATATACACTAAAAAAAATATTAAAAAACGCCATCTATTGACGCCCAGGAATACTAACAACGCGTCGCTGTTTATTTAAAAAAAACGCCATCTAGTTGACGCACAGGAATATTATCATAGCCCTCTGCCCCTACCATGCAGATTGCAGGTACTAATAAAAAATATCGAGGTCAAATGGAGGTCAAATATCGTTCTGTCTAGCCCCCTTTACGCCAAACTCCGTTCTAATAAACGTTTTAGATCTAACTTCTCCGATGTCTGAAGGCTCCCATATAATTAATAGGCTTATCAATCCGGTCGGACTAATTGCAATCATTCCGAACTTTTTTAAAATAAAATTGAGGACAAATGAGCAAACGGGCCACCTGATGGTAAGCAACTACCGTCGCCCATGGACACTCGCAAGTCGCAACATCAGAAGAGTTGCAGCTGCGTTGCCGGCCTGAGGCAGGCCGATCGCAGCGGACTCATTTTGTCCTTTCTGCACGATCAGTCCGATCAAATCGTTTACCGTGGGAAAGATGATGATGATGAATCGATATAATCGATATTACTCTCATAACGATACATAACTTACTTGTTATGGTATTCATGGTTTTGCATGTTTTTAACCGACTTCCATAAAGGAGTATCCATAGCGCACCATACGCAATCACATTCTGCATAGCTCGGGGTTCGCGTGGGAATCTGTGAGCCGTGCTCTGGCGAATGTCCATTTACGTGAGGGACAAGTTATACGCGGAAGCGAGGGTAAGTTATCGCCTTCTTTGTTTTTTTTGGGAATGACAGGTGATTTCGCGACGGTTTTTGAGCACACATAAACGAATTTAGCCTATAAACTAAAATGCAAAATGACAAGTTTACAGGAGAGGCTGTGAGAATCATGTAAACAAGCAAACCTCGGTACGTTACGACTACGTTTGCATCCAGGCTAGAGCTTGTCTTACTGCAGTGGTCTGTCTGTAACATTATTGCCAACGTTTTGATACCTCGATTCATTAAAATTAGATCAGTATAAGCTTCGCCGTTACAGACGATTTAACCACATAGACTACCAAAGTTTTCCTTTGGCTTCCTAAAATCCGGCCTCGTTGTTTTCATTGCGTAGGAAATTGTTATTTTTCAAATAATAATTTTTTGATGGATCGATCTGTCGTTATATTTACTTTTAAAGAAATTAGTTTTGACTATACTCTGACCACTTAAAGCGTGACTCTCGTAGCATATATTTAGTATACTACGAAGGTTGTGCTTAAATTGGTCACACTATAGTTCATTTTTAAAATGTTCTTCTGTGCCTTGCACCATCGTCTTCTTTATTGTGTGTCGTGTATTATTAAACGGAGCTCTGTACAGAACTGTCGACACCAGCACAAAGACCGACAGAACACAAACACACAAATCATTAAAACACACACGCAACGGTGTTTACCATAATGACGCGCCCTTTGAAATGCATCCAACATGTACATCACTAAGAGACATAAAGGAGGAGTATGTGGTTTTGCTGAAGATCGAATTATAAGAATATTTCGGTCTTCTATATCCAAAAGTAAAGAACATTCAGACTACAACTCGTGCTTGAAACACACGCAGGCGTACGCGTATATATAATGCAAATGTCGCCAGGCTGTATCTCAAGAACCGCTATAGCTAGACTTGCGAAATTTTCACAGATTGTGTTACATATCACTTGCCGCTATAATAACAAGTACTTAAAACAAAATAATATTAATATTTAAGGGGGGCTCCCATACAAAAACACAATTTTTGGCCTATTTTTGCTCTATAACGGTACGAAACCCTTCATGCGCGAGTCCGACTCGGACTTGGCTGATTTTTTAAATAGAAGAGTTTTGGTACGGTTTTGTTACTTTCTAGAACCCAGACTTGATCGAAGCTGTATTGATCATTTGATGTAAGATTGAAATAACGGAATCCGGGCATTGTTCTAAAACAAAACTGTGGACAAAACGAACCCCTGGGCTACAACATTTATTCACAGATATTCTACCTCTTACAATACCTTATTGCAAACAACATAAGGGTCAATATCCTACTGCTCCAAAACTCAGAGCTAATCTCAAACCGGTACAAGAATGTGACCGGAGCTTATGTCACGAAATCATACAGTTCAGTTAAATAGTTAAAGGTTAAACAGACTAAACACTAAATAGTTAAGGTAACTAACTGCACTATTTAGCTTTATTATGAACTATAAATTAGTTAATTACTACTATTTACTGTTGGTTGGATTGTAATATTTATCATTGGTTGGAATTTGGAAATGATGTTTATTGAACTAGCTCAGTGTTTCTCAACCTTTTTCAGCCACGGACCCCCAGCAAGTAAAGCACGGTTTTCATGGACCCCCTTAATAAAAAAAACAGCAAAAAAAATTCGATTACGTATGGTCCAGAGATGACACCGCGGACCCCCAAACAAATACTCGGACCACAGGTTGGGAATCACTGATTACTAGCTTATCCGACATTGTTGTTTTGCCATGTATGTAGTGAGAATATGCTTGATAGCTTCAAAGGCAGATCTTCCGATTGAGAAAGCAGTTGTCATTTCAGGCGTTTGACAACTCCTTTTACAACACCTAACTTTTACACAAACTTCGATAGAGCGATTCAGGATTGTACTGGGTTGCTTTTGGCGCGACGACGACGTTCGCGTTATTTAAAAACCGGCCAAGTGCGAGTCGGACTCGCGCACGAAGGGTTCCGTACCGTTATACAGCAAAAATTGGCCAAAAATTGTGTTTTTTGTATGGGATTAAATTTTTATTTTATTTAAATATTATAATTAATTATTAAAGTACACATATATTTTAGGCCTTTGTGAAAATTTCAAGTAAGATGGCAATAGGTAGGCTATTGCCATTATTGATATCGAGCAAAAAAGGCCAAAAAAAACACGTTTGTTGTATGGGAGCCCCCCTTAAATATTTTTTTTTTTTTGTATTTGTTGTTATAGCGGCAACAGATATACACAATCTGTGAAAATTTCAGATGTCTAGCTAAAGCGGTTCTTGAGTTACAGCCTGGCGACAGACAGACAGACAGACGGACAGACAACGAAGTCTTAGTCCTTTTTTACCCTTTGGGTACGGAACCCTAAAAATGGATATACGCTGATCCTCAGACCTACCAGCTAGAAGCACACATCTTGCTTCTTAGAAATTGGACAAAAATACAAAATTCAATGGCATACAAATTATAATTTCCAATTAAAGAAAGGCCGCCCCAATTACATAGACCGAGACTGTATTAAGACACAAAGCCGATCTTTAATTGAATCTACAGGCCAAGAGAATTAACTAAAATACACAATTAACTAAGAAGGTCGGGCTAATTCTTTCATCTGCCCGCTCCGAGACCTTATTTTTTGCCGCTAATATAACACAATAGTCCCTTTGTACTGCCTACTCGAGCTAGGCCGGGATGGACGCAAGTATCGATATCGATATTTTTGAAGTAAATCTTCTTTCGGCGCGTTGAGAATGAAATTTAATGATCATGTTAAAAAGAGGGTCAAAATAATATTAATACTAGATGACGCCCGCAACTCCGTTGCGCCAAATTAGTTTATCGCGTCGGAACCGTACATTTTCGGGAATGAAAAGTGTCTTTTGTCCTTTTCCGGGACTTACAGAATCCGCATCCTAAACAGCAATATCAGTTCAGCCCAAAGGGTGCGAAGAGTTAACAAACAGACAGACAGACAAACTTTCACATTTATAATATTAGTATGGATTGCGTCACGAGTCACGACGCCTCGTCAACATTTTGGACAGCAGTTTCTCTTTCTACTCCTTGTGCTTTATACACGCTCTTTTTTGATCAAATAAAAAATTCACGTTTTCTAGATAAAAAATCTTGCTACCCCCAAAATCCCGGCTTTAGGCTTACTTTCCTGGAAGTTACAGCTGTTGCCTACACACTTCAATTACATGTGAATACACAAGACTTTCTCGTTTAAAGTTAAACTATAATACATCATAAAGCTAATATTGTTATTTACAAGAGGCGCCAGACGCATTCCGCTAATAACGCCCGTGTAGATAATAATTAAGTTACGACCTAACTTGTGCATAAAATCCCATAGTTTGTGCTAGCGTGTAGCTGCGGCGTTAATGATTAAAATTTTCCACATAAGTTATATGAACGAGATAAAATTCGGTGAAGTTATGAAATACTGCATGTTCTCGTGTGTGAAGTTATAAGCTTTGTATTACATCGTTTGTTTAATATTATTTTGTATACTATTAGACATTTTTTTATTTTATTTATTCATTAATTAGACAGATAAAACTGAATTTATAATATTATTATTGTTTTAAATAAATTATTATTAAACTAAAGTTTGTGAGATTGTGACGTTGTTTCCTACATCTGGATCTACTACTAAATCGATTTAAAATACATGATATTACAATATATTAATATTTTACCAATAACAAGCGAGAGTATCATAGCCATAGGCAAAAAAACATCAGGAAGTTAAAAAGGAATACGCAGGCGAAGCCGCAAGGAAATTCTAATTAGAAAGACTTACATAAAAAAAATTTTTTTTTGTTTCAGTTGTATCTATGGGGACCCCTAAAATTTTTGTATCAAAATCTTTAAGCGGTTTACAGACTACATCTACTTACCAAGTTTGAATAGTATAGCTCTTATAGTTTCGGAGAAAAGTGGCTGTGACATACGGACGGACAGACAGACAGACATGACGAATCTATAAGGGTTCCGTTTTTTACCATTTGGCTACGGAACCCTAAAAAGAGATGTCCAAAGGACCTTTTTGTCGACGCGCGACGTCTTTATAGTTTATTTTATTTAAACCTTAGCAGACCTTAGCCAATATTAGTGCTATTTCCAAAAGTCAGGCCAAACACTCAGGTTAAATTCTGATAGTCTGCTATTGACAAATATAATTAATCTCCTAATTTATGGTTAGGTAATGAGAGTAGGTTTATAATAATGAATGGTTTAATTAATCTGATAGCTGGGATCAAATTACTGGCATTGCTCTTGTTTAGCTCCAATTAGATCTGTGTCAAGTATTGTATTAACGTGTTTAGCATTTACGTGCTATAGTCATGAGAACTCGTAATATTATAGGTATAATATTATGTAACGTAAACAACGATTCTTACTATAATTATAAATACGAAAATGTGTCGGTCTGTACTACCTTATCACGTTCAAACTGCTGAAACGGTTTTTCTAAAATTTGGTATAAATATACTTTGAGTCCTGGGAAAGGACATAGGATGCTTTTATCCCCGAAATGAGTTTTGGCGCAACGGAGTTGCGGGCATCATCTAGTGAATTTATATATTTTTAGATCTGTACGGGCTATTCGCGGGGCACTATTCTACTTGCCGACGTTTCTGTTCGACGTTTGAAAGTGTTTAGCGATAAAATCCGTACTTATGTGCTTAAAAAAACCGTTCAACATAACTTATCAATGCAGTGAAACAAAATCAAATGTTTTTAAAGAAATAAAATAAAAATACATTTACAAGATCGTAGTAAATTTTTTATGGACAGCGATAAAATATAATCTGGCACTCGGCACATCTCTATTACAACTGTAAAACAAAATTGAAAGTTTTGAAAGGAATAAAAAGAACATTTACAACTTGATAGTAATAATTTTTATCGATCTCGATAAAAATTATACGGCACTAGGCACATCACTATTCACTTCTACACTTTTACGTCGCCATTTTTTGTAATATGGAGGCTTTGACGTGGACTCGTTCCGACATGCCTTCGATTTTGTTGAGATTTCATTATCCGCGGACGGCGGACCACAGAAAATAGCCCCTATAACGATACCCTGATTTTGGTATTTTGATACAACATGAATACAGTTTTAGTGTTGCTACGATGCAGGGCCCGTACCACGAAACGGTTTTGAGACTCAAACAATCGTACGAGAATGTTGCGTCCTACTCTGACAAACGTGAAATGACGTTGTTAGAGCAGGACGCGGCATTCTCGTCCGATTATTTGAGTCTCAAAAAGGTTTCGTAGTAGGCCTACAGTTTAGATGGAAAGCGGCTGTCACTCAAAATAGGGAATATTATGCACACATCGTAGCAGAATTTTGACAGAAACGTTGTTATACGTCGAACAAATTTTTTAGTTTACTGTCTATGGTGGTGCTGCCACTAGCGTCGAACCGTTGCAATAATATTCTATTTACACTATTTTATTAGTTTCAGATTAAGGGGACGACTAAACCAAAATTTTCGATTTTATAGTTCATTTTTATACTTGGAATAAGCCCCGTATTGTTTCATTTTCTAAAATTAGATACTACATTATATTTCCAAGAATTCGATCTTGAAGAGCAAAAACAGGATATATAAAAAAATCACAAAGATGCATCTAATCTAATTTTCACGAATTTTTCATTTATTGCTATAACCGTGCATTGAACTAAGTTAATATTTTACGGTTAAAGACTTTATTTCTCAAAAAGAATTACAATAATTCACTTACTTGAGAACATTGACTAATAATAAGCAAACTTATTCTAGCGCAAGACACAGCTTATATATAACATAAATAATACTTATACTTACAGTTATTATAATTTGAACACATCTTTCTGCAATATAGGTCAAAGAAATTCGTTTGACACACGGCACATCACACACCGGCCGGCTTACTACACTGCACAACCTACCTATTTATATTTTGGTACTTCTGTTACACATTTTCATAAACTTATAATTATAAATTACATTTTGATATCTTCAGAGAACATAACAAAGTCCAAATTGTCTCAATACAAGTTTATAACTGTTAATTACTGTAATAATTTTTTGTATTCAAAAGTGTAGGGTACATAAAAATATCGAGCTCTGTGTTATCTAAGGCTCGCGCACACTGTCAAGATATATCTAATATAATATGCAGAAGATATATTATTGTTGATTTGATTTGTTATTGATGCTAATTTTGATCTGTAATTTAAAAATTAAAATAAAATGGATAGCAGAATGTATTTTTAGCACTAAACTCGAGAACGGCTGAACTGATTTCGATATTTCATTCTTGTTATGATTTAAACCTTAATAGCTAAGACAAGACACATCAGTACAATACAAACTTATTAAATATTATGTTTCTAATCTTAAGTAATTGTGGTATTTTCTATGATATGTGCTTTTAATTTCTTTTTAAATGTATTTAAAGATTTTGCCTGCTTAATATCTAATGGTAGTTTATTGTAAATTTGCGCTCCTTCAAATAAAATGCATTTCTTTCCATAGTTTGTCCTAGGATTTTTTAAAGAGATATTATTTGCCTGTCTAGTTTTGATTTTTTGAAAACAACCTTTAGTAGTAAATTTTATTTGGGTATTTATTTCATTATTTAAGATTTTTTTGATCAAGATGCATGTATTAAGTTTATAAGTTTGGTTTACCGTAAGAATTTTTGTTTCTTCATAGATTTTTTCTGTATTTTCTAAAAAATTATAGTTAAATAGGGCTTTTATTATCTTATTTTGCATTGTTTGAAGCACTTTGAGATCAGTTTTAAATGCAGTTCCCCATATTTCTATTAGGTATTCTAAGTGGGGCTTTACCATCGAATTATATATTAGGTATTTTACCGATTTAGGGAAACAATGGGATATGTAGCGAAATGTGCCACATAATGGTATAAGTTTTTTCTTTATGTATTCTAAATGAGATTTCCAATTTAATCTATTGTCAAGAATTAAACCAAGATATTTCTCTTTACTAACTTCGCTTATAGGGTCATTATTGATAGTAAGTGAGGGATATTTTGGAATTTTTTTATTTAGTGCAGAAAAAATAATATAGTTTGTTTTAGATGTATTAATTGTAAGTAGGTTGTTTTGCATCCAATCATATAGCAGGTTAAGATCTTTTTGTGCTTTTTTTATAATATTGATTATCGAGTGACCAAAATAAAAGAGGCTAGTGTCATCTGCGTATAAAGTAATATCACCTTGAAGACCTAATTTATGCAAATCGTTGATATAAATTAGGAATAATAATGGCCCCAGTATCGATCCTTGCGGCACACCAAAGTCTATCGTTTTAGGTTCACTTTGTGCGTTATCCAATTTCGTAATTTGTTGCCTATTTGACAGATAAGATTCTATTACTTTATAAGCCTGACCATCAATACCAGCACTTCTTAACTTGGATAAAAGTTTACTATGACTCACTGTATCGAACGCTTTTTTTAAATCTACAAATATGCCTAAAGCTATCTTTTTGTTATCAATGTTTAGTTTTAACGAAGTTACTAGATCAATGGCTGCTGTTAAAGTATTAGATTTAGGTCGAAACCCATATTGTTTCTTAAAAAAGTAGTTTTTAGACTCTAAAAATTTTGTTAACCGCTTGTGTATTATCTTTTCGAAGACTTTCGATAGAATCGGTAATACCGATATTGGTCGATAGTTTCCGGGATCTGTCTTAGCACCAGATTTGTAGATTGGGCTTACTTTTGCAAGTTTTAAGGAGTCCGGAAATATACCATCTCTAAGACATTTATTGATACATTTAACAAGGTTTTCTAGTATAAGTTCCTTAACACATTTAATTGATTTAGTTGATATTCCATCCAGACCTACACTCGTATTTGCATTTAGGCTGTCTATAATTTCGGATACTTCGTCAATATTTGTTTCCTGGAATTCTGACAGTAAACTCTCAGTTGAATTAACCGTAGTTATGGCACGAGGTTGCGAATGAAATTTTTTTGGAATTTTTTTCGCAAGCTCGTATCCTATAGTGGAGAAAAAGGAATTAAAACATTCACATATTTCGCGTGTATCTGAGGCAGTGCCAGCATCAGTCTGTAGTCTGGGTGGAATATAGCGATCCCTTGTTTTACCATCAGTTAAACTATTTATAAGTTTCCACATTTTAAGCGGCTGTTTAGAACAATTATTAAATAAATTAAAGTAGTACTGCTTTTTAGTCTGTTGAATGCAATTGTGTACCTTACGTCTCTGGTTCAGGAAGAGTTGTTTCAGGTCTTCGTTTCCCGGTGATTTTTGCCACTTATTCCATAAATTATTCCTCACATTTATTGAACACATTATATTCTTGTTAATCCAGTCTTGGTTAGTCGAGTTTTGGTATTTATATTTTAATTCCTTTGACTGTTTTACTGAATTTATTATATCTTTTTCAAATTCAATATAGTTGTCTTGATTAGTAGACATTTGTGTCTTTATTGCGTTGTATAATTTTTTATAGTTCAGTGTTTCATAAGCTATTTTCTTTTTTAATTTAGGTAGGCGTCTTTTAATTTCGAAATATATCTGTCTGTGGTCCGAGAAAGGTGTGTCTATTAAGGTCATGTGATAAAAATTATCCTTCAGAGATGTAGCAACGTGGTCTATTACAGTTGCGGTAGTCTGCGTTTTACGAGTACAGTAATCTTTGTCAATTTTATTCAAAATTTGTATTCCATTTTCTTTAAGCATGTACTTATATTCCTTGACATCTTTTTCTTTACTGAGTAAATTCATATTGAAATCTCCAAATATTATAGTGCGTTTTTTTCTTGATATTTGTTCATTAAATTCGGCCAGAAATTTTTTTGTATTTGATGTAGGTTGTTTGTATATAGCTCCAATATTTAAAGAAAGGTTTTCGAGATGTATCCAAAGAAAATGATTTGATTCATAAGTCTTGTCTTCTAACAGTTCATGTTTCATATTTTGGTGTACATAAATAGATACTCCTCCCCCCTTAGTCGTTGTCCTATAATTATAGTAATGTTTGTAGTTTTCTAGGTTGAGTCTTTGGGCCTCCTGCTCATTTTTAATCCAGGTTTCGGTTATAACAATCACATGTATAAGTTTATTCAAAGACTTTAATATGCACCTGAGTTCATCATGTTTACCTTTTTTTACCAGACTTCTAGCATTAGCATACAAAAAATTTATTGTTTTATTAGTATTAGTTGTTACTTCATCATAATTATCCGTAATTTTAAATGTTGTTCGTGAAGTTTTGTTTACGATTTCCGATATCTTAGTGGTCTCTAGTTTTTTGATTTTTCTTTGATTGTTGATTTTTCTATGATTTTAGGAACCCCTTTAATATATTTTATTATCAAATTGTCTTCGCCGTTTTCTCTCCTTTTTTCTAATTCAATTTTGAGATTTCTCATATAATTTTGTTGTTGCATAGTTTGGTCTGGATAAATCTTCACTCCATCTATGCTTATCTTATTTTTATTGCGTAAGACTATTTTCGGGATTTCGTCATTGTAGAAACATATTTTTAAGGACCGTGACTTATTCTTGTTGTATTTTCCAAGGCGTATAAATCTTTTGTAGCTTGGGCAAGAAGGATAGACAGTATTTATTATTTGGTCTATTATACGTTTGTCTGCTTCTTGTCTTTCTTCCCACTTGGAAGAGCTTTGTT
Organism: Aricia agestis; assembly: GCF_905147365.1. Lineage (NCBI taxonomy): Eukaryota > Metazoa > Arthropoda > Insecta > Lepidoptera > Lycaenidae > Aricia > Aricia agestis. Next base: position 13,573,109 of record NC_056421.1, on the reverse strand, counting down.
CGGCTACACCTACAATAATTATGTTTTTACTTCTTTCATTACGCTCCTGGATTTCCGCCATGATTTCATTATACGAGTTACTTTTATTTAATATAGACACTTCTGATGAGGAGGACTGTTTATCGATGGTATCTTGCAGGGTTTTAATTTTTGTCTCGTTGAGGTTGCATTTATTTTTTAGCTCCTCTATTTCTAACTTTAGACAATTATTTTCAGATATCAGATACTCCGTGGTGCTTTTTATGTCCTGAAGTTGTTCTTTAATACAAGAAGTATTATCATTTATGGTACTTATAGTTTGATTATGGTGTTTAGTTGTTTCCTTCAATATTTCTAAGATCTCTTTTCGAAAATTATTTAGTTCACTAGTGTAATCACTTTCACAGGTTTTTCGCTTCTTTCCCCTATAATCTTGTGACGTTATATCAATAGGAATTGATAGATCTGGTTGCGACGAACTGCCTTCAGACATCATTGAAAATGTTAGGGTTTTCTTAGGTGAATGTTGAGTACACATTATTCTTATCGCTTTGATATATTTCTTCTTTAGGTGTGCACGAGACTTTGTATTAGGTGTTGCGTAATGACAAACTGGCGTACCGGTTAAGTTGCAGTTAACACATTCAATTTTAAGCCTTACGTTCCGTGTATATAGTTCTCAAAATTGCAGTTTTCACTTTTATTCCGATTTATTTTAAAGCAAAACACTTTATGCACACGTCTGCTCGCTGCGCTTGCACCGGACGGTCTTTTAACACATTGTATAAAACTCTATCATTGAGAAACCAACCTAGCGGATTTTTAAAATGTTGTATATTTATCGAGTTATTGAAAAAAACTAATTTGGCGATGAATCCGCGTCGTCCTTTTTCACCTGGCATAATATGAAAGACGGGCGTGAGTGTGAAGAGAGAAGGACGATGTTTGATTTTTTGGGTTAGTCCGGTCTCTTAACGTACAAAATAATTATACTTTTGGGGTGTGAATTACATAGTTCATAGTTGTCATGCTACGAGTAGTCACTAGTGGCACTACAAGATGACGGCGTTATTGCCGGTTTACATTATTCCAATCCAGTGATCCAATCCAGCGCTGGATGACTACGAGTAATTTACTACTCGAATAATGGCATGGTATGCTCTGAATTCGGAATTTGAAAAATGTAAATTGTTAACCCGCTATGATGTAAGCAGACGCTGAAATACAATTAAGTGTATTGAATCCCTGGATTCGCACTTGCTGAAACAGTCAAGCATCAAGATAATGTTAGTAATCTTAGAACTTAAGCAAATATTTCAGTCTGTTTAGGTAGACCAAACACTAACTATTAACTATAACAATAGTTCAATAACATCGTACATGAACACCAAACTGCGTTATAATTTTTAACTGTGTAACTGTAGTTAGTGTTAAACTTTGCGATCCTACCGGTAAAGTTTGGTCCACCGTGTATTGGGAATTGTGAAGCTTGTCTGTAGAATATCGAATATAAAAGTTGGATTTCAAAATAATATTGTGTCCAGTCTTCTTTTTATAGCAGCAAGAGGGTTAGGACTTAGGTACAACAATTATATTGTTATACATTGGTTAAAAACCCTTTTGAAACATAAAATTATAAGAATCCGTCGTGGATGATTACACAGTACATACATATATTTAAAGCGAAGTAAACACTTTTCAATGACTTTACTGCACTGTGTAGAACAGGTTGTTTTAAGTGTCTGTACTGTAATTGTCTAAGCACAAACAGCATTCTTACAACATAGTCGGCCTAGTCCATAGGAATAAACAGATCAAAACGTCTGCGACCAACGATGTGCGGTCTACCTCATGAAATCGGCAAAATGCAGAGGAATGAACAGGTCAATACGTCTGAGAAAATTTGCGGGTTTTATGCGATGTTTCCTTTACCGTACGAGCGTCCGTATTTGAAAATATCTCATTCTCCCTCATTATCTCTCTCTCATTATCTCCTGAAATGGACCTGCAATCTATCGAGTGCGTAATGCGTATTATAAGGTCTGCAACTCACTAGGCCACCGCTTTCGCTGACAAACACGACTAAATCACAATTCATAACTTCGCTCTATTTAACCGACTAAAAAAATAATTAAGGTGATTGGATGACTTTATTCCCATCGTTACTATTAATAATCGATGCCGAACTCATTAATCAAATATTTCATTAACCTAATTAGTATATTCCGTAAAATGTGGGGCCGTCGTGGTGACCCAAATAGTTTTATTCTTTGGGGATTTGATTTTATGACGAAATAAATAGATCTAAATTGTGCCAATTTATTTTGTTTGTCCCACCACTGAATGCTTTAGCGCTACTTAAGTTAAGGAATAAGGAGCAATCAAGAGAAAAATAGCAATGTAGGAGCCTCCTGAGTCCTGACGTACCTTATAAATTATAGGTGAATCTAAGAACATGTTAAACTGAAATTTGAACTGTAGCTAGGTCACTGAAAATGTAGAAATCGACCTTTCTCTTCTTGTCTCTTTCTCTCACACAAGAACATTGGCGATTCTCTTTAGTATCGCGATAAGAAGGAGACAAGTAGCCATTTTTTTGTGCTGAAGGTAGGTCAAGTAGCCCTGACGTCACTGCGACCCTGAGGATCTACTGTGACTCCTTCGCAAGAGTACCGTCCCCAACCATATCTGCTCATAAATTGAACGATGTGGTCGGGGTTGGTGCCACGAATTTCCTCTGTAGATGAGTATTCGTGGCGACCAAGGTGCCTGTTCCTGCTCTGTAGTAGAGAAGGAAAGTCAAGGAGAAGGTGTATAGGTGTCTCGTCCTCCTCCTCGCAGAATCTGCGAGTCGTTAAGCTACTAACACCTATTCTGTACACAAGGCAGCCGTGCGTAAATGGTTAAATTTATATGTGTTGGTTGGCTAACTATAGCGAGTACTTAGCTTAAATGATTGACAAAAAAGTCACGTTCAAATCAAGCCACTCCAAACGGAGTTGTAAGTGTTAGTGGCGCCAATGGCTGACACGATCGATAGTAAAACAATTTTACATAGAATGTGAAGAGCATACGGTATTGGCTTCCGAACGGATATGAGCTTGGCTGTCGCGTCCTGCACGCAGGATGACTATGTGTAGGAGAGTGCTACTTGTCAAACATTTTGATACCTCCATAGTTCTTATATCTGTAGGGTTTTCGTAGGTGCTTGTACAGTTTTCGTAGCCACATGTAAAGTTTTCGTAGCTACCTGCACAGTTTTCGTAGACGCCTAGCCGTTTAGCCGAAACTTTTTCGTTTTCGCTTCGTTATAGAATTGCCGATCAAAATATATGGAATTGACATAAGACGAGTCGAACGTCAACGTCATATTAACGAACGCTTATGTTAATTCCATACATTTTCATCGGCGATTCTATAACGAAGCGAAAATGAAAAGATTTTGGCTCACTCCCCTGGACATTTTTCGTATATGCGCACTGGACACTGTACTGTAATTGTCGTAGACACCTGTGCTGTCTGCAGTTTTCGTAGATACCTGCACAGTTGAGTGTTTTTTTTTTTGGCAATCAAATATGGATTCAGACGTAAACACGTAGCTGGGCAACGAAAATTTTGTAACCGATCCAAGCATAACAACTAACATAAAGAGCACCTCGGTGTAAATTTCGTGGAACCATTTTTGTACTCAATTCTTCTTCCATAATATGGCATTTCGATGACAGAAAGGAAACTTTGTATAATATAATACGAGGCTTAGGGCCTGTTTCACCACTTTCTGATAAAGTGGTGAATAGGCTATTCACAACTTTTTTGACAGATTCTCCATACTTGATTTGTGAAGTTAATTGGTGGATAGCCTTATCAGGAAGTGGTGAAACAGACCCTAAATATTATAAAGTCAGACATTATACGGATGGATGTCGGACTATTCGGCACTTATCAGGAAGTGGTGAAACAGGCCCTTAATATAAAGTCAGATATACGGTTGGATGTTGGACGCGGCGCGTACAAAGCTAACTTCCGCATGCCGGATATTGCCTCCGGGCGATTTGTCTGTGCCCTGTGCGAAGGTACAGACACCTGTTATAAGCAGGGAATAACCAGTGTTATGAAAAATAATATTAATGTCTGTCTGTTACCTCTTCACGCCTAAATGCCTGAAACAACTTTGCTGGGTATAAAAATACTTTAAGTCCCGGGAAAGTAATTTTTTTGCTTTACTGGTAAACATAAGAAAAAAAAGACACAAATATGGAGTCAGTGGTTAGTGTTAAATGTCAATGGTGAAAGGAAAAATGAATATAATAATCTGACACTCTTCCTAATAAAAGTAGTTCAATAATTATGGAATATAGTATACATATTGTATACCTTTTGCAAAGTTTTTTTTCCTTGTCTATCAATCGTTTTTTCTAATGTAACAGACATGGACAAAATGTTTCATATCATTATTTAAAATATATTTTTAGTAGTTAGAACCAGGATAATCAGGCTTAATTCTTTACATATTTTCTTGCGTATGTACGTCGCTTTATTTTTTGTATGTATTATATGTTAGTGTGAATGCGGCCGTAGGTACGCCACATTATGTCAGTGTGCACGCAGCCTTACGTCGGTAATTCATGTCTGACCGCTACTGTTGAATGGCCGCGGCCGGTCGCCGGTCAGACAGACCACAGTGCATAATTACACGCAGTAGGTCGATCACCTCGCATTAACCGACTACAGATAAATGGGGTATTGATTTATAAAATGTACATGTCGTCAAAATACGCATATGACTTTAGAAGCAAATTTTTTTAGGGTTCCGTACCCAAAGGGTAAAAACGGGACCCTATTACTAAGACTTCGTTGTCTGTCCGTCTGTCTGTCTCCAGGCTGTATCTCAAGAACCGCTATAGCTAGACATCTGAAATTTTCACAGATTGTGTATATCTGTTGCCGCTATAACAAAAAATACTGAAAACAAAATAACATTAATATTTAAGGGGGGCTCCCATACAACAAACGTGATTTTTTCGGCTTTTTTCACTCTATATCAATAGTAGCAAGAGGTAGGCACTTGAATTACACACACATTTTTTTTTTAATATTTAATAATAATATCAAAATTTAAGGGGGGCTCCCATACAAAAAACACAATTTTTAGCCTATTTTTGCTCTGTATCGGTACGGAACCCTTCTGCGCGAGTCCGACTCGCACTTGGCCGATTTTATAAGTTTGTTATTTTTTAGGACAATGTATGTATAAGGTTAAAGTAAGCAAATCCATCCTTTATCTCGCGTAAACGGCATAAGTGCATAACCAATTTTGGTGTTTGGCGATTTGTAGAATGTAGAGTACCTAGACTGCGGGGAGGGACATGGGCTCCTCTGTGGCTCAGTTGGTGGGCTGTTGGTGGCTCAAGCCGGGGGTAGCGGGTTCGAATCCCGCCGACGGAACAAACAGTTTTCAAAGTTCCTGGGTCATGGATGTGTATTGAATGTGTATAATATAATAAAAATCTTAAATATATAATGTATAGTATTAGTAAACGGAAATATGTATTAAATATACTTACATAATATTATTATTTCCGTCGTCTGGTACATAACACAAGTCCTTCAGGTACTTAGCACGGGGCCAGACTGACGTGGTGTGAAGCGTCCATAGATATTATTATTATTATTTGTACTGCGGAAAAATGCTCGGTTTCAGTTTAGGAACACAAATGCTGTAAAGGTATAGGCTACTTTGGGAAGTATATCTCTTAATTCAAAGTGATTTCGTCACAAATACAGTATACCCCTACACCGCCGAATAGAACCTGTTTGGTACCAGTTTGGTACCCGATCTGTTTATCAATGGGAGCTCAATGAACCCCGAATCATTCATACCGCTTTATAGACCTCCTCGGTCTTTATGATTTCCTGTCTGCATGACGTTTCACAAAAATTGGAATTGAATCGATTAACTTAATCGATTTATATAATGTTGATAATTACATGGTCTTGATGATTCGATTCGGTAGTAGTTTTTTTGTCTCAAATAAAATTAAAGCCTGATACAGCGACATTAAAAATACCTAATATTATAATTTCGGCCGTTATAATATCCGATAGTTGTAAAATTATAAAGCATGGAACGGGGTTATTAGCTTATCGGAAAATCAATTTTTCTAGTCAAATCATTAAAAAAAACATCGGGTTGTAAGTAAAAAACTGCCTGTTAATGCCTGAATAATTCTTCCTATAGGATATAACTTCCTCATTTATTATTATTGAAAAATCGGGTTGCACTGAACAAAAAGGGAATTCAATATTACTTAGCCCGGGCGCGCACTAGCGGCCAGGCCGCGGCGGCCATCGAGATAGATACCTTAGTATGAACCCGCCATAGACTACGCGCACCTGGCCGCACGCTGTCAAGCGGCCACACCATGCTTTCGATGGCCACCGCGGCCTGGCCACTAGTGCGCGCCCGGGCTAAGGGCCTGTTTCGCCACTTCCTGATAAAGTGCCGGATAGGCAATCCACAACTTATTTGACAGATTCACCATATTATATCTGTCAAGTTAAGTGGTGGATAGCTTATCCAGCACTTATCAGGAAGTGGTGAAACAGGCCCTTAATATCCTACGCTGCGCCACCGGTCCAATCTCCCTCCGTCTTACGAATGTTTGGTCAGGTAACATCCGACTTGAATTTATCATTTTAACACAAATCCAAAAAAAACGTGCCCAACTAAAGAAGTTTCGTTCAAAAAACTAATTAATAGTTAATCGGAAAATCATTTTCCCTATCTAGGGATTAAATCGGTTCATTTGGAAATAACGGAAAGCCGTATCTGAAGTCTTTTTGGTAAACATTGGATTTCTTAGACTGTGCACTGTTCTAGCTCAAGCTATAGTCTATAAGTAACGAGCGATTCGTCTGCGAGCCGTCTCGAGTGGCCCGCAATATTCATAGCTTGTGCCACAATGTGAATTACATACAGTAGACCGTTCCTAAACTTTTAAAACAACGGAACCGCATCGATGTCTTAGTCCAATATGAATTCTCGGTGATACACTTAACAAAATAAATTTATAAGGATCTATCGTATTTCTACGCTAGTTTAGAGCAATATTGGGAACCGTGGTACATAAGGGAGATCGCAGACGACGAAGTCTGTCGTCTGCGACCTCCCTAATGGTTACTTTCTTTCATTCAAATTATTTTTGTTTTCGGCGGAACCATGATGCCAGGGAACAAATTTAGTTGAAACCATGATGTCAAGGAAAATGTGTGTAGACTGTCGTAATTTCACATAATTTGAAGTAGCACATATTTCAGTGCTTAGCGAGTTCGATTTGAAGGACACGACTCGTTTTGATTTGATTGATTGACTACTAAGTTACTCTACTGTATGATGTTTAAACTGTGCTCGGGTCCTCCAACAGAAACGTATTGAAATTGCAATAGAAAACGTCTTTGTTTGGTTTTTCGAGTGGCTCCTGATTTTCTCATAGTGCTGGACGTGCTTCTACCAGTGCGTTTTAATGGTATTTTTCGATTGATGAGATTTGGCGGCTTTTACATAGTTTAATGTACTTAAAAATTAGTACCTGGAAAAAAACGTCACAAGGGGAATGCCGGGGTAAAGCTACTTACTAAATACCGTGCCGAAGTCTGGCAACGTGCTGGTCGAAGTGGGGGTGTTAAGATTTTTGAGTACCTACTTAACGGAATTTCTTGATTGGGTTGCCGCACTCAAAGCCCGCGATAAAAGATCAATATGCAATATAGTTTAAAAAATATTACATCTTTTTTTATTCACTAACATAATGCCATAATGCAGCTGTAGTGCAATATGTTTCCTATCTTTGGGGTATGAAGATTTTGGCCGACCTACTGTCCGCTATATGTGTTTTTTCGCGTTCACGAATATTTAGCGGACAGGTCGGCCAGGCTCCATACAAAAATCTTCATACCCCCTGCAGAATGGGAAATCTGTACAAAAATATTGCACAGCCGAATATAGAACCTCCTTTTTGGAAGTCGGTTAATAAAGTCAAGAAAATGGCGTATTATATTATGTTAAGTAGGAGGATGTACGTGGGGCAACGTATGAATGACAATGTGTGTGACGCCTCCGTGACCCAGTGGTTTAGAGCGTGGCTCTTGACTGGCAGGTCTTGGGTTCAAATCCCTCATTGAAAACTTGTTGTTACTACGAGTATGTTGTTACCAAGCTTAGTTGGGAAAATGCAAACTGATTAACTGATTGTCTGACAAGAAACATGGTGCGTCGGATGGGCATGTAAAAAGTCTTGTGTCTGATTCTCGCCAGCCGTGATGGTCATCAGTCACGCGTTACGAAAGTAAAGTACACTCCGTACATACTGGGTCAATATAATATTACTTCTGCGTAGCTGGCCTGTACAACTTCCCTATTCAAACCAATCTTGCTACGGTCGGGTATTGTAAAAAGTAAAGGTATTGTAAGTGTATAAGACCTATGGCGCCTGGGGGCCGATTCTCAAGCGTCGAATGTCATTTTGATTGCAGGCTTTTCATTAATCAAATCAAATCAAATTAACGTTCGCACGCGCGGTCTCACCTGAGAATGAGACGGCCTGCGTTCAAAAGGACATGCTATATCACCCGCAACTCGCAAGCGTAGTTCGACTGTCGAGAATCGGGCCCCTGAACTCGTCGGCATTCGATATTTCACACACGAGGGCGTACTTATTTAGGATCAGAGGTGGCGTGATTTATTCAAGGCGCCGCGTCGCGATCATCGCCGAATAGTGATGGGCGCGCGGCTTTGATGTTGTCGATACGATACCACGTGTAGTATACGAGTTGGGAATAATGAGGTGTTTCGATGAAGAAGCGCCGAATACTTTCGACAAGTCCACGCGAAAATATTCGATGCCTCGTTTACATGATTTTGATGGCGATGTTAGATGTCAGATGTCGAAAATGTATTTGACTTGACGGATCGCTTTTCCAAGTGACATGTTTGCAAGTGATGCGGCAGTGTGTTTGTATAGGATATTTAATTAATTGTTAATCATAGCTATAAGATGAACGATGGGGCTGGCATGCCATGTACGGCAAAAGTTGGTATGGATATGACAGATTTGCAAGACGTCTCACGCATTTTAAATCGGTCAATTCAGTATTTAGAAAATGCGTCTACGCATCGCGTTGTGGTCTAAATTACCCCTAGGGTGACTTATTAAACTTATTATGGCAATAATTGCTATACATTTTGATCGTAGTGTAAACTATCAATAGGTACAATTTCATTAATCGTAAACGTTATAATATCCTATTCTTTTTCACTATGCCGCACTAATATAAATAATATTAATATGTAAACAAGACATTGTTAGGTACAAAATAGTATAGATTTCCAAAATATAGCTTGATTGTTATTTGTAGCTCCCTTTTTTTGTCGCTCCCTGTTTCTCCTCCGTACACCGTTATAAAGTGAGACAGTTTCTTACTGTTACTGTTATAAGTTCATAAACTATCGATAAACTATCATTTTATCGACACATAATCCATATGGACCATCACTAGTGGCCCTTAAACCGTAATGTTGGACATTTAGTTATGAGGCTGGGTCCGGGGTAATGCGGTGGAAATGGTGACGATGGTGTACCTTGATGACGTCATTATGGTACTTAATACGGTTATGAATACATCGAGCGCCCCGAGTTTAATGGTGTGGGTGTCTCGGAGGTTGTGGGTTCAAAATTCAAATTGTGGCAACTAGCGCCACAGTTCTGCATCGCGCTATAGAAGGTTCAAAATGTGTCGGTATAATAATTATGGCAGCTCAATCACGTGGGCTTCCAGCATGCCACAGATTTCTGCAAAAATCTTTTAAGTTCGGTAAGGACAATAAGTCAGAATTTTAGGCGCTTTGCAGACGACGGGGCGGGGCGGGCCCCGCGAACGATAGCACAAAGGGAATCCTATATTACCAACACACACGGCGGGCAAAAAGACCGCGCCGCAGGTACCCTGTGGGCACTGATGGCGGCGCGGCATGTCCGCGGACAAAAAGACAAATTCTTTCGTGCGTCGGAATGTTCTTTACGTAAAGAAGTCCGTGTTGTTTATTTCACTCTACAGTGTACTGCTACCAGTACAACATAAAACCGTGGATCTAGACAATATAATAAGTAATAACCATAATAATTCCCTTCAAGTCCTTTATAGACAATAAGCCACTTCTTGATAAATATCCTGATTAAACTACGCTTACGCATCCAAGTAGTTGACTTTGTCTGATACTTTTAAAAATCCACTAGAAAGCAGCTACAGAGTAGACAGAATGATAGAGTATGCCGACTTAGAACTGATGCTAAAATTTTTAAATTTGACGTATTATGACGAAAATCGTCGCTAGGGTTGGTTGTTACCTACGAATTTAAAAATATGACATATTCGATGGACGTGTTCCTCTTTGGTCGTTTTGTTGTTTGTGTTTTGGCACATGCAATTAAAATTGTCAGAATCCAATTTTGAAATATTTATTGTAAATATTTAAAAATAAATTATATCAGCCAGCGCGAGGGACAATCCATTCATAATCCTAGTGAAACCGGACGAATTTGACAGATATTGAAACCTGTCCGTTTCTTTGCAGTCGAACTACTGGTAGTTATGTCTATTGTGGCAGCTACGTGGATCAGCGTTAGCGTGCCAAATATTTTTAATCATAACGCCAATTTTGTTTGAAACTTTTAATAGCACCAAACTCAATATTGAAATACTTTGTAATGCATTCTTAATAACTTCTAATTCTCAGGCGAGTCGTAATTTATATTACAAATACTTTGAGAGCTTCATAATTAAGTTACAAACAATTTTTGATATCAACTTTGTAATTTGATGGCTGATTAAAATTTTATATTACATCACTTTTGGCGTTTGTTATACAGCCCAGCGCAGTGGTTTTAGTGTAAGTTAATGAAATGGTAACAGAAAGAGGTACACTTTTATCATAGCGAAAGGATTTTGACGAAAAATGCGGAAACGTAGGCGAATGAAATTTTGCACAGTTATAGTTTATATGGTGAAGGAGTGCATCGAGCTAATATTATTTTGAAATTATGCTTTTATCATACATTTTTTTAACAAATAAAACATTACACATACTACAATGTGCACACTACCATCTTTTTGAATAACAAGCCTATACATACGAATTATACTCTTTTGTTTATGGTTGAAATCTGTTGTCAAATTAAAAATGGATAGTTGTTTTTTTTTATCAATACTTTAAATGGGGAGCCAAAAGAAGAAAATAATTAAATTTAAGGTCGAAGACCATTGGGCGATTCAAGTTTTCACAAAAGCTTTCAGTTCTCAGAATATGTCAGTTAGGTATAGTTAGTTTTTAGTTTTAGTTCAAATATTTGGCTCTACGTTAGTTAGTAGGCTCTCTACGTCACTACAAATCAGCGTGTGCATGGGTCGCCAGATGTCGGTTGAAAATAAAACCTATAGCCTAGTTCATAAAGTGGCATTTTATTTTAATTTTTGTCGGTCGCGGTCGCTTGCCGCGAGGTTCGGTACCTTAAGAGGATACCACAGCAGCTAGAGAAATGAAAAAAAAGTACGTGTAATATCTATAGCTGTCTCCCTTACCTCAAGCCTATACCGCAGAACGCGATAGAGACAACTGCAGAAAATCCAGAAAATCAACGATTCGTTGTCCCCTGATTCCTTCTCCAAAACTTAACCGATTTAAGTACTTTTTTCATTAAAGATTAAAAAAAGGCTTGAGCTGTGTTCCTATGTTTTGCTTTTTTTGTATAATCTATCCAAATCTGTTTTCTGGACGTTTGAACACAGTGGAAAATCTGGCCATTTTTTTGGGTTTTTGAACGTTCATATCTTATTTAATAATTAAATTATGAAAAAAAGGAAAACATAGGGACATTGTGTTAGTGGCCGTAGATATTCAGGAAAAAAATTATAACTCTACTAGCATTATCCAGGGAGGAAACAGGGGACAGCGTTTGTATGGGAAAAATGGCGGTGTGGAATCCTCTTAAGTAACAGCTTTAGATCAACTTTATTAAAAACTAGCTTTTGCCCCGGACTTCGCTCGCGTTAAGAAATATTATTATTCATTAGGTATCAAAGTCTCAGCCCGAAAGGTTTAATATTGACAAAGTTTCAAACTTTCATCCCCTATTTTACCCCCTTGGGGGTAGAATTGATCAAAATCCTTTCTTAGCGGATGCCTACGTAATAACATCTACCTGCTTGCCAAATTTCAGCCCGATCCGTCCAGTGGCTTGGGCTGTGCGTTGATAGATCACTATGTCAGTCTGTCAGTCAGTCAGTCATGTATTTAGATTCCAAAACATTATAATATGGTATTCTAAACTTGTCTAAACACACAAAGTAGCTATTTTAAACCTGATGAACCGGCGACCATCTCAACGTCTGACCGCTGACCTCTGACGTCACAGGAGATGGGCAATCACTTTCCCAGACGTGTAGGTGGTCCTGCTGGCCTGGTCCATCCGGCAATTGACCAATTAGAGGGCTGACCCAGTTGCGGCGCCGCACTGCAGCGGGGAAATTCATTACGATGTTTAATCAATGTGGTTCCGGTAGTCACGACTCACGAGTTGAGGTGTTTGGAAGCGATTTAAATTGCTGTATAAAACGACTATTTAAATATTGTTGCCAAGAGAATAGATTTAACCGGCAAGCACTTGCAACTTTCGTATAGCGAATTCTCTGACCAGTGACCATTTTGGCCCCCTGATGGCCGCTTATATTTGATTGAACGTTTTGTTCCATTGGAAATGAACTGGTAATAATATTATACCAGTTTCTCAAAGCCCTATACGAGGAGGTCGAACGTTCCGGGCAGACTGATCGCAGACCGACTGCCTAGATTCGTGCTCGCGCGACAAGGCAATGTGCCGGCTCGACCGGAGAAATACCACGTTCTCACAGAAAAACGGCGTGAAACAGCGCTTGCGCTGTGTTTCGCCGAGTGAGTGAGTTTACCGGAGGCCCAATCCCCTACCCTATTCCCTTCCCTACCCTCGACTTTTTCCTTCCTACCCTCCCCTATTCCCTTTCCTACCCTCCCCTATTACCCTATTCCCTCTTAAAAGGCTGGCGACGCACCTGCAGCTCTTCTGATGCTGCGAGTGTATATGGGCGACGGAAGTTGTTTCCCATCAGGTGACCCGTTTGCTCGTTTGCCCCTATTTGCAGGTACGTTGCCGGCCTTTTAAGAGGGAATAGGGTAATAGGGGAGGATAGGGATGAGTAGGGAAGGTAATAGGGTAGGGAAGGGAATAGGGTAGGGAATTGGGCCTCCGGTAAACTCACTCACTCGGCGAAACACAGCGCAAGCGCTGTTTCACGCCGGTTTTCTGTGAGAACGTGGTATTTCTCCGGTCGAGCCGGCCCATTCGTGCCGAAGCATGGCTCTTCCACGTCTTTTTTGTTGCAACTCCCAATTTTGTTGCAACGGAGTTGCGGGCGTCATCTAGTACGCGATAAATCGATCGCAAATCGACCACGATCCTTCTGCTTCTTCGCAGTATTCAATAAAACAGAGCGAGTTACAAAATGTAGCCCAATAAAAGAGATTTTCCTCAATGAAATAACAGCTTGTTAAGCGAATCAATGTGTTTGTTCACTAATATCCTCGCTGTGGACAATAGGGCCGTCCTTAATCGCATTAAGGGATACGGGAGGGTCATGGACTTGGAAGGAATGAGTCTCTTCAAAGTATCCACGATACGATTTGAAAGAGACAATCTTAGTAAAATAAAGTGAAAATTTCAACTATCTTTAGCCTTCCTTGAGAGTTAAGATACAGCCAGGAGTATTAGTCATAACTTATCCCTCAAAAGGCTGGCAACGCACCTGCAGCTCTTCTAATGTTGCGAGTGTCCATGGGCGACGGTATAAGTTGCTGGTGACCCATTTGCTCGTTTGCCCCCTTATTTAAAAAAAATATGGGTATTAACTTTTAACATCAGTGGTCGCAGCATCGCTCGGCGAAGCTATACCTACCTACTTACGTCAAATTGTAACTGCGCAAAAACGCAATCAAAATTCTCGAATACAAGTTTACTAAGTACCCTGTTCCTATAATAGGTTCCTATATAAAGCGCGGTTTTGGCGCAAAACGTCTACTAACCAATTTTAACCTATTTCCTTACTAATAAGTTACTTTTTAACTGACTTCCAAATAGGAGGAGGTTATATGTTCGGCTGCGGATAATATATATTTTTATTACTAGCATCCACGAGTACCAGGCAAGCAGAAACCATAAGAAGTCATCCCAGATATTATCATGTCACTGGTCTATTTTCCATAAAATATAGAGATACCATTCCGTTCAATTTACGACTCTAAACCAACGGGATAAGGTTCTAGTAATCTCCACGTGTACACCATCAATTATTATGCTAAAATATTTTCACTGCGTGACTGACTGCTTGCCCTAATAAGGGTTATGATTAATTTTGGGATAAAGAGGGTTAGGCATTTTGAGGGTCTAAGGCTGGTCTGTAGACAAGGGTTGGACTAGTAATTTGAGCTTTGACTCTAATGTGTTTTGAGGTTGAGAAGTGAGAATATGCGCTAAAGTCGTTTTACATGAAATAAGTGACGCGGCGCTGCGTTAAAATTAAAAAGTTATTTTATTCGCTGGACACAAACGTACTAGTTACAAATTTCAATGCAAAAAAAACTTGTTTTAAACTGCATATTACATCAAGAAACTCTTGCAAATGAAACTTATGTCTTTTTAGTTTGTGAAAAGTTTAATAATTTTGCATTATCATAACTAGAGATCGCCCAATGGACTTTATTCGACCTTATTTTCAACGACATTAGGACTGCTACCTATATTTTGTAAAAAAATATTGACTTTATCACATTTTTTTCAACTCTTGTCTCTGGGACTCAGCTGATCTCAGACTGGCCGTGTAAGCATTGTCTAATAGTATAGAGATCTTTCATTAAAAAAACTATAATCCATTTTCAATTTGTCACCTTGTTGTCAACAGACTTCAAGCATGAATAAAAGATTTTAATTCGTATCTATAGGCTTGTCACTCAAAAATCTAACATTTTTTTAGTGTGTGTGTAATGTTTTGTTTGTTAAAAAAATGTATGATAAAAGCATAATTTCAAAATTCACCATATAAACTATAACTGTGCAAATTTTCATTCACCTACGTTTCCCCATTTTTCGTCAAAAGGGATACAAAGTTTTTGGCTCACGTATTAATATATAGATATCGCTTTGCGTCACGGTATGTAAAGACCCTAATATAATTAAAGTAATTGCCGACATAACAAGCTATAAACCTATTTAAAGTTTCGAACATCTTAAACCCAAAATTTTAATTAACATACGAAAGAAAATAAAATTTTAATAATTTAACCCTCGCCCATCAAACGGACCAGTCGAGTGGACGGGACGACCCCAAAGACAATAAAAAGACACTTTATGTCCCCGAAGCTCGTTAACCCTTCGAGTATGACCGTAATTATAAGTACAAAAGGGTCATTTTGGCATGACAATTGCCAAGAGTGACCCATGCGAGTTATAGATGGGGCTTTATGAATAAAATAATACAAGGGGCAATTATAGTCACTATTTGAATCATAGTTTACGACTTATCTTAATATATATATTTCTTGTGTGCGTGTGTATGTGACTGAACTCCTCCTAAACGACTGGACCAATTTTGATGAAATTTTTTGTGTGTGTTCGTGGAGATTCGAGAATGGTTTAGATTTACAGTTTGGTCTACTGGAAAATGTTTTTTCAATTAATTTCTTATTTATAAGGAGTTGTTGTTTTTGGAATGTTTTACATTAGATCCGGCGGACGGCGCTATCATCGCATTCAATATTATTCTATTTCAATTTTAGTTTGTCCTGACAGATGGTGCTACGATTAATTTGAAAAAAATTTTGTTATTCAATTCATGTGCTGATTAAAATATTAAATAAATAACACATAGGCAACAATTTTAACCGACTTTCAAAATGGGGGAGGTGTTATGTTCGTTTTCTTATATTCAACGATTACTCCGCCGTTTGTTAACCGATTTTCAAAATTTTTCTTTTGGTATATAGGGTATCATCCCAATTTGGTATTATATTCAGAAAAGTGGTGATCTGATGAAGGATCCATAAGTAATCGAGGGAACTCCTCAAAACTTATAGGGAAACATATGGTGACTTCGGTTTCGTGAGAAGTATTCTAAGCATATGCTACCAACAAGTAAGATTTTGCACCGAGATATACCTGGTATACCGTGGTTCGGAAGGTGCTGAGAGAATTCCTGATTCTTTATAGATACAAGTTTGGGAGTTTCGGCGTTGTTTTAAGAACAGAAAGCATATGCTACTATGCAAATTACATTCTTCATCATCATCATCATCATCATCATCACTACCATATTATACCATTTCATAGTCTTTTAGATCGAGACTCGAGTTTGTCAAGCGATAATTAAAAATAATCTATATCTACCTAATATTATAAACCTGAAGAGTATGTTTGTTTGAACGCGTCAATCTCAGAAACTACAGGTCCGATTTAAAAACTTATCTCAGTGTTAGATAGATCATTTATCGAGTAAGACTCATCATTTATCGAGAAGGTTATATTATATTATTACTCTAAGACTAATACGACAGAAGAAACTCAGGAAAATGTGGGAAAAACGGGGGAAATATTTTTTATGGGAAAATGTACCTACGGATTCTGTAAAATTTCTAATTTACGCGGGCGAAGCCGCGCGGGACATCTAGTATTAATGTAATATTCGAGTTTTCATTTTCATCCATACTGTTATTATTACATTACTGTTATGCGAAAGTGTGTCTGTCTATCTCTTGAGTCTTGAATACGCCTAAACCGCTGTAGTAAAGGAAATTATATAGGGTAGTTTTCGGAAAAAAAATAGTTCCTACGAATGCGAATGAAAGTAGCAGTTTTAAGTAGTAAAAATTAATCACAAGAAGGTGTTAACGCTCAACACCACATAGTTTTTAGGGTTCCGTACCTAAAAAAGGGTAAAAACGGGACCCTATTACACTACTAATATACAGTGTGTAACAAAAATAAGTGATAATACTTTAGAGTGTGTACGAGTTCCTTGTAGAGAGTTCACTGTGAAAGTAGCAGCTCTGAAAGCCGACATTTTTTTTTCACTTTTGTATGGGCAAGGGCCCGAGCTTCACGAGTTTCCCCATACAAAAGTGAAAAATTTTTTTGGGATTTCAGCGCTGCTACTTTCACAGTGAACTCTCTACAAGGAACACGTACACACCCTAAAGTATTATCACTTATTTTTGTTACACCCTGTATATTCTGTGCTATTACTAAGACTTCGATGTCTGTCTGTCTCCAGACTGTACTCAAGAACTGTAGCTAGAGTTAAAATTTTCGCAGATCATGTATTTCTGTTGCCGCTACACAACAAGTACTAAAAATAAAATAAGTTCAATATTTAAGGGGGCTCCCATAAAATAAAGGTTTTTTTGCCATTTTCCTCAACCTATGGCAAAATATTTTTCTGCCAGCTCTACTGTTTTTTTTTATGAAATAAGGGGGCAAACGAGCAAACGGGTCACCTGATGGAAAGCAACTTCCTTCGCCCATGGACACTCGCAGCATCAAAAGAGCTGCAGGTGCGTTGCCGGCCTTTTAAGAGGGAATTAGGGTAATAAGGGAGGGTAGGGAAGGGAATAGGATAGGGGATTGGGCCTCCGGTAAACTCACTCACTCGGCGAAACACAGCGCAAGCGCTGTTTCACGCCGGTTTTCTGTGAGAACGTGGTATTTCTCCGGTCGAGCCGGCCCATTCGTGCCGAAACATGGCACTCCCACGTCTAAAACTGTAAAACTTCTGTAGTAGATCATAATATTCTGCCCAAGGTTCATAGTTAATTTCACCACATCACACAATATTACAGTAATTCCAATGCACATACCACTAATGGCGTTACCTGCCGCGAGATGTCGCGACCGCCGCAAGATGTCGCGGTCGCCGGATGCCGTGTCGCATACCTACTAGGCTGGCATAATTACCGAAGCTATGTCACGAATGTGCGGTCAGCTGATTTCGGACGATATTAATTGTATTAGATTGGTGACAGCGGCTGGATCAGCAATGTGTCTACAAGTCGAGATGTACTAGTTCATTGTAAATTCTACTACTAATAATACAGCTGTAACTGCATTAGCATGTTAAAATAAAGTCCTAAGCCACATGGCGGGTAGATTCGACACAGAACGATGTCTTTTTAACAACCTAGAAACTCCACCCAGCTTGAGTGACCCCTCTCCACCAAGCCAATGTCACAACATCTAAAGGCAAAGGGTGGAGCAGCATAAAATCTAAGGAAATCGGAAAATGTCGGATCTACTGGCCGCTACACCGACTGGGACCTCACCGTTCAAAACATTAATATTATTATTATGCAATTTATAAAACAATAAATGTATATATTTATTTATTATATGTATAACATATTATACTCTATTCTATTAAATATACATATACACATATATATATAAAAAAAAAAAAAAAAAAAAAAGTGTCCATGGCGTGATGGACCACAATTAATTAAAATTCATAATATTATTTCAATTATCCTTGGTGCGAAAAATCTAAATAATAAAATAACAAAAAAAGGATATGGACGAACAGTCTATAGACGGCCCCAATTTTAATAAAAAAAAAAAAAAAAAAAAAAAAAATCAAGTCAAGATTCAAGAATCTTGTTTTGGCGCTCGCTGCGTTTAGATAAATGCGTTGTGTGACTAAAATGAAAGCCATTGCATTGTGATATTTGTACCGATTACACATAAAATATATACAAGGTGTAATAAAACTAAGTGATAATACTTTAGGGTGTGTACTGTGTATGTGTTCCAGTCCTTGTAGAGAGTTCACTGTGAAAGTAGCATCGCTGAAAGATCAAAAAATATTTTCACTTTTGTATGGAGAAACTCGTGAGTCGTGAGAGTGGGGCGCTTGCCGATATAAAAGTGAAAAAAAATTTGGTCTTTCAGCGCTGCTACTTTAACAGTAAACTCTTTACAAGGAACACGTACTAAACCCTAAAGTATTATCACATAGTTTTGTTACACCCTGTAGAGGCTCCTGTCCACGTCTGGCTAAGGTAACAATATGATTGTTGATGGGTGCAGAATAATTCACAATCGACGTCGATCATGGACCATGGCAATAGATGAATATCACCCTCTACGTGTTTGTTCATCAGCGGCTTACGTGGAAAAGCCCCCCATTAATTCACATTGCTTTAGTCTTTACATTGGATAAAGAATAACAGGCAACCCAAAACAGCGGGCGGCAATCCTGTCAATTCAATGTGCAATTTAAAGCGTAGTTAATAAAGTTCAGTGTTGCATGGCTCATTTAAAAAAGCATCACCTCGCCTTGTCACGTTGCAATGTGAATTGACCCTAAAGCGTAGCAACAAAATAGCAATAACAGCTCCCAATCAATAGCTGTCAATAAAATCTGGCCTTTAATATGTGGTGGTGTGGTGGTGTGGTGTTTGCCAGACCTTCTTTGTATTCGCGGGCTGCGCTGGAAATCTTAATGAAGCACTAGATTGAGCGGGGACTGGGTGGGGACTAGGGACTCAGAAGTAGGGAGGATCTTATTAGCTTTCGTATATTTCTAGCCCTGTTATAAGACGATTGGGTATAGAGAGGAGACGTTATAGAATGTTATGTGGGGACTGGGATTAGGGACTCAGAGGTGGGGAGGATCTTATTAGCTTTCGTATAATATTCTAGCCCTCTTGCTAATAAGAAGATTGTGTATAATATTGATTGAATAGACGTTGAGATTGATTTGTCTGTCACGCGGTACGCCGCACGCGATTTTTCTTATTAGATTAAAACAAAACACGGTTTAAGTAAAATACGGATACTTACGAAGTTTTTCGCTCGCGTATTATATTATTAATACTAGCTTTTTGACTGAGCTTTGCTCGGTATTCGATAAAACACGAATAAAATGACATTTTCTGAAGCTGATTCCTAGCTAGATCGATTTGTCGCCCCCGAAACCCCCAGGTTATACTAAAATTATAATATCATGACGTGGCCAATTATTATAGACAGTCAACAATTTCATTACATTCTGCTCCTTTCTAAAACAAACTTCTTAATGTTCAAGTTTTTACTTCTGCAGATATTTCCATAGTACAACCCGTTGTTTCTTTTTAAATTTGTTATTTGTAAGTCTGTTTTGGTGATACTCATAACATTGTATAATATAATATTATGTTTATATTATACAAGAATACATAACAGCTAACATAATAATGTCCATCACCCCGTATTACGTGCGTGAGTGGTTCGTGAGTGACGTAACGGCTCATATTGCTACTTTTATGACACCCGCCCCCTCGAATAATAGTATGTTCATTCTGGTGAATGTTATAATATGGCAGCGTGTAGGCTTACTAAAATAGAGTGCATTTTTGGATATTAATCTTGTTTTTAGATTTTTAACAATGTTAAGAAAATAATTATTTTAGACGCCAGAAATTGGACCATTCTCATACAGGCATTCAAAGTCTTTTTGTTACCCGACTGCCGGGAGGGTTATGTGTTTAGCGCGTATCTTGTATGTTGTAATATTCTTTATTACCACAAATCTCCAGAACCGCTAAACGGATTTTCACATTTGAGGTATCGTTAGATTTGTCTTAATGACCCAAGTGTTCTTAGATAGGTGACATTTAAAAAAAAAAACAAAATGGCAGATGTTTGACGCCAAATTGTGAGGTAAAAAAAATATAAATTCTACCAAGCATATCGAGTGGGGTATCAAAATAAAGGATTTTAACACTGATTCTAAATATGTACATAAATTGCAGTTTTAATATTAAATGGAACGATAAATCTACACTCATATTATAAAGTTTTTGTTTCTTTGGCTCCGAAACTACTGGACCGATTTGAAAAATTCTTTAACCATTGGAATTCTACATTATTTTTGCTGAACATAGGCCGAATTTCATTAAGAAAAAAATAGGGTTCCGTAAGATATTTGGGTTCTTCGGACGCAAGGTGTAAAAAATCAACCAGAAAAGTTACTTATTTTACGTACGCTGCCTAAACTATAAAAGATAGAACTATAAAATGTTCTAGTAATTACAGAACTTATAAATATCGACAAAAAAGTCCGCGACACGCTATACGTATCTATGTCGAGTGAGGCACAATAGCCATTTTTTTATTTAAAAATCTTGAATTTTTCTGGACTACATTTAAACGCGTTTATTTTACTCATTCTTTTGATTCTTATTTAATTAAACGTATCAACGACTTGATATTCTATTCATCGTTTATTTTTAATTTAATGGTGGCATACTTCGTGTTTCTTAAGAACGAGTCAAAAGTTGTAACCAGTATATTTTTTAATTCGTTTGTAAATATGAAAGCAACTATGCAGCTTGCCTCTTTCAGTCTCTTGCGTTTTAGAATTACTTTTTTAAATATTAAATTCTGTTAAGCATTAAGGCCCGATTCGACCAAACTATCATGAGAATGATTTTACTCCTTTAATTTACTCTAGGATCGTTTGCATTTTACCAAGTTACTCAAAGAGTATGAAATAAAATGTCAATTATAGTTCACAATGACACCGACCGTGACAGTTGACACCCTGTTGTGCAACTATTCTCAGTTTAATATTTACTCCACCAAAATAGCCCGTGTAAATATTTACTCCCGTGTAATTACCTCATTCTTGGATTAGAAGTTGGAAAAACGCAAAACCAGCTTACTCTTAGATTAGGAGACAGTTATACTCGAGAAAATTTTTACTCCAGTTTGGTCGAATCCGCCCTAAGGGTTGTAGGTAAACATAACCTAGGGTGGAAGGTACTTACATTCACAAATAAATCAAAAGCGGGAATTCTAAAAATATATACATTAGTGGAGGTCCCCAATCGAAGTGTCATTACAATGGGTTAAATAATTTAGAGTGTTGGCACAGTATAAATATATACAGTACGGCATCTTCATACAAGACTCCATAAAATTCACAGACACACAAGAAACAGCAAGCAAGTCACCGGACTGTTATGACTTGGAAGGAGCAAAACAGTTCAGTATCCCAACGTACACGATTCAACTTAATGTCTCTGTGTTCAGCCAGTTCGATTAAAGGAGACGTCTGACTTACTCTACTGTATATATTATTTATACTATGTTGTTGGGGTGTGGTCACCCTACATGTATGATTTAACAGCTTAGTTTATACAAAAATAGTCCTTATGTAGTACCAATAAGGTTTCTGTTATTGGTAAAATAACTCTAATCGGCCTGTAATGTAAACTTGGTCCTTCGAGCCGGATTATTGTAAATTTTTAATGCCAATCCACATCCTCAAGTGCTCGGATAATGTTTGTATGGCTTTTTAGTTCTATGAATAAGAAAGTGAGTTTTTGAAAAGGGAAGGGAAATCTTTTGAGTGAGATTGAAGTGCTTTTGTAAACCCTTCGACTTAAGATATTATTACCACTTGAATACAACATACTTAATATTATAAATACGAAAGTGTCTGTCTGTCTGTCCGTCTGTCTGTCTGTCTGTTACCTCTTCACGCCCAAACCACAGAATTGATTTTGCTGAAATTTGGCATGGAGAATGGAGATACTTTGAGTCCCGGGAAAGGAGTAAGGACATAGGATACTTTTTATCCTGTAAAAATGTACGGTTCCTGCGCCATAAACGAGTTTCGGCGCAACGGAGTTGCGGGCGTCATCTAGTACTACATAAAACTTACAATCTCATGTGATATGGTATATCCTTATTTTAGAATATAAAAACTAGGCCTTTACATCCGTTGTGGATGATTTATACAGTATTTTTCAGAGCGAAGTAACCACTCCTCAAATACTGTAGTGCCTGGGACAAGATTTTTAAATGTCCGTATGGTTGCCCGAGCACATACGGCATTCTCGCATCATAGTCGGCCTAGTCCAGAGGAAAGAACTAGTCAATACGTCTGGGACCAACTATGTGCGGGTTTCCTCACGATGTTTTCCTTCACCGTACGAATATAATAATAAACTAAATTGATGTCTGCGCTCATGGTGAACTGTTTCGACATAAAAATAGCCTCACTCTGGTGACTAAGCTGTCATCAAAATCCGTTCTCTACTTTTTGCATGAAAACCCAGAAATTTTCGCTTTCCTAACATAAGTCTGATTATTATCATCTGTAAGATGTTTTTAAATAATAACCCTTGAAATATTTTTCTTACAAAAAGAATATTTACAAATTAGTTATACTAATTTTACTTCAAATCTACACAATAAAAAGTCACAATTTATTAATAGAAACTAGACATAATAATATTTTCTCTGTAAAAGGCCATAAAGAAGCCGGCCTTTGAATAGCTAGAGCGGGGCCACAGTGACGCGCTGCGGTGCGTTAACGGAAGGGAAAAACGCACTGTGAGTCACATTTGTGTTGTGGAAACGCGTGACAATCAAATACAAAACGGTGACAGCGCAGCTTGGCATTTCATTTCATGTCCGTCGTAGTGTCAAAACAATGCGTCTGACTACACAACGCATCAATGCGACATATTATTCCAGACATACTAATATTATAAATGCGAAAATTATAACGCCTCCGTGGTCTAGTGGTATAGAGCGCGGCTCTTGACTCGGAGGTCGTGGGTTCGATTCCCGCGTTGGAAACATGTTATTTCCAAGTTTGGTTAGGACAATGCCGGCTGATCACCTCCGCCGGTCGTGTCGGTCTTCCGTCCCACTGGGTTATGAGAGTAAAGGAATAGAGAGTACTCTCGTGTACTGCGAACAGTCTTGGGCACTATAAAATTACTCCTGCGTAGCTGGCCTGGTTTCAATGAAACCGGCTACCGTCACCGAAACCGGTGTGGGAGCTATTATTATAAATGCGAAATGTTGTCTGTTTTTCTTTCTGTTACGTCTTCACAGTAACCTTTTTACGCTTAAGCCGCCGTATATTGTTGATGAAAGAACAATAGGACAAAACGTCCCCAGTGCTGTAGCAATTCTTTACCTACCTTATATTAAAAATCATAATAATCTCATCATTTTATTGTATGACAGCTCAAGTGTAACTAGTCTAGGAAGAAAGTTATACTAGTGTGGCGGTACCCACAATTCGCCTAACATTCCTGCATCGCGCTATCGAAGTTTCGGAGAACGGCAAGATATATACAACGTCTGAAATGACGTCAGTGGGCTTCGGCCTGACCGAGCATGCTATCTCTCTCGGTCGGAAGATCTTCCTTTTCGGCCGCAACTAACAACGTTAAATTGGTGACCACCGACAAGAACACGCATCCTTCTGGACATCAATCATCATCAACACTCCCCGCCCCTCCGCACCACGTCAGCAGACATCAAGCATAACCGGGTCGCCTCGACCATAAGCCGCGTTAGGCTTCCACGCCGGGCGAACCCGTGTCTGGCTTGAACGGGGCAGCCATAGGCTACAACGACCGGTCAACAAGCAGAGCACGGGGTCCCTCTCCTGGTCATTGCACGTGTAGCTTCGGCCCACACCTGACAACACAAGCGCATCGAAGAATACCACAGGTCTTCGGGGGGGAGTGATGTGGCGGTACCCACAATTCGCCTAACACACCTGCATCGCGCTATCGAAGTTTCGGAGAACGGCAAGATATATACAACGTCTGAAATGACGTCAGTGGGCTTCGACCTTAACCGAGCATGCTATCTCTCTCGGTCCGAAGATCTTCCTTTTCGGCCGCCACTAACAATGTTAAACTAGAAAGACGCATGCACCAGCGTTAGCTTACCGGCTACCACTTATTAGGATACCTCGATAGGAGTTAGGAGACTACGATAAGCGTTGTTGCATTCCTAGAACTCTAGCACATGTTTTTTTCGGTTTGAAAGTCATTTGACCCCATGCGACTAATTAAGGGTTAAAGTGTTAGTGTGGGTACTGGGTACGAGTATGTAATGAACAGAATCACCTTACTATATCTTTTCTTTATTCTTATTCTATTTCATTTAACAAAATCAAACGAACGTTCACCAATAACAGAGCCACGGTCCGAACATTTTTCATACAAAATGATATTACTTTTTCTTGGGTTTTAAATTGATTTCATTATTTTTTTTATTCATATCATAATATTCACACATACAATCATTCATTCCATCGCATTCTGTGATGCTGCAACAGTGGGGACGGAGTCCATATATTATTTGGTACATATATTTGGTCCTATTGTTCTTTGTTTAGCGATATTTGAAGTGTCGGGGAAGGACATAATAATATAGGTATTGCATCCCAGATTAATGTACCATCGAGGAAATTGATTCCTAGGCAGTTGACAGACCAACGTCATGTGGTCGGATCATCTCAATTCAATGTTAATTGTGATATATCGGCTGGGTTTGATGTAACGCGACCAAACTACGTAGGCCCCCCATCTGCCTAGGGATCAACTTCCTCGATAGTACATGTTACCACTCAAAAAATGAAATTCCAAGGGAGTTGCGGGCAACACCATTAAGTAGTAAGTCGAAGCAGTGCGGTACGTAAAACGCATGTCCACTGAGCGATGTGGCCTCACACCCAGAAGGAAAATGTGAATGTCAAAATATAAATAACTTAACGACCATTTCACTTTTTCTCCTGGGTGTACCTTCAATATTATATTCCCGCATAAGAGATTTTTTTTTCATCTCAGTACTATTACGTTTTATAAACAACTTTGATATACAATTTTATAATTAAGTTTTCAAGCAGGTGGCTCTCAAAGGCTTTTCATCGCAGCCTCGCCTCCCCCCTCGTTTCCGTGCCCAAGGCTGGTTCCTGTTAAATTGTAATTTCACATGGTTTTTGCACATTTTTCCTTCCAAGTTTGTTGTTTCAGACATCCTGTTGTCGTTAATTAGTGTTTGTGTAACAATTGTTAAATTTGTAACGTTGTATTTTATTTTTAGATTTTCTTTGACCATCGTTCCAGACTTTGATGTTTTGTTGTTCGGTAAACAAGTTAGAAACTTTTGTTGTTTTCCCGAATTACAAGATAAATATTTCAGTAACGAATTGGTTCGAATATGTAATAATTAATTCCGTTTTCTAAGAAGTGACATTGAATCTCCATAATAAAATAAATCAAACTACCTACTGAGCCCTTGTAGGTAGTAACAAGGGTTACATTTTTTTTAATAATAATAATCTATGGACGCTTCACACCATGTCAGTCTGGCCCCGTGCTAAGTACCTAAAGGACTTGTGTTACAGGTACTAGACAACGGAAATATATTTAATACTTTTATACTATACATATATTTAAGATTTTTATTATATCATACACATATTTAATACACATCCAGACACGGGAACATTGAAAACTTTTTGTTCCGTCGGCGGGATTCGAACCCGCGACCCCCGGCTTGAGCTACCAACGCGCTCACCACTGAGCCACAGAGGTCGTCAAATTTGGCATGGAGCAGTGGAGCAGTGGAGCAGTAGAGTAGAGCAGTATTTTTTTTTAATGAAATAAGGGGGAAACGAGCAAACAGGCCACGTAATGGAAAGCAACTTCCGTCGCCCATGGACACTCGCAGCATCAGAAGAGCTGCAGGTGCGTTGCCGGCCTTTTAAGAGGGAATAGGGTAATAGGGGAGGATAAGGATGGGAAGGGAAGGGAATAGGGGAGGGTCGGGAAGAGAATAGGCTAGGGGATTGGGCCTCCGGTAAACTCACTCACTCGGTGAAACACAGCGCAGGAGCTGTTTCACGCCGGTTTCCTGTGAGAACGTGGATTTCTCCGGTCGAGCCGGCCCATTCGTGCCGAAGCATGGCTCTCCCACGTCATATTGCCTCCTACACCAGTTTCGGTGACGGTAACCGATTGTAACTCAGTATGCGGTATGACCGACACGACTGGCAAGGCGCACTTTAAGGAAATGGGTGGACCATTTCCTTGTCAGACAGACCTCTTTCTTGTCAGACAATCCGGTGATCGGCCTACATTGTCCTAACCGAACTTGCAAAAAATTCCAACGAGGGAATCCAACCCACGACCTCAGAGGCCACGTTCTAAACCACTGGACCAAGAGGCAGTAGAGTAAGATGATGATGTCGTGCTGCTAGAAGACATTAAGAATATGACGGCAACAAATTAAACAGGTCAGAGCGGGCGACCTGCAGTTTGGTGCTGACGTGACTTGCATTGCCATAGTGGCCATGAGTTGGGTATTTGAGAGGACAGAAAGGCAAAAATGTTTCAAGGTTTTTTGGAAACCTTTAAATAAGTAAACGTCTTGAACATAGCAAAGTAGATGACGTAGCTAGGGCATTTGTACTGTTGATTTTTTATTTTCACAGTATTTTTATAGAAGACCAGGCATCACCATGTTACTTTAAGAACATAAACGTTTCGATAAAATAACGGTTACTCTAGTTCAGAAACTTTGTGTTTGGATGCTTAGGTTGGGTTGCACCAGAGGTGTGGTTAAAGTTATAGTTAAATATTGCGTTCTTTAGCTTTAACTTTAACCTTAACTTTAACCGGAGAAATTCACGTATGAGCGGAGGTAAGAACGCCATATTTAACTTTAATCAAAGATTTGACATTTTGCAATGTAGTTATAGTTAAAGTTAAAGTTATAGTTACAGTTAGTTGGTGCAACCCAGTCTTAGTGTTTGCAATTTGCTGCACATAACGAAACCATCTTATTTTCTTCAAATTTTTTTTTGTTCTTAAATATTTATCTCGTATCCATCGTTCTCCAAACACTTGGTCGTCCTACGGGTACTAGTATCTCCGTCCTTCGGTCCGCTAACGGCACTCAAGCGGTAACCTTGCTGGCTTTTATTACTGTGTACACTTTAACAGCTTACTCGGTACAACTATAAAGCTGTAATCAATTTTCACTGCCGGCCATAAATTTTTAACCTCTTCTGCCATTACCAAGGCTGAATGAGTTCTGTAGGTGGGCGTTTAGATGAGGTGCATTCGATAATTTGGACAGCGTTGTTAAAATGTATTATTGCAAACGCCATGTCTTTTCATTTTGTCTAATCCCCCTAAATCCCCCTATACAATATTATCATTTCCATACAAGAATCGCTATTGAAAATATCGCATCCAATTTAGGGTATGATTTTTGTTATGCCAATCGCTTAAGCATTTGTCCTCTAGTTTCAATTTTTTTTTCATGAAATAAGGGGGCAAACGACCAAATGGGTCACCATTTCCATCAGGAAAGCAACTTCCGTCGCCCATGGACACTCGCAGCATCAGAAGAGCTGCAGGTGCATTGCCGGCCCTTTACGAGGGAATAGGGTAATAGGGGAGGGTAGGAATGGGAAGGGAAGGGGTAGGGGATTGGGCCTCCGGTAAACTCACTCACTCGGCGAAACACAGCTCAAGCGCTGTTTCACTCCGGTTTTCTGTGAGAACGTGGCATTTCTCCGGTCGAGCCGGCATGGGCCGAAGTCGGCACGAATGGTCGTGCCGAAACATGGCACTCCCACGTATAAACTTCTATAACTACACACTACGTGTGCAGGGCGGCGTTTTCACTTTTTTACAAATCGATTTTGGAAAGCTAACTAGTATGTTTGACTAACTTGAGAACAATCTTTCTTCAGAAAGTTCTTAGGACTAAAGAGGCATACATTTTCCATTTTCTATTGCCCATCTTACTTATAGACCAATTTACATACACGCAGAATTCCTGATTTAATAAGCATTATTAGAGTCTACAAACAATTTACGTGTTTCCACTAAGTACGGTCTAGGAGACGTGAATTTCACGAACAAGGCCGCGGGCGTGAATTTGTATTTGAAGGTTGTCTCAAGGTTGGAGCCCCGCTGGTAGAGTCCGGGCGGTCCCCATACCACCCGCGAGGCATGCTCGCCTGGTATATCCAATCACAGAATCAATAGAGAGTTGAGATTTCTTTAAGCTTGGTAGCAGGGCCGTAGTTAACGCTGTATATGCCGTATCAATTATATGGGGTACCCGGGCACGGACCCTCAACGTACGGAAGCAATAACTACTAACTAGTTTTTTTTTTTTATTTTACAAAATATTTCAAAAGTCAAAAAAGGTAACACTTCTAGGGGCTGCGAATCAATTTTTAAAATACGGGTCCTCGCTAAACGCTACGCTTCTACTTGGTAGTTAAGGGTTCAGTAAAAGTTATAGTGGCATAATATTGTGTCTTGGAGAGTCTTAATTTGAGAAGCTCGGGAGTCATGCTCGCCTAGTATATCCAATCACAGAATTCATAAGATTTTTGTAAACTTAGTAGTTAAGGGGGGGGGCCTTAACTACTAAGTTTACAAAAATAAAAGTAAGGGTAGCATGAGTGTAGAGAAAGTCTTAGTTTGAGAAGTGTGTTAAAATTTCCTTTCATGAAAATTAAAAAAAATAGTAAAGTTTTATTGACTCTAGATTCTTCGCGAGTTATGCTTGCCTAGTATATTCCACACAGAATCAGTAAGTTAGTTTGAGTACTGATAGCTTGATAATTAAGAGGAGTCCACACCGCCCTTTTTTCCATACAAGCTAGTAGAGTTATAATTTTTTTCCTCAATATCTACGGCCACTAATACAATGTCCCTATGTTTTCTTTTTTTTCATAATTTAATTATTAAATAAGATATGAACGTTCAAAAACCCAAAAAAATGGCCAGATTTTCCGCTGTGTTCAAACAACCAGAAAACAGATTTGGCTAGATGATACAAAAAAATAAAACATAGGAACACAGCTCAAGCCTTTCTTTAATCTTTAATGAAAAAAATACTTAAATCGGTTAAGTATGAGAAGGAATCAGGGGACAACGAATCGTTGATTTTCTGCAGTTGTCTCTATCGCGTTCTGCGGTATAGGCTTGAGGTAAGGGAGACAGCTATAGATATTACACGTACTTTTTTTTCATTTCTCTAGCCTCTGGTGTATCTCTTAAGGGCCTTCTGATTCCGAAAGTTACTTTTACTTCCACATGTGTATTAATAGTATTTAGATAGGTATGTCTTATTTTAAGAAGTGTATTAAAATTAATAAAAATGAGAATAAAAAACAGAAAATGTGCTTGAGAGAATTAAGGTTTTTGGGAATGTTTTAAAGATATTGTTCGCTTTTGCATTAATTTAAAAGTAAGAATAGATTGAAAAATTCATATTGAAGACATTGTTTGTGTTTTCTAAATCTTAAATTATTATATTTAAATTTTCTTCAAGTCTTCTTATACCCACTTCACGATTAAGATGATAAACAATTTTGTCAGTTTCCGAATAAACTGAAGCTACTCGATACCTCTTCGCTAAATCTTGTATCCTAACACAGTGAAAATGTTTGCAAACAATCTTCCGTCGAGGGATGCAATGCGATACTATTAATTATCTCAAAGGAGTGTTTTCTTAAGTAATTAAAGGATAAATTTCGCAGGATTTTGTGGCGGGTAGGATTACATCGGCCGGTATCCTTTTTAATTTAAATTCTATCCGCAATTTTTTCTCGGGAATCGGGATTAAAAGTTTGAATGCAAGAAATGAAACGTTTACGCCTCGAGGCGGCTGAATGAGATTTTAATTTGTATAAACAAAACCCGAGGAGGTCTCGGATTTGATAAAGTTTTTCTTGGAATGAAAGAGTTTATTAAAATCTTAATTTATTTTGCGCTTTGGTATAAAGAAGTATACTCAGATTAATTATTATATTTTATTGATCGGATGTCGACTGTCGTATCAAAATATTGAGTTTTACAATTTGCTTTTAAAAAATTAAGTATATTATTATGGTACGTTTTGTGTTCCTGGACGCTTCGTAAAAATACATTCGATAGTTTCGGTGGCGAAGTAAGATTAAAAAATCGGCCAAGTGCGAGTTGGGCAAGGCCACGAAGGGTTCCGTATCGTAACGAGCAAAATTAGGCCAAAAATTGTGTTTTTTTGTGTCGGGGCCCCCTTATTTTTTTATTTTATTTTAGTATTATTATTAATGATTAAAGTACATAATATATAATTAAGGAAGCCATTATTGATATCGAGCAAAAAAAAGCCAAAAAAATCACGTTTGTTGTATGAGAGCCCCCCTTAAATATTAATTTTATTTTGTTTTTATAGCGGTAACAGAAATACACAATCTATGAAAATTTCAGAAGTCTAGCTACAGCGGTTCTTGAGATACAGCCTGGAGACAGACAGACAGACGGACATACATCGAAGTCCCAGTAATAGGGTCTCGTTTTTATCCTTTGGGTACGGAACCCTAAAAATGTATGCGATTTTACATAACTTTATTAATTAAACTTTAGTAACGTAGGTCGATTAGTTAGTACATTAAGCGACACATAGACTGCCACAATCACCACATCACCATCATAAAAGCAGAAAACCATGCATTACATTAGTGACAGAATTATATTATGTAAAGGTAGACAGAATCGAGTTTTATTTTGCATATTCATGCAAAATGTCAGGGAATTCGGACCAATATGCGAAGGTAGAGTCAGCGTTTTAAATATTTCGAAGACGCGCAGGGCCCTGTTAAATTCTATTTGTGATCACGTTTAGCACGTGATGTGACTGGTGTATGGTGGTGTTTGTACAATATTATGTTATGCAGTACAGTAACTTAGTGTCCTTGAAATTTTGGACAGCACAGTATATTACGCGCGCGCGAAGTGATGCGTTGTTTTTTTTCACTAACGAAAAATTTCAAGGAAGTTTTTAAGTTATACATGCATAGGATATTCTTGTATGTATTTAAGTAATTTAGCAGTATTGTAGATGTCCCTAAGATTAGGGACGTTCGAAGAAGTATTGTACAAAACCAAATTTAAATACAATAAGTAGTTTGAGCAGATTTGATGATTTTTTTTTTGCTTCTCAAAGATATATTTTGTAGTCAAGCTTATATTATGTGCGTGTGATCAATTCGAACTTTATCGTATTCTTCAAACTACTGACAGTGTCCTATGAGTAGTGATGTAAAATTAAACAGAAAATATGCTTCAAAATAATGTAGAGCTCGGTATTAGCGGTATATTGAGGTGAATATGAAGATTTAGGGTCAATTCAGACCATGCAACACGACGAGGCGAGGCGAGGCGCGGCGCGGCATAAATTTGTATGGATTTGACAGATTTCAATTGCGTGAGACGTCTTGCGAATCTGTTAAATCCATATAAATGTAGAAATGCATCTACGCGTCACGTTGCGGTCTGAATCAACCCTAACAATAAAAATTTTGTCAACTTGAAGTATGACGATAGTCTACTGTGTTTTACATTGTGGTGTGGTTGTATGGGGTGTATGGAGTTTGCATTTTTGATGTCCACGGGTCGCACTATGCAGATTGGCTGGCGCGGGAACTGCGAAGCGATTTCTGTTTTCTCTCCACGTATATGATTTGAATAAATATTTTAATATTCTTTGTCATTTTACGAATTCCGCATGAAGATTTTAGATAATATTATTAAGTTTAGTAGAAGATCTAGAAACGGATCTTAAGTATACGACAAGCAATTTTCTACGGACTATAATAATTCTACGATTTCTCAATTGAACATGACGCTCCACATTATTAACGACGTAAAATGCTGTACTTATACCAAATTTAATTCCGAATTTTCATAAGGGTGAAGCCAAACGAGCGTAGTTTTATGAGTCGTGAGTGGCAGAATTTCGGTCGCGTAATTTTTTTTTTCATACTGAATACTGATCATGACTCACAGAATTACGCTCGTGTGAATGAAGTAGGAATTTTCTATGAAAATGAATGCAGCAGAATTTCTGCCGACCGAAATTCTGCTCTCACTCACGACTCACGAAAATTACGCAAGCTTTGGCTTTGACTAGTCCTTAATTATTGTTACACACCTTAAGGCCATCCCCCGAGCAAACGACCTTGACCATACATTTGACGCGTTGCCGAGATCGCACAAAAATCCTATTTTTTTAACTTATCTTAGTTCAAAATTGATCTAAAAAAAATTAAAACGGGGAATATGTAGCTAATGAAAATCTATCTATTGTCGTGTATTTCAAATAAACGTAATTTGTAAATACTAGGGGGATGCTGAAAGTATGCTTCAATTTTAATAAATTGGTATTACTTTGGAAGCTAATATTATCATATCTTAAGTATAATAAATAAAAATTAAAAATAGAAAATTTAAAACGGGGAATGGAATGTGATATACTGAAGATTGTTGTTGTATTTTTATTATAACTTTGTAACTTTCAAAATATGAGTTTATAAGGCTCAAAAACGGTAAATTACGGAATCTCCGTAGGGGAAGGGCCTTAAACTCCTACCGTAAAATTCCATCCGAATTACCAGGAAAAAATTCAGAGCCGCCATTTTAGAAATTCCAGTAAAATAATTTCCATGACAAAATAGTTAATAGGATGACCTGAATCCCGACAAAGCTCTAAATGGAAATGCCGTCTTCATGAAAATGTTAATCATTTTTTTACCCACCGATAGGAGGGGGAAAGGGGAGGGAAGAGGGAGAAGATTATTTATTTAGGGGGATTCGGGCGGTTAAAGAGATAGACTCTAATTTGAATCTTAATACTTCTCCATTATTTATATTAAGTGGAATAAAATGTATGAGCGAGAAATGCGCCTGTGATTTTTCTTTGGGTTTGTTTGATGGGAAATTGGGCGCGGATAAGGGTTTTTGAATGGATGATTGATTCTTTGTTTCTTCTTTATTGAGTTTTGAGGTAATTTTGTGGTTATTAATGTTTTGGCACCATCTGTTAGTTCTAGGCACGTTTTCCGTATTCGATTACCGATTTGGAATTCCGTGAAACTAGCGCATACGTTCATTTTTTTTTTTCATGCGCGAACTCGCCGGTTTGCACTTGAAACGTACAGCTTCGTGCGGAATTCGTTCCGGAATAATCGAAAAAAGCGAACGTTCGCTTTTTCCCGATTATTCCAGTTCATGTATTTTCTACTGATTCCATACATTCGGATTTTCGAATACGGAAAACGAATTCGGAAATCGAATACGCACAAAAATAATTTTGAAAATCGGATCATAAACGGTTGAGTAATCGTTGAACATACATTAAAAAAAATACATACAGCCGAACGTATTACCTCCTCCTTTTTGGAAGTCGGTCAAAAACGTGTGTATGCGGCCAGCCTAAAAGTTCTACTGTCATTGTGATGGATTAGAATTTTCAATTCCATGAATTATTTGATGGCTTTTGTAATATTCAATGAAGTTTTTTGGCCACGTTGCTCCTTTACAATGCGTTGTCGCAACGTTTTTGAGCGTTGACGGTGCGACAACGTTTACCTTTTATATTTTGACATTGACATCGACAAAAGATACGCCGTAAATGCGTTGCGTTGTCGGATGCAGTTATTTGACAGACGGACAGCTGATGAAGTGGGGGCGTGAATGACGTGATGCGTTGTCAGTCTTGTATTATGTTGCGTAGCCACAACGCAAATGTGGCGTATACTTACGCTGTTCCGTTCCAACGACGCAACTCAACAATCACCAACCAATGTGGCTTCGCTTTCGCTTGATTGGAAAACTCGAAGATCCCAATACAGTTTAGAAATCCCGCTAAAGTAAATAAGGTTCAGATAGAAATAAGTTATTATATCGGGGATTCCCTGTATGAGGCAAATAATTTTGTTCGTACAATCACATAAGCAGCGGGCCACGAGTAAGCCGGTCTTATATACGTTATAAAAGGGCTCGCAACATATAACTAAGGGATATCACACAGAGCAAAAGATAATATGTTTGATAAAATACATCTCTTTTACAGACATACTCCATTGTGTACGTAAATATAATATTATTATGGTATAAACTGTGTTGTGTATGACAAACTAGATCAAGCTTTCTGTAAAATGGCGACGGTCACATGAGCGTTGTTTTATCGCTGTGATTCCGAAACCTTTTGTTTCATCAAAACTATGTAAAGAAACTAGCCTCAAACGTGAAATAGCAAAAACAGTATTATAATTTTTTCTAGCCTTTCTTTAATTCTGATTAAATGAAATATAGAGTTAGAGCCCTTATAGAATTACATTAGGGCAAATATGTTCGTGAGCCCTTTTGAGCCCTCGGTAGGGCTGGCTTATGTCCCACACACACGTGCCCACAACACGTGGCCTTATAATGGCCCCAACACTAATTGAGGCCATTTTGAAATGCATAAATTGTTGAAATTTAATATAATTTGATCTATACTCATTGTTATAATCTGTGGGACTATTGATCCAATATTTATTGGTAAAATCTCACGGATAATAATTATAGTTCCCCATATTCCCTATCTTGCTAATAACCTCTATATTTATGCCGACGTTATAGCCACACAAAGTTTTGTCCGTGTCTGATACCTTAGAAAAGTCAGACGGTCAAAGCAAGCCATTTTATACCTATAATTTTTCTATATATAATAATAGTATTTTAAAAAGATAAAACCGACTTCAAAATTGTAAGTAATTGAGAATTAAAATTGCCCAATCTCAGAAACTACTGCACCGATTTTGATTAAACTTACACTATTCCCTAAGTTGAACAATACCTAGTACAACAAAAAAAGAATTACTTAAATCAGCCTTGTAGTTCCAGAGATAGACGAACACAAAGATAAAAACATACATACATACATATTACATACACTTTTGAAATTTGGCACATTTGCTCAGATGCTGATTAATAGACTAACACAAACGAAAACTGGGCAGTTCTGGGAATATTACATACAATTTACGTGTCGAATTATTGATAACCTCCTTTTTTCGAAGTCGGTTAAAACAGTGTGGTTATAAAGTTAGGAGATACGTTTTTTCCTCAATCTTTGTGATAAATAAACGAAGCTCCAGTTTTTGAGGACACCTATTTTGGGACGGGAAACAAATTTGCATGTTAGGTGCTGTCGGTAGTTGGTCGCTGGCGGAGTATTTGGGAATTTTTGGGAATTGGAATCGGAGACTTCGTTGGCTTTGCAATTCGCCGGTAGATGCGTTGATTAAATAGAGTGCTGTCCAGTCTTACATAGAAAATAGAGAGAAAAATGTCTAAAAATATGCCTGTTACGGCAATTAAACCTACGGGCCAAATTTTTTTTAAGGTTTAGGTACTATTAGGAGAGTCCATTTAACCACAAAAATAGGGTGTTGTTTTTTTTCTCAACATTTTAGTACTGGGTGATTATAAAATAAAATATACGTGTATTTTTATTTTTAACAAGGATCAATATATCGAAATTCATCCGGAAGGTTTAATTGCACCCTGTATAATATGTTGCTAAGACAAAAATAAAATTTTAAAGCTCTAAAAATGTAGATGTAGTTTTTAGTCCGCTTTATAACCAAATAACTTCCTGCTTCTGTGAGAATGTGCATGGCCGCAAAGGTAGGTCTTCGGACCGAGCGAATAATATTGATATAATAAATTCTGCTATCGCCATATATCGCCACATCTAAAAAACTTCGATAGGGCGATGGAGGATATTGGCGCTATTCGTACCTATTGCGCCACACTCCCATTTGATAGAGTGTATATCTTCAAGATATCTTCATCCTCGCTTCAGCTGGACAGCGGACACCATCATAAGTTTTCCAGAGCGATTCCAATATATTTTTCTGTACACGAAAAGAGACCCTTATCGGAATCCATCTAGCGCGGGCGCGGCACGTTCCGCACACAGACAGCGTCTAAACGGTCGCAAATAAATATTTCACCGGACCATCGAGGTGCCAGGAGAGTATCATCTTAAGGTGGTTTGTTTCCCATACAAAAAAACAATCGACATTAATTATCTAATTTCATACTATTACTACCTAAATTTATACGCACATCTATTTATTTTGCAATACCTGTTGGCGACACGACAAACTCGGCGGGGCCGTGGTCGCCAGGTGGTAGAGCAGTGGACTGTATCTTGAGGGTGAAGGATGCCGGATGGAAGATTCCTGGAGAAGGAGGTGCAGGTTGAGGAGACGAGAAGCAAACACTGGCGGAAACTTGGTACTGCTTGGAGCGGAGTGTTGGTGGAGCAGGGCTTACGCATGCATCTGCTTGGCTTGTCGGATGTGAATGTGTATGCACCGAGAAAGTGCGTGTTTATATCGCACATCCTCTAAAAAAGTGTCATATCACAAAAAAACAAGTTTTGAGAAAAACGCGATTTAAATATATTTTTTAACTATTTGTGTTATTACTAATTTATTATTATTGATTTGCAACTTTCAAAAACAGAAACAAGTGAAGAATTTATTAAGCTTGTTTACAGAAAGAAAGAAAAAACACTCTATAAGAAAATATGTAAATTTATTAAAGAAAAAAGAAAATGTGTCCCATAATGTGACTCTTTTTCACATTACTTAGCAACAGATATTAAAATAAAATACTACTTCTTAAACAATAAAGCGAGGAAAATAATTTCAAAAACTCTAAATAACCAACAAAATCTAAGCATTATTTTAAAGGAACTCTCCAAATCACAAATAATATTAAGCTACGTTAAAATATTACATTATCTTTGACCCACCATTTACATCGTAAAAACTTAATTAGTACCTTCTTGATTCTTCAAAGTATAACTTAATTAGTATACTTATTAGTATAACTTAATTAGTATCTTTAAATTACAAAAATAAAAATAAAAAAACATGACAATAGCCTCTGTGCAACACATAACTAATAACTTAATTAGTTTCCTTAAAGTTGGGAATAAAAAGAAGAATAGTAATTGGGAATGTGATTATTCTCCAATAAACTTAAGAGATCTTTTTTTTTATTCTCTTTTATTTTAGGGCGACATCTATACGCCCTTTTAATGTTAATATTTTCGGAGTTGATTTGTTTTCGGCTGATTTCAGCCTCCTTAAAATGATCATCTTTATAGGAATGTTTATAAAAAACTTTGTTAGGTTCGCCTTGGGTCACTTTAAAAACTTTCAAATCAGCAGTCTTCAAATTCTTCGCATTGAAGCCGATGTCTTCTGATAAACTCTTCATTGAAAAAAAATTTTTAAAGCTCATTTCGTTCACGTGGTATGGTTTACCTTTTTTTTTTTGCGGTTCTGATAATTTGTGCATATTGGCTGGGGACATAAATGGGGCCAGACTTAAGGTTTTTCTTAATAGCCTTTTCTATAGTGGAATGTACAGAATCACCTTCATTTTGTGTGTGGCCGGTGATGAGGTACTTATGAGTTATTGATTTTATCTTAGGATACTTTAACAAAGCGAAAATGTACATTGAAAAAATAAATTTATTCTTCTGCTGGCCACAGCAATTGTCTGAAAAAAATACTATTTCAATCCCTGGCCCATCATAATCTACCATTTTCTTATCTATAAAATCAAGTATGCAAGATCCGATTTCGTCTGCGCCTCTGTTAGCTTCTCCTTCATGCCATAAATAGCATTCCGTATAATCAGATCCAAGTTCACTTATTGTAAAATTTAGATTATTTAATTTCGACTTATAATAGAATACGGAAACATCTCCTTTTGGCGTTTGCAGCACAGCCTGTAAATCATACACTGCAACAATATAGTCAGCACTCACATTAAGTTTTTCTTTCTCTTTTTCGAGTCTAGACAGTTCTTTTTCTTCTAAGTGCGTTGTATACTTAATATTCAATTTCTCTTTTCCAGAGCTATCGGCATTTTCATAACTAACACATAACTCGCAACGATCTTTTTTAGGTATGAAGAAGCTTATGTTAAATTCTTGGTTAAAGATTTTTGCGTACATTTCGTGGTGTGCTGCTGGAAGACCTTGCTTTAAACATTCTGTTTTGTAATCTTCATATAAATCTGCAATACATTTACCACCATCGATGAACTCTCGGCTAGAATTTTTTCTAATATAGTGGCTTTCTATTCGTGGTATCGACTGTATGTGATCTCTGACAGATTTTTTAATGGATTCATCAATTTTTTTATGATTGCCATGTTTTCCTCTTTTATCTACCTCAACAAAACCTAGCTCTCTCTTATTAAAAACTGTTCTTACAACTCGGTCGTTAATATCTAAGGTAGCCATAAAGAACTTTTTGCACACTCGTATTTCTTCATTATTCACGATAAAATAATAGGCATTATTGTGTTTGCGAGGCTTCTGTTTCCCCGTAAAACGAACTGCAGGCATAATTTCTTTGGTACAGTTATTTATAAAGTTTCGTTGCAAGTTAATGTCCCCTAATTCCCAATATTTACTAAAAATTCTCATCCTGTCTTGACTTTGAATTTTTACCGAACATTGCATTTTACATTTATTAATTTCACATGGTGGTTTCATGGCCCGTGCAGGAACAGTTTTCTTTTTTTTAGATCTCGAAACATAAGACTGACCGGTATTACGTAATTTCTTTGCTTTGACACTTAGCCACTCATCAACTCTTGCTAGACGTTTTCTGCCTTTCTTAACATTACTGTTGTCCTCCATTTCAGTCAAATTTTGTGCCGCTTCTTCATCTATATTTTCTTGTGCAGATTGTGACGGTAGTCTAATGTTTTGAGTAATTTCTTCATTACTCTCCTGTACAGATTGTGACGGTGGTTGGATATCTTGGACACCTTCTTCATCTTTGTTCTCCTGTACAGATTGTTGGATGGGTAAGTCAATGTTTTGGTCACTTTCACTAACTTCATTCTTCTCTTCATATTGAGGGCTCGATTGTCTTAAGTTTTGGTCGCCTAACACTTCTGGGTCATTTATACTGGTTGGTGGGATTACATGCTGTACCGTAGAAGATCTGGAAGAGCTCCTGGAAGAACCGCTGGAAGTGCTACTGGAAGAACTACTCGAATAGTTAGGGTCCTTCACCGAATCGTCATCATCTTCAGAAAAATATTCCGAGTTTAGAGTCTGTTCAAGGTCATCGTTAATTGTTCCGGTATCGTCTGATACATCAATGCCTGGTTTTATACTACTGGTGGTGGGTACTAAATCATCTGCAAAAAAATTATATACTTAAAAAAGAGAATATACAATATTATGATAATTTAGCAAATTATATTAGTATTAGTTAGAAGTAGTAATATTAATATTATTTATATAAGTATTATAATATGAGAACTAAGAAACAGACGTCAATGTAGATGAGTTAGCAAATAAAGCAATATACAGAACAACCAAAAGATGCGTGTAGGTATAGCAAGTAGAAAAGTATTTTTTAAAACTTACCTGTGCGGTTCATGTTATTATTTTCTTTATTGTTATCATTTCCACACATTTGCAGTAACCGCTTGCCTCGACCTTCTTTAAATTGGCTAGCCATTTTATACCTAAAAAAAGAAAACTAAAAGTTAACGTCATTTTGGGCAACTTTGAATTGCGGTTTAACTTTGAACAATACATTATTGTATTGTTCAAAGTTTAACCGCAATTCAAAGTTACCTAAAATAAGCGTACTTAAATAGTGGTATTAAACTGCCAAATATTTTAGGTAACTAGCAAGCGGAACTAGCGCAACCAATTGATATGTTTTCATATATCTGTACTAAATCCAACGATATATATGGAATCAAGTTTAGCAGTCATTTTTTATTTTATAAGTACTATTAATGTTACACCAATTGGCGGCGCTAATTATATTAAACATTTATCAGTAAAACATTGAAAGGTGAACCTAACCTAACCTAGTATATTATTTGCGTTTTATATATTGCAAGTGAACAAAAATCTAGGATTGAATAGTAAAAAAGTGACACAATATATGATACAATCTTTTTTTAGAAGAATAAATTACAAATCAACAGCAAAGTTGACAACGATAACGTCATAACCTATGATGTGACATTTTTTTAGACTAAGCTGAACACAAATTATGTCATAACCTTTAATGTGGCACTATTTTAGATAGGCATGTAAGTATTTTTTAGTTTAAGTTTCTAAAAAACAGTCGTAAAATGTGTTACGACTGTTTTTTACTCATTAATATATAATAATGACAAAACGACTTACCCACAATACTGTTATAACACAGCTTATGACTACTTTCACCAGCACTAGCACACGTCCACCCGTCACAAGCCGTGATGCGGCACTGTCGTGGAGCGGGGGGCGCGGGATTACGCTCCGTAAAAAACCGACACTACCGCCATCTTTTGATTAATATTTGCACTAATGTTATGGCTGTTTTCTTGAGCGATAGGAGGGAAAAAAATGCATCAAACTGTATTTTTATCTTAATACTAGGTTTTTTTGTGTTATGACAGTTTTTTAGAGGATGTGCGATATAGGTAATTTGTACCGTTAGAGCCCGTGGGGTTCTATCGGTTGTTGTCGAACGAATGCAGTCCGTTTATTGAAATATAAAATTTTACACATAATATGACATCAAATAGGATTCTTATAAGCTAATACAATGGTAAACAAACATTCTTATAAGATAAATTAACAATAAAATGTGTAAATAAAACTATGTAAAAAAGAGACAGCAATACAATTGTATGAGACGTACTACAACTACGTAAGAAAGAGACAGCAATAACAATTGTATGAAACACACTACGTTTCTGTGCGAAAGGGACAGCAATATTATAAAAATGAGACACAAGATAATACATTTTCCAATAGGAATTACTAATATGAAATCTTAAATCTAAGTGTAAATAAAACACGGGAATAAAACTAAGCTATTCTTTACAATACCATTCCCGCGAAATATATTATTTAAAATACTTTATTTCACACAGAAGTCACATTTTTATTGATTTTTTTATAAAAAGTGACATAAGCCACAAATATCACTTTTTATAAAAAAATCAATAAAAATGTGACTTCTGTGTGAAATAAAGTAGGTATTTTCATAGGAACCTAGTGCTGTTTGGTAGCCCATGCCAGGCACAAATAGATGTGTCCTCCTCAGTTATGGTATCTCGTCGGCTCGCACGCTGTATTTGCGCAGATCTCTCTCGGGAGAGTTGCTGTTGCATTCAATTACTGAATATTCATTCGTTTCCACTCGTTTCTTCGCTGGATGCGTTTTGTTGTTCACTTCTTCAGGAATAATGTTTTATGAATGCATTTTTTACGGTCCACAAAGAGCTTCAAGGATCAGTTTACATTGTGACGTGACGCGACGATGAATGTTAAATTTTAAGTGACACAATCTAATCTGAATTTTATTCAAGAATATAATGTATTGACAGACTTGCTACTGGTGGGTCCGGCGGCCCAGCAACAAGTGGACGAGGAGGCACCGGTGGGTTTTAGAGGGTAAACCTGGGTACTCTTCCTTACCGCAGCACCTGGGGAGTCCCACATATCCCGGCGGCCTTTCCCCCGGGCTGTCGGGAATGCGTAACGCATTTCCCAATGTTAAAAAAAAAGATCAACCTGTTCCAAATTGAGTCGCTCGTTTTAATAATATGCATCGTTTGCATGGGCATTGGGCATTGGGCAATGGGCATGTAACAAGTCGTTCCAACGCGTAATCTTTTGGTTGCAGAGGTTATATTATAATTATTGAAAGAAATAAAGAATGCTCTTGTGTATTGAGAACACACACGGGTACTCCCTACACTATATAAATCACTCCTGCGTAGCTTCATTGAAACACCAAAACAACTGTGGGTGGCATTATTTCTAGCAACACAAAATCAAATTATTTTTTCATAATGGAATTTCGGACGGTTCTGATTGGGAGTGTTTACAGGATTTGCTCAAAGCCCCGGCTTGAGTGGGAGTTATTGTGACGAGGGGTCTCGCCGACTGGACAAGGTTTCGGGGGAATAAAGGTGGCTTTCCGATCTCTCCCGCAAGCGACCGTGGCAGACTGAAATTCAAATAAAATTACATGTCGGTAGAAAATTAAACCTATTTATGGTCTATGCTATAGGTTTCGTCAACGACATTGGTCTAGCTATGCCGCCGTTGATTTGTAGTGGCGTAGAGCAGAATAAAACCTATAAGTAGCCTAAGTTATAATGTAGCATTTTATTTGAAT
The DNA here is from genome assembly GCF_905147365.1 of Aricia agestis. Classification (NCBI taxonomy): domain Eukaryota; kingdom Metazoa; phylum Arthropoda; class Insecta; order Lepidoptera; family Lycaenidae; genus Aricia; species Aricia agestis. The sequence continues at coordinate 13,530,125 of NC_056421.1, read as the reverse complement.
TTTTGTCGGTCACGGTCGCTTGCCGGCTGCCGCGAGCATCGGAACGGTACCTTAACTCGGTGGCGTTAGCGTTTGAGGGATCTAACTCGCTGGTCACTAGTATTTGGGAGGTCTTCATTGTTGGTTGTTTGTTCTTAGAGGTCTTGTTAGTTGGATGCCTCTTCTTAGAGGTCTTGTTAACTGGTTTTCTGTTCTTAGAGGTCTTATTCGCTGGTTGTTCTTTCTCAGGGGTCTTGGGAGTTAGTCCAGGGGTCTTGATCAGTGGTCGTCCGAATTCAATTTGCGAAAAGGTGACGTCTTGGAATTGTAATTAAGTATTGTCTCTGTCTGAGGAAATTTGAAACTATTGACTATTCTGGGTATTGTACTCGGTTAGGCTGGCCGCATACACAGAACATAAAAAAAAATAGTGTGGGTAACACAGAATATTACAAAAAAAAAAATTCTGGGTATTGTACTCGGTTAGGCTGGCCGCATAACCACGTTTTCCGTATTCGATTTCCTAATGTGGAATTACGATTTAAAATTCCGTGCGACTAGCGCAAATGTTTGTTCTTTTCACGCGCGAACGCGCCAGTGCGCGCTTGAAACGTACATGCGGAATTCGTTCCGTTCGGAAAAAACGAACGTATGCGCCAGTTTATGGATTTTCTACTGATTCCGTGCATTCGAATTTCCGAATACGAAGAAGGAATTCGGAAATCGTATACACAATGTATGCGGCCGGCCTTAGTAGTCTTATTTTAATCAGTGTGACGGTATTTTTAATTAGGGATGATATATAGAAATTGATACTATTAATTACCATACTAATATTATTTAAAATGTGGAAGTGTGTCTGTCCGTTTATTTTTCGGGCTGCTAATGCCTGTAATTTCACCTAAAGAAGGCAGGGATACCTGTCTCGTTTCTTTAGATGAAATTAAGCATGAAGATAATATTTTGTGCCGGAAAATAAAAAAAAAGATAGAGCTCTGGTGTTTAATAAAATAAAGGAAATCCCGCACATTCGCATTCCCGAAGTAGCGGGTAACATCTAGTAAGTTGAGCAGGAGTATAATATAATGTTAAATAGCTCCTAAAAGAAAATAAGATGGTAAAAAACGTTCATATACTCGGCGAAACGAGGTGGTGGTGGTCATTGACCTTTTTAGTCTAGGCGCTAAATGAAAAATGTTCGCACTGTATTTAAAAATAAAATTGACCTCTTATAAAGGCACAGATTATTACAAATTCATCGGAAAACCTCTTGGTAAGTCTTAGAATAATAATCTCCAACTTTTTATGAGCTCGAAGTGATATTATATGCTTCATAGTTCATATTCAGTTCACATCGAGTACCTATTGCAAAATACGATATCGCCCGACTACGAACATCTGACACTTCATTGTCAATCGCGGTTTATATAGATTACTAGCTGTCCCGGCAAACGTTTCTTTGCCATAATATAAAGTATTTCGCCCATATTGTTTTATTGAAGTGACTAAATAAGTATGTCACTCTATTGCTATCCCGTCGCACAAACAATGGTCGCCGTCAGTCTCGAGTTGTAATAATTTACTATTATTTATTCAACAAATGCACTTATCAATATAAAAAGTACCCAGTAGCCGATTCTCAGACCCACTGAATATGCATATAAAATGGTTAAAATCAGTAAAGTCGTTTATATAATATGGTTAAAATCAGTAAAGCCGTTTCGGAGGAATACGCTATCTAACATTGTGACTCGAGAATTTTATATATTACATAGAAAATGACAAGCTTTTTGACATTGAGTCAATGACCGCTACTGTCTCGATTCCCCGAGTACACCTTATCACCGTTCATCCTAATTTATGTTTAAAATATAACAACTGTTTAAAACACAACGTTTATATTCAGAATAAGACTGGAATCATGTTTATTATGCTTTCAAGCTCGCGGTCTCCGTATAAATTTTTATGATGATGAAACTTCTCCCCAGCTATATTAATACAACTCGACATCACGGCGTCATGCTTATACCTACCACTATTTACTGCTAACTGAAATATGCACATGTTTTTTACCCGACTACGAAGAAAAGGTATGTCATGTTTTGGTAGTACGTGGGTCTGTTTGTTTGTTTATGTTTGTTATAAATGTGGTGAGTTGGTGAAACTATGTAGTGATTCTTTATGATTACTTATAAAAAATTTAGGGCCTAGGGCCCTGGCGCTTCCTAAGCTGTGCGTTGTCCCAAGGGCGTCGCATGTCAACACAACCGAATCGAGTAAACGCCTCGCCCATTATGTCTTTCATACATCCCGGGCAGTCTATATCCCCGGTTTCAGAAGCTATGCTCAGAAAAGCAAGCGCATCCTTCACATTGGCCAGACTTGCTGGCTTATGCTTGTGTTTTGATTTGGTCATTATTTCCTAATGACAATATAGATGTCCAAATAGTGTTTTATGATAACCTATGTTGGGTAGGCTAGTTCTAAAATTAGAAAGTATTTTTGGGGGCTCGTTTGAGGGGTGTCGTAAAGAAATGGCAAAGTCCCAAGGGCGTCACAGTACAAATAAGTTTGGGAAGCCCTGGCCTAGGCTATATAATTATGTCCCATCAATCGGCCTCCCCGTATATTTACAGCAATGTAAGAGGTACCATCGAAGAAATTGATTCATAGGCAGTTGAGAGACCTACGTGACACAATAGACATAACGACCAGTAGTTCGACTGCAAAGAGACGGACAGGTTTCAATATCTGTCAAATTCGTCGGGTTTCACTAGGATTATGAACGGAATGTGCCTCGCGCTGGCTGATATAATTTATTTTTAAATATTAAAAATAAAGATTTCAAAATTAGATTCTGTCAATTTTAATCGCATGTGCCAAAACACAAACAACATTACGACCAAAGAGGAACACGTCCAGCGAATATGTCATAGTTTTGAATTCGTAGGTGACAAGTTAACAACCCTAGCGACGAATTTCGTCATAATACGTCAAATTTAAAAATTTCAACATCAGTTCTAAGTCGGCATACTCTATCATTATGTCTACTCTGTACGTGAGTTGGTCGGGTTGTGTCAATTCAATATAACGTGATCTGTCGGCTGGGTATGACGTAACGCGACCAAATTACGTAGATCCGCCAACTGCCTTCCAATTTCTCGGATAATACTTACTCCTACAATCCGCTAACCAGCTCTTCCTCTTCCAGTAATCGAGACCGGCGACGAGCCGGCCGCCTGCAATCACCGCACCCTGGTCATCGCCAACCACCAGAGCACGGGCGACGTGCCCATGCTGATGACAGCGTGGAACCCCAGACCAGGGGTGCTCAGCAACCTCATGTGGATCATGGACAGGGTGTTCAAGTTCACCAACTTCGGCATCGTCAGCGTGCTGCATAAGGACTTCTTTATTCAGGCGGTGAGTGACCAATCAATTAATCAAGTGTTTTCCAACCTTGTTCAGCCACGGACCCCTAGGAAATTAAAAAAGACTCTTTCATCGCTGCTACTTTTACAGTGAACTCTATACAGGGGACATAATATACACACCCTTAAGTATAATCACATAGTTTTGTTACACCTGTTATATGTATAGTGATACACTTTGTTTTATGTACACGTCTACATAATATATTATGGTTACTCGTTATTCAGTATACTTCAGTAAAATCATCAATACCACAGTCTAACCGATAATACCAGCGATACACACAACAATTTCATTAATGCGTTTTATCACTAGCGTCACTCGTTATCCTAATGGCCGCCAATCCATTACTGGTGATGAAAATAATTGAATTATTCATACCGTACGTTACCCGGTGCGGTGATGCAATTGTCATCATCAGATGACTTTTTGAACTGATTGTGGTGAAAGAGGTTATGATTTTAGTAGTCTATGCATCTATGAATATAATATACAGGGTATCTCAGGATTACTCTCTTACTCAAAAGATCCTAAATAGTCTAAATGATCCTAAGAAACTGAATTCGACGAAAGAAGGTTAGAACTTTGGCAAATTAATATTTGTTTCGCTGTAGCATCCTAGTCTTTTCCATACTGATTTTGATGGCCCAAGTTAGACAGGTTTTGTCGTGAACAGGGCAACTGCAACAGGTATAAAAAATTTTATTAGAGATTTTTTAAAATAAAATAAGGGGCCAACGAGCAAACGGGTCACCTGATGGAAAGCAGCTACCGTCGCCCATGGACATTAGAAGGTTGTAGGTGCGTTGCCGGCCTTTTAAAAGGGACGCTCTCTTCTTGAAGGTTCGCAGTTCCAGCTGAAATCATTTAATTTGATCATAATAATTAATTAATTACTATTTTACAGTACATCGTGTATAAGCCATTTCAACATTTTGCAGCTTTGCCCTTAATATTCTAGTAAATTGACAAAATTATCTCAAATTATATTGAAATTGAGATACGCATTGGTAAAGCAGCGACCTTGTTTGGAAAGCTTCGTGCAAGAGTATGGGACAATAATAACCTCACGGTCAGAACGAAAATATTAGTATATCAGGCCTGTATTCTCAGTGTACTCTTGTACGGAGCTGAAACATGGACTACGTATGCAAAACAAGAGCGACGACTTAATACATTTCACATGCATTGCGTACGCGGCATTCTTGGAATTAAATGGGAGGATAGAGTCACGAACGAGGACGTCCTTGCTAAGGCACAGTTAGCTAGTGTAGCGGCTATACTCAAACAGCGAAGACTGCGTTGGCTTGGACATGTGCATCGCATGCCGACGTACAGGCTGCCGAGACAGGTTATGTTGGGGGTGGTAGCGGATGCAAAGAGGGGCATTGGGCGTCCGAAACTACGTTTCAAAGATTGTATTAAACGTGACCTTGCCTCCTTCAACATCAAGCAGAATGCATGGGACGAGCTCGCCGAAGACAGAAACAGGTGGAGACAAAGTATAGCTCAGGGAGTCCGGTACCATGATCGAAAATGGTTCGACAGGTTGGCTGAAAGGCGTGTCAAAGCTAGCGATAATTCACAACCTCATCCATCAAACAATGATTTCTTGTGCATAAATTGCGGACGGTCTTTTTGATCGAGAATTGGACTCTATAGTCATCAAAAGAAGTGTCTGAAACAGAAGCTTGCAGTTTGCACCCATAATATGACCCCTACCTAAATCATCAGTAATTGATGAAGAGGCCAATGATGATGATGATGACAAAATTAATAAGTAATAATAACACTGGTCAACAGTAGCTTTGCTGCTTGAAAACTAAAAGCTGTTTCTGTAACAACTTTGTGCCCTGATCATATTATGTTTCTAAGAAAATTTTTTTCTATCAGCTCAGGTTTTTAAGATATTTCATTCCAAAGTTTCAAAAATCTCGAATTTTAGTCTATTTCGGAATCACTAATAAATTATTTCAATAGTTGTAAAGTGATTCACTTTACAACTATTGAAATAATTTATTTTCATGAGTTTTGATAAAATAATAAATGTTTAGTAAATATACACATCTATTATTTAGATCTCAATTTAAATTGCATATTATATTTTTTTTATTAAAATATGAGAGTTGAAAACTAAACTTTCTTTTTTCATACAAAAATTGTTACTCTACGTAGTATGAGCTAGGTAAAGCATTTTGAAAACCGTCATAACATTGGGGAAATTAGTCATAACTCATTGAAAGTTGAAACAACTTACATTCTCAATAAGAAGTGTCTCCCTCTGCCATACATTTATCAAAACTAATAAAAATGAATACTTTCAACTGTAATGTGATTCGGAAATAGACTAAAATGCGAGATTTTTGCAACTTTGGAATGAAATATCTTAAAAATCTGAGCTGATAGAAGGAAAACTTCTGAAACATGTATCGTGCACACAAAACGCTTATAGAAATATTAGTTTGCAGGCAGCAATTTTTTTTCGATTTTGTTGACCTGTAAGTAGTCCACGTGCAAAAGTCTGTCCGTTCCGAATTCGTAAGTTCTCTGTTTTTGCTACAAACAATTTTTAGAAAAATCGTTAAAAATGAGGCATTTGCGAGTACCTACGTGATCCTAAAACACGTGTTCAAAGGTTCGAACTATGTATTTTACGATACTTCCGTGGTGGTAAATCGTAGGACCAATTTAAAATTTCTATTTTAGGGTGGCAAGCGTCGGTGCTTGATACAGGGAACAGATTACACTCAGTTGCCAATCACTCAGCCCTTTGATGGGATTTCAGAGTATTTGTACCAGATTAGAGACACAGTGTAAATATATACAGTATACAGTAGATCATCCGAATCACTTGTTTTGGGATACTGCGGGGCTAAAATGGTCGCTTTGAAGAATCATGATATGAATCATAATATTATGATTCATTTTTCTAAAATCGCAAAATGCAACTCTGCTTGCAATTCATTTCTGTATTTTTGTACTGATTTGACATTTGTCAGTTTGACAGCCCCGCTGGACTGCATCGGGCAGGCTACACACATATTGATTTCAGATAACTTTTAAGTAGCAAAACCACATCGCGCTTATTAGGTGTTTTCTGTGTTAAACGAGATTTCCAGGACACGTCTGAGACATTCTACTGTATAATATTTATATTGTGTCAAAGGTGTAACAGGGCACACCATCTTACAAATTGGAATTTGCTAATAGCATTGAATGTCTTGGCTTCAGTTTTACATCCTATCAGTCCTCCTTTTAGGTTTCAGTTCACACCGAATCGAGACAAAACTCAAGTGGAGGCGTAAAATTGTATAATATCCATACTAATATTGTAAATGCGAAAGTGTGTCTGTCTGTCTGTTACCTTTTCATGCCAGAACCGCAGAATCGATTTTGCTGTTTGGTATGGTGATACTTTGAGTCCCAGGAAAGGACATAGGATACTTTTTATCCAGAAAAAATGTACGGTTCCAGCACGATAAACATATTTCGGCGCAACAGAGTTGCGGGCTTCATTTAGTTTTTAATAAACTACTTGTTTTTTAAGTATTTATGGTTAAAGTTAAAATTATTAAGTGTCTAAAACTATTAAGGCGTAAGATTTTCATCGTGTGGTGTAAATGACCTGTTTAAATCCGACATTATCGGCGTCGGTTTGACAATTCGCCCACAAATTACCCGAGACATGCGTGACTCACGCGGAATTAGTGCGTTTATAGCTGACGAGGGTTTTACGATTTAATGTCGTTGACGATAAAGAAACTAATTATAGTATATTGAGACATTTTAAATGAACCCCCAATACAAAACTTATAAGAGTGTCAGGAAACCGTAAATTCAGCAATACGAATCTCGTTTATTTCTATGACTCAATGTACTTATGTTTATGTCTCATGGTATGTAAATTGATTCAGCAATTTACTCGTGATAGGTAACAGAGACACTTTAGAATTGGAGCAGGAGTTGCAGTGGTGGGAATGTGTGGTGGGCCACGGTGTGTCTTTTGAAGATTCTTCTTGAAATAAATAATTTATAATTAGATCTGGAAGAAATTAGTAGATTACTGTCTTCTACTTTTCATGTAATGTTTTTAAAATCCTACGAGCCAGACGACATATTTTGTACCAACGCGATATATCACACGACTAATCGTGGGGATTTAAAGGCCTCCATACTTCATTGTCACTGCTTCGTCATTAGTACATGTGCCAGATAAAACGATACTTATACCGTAGCGTGTAATGAACCCTTAACCGACACCCTTTTGTCAAGTTCATCCAGTAATTGGATGGATTTATTACCATACAGTTGCTTTGTTAGGTTAAAATACTAAGGTTTAGGTATTTAAAACAGTTCAGATCATAGTTACCTAGATTGTGCTATTTTATTCTAAAATAAATATGTTTGGTTGCTGAATAAATCTATCTATATTTAACATAAAAATAAATTTTAAATTTTGTTAGTCTTGCTAAAACTCAAGAATGTATAAACCGATTTGGCTTAGTTTAAGGCTTAAAATTATCTTGGAAGTCCAGTAAAGGTTTATTAGGGAAGTTCACACTTCACAGGGTCAAAACTAGAGTTTTTATTAACAAAGGTGAATTAATAAATGCATTGCAAAAATTGCAAATGCAAAAATTAATAAAACTTATAGTGATAGTATTTGACTTTGAGTGTAGGTATTCCTTATTACCCGCCACTGCGCCAGGAGGCTGATGTTTTTTAAGAGTATGTTGTAGGTATGTACTTAATATGTTTGTATAATTGCTTGGTATACTCTGCACCAATGATATTCTAACGTCCATACTATTTTCCGGCTTAAATCTCTTCCGAACAATTTTCAAATTCAAAATTGCAAACATTGACAAATTTGACAGATAAGTGAAACAAAAGATACGAAAAACCATTTACATAAAAGAGACAGTTCTATTTTTAACGTCGAATCGTATCGCTGTCTCTTTCTTCGCCTGAGCTATGACGAAAATTCAATTTTTTCCAGATTGTTCGAAAAAATAATTGAAAATGTAAACAATCGAGGTATTTATTGCAATCAAGACATGTGGTAAGAGATTCCATGTGTTTTGTTTACTTTCGAGTCATAATTGGTGACCACTACTCTATGTGGCCTTCTGGATGTTGGGATCCTAAACTTCAAAGAAAACAATTAATTCTCTTGTAACAATATATATTCTCATCTCATAAACCTTTCCCAACATTAATTTTACTAATTTTATATCTTACTAATATGAGACATACTTTTTTACTTACTTCTTACAAATTGTCACTTGTATGTTTTTTAATAACAAAGGAGGTTTACAGAGGAGGCCTTATTCGATTCAACATGCCGCCCACCAAGGACATCTTGTAATGTCCTTAACTTCTAGACAGGTACAAAAATTAAAACTAACAAACAATAAGAACTAAACACAACCGCCCACCGTAAGCTTAGTGCATTAACTAAACAAACTTTTCTAAACAAACTCCAACATATACCTTTAACAATAACAATATAATAGTACTATAAAACAATTAACAAATTATTCACATACAGGTAGTAAGCACAACTTAGACGTGGGTCGTTTAATTAAGGAGCTGTTGCATTTGAGAGTTACGACCCGCGTGATCTGATCACTACCAGGGTGTTTAGTAACTACCCGTCCCATAAGCCACCTAGCCGGAGGCAAGCCGTCCTCCTTTACTAACACTACATCACCCACATTGGGCTCAGGTATTTGTTTTGCCCATTTGTATCTCTGCAACATGTACATGAGATATTCGTCGGACCAGCGTTTCCAGAAATTTTGCACCATTTGCTGGGTAACCTGCCATCGTCTCAAACTACTAATACCATTATTACCTACCCATTCTCTAATATCTTCAGCAACAGAAGATTGCTCAATTGCCACGAAATGACGAAGCTCTTTAGCAGCCGTAAAGTAAGAGCCGTTGTCGCTCCACATATTATCACTCACCAATCCTCTACGTGACACAAACCTCTTGAACCCTGCAATGAACCCGTCAGCAGATAAATCTCTAATGGCTTCTAAATGTATGGCATTAGTAGCCATACATTCCAATTCCAAATTGGCATGTTCTATATGACCACTAAAACGTAAAATTCCTTCTTCATCTATTATAGGACATAATGACTTTAATTTACTTCTTGATTTACGATGTCCTACCTTCTTAATATCTTTAATTTCCTCTTGAAATTCCTCTTTCTGTACATGTCGTATGCAAACCTTAAATGCTTCTTCTATCTCTTCACTCTGTAGACACTCTTTAAATCTTTTTTTATTCTTATATTGTCTCATAAATTTCAAAACTCTTCTATAGTAAGCTTTAACCTGCACTAGCTTCTGTAATGTCGAATACTTTGTCCACAAAGGAAGTTTTTCTACATTATCTGTAATAACGTGTATTTTGATAGCTCTTTGCTCCATGTTTGTTGCTATAGACTTAGGTCTTGTGTACTCCATTGACTGGTTTCTTAGCCAAGATGGACCCTGAGTTGTTTTAAATTCATCACATTCGCGATCCCATGTTATTCCTAATATCTTCATAACCTCATCACATTTAATATCCTTATCCTTTCTATTCCTGTCCTGTACACAACTTCCGAAATCCTCTCCTCTTTCAGGAATTTCCCTATTTAACTCTTTACAGCTACTCACCCACTTCTGCAACTGGAATCCACCCCTGGTAAGTACTGCCGTTATTTCTTTATATATCTGTAATCCTTCTTGTACTGATTGACAACCTGTCATTAAATTATCTACATAAAAGTCCCTTTTTATTATTTCAGATATTTTAGGATTATGTGCTGCCTCGTCGGTTGCTGTCTGCTGCAAAGTCTTCATCGCGAGATAAGGAGCTGAAGCTGTGCCGAACGCTATCGTTAATAATCGACATTCTTCCATTTCAGATCCTGGATCATCACGCCATATCACTCTCTGGAAATCAGTATCTTCAGAAGAAACTTTCACCTGCCTGTACATCTTTACAATATCAGAACAGATACTTATGGGGTGCATTCGCCACCTCATAATGATATGCCGCAATGGCGACTGCAACGTAGGACCTACCAAGAGATCATCGTTTAGAGATACTCCATTTAGTCCTTTCATAGAAGCGTCAAAAACAATACGCACTTTGGTTGTCAACCTGTCTTCTCGCACAACTGCATGATGTGGTATATAAACAGCTGATGTATCCCTTTTAGAATTATCACGTGGAACTCGTTTGATATGACCAATATCTTTGTACTCCTTGAACACCTTTGAGTAACGCCGTGCTAATTCGGGATTTTTCTTGAATTTAGCTTCTAAGTGCATAATCTGATCCAAATCGTTAACTACTAAATGATGACAATTGACTGCATCACTCGGCGTCGATATCTTGCCTGACAAAATCCAGCCTAATGCTGTGTTCTGTGCCACTGGAAAGCCCGGTGGGCCTTGTATTAAACCATCTCTCAAAATCTGGCCGTAAACTTCTGCGCCAAGTAGAATATTTATTCTACTAGGCGTATGATAAGCTGGGTCTGCCAAGCTTATTGTTTCTAACTGAGGCCAGTGACTTAGTACAAACTTAGTGGATGGCAATAGAGATGTAATGTTCCTTAGAACATACGCCTTGACTTTACAACTAAAACTTGGATCTAGGTGTGAGTGAATTGTCACTGAAACAATGTTCTCAGACGCTAACTCGCCGTTCTCACCACCTATTCCTGAAATCATTGACTTCACTGGCGTCTTTTCGAGTCCAAGAAGTTGAACTGCATCTTCAGTTATGAAAGACGCCTGCGATCCCTGATCTAGCAAAACTCTAAGGAGTTGTGTTGACCCATTTCTCGACTGTGCTTCGACAAGAGCTGTAGCCAACAAAACCTGTGATGAAACTGACTCCTTAGAAAAATGCGATATTACACTTGTGGCGTGTTCACCATCCGATTGCGATTCCTGAATATTTGAAACCGCTGAATTGACACTTACCTTTGCAACGTTGTTGCAGGCGGTCGAATTTGAGACAACTTTAGGATGTAGCAACGAATGATGCTTTCGATTGCAAATGCGACACGAAGCATTATATCTACAGAACTTGGCCGCGTGGTTGGGACCTAAACAATTAAAACATAAGCCACTATTTTGGATGAACTGTTGGCGTGACTCGTAACTCTCTTTTGCAAACTGTTTACAATTACTTATTTTATGTTGTTCCTTACAAAATTCACAATAAGAATGAATCACATTGACATTATTATCAGGGTTTACAACATGATGTACTTTAGACTTGCTATAACTTGCAATCATGTTTGGTTTCGGCTTGACTGACTTTTCATCAAGAAATTCTAGCGCCCGAAATCTAGCCTCTAAAAAATCTTTGAACTGCGATAGCTTGGGAAGTTCGTCAAGTGTGCTAATTTGAGTTTCCCATAGCTTGCGGGACTCAATGTCTAACTTCGCGCTCATTATATAAATTATTAGAATGTCCCAAGAGGTTACGTCAATTCCAAGATTTTTCAGACCATTTAAACACTCCATCGTAGTGTCTAACAGACACTTAACAGACCTAGAATTATTCTCCGTCACATTACCTTGAGTCATTAAGCGCTTCAACAAACTGTTCGACAGAAATCTTTTATTATTGTATCGGCCTTTTAACAGAGTCCAGCATTCTTCATAATTAGATGAAGTGACCGGTATGTGTCGAACAAGTTGTTCAGCTTCACCTATCAACAAACCCTTTAAATAATGCAATCGTTGAACATCATCTAAATTCTCATTCTTGTGAATGAGTGATTCGAACAAATCTTTAAACGTTGGCCATTCTGAATAATGACCAGAAAATTTTGGTATAGAAATTTTCGGTAATTTAACACTATCATTAGAAATAGACTTGGCTTGGACTGATTTTACTGAACTACTACCTAATCTTTCGAGATATTCCTTTAATTCACTTTTATAATCTATGTAAATCTCTTCAACGTATTCATAAATTTCATCAGTAAAATATTCATCTTTAGTTTGACTATCTAAAGAAGCCGTTTGAATTATTTCATTATGCGTATTTAAAAATCCATCCCAAGTTTGCTCAAGTAAATCTAATCGAGTACTGATATACCCACGTGTAATCCTATCCTTAGGCGATTTTCTTAAATTTATTCTAGTCTTTTCAATTACAGACTTCCTATTTATTTGCAATTTATATAGCGCCTCCATTATCTTATGAAACTTTACAAGTGTCAAGAAATATCTGAATTCCAAGTCCTAACCTTGTAACTAACTTCAATAAGTAAAAATTCTAAAAAATTTACAAGTATGAAAACTTCCGAAAAATTTTACAAGTATTTGAAACTTAATACAAAATCAAAAATCGGGCATAGGTTCCCCGTATGAACACAATTTCTTAACTGTAACTATTTTAAGTACTAAATCTATTTAAAATTTCTAAGTTTCAACTCACTAATACTTAAGGTTCAAAATTGTCTATACTTATTCCGCTTCGATTACTCTCTTTATAAATGGACTGTAAAATGTACTCACAACTTTTTCACCACACTTATCGTTTCACTGTTGAAGACCTCTATCTTCAATCCTCTGGAATAGACAGCCTGGCAACACCTTCCGACGATCCGTCCAACTCGCAGCGCCCCTTGACGCCGTCCACCGGAACTGCCTCTTGTCACCAACTTGTCTGCTTGGCTTGGTGACAACTGCCACACTTACAGTGACAGTGGTACCAACTGCAGCTTCTCCTTGCTGCACGTTGATACTTCAGTACCGACGTGATGCACTTCAATGCCGATCTAGCATTGGTTTCCACGCATTGGACAAAAACCACAGGAATCCGGATCTTCAAACACCAAAATGATCCGCCTTGTCACGGACCAAAATGATCCGGCTCGTCACGGACCAAAATGACCACTACTCTATGTGGCCTTCTGGATGTTGGGATCCTAAACTTCAAATAATACAACTGGTTCACTCGTAACACTATATATTATCATCTTATAAACTTTTTCCAACATTAATTTTACTAATTTTATATCTTACTAATATGAGACATACTTTTTTACTTACTTCTTACAAATTGTCACTTGTATGTTTTTTAATAACAAAGGAGGTTTACAGAGGAGGCCTTATTCGATTCAACAATTGGTACATTTTCGTGTCTTTAGGTTTATAATTTATTTAGTTTCTATAATTTCAATGGTCACTTCTTTTCTAAGCTCTTCAGCAATGTTAAAAACCATTAAAAATTCAAACCTGGATTTTTGGCAAATCTGAAAATCTCTGTCGCCGGTACTTACGTGGTTTACCCGAGGTGGGGTATTATAATACCCCCGAAATGGGGGTCCGGTAATACCCCAAGGGGTCCAGGGGTCTTAAACACTCGTTAATAATTAAGTCGGATGCAAATCTCCAGGTTTTGTATCTGCGCCAATGTAAAGTCTGCGTTCGGCTTAGGGTAATGTGTTTTTAACGTGTTTACCCGATTACGCGGTGGAGGGTGCTGTGTTTTCGTTTGGGAGGACTTTGTAGGTTTGTTTGAAAGAGGAGGCTAAAAAGTGATTTTTGATACGAAAAAATTATGACTTCATTTTTTGATAAATGATAATCTTAATTGAAGCATTTTTATGGTTTATGAATATTATATTTTATATATGTAATAAGCTATTATATTATATTTAATAAGCTTTATAACTTTACTAGATGACGCCCGTATCTCCGTTGCGCCAAAATTTGTTTATCGCGCGGGACCGTACATTTTTCCGAGACAAAAGTATCCTATGTCCTTTCCCGGGACTCGAAAGTATCTCCATACCAAATTTGAGTACAAACCTCTGAACCGTCAGCGGTTTGTGACAGACAAAAGACAGACAAAAAAGACATATTTCGAAAGAAAATACGAAAATTACATCTGCTTTTGTTACATTTATTAAGGTACGCGCATTTTATGACGGGCCGCAAAAAAGCGGCCCGTGTTTCCTGACTTTTCTGTTAATGAATCCGTGAGACGTATGGAAAAACTATTTATATAAAAGACGTATTAAAAATATATGGAAAATGCATCCCCTGCGTTCAGTCATAACTTGCGCGTACATTGACAGTAGGTACGCCCCAAATAAATTAAAAGTCCTCAGCGTCGCACACGAATGACATTAAAAATATAAATTGGAATTTTTGAGGAAAAAATATGTCGAGTCCGGTGGGATGATTCCTATTCTCGTCATAATTTTGTTGAAATTCAATCGAAGTTTAATCGAAAAATTAACAATTTCGGTCGAGACGGGGAAGGTCCAAAAGTTTTTATCGATATTTCTGTATATTTTGGGCGCGGTAAAATATTCTAAACGCCGCCATTTTTAACCGACTTCCAAACAAAGGAGGAGGTTATATGTTCGGCTGTGGAGATTTTTATTTTATTTTTTATTTTTATTTTTGTATGTTCAACGATTACTCCGCCGTTTGTGAACCGATTTTCGAAATTTTTGTTTTGTTATATTAGGTTTCACTCCAATATGGTACCATGTTCATAAAAGTGGTGACCTGATGATGGAATCCATGAGTAATCGAGAGAACTCCTCGAAATTTATATAGAAATATATGGTGATTTTGGTTTTATAAGAAGCATCCTAAGCATACGAGTATGCTACCAAAACGCAAGATTTTGCACCGAGGTATACTATGGTTCCGAAGATACTAATAGAACTCCGGATTCCTTATAAATACAAGTTTGCGGGCTTAGGCGCTGTTTTAAGAACTGAAAGTATATGCTACTATGCAAATTACATTCATCATCATCATCATTACCACGACAGGGTCACCAATGTCACCAAAATTGAACATCCAGAGCGTAAGACACGCATTTGACATTACTTCTGAGAAGTAAGCTGCTTCGACAAAGTAACATGCATGTCTCACTTCCAACTTGACAAAGTAATACAAACTGCGCGAAATTGCCGAGATATCATTTACCTACTATTCTGGAAAACAACCTAATTTCAACCTTATGCATTGCGTTTAGCGTTCATTAGTACAATAACAGCTGTCTGCCGTCTCGCTTTAATCTGTCAAGCGAGAAGCGCGGGGTCGGGCGCCGCAGCGGCCATCGAAATAGTCATAGATACCTTAGTATGCAACCGCCCGCGCCACAGACCACATGGGGCATAATTCTCAGGATGTGAGAAAAGTTCATCTTCGAATAAAATACCGAATTATGAGATTTTACGAGCGTAACACAGTTTGTGTATTCTTAAAACTTCACATTCAAATATTTCGTGCAAAGATCGCTCGAGTCGAACGAGTGGGACCGGTTATAGATGTCCGAATTCTTACACCACATGTGGCCGCTTGGGAGTTGAAGCGTTCGAGACTGGTTTCCTGCACGATATAATTTTTTGCTAATAGTTTGTGTATTCTCAAAACACTCGAAATATTTCGTGTAAAGATCGCTCGAGTCATACAACTTACAAGTGCTAGGGACCGGCAGATGTCCGAAGTCGTACACAAATTCACCTCCTATTGGTAGATACGTAGCAAAGTAGTTGTCAAATAAATAAATTACGAACAAATATTCGTGCTTGTGTTTCTTTTACGATATAATTCCCTACTTATAAGTTAATGTGTTTAAAAGAAACTATTTATAATTTCGTTAAATTAGAGTAGCTTGTACAAATGTATATTCTGTGGAGTTTTTGAATTAGACTATTAAAATTTTATCAGAACTTTTGTTCTATTACCTATGCAGCAAGCAACCGCACCCCCCCCCCCCCCCCCCCTTTCGGCACCAAAACAAAAACAAACACAATCCAGAAAGTCCAAGAGTAGGTTAGGTTAGAACTTAGACCATAACACAGAGGGAGCCGAGCGAGCGCAGCGAGCGTGCTGCAGCAGCAGCCGGCGACCGTCTTACTTTCGCTTTATAACGGTACGGAACCCTCCATGGGCGAGTTCGACTCGCACTTGGCCGATTTTATTATATTTTACCACCTCATTGTTAAAAAAACTGCTTAGAATGAGATTTCTTACTGACAAATTCCGATTCGTTACTGCCCACACGTAACCACTCATTCAATAATTTTTACCGCTCATTTAATTATTTTACCATCATTAATGTTTTCAATGATCCATTTCATTATTTTTTTATAACTCATTTTTGTTTACTTTACTGCTTAGTTTTAACTGCTAAACTAGTTATTACACGTGCCATTTATAATTTTTAACTTACCAAAACTGCAATTTACAACTGCCCCTTTAAATAAGTGCCTTATAATATTAATATTTAATACAATAAATAAGTAGGTACATCTTCTTATCTTCATAAATTATTTAAAATTCTCGTGTCCTTACTCCTCCAAAACGGTTCTACTGATTATACTCCTATTAATACTTCGATCGTGGATTCTTGGAAATCTATTGTTATTCTATTGTATCTCGCTCACCGGTGAGCTTGTATTAAGATAAGTACGTAGAATAATATAGTGTATTAATTATTCTACGTATAGTACGCGATAGTTTACTAGGTAACTAAAAAGAGTGAAATTATTATTTTTAACAAACAAAAACCTCAACATATATAGCTGAATCTTCAGTTTGCCAGAATATTTGAAACTTTTGTAACTGGCACCGACTTCAAAATTATGAAGATTGAGTACAGAAATAGTTGAGGTTTAGCCGAATTCGGAAAAAGGCACTATTAGATAGGAAAAATTATTTAATACTTTTTAGTTCATATTATAAGGATGTTATTATTGTTTTTATCTTGGAAGTCGGTTTTATTTTTTTGTTATTAATAATAATGTTAAGTACCAGTGGAGAGTCAGCTGTTTTACAATAAGACCCTGGCACTGTCAATGTCAAATATCCTCAAGTATAGCTGAAAAACCCACTTGTGTCATTATGAGTGACAGCTGTTTCATCCTTGTCCCCGTGACTTCATCCTAGAAGGCCTGCTTCTAAATACTAGTGTCAAATGACGTCATTAACCATAGATATCACGCTTGAAGTGTCAGAACGGGATCAGTGTAGGTGACCCGTAAACACAAACTTGTAACGGTAGAGTAATTTTGAAAACAGCTGTTGCATCCTTGCGCCCATGACTTTATCCTTGTTGATCTGTTAAAGTACTCGACACTCGTCAAATGACGTCATTAACCACAATGACGTCACGCTTCAAGTGCCAGAACGGGGTCAGTGTAGGTGACCCATAAACACCAACTTACTCCGCTGGACGCCTGCCAAACAGACACAACTTTATGAAGATAACCCGCGACTTTATATTTCAACTTTAATTTCGACGGGAAAATGTCCCGGATTTTTCGAGATTATTGTGTTCTTCTCGACGACAGTGAAGAACCGGGTTACATTTTTGTCTATGTAGAATTTTTAATGTTTCCGTAATCTATCCATGGCTTAGTAGACTCGAAA
Organism: Aricia agestis; assembly: GCF_905147365.1. NCBI lineage: Eukaryota > Metazoa > Arthropoda > Insecta > Lepidoptera > Lycaenidae > Aricia > Aricia agestis. The sequence goes on along the minus strand of NC_056421.1, from coordinate 13,512,282 downwards.
CGTTGTCTTGGGTTAAAATTTATACGTGGGAGAGCCATGCTTCGGCACGAATGGGCCGGCTTGACCGGATAAATACCACGTTCTCACAGAAAACCGGCGTGAAACAGCGCTTGCGCTGTGTTTCGCCGAGTGAGTGAGTTTACCGGAGGCCCAATCCCCTAACCCCTACCCTATTCCCTTCCCTACCCTCAACTATTCCCTTCCCTTCCCTACCCTCCCCTATTACCCTATTCCCTCTTAAAAGGCCGGCAACGCACTTGCAGCTCTTCTGATGCTGCGACTGTCCATGGGCGACGGAAGTTGCTTTCCATCAGGTGACCCGTTTGCTCGTTTGCTCCCTTAGTTCATAAAAAAAAAAAAGATTCCCGCGATGGTAAAATGTTTCCAATTTTGGTAAGGACCATATTGGGTGATCACCTCATTGTCTGAAAATATGATGCATGCGTCAGATGGGCATATAAAGTCGGTCCTGCGCCACTTCGAGTAAATCAATTATACAATTTTGAATGATGTTCCTCCGAAATTACAATTTAACAGCCCCGGATTTATAAATAGACCGTTATTATAGGTCACGGTCTAGAGGCGGCAGCGATCTAGGGGGTAGCAGCATCCATGAAGCTAATACGCAGCATCCATAGAGGCTTTACATTACGTACATGGGGCGGCAGAAATAAAGTGGCCTACTGTCATAAAAAATATAAATTTGGCACTGCAATAATTTAGCTATTTGACTATTCAGCTAAGGGTGGGTTGCACCAGAGGCGTGGTTAAAGTTAAAGTTATGGTCAATGTTATGGTTATACTTAAGGCTAATTTAACTTTAACCACAGAATTTGACAGAAGACGTTGCTGGTCCGACAAGGCTTTAAATGAACGTGGGCGGGGGCGCTGCTGGTAAAGGAGAACTGTCAAAAATGGCGTGTTTGTATGATGAGAGCGTTAGTTCCTATTTTCGCCACGTGCATTTAAAGCCTTACGAGCTCTATGGTTATGGTTAAATATGGCGTCCATTTTTGACTTTAACCAAAGATTTGACATTTTGCATTGTAGTTAAAGTAAGTTGGTGCAACCCACCCTAAAAGTCTATAGAAAGCTGTAAAATGTTATATTTCATGTGACTTGTAACCGTTTCACGAAATCGCTAAAAAAGCACAATATTAAATTAGCCACTTTGCCACTTTTAACAGGTGCTCAAAGTGGCCATTTTAGATCTCTAGTTGTACTTTACTATTTAGTATTTTACTACACATATATTATGTTGACCGGATATGAACCTGCCTCTCAAATCGCGCTCTTTATTAAAATCCGTAAACACATTTAAAATAAACAACAAAGAGACTTTACATAGTACATAAAGACCCGCAATCAACCGTTTTTACAAAATTCTGTTAAAGTAGAGCACATACAGATTTGTCGTTGAAATCCATTTAAAACTTTCCTGGATTCTGTGCACCGAACTCTGTGAAAAGTGTTTATTGATTTGTAATTCACATATTTGTAATGGCAACAGCAGATGCAGCTCAGCACTTTTCCGGGGGGTCCACCCACTCGTGTGGGGGGGAAGTCCCCCTGGATATTGGACCGCGTGAAAGTTTAAGTTAAAATTTTCGCGAACGCAACCGAGTTGGCGCCGCGCCAGGCGCGCTATTGAGAAAAACTGCTTTCGTATAATTATTGTAATATTGTAATTAAAAAGATGCGCTCTTTCCATGTCTGCACTGGTGTAGGATCGTTGTAGAAAATGTTTTAATGTAAATTAAAATATGCCCCTTTTCTAATTGCTGTCTGTGTTGGATTGGTCCGTTCAGAAATCAGATTGGCTGTAGCTGCTAAACTGCTATTTTCTTTATATTCTCCATTTCACTCGCATTTAATTAATTTAAATATTGATATTCTCGTATTGCCGAATCCTGTCAGCAGTCATTGACCCCCTGTCAAAAACTTTCATTGTTCATGTCATATTATGTCATCATTTTCGATCAAACCGCGATTGACATAGAAGTGACAGATATTTCTAGTGTAATAAGGGCGTTATTGTATTTTGTATACTCAATTAGACTTCATTATGAAGTATATTAACATGAAACTCATAAAAAGTTAAGATTTTTATTCTAATAACCCAAGGTTTTCCGGTGAATCTATAATAATTTGTGTCTTTATAAGAATTTAATTTTTTTCTTAAGTTAATTGAATACACTGCGAACATTTTTCATTTAGCTCCTAGACTAAAAAAGGTCAATGATCGCTGGGTACACCTTATTTCATTTTGACTATAGTTTGCATAATTTTGAAATACCACTCATAAACAACATAACATAGCGGCTACCGTGGGAGGGTCACCTTTAAATAGACCAAGCGTTTTAGTTTGCCTCAATAATTCATATTTAGCGCTAAAGTTCAATACGGTTGCACGATTACGCGAGTTATTTAGAACTCTAAAACATTAAATGATAAGGTGTATTATAGCCTGTAAGTTTGAGTGGCTTGAATAAAATATATTGATGAAACGCGCCGTGAAAACAGGCTAAGACCCAATTTCACCAACCTCTGTTTGTTAAATCCTAACAAGGCATTACTTAACTGACCTTGGAAAATTAAACAGACTGTTAAAATACTTATGTCCCACAGTAAAAATTTAACAGCGGATTAGTAAATGCAATGTTAAGTGAACAACGAGTGAACAACTATCAATTCGTTCGTTCTTGTTATAAGGCGATGAAATTGTAATGTACAAGATTAATACGACATGTTTGCTGCAATGTGTCACTTTCTTCCATAGTAGTATAATAGTAGATAATGCGACCAAATTAAAATATCACTGATCGCATACATAGTTCTTCTTAATTTACCAGGTTAATAATTATTATCTGTCAAAGCTGAAAACATGAATCATAATACAAACTTTTATTTACATATTTCGGTTTGGTAATTTTGATACAAGTTAGTATATTTGCAATGTCAAGGAAAATCCGAGGGCTGAATTTTTGACAAAGTGAAAATAAATAATTAATCATAACTATGAAAATAATTAATAATAAGGACGTAGCGGAAACATGGCGGAAAGACTCAAAAGTCAAAACAGATTCTTTTATTGATATTGCATATTATTGTCTTTGAAAGTTGTTATTTTGACTTATATAACAGCCTGTTAAATATTTAATAATATATTTAACAGGCTGTTAAATATACTATTAAATATTTAACAGGCTGTCCTCCATAGCAGGAATTAAATTTAACACCGTGTTAGGTGATTTAACATGACATTAGGGCATGGTGGAACGCTCGATAGCTCTAACAGGCCGTTAACTGATTTAACAAGCCATTATTTATTTAACATTGCTTGATGAAACTGGGTCTTAGTATTCTGCATTCATCGGTGATGGCTTGATGATAATTTCTCGCCTCTGACATTGGCAACTCACTGAGGCCGCCATAAATAAAGAAGAAGTAGAATTTCTCGCATACTAATTAAGTAATTAATATTATGTCTGTTTATCTGTAACCTATGCTTAAACCACTGAACTGACTCTGAAAATAACCTAGAAGCGGTTGTTTTTACTAATTTCCACGCTATTCAAGGCATTATTGTAAAAGCAAAAGTGTTTGTAATCTTTTCAAGCTTAAGCCACTGAACTGATTGTTATAGATTGGAGATACTTAGATTCCAGGGAAATTGCATTGCATTAATCTTGGAGAAATGTACGGTTTCCGCAAGTAGTTAGTTTTAGGCGCAAGTCGCAACGCAGTAGAGAACAATTACATTCGGTTCATTATTATAAAAACTTTAGATTCCTTTTGACGAAAAATGCGGAAACGTAGGTGGATGAAATTTTGCACAGTTATAGCTTATATGGTGAAGGAGTGCATCGAGCTAATATTATTTTGAAATTATGCTTTTATCATACATTTTTTTAACAAATTAAACATTACACACACTACAATGTGCACACTACTTGAATAACAAGCCTATACATACGAATTATACTCTTTTGTTTATGGTTGAAGTCTGTTGTCAAATAAAAAAATAGACTGATGTTTTGATTAAATCTGAAATAGTCAATACTTTAAGGAGAGCCTAAAGAAGAAGATAATTAAATTTAAAGTCGAATTTCGACCATTGGGCGATCTCTAGTAATATTTAATAGAACAATTTTTCTCTTTGATGTATTGAAAGGCTTATAATTAACTGATCACCAGAAATAGTAACATTTCACAGACAAAAATAGTAAACGATCACCAAAATACAGACCACCATTTTAATGTAAAATGATAACCAAAGATTTAACATCTTAAAACCAAAAATAGTAAATGATCACCAAAATAAGTAAATGATCACCAACATTATACTATCATTTTAAAGTAAAATGATCACCAAAATTAGTAAATGATCACCAACATTATACTAGCATTTTAATGTAAAATGATCACCAAAGATTTATTATCTGGCTATCCTATTTATGCAAAATGACTCCAAATAAATCATTGTTACTTAAACCAAAAGTATTGAACGATCCCCAACATTATGCGTTAGTATTTTAATGTACTTAAAATTATAACCAAATATATTTATAGAGAAGAAGACATATAGACGGACAGACAGACATCGAAGTCTTAGTAAAAGAGTCCCGTTTGTACCCTTTGGGTACGGAACCCTAAAAGCGGGACTCTATTACTGAGACTTCTATGTCTGTCCGTCTGTCCATCCGTCTGTCTATCGGCTGTATCTCAAGATGTTGGCAAAGTTGCGGTGGGTTGATCGTGCCCGTAACTTTGCCTAAGCGGTGAGTTGAGCACCATGGGGTTTTAGTGGGTAGTTCCTCGGAGAGAGGAGAGAGAGAGAGTAGTGATTTATTTGGACAAAAATATCGCATTGATTTGCTCACAAGGATTTGGTGATCATTTACTATATTTGGTGATCATTTACTATATTTAGTGATCATTTACTATATTTGGTTGTCATTTACTATATTTGGTGATCATTTACTTTATTTGGCGATCATTTACTATATTTGGTGTTCGATTACAATTTGAAGTGTTGTCATGACTAAAATAGCTGGTAGTATTGCAATTTTAGACTTTATTTTTTTGGTGTTAATTATCTTTTTTTGGTAAACAAGTTTAGGGTATCAGTGCATTTTTGGTGGTCATTATATTTGTTCCCGTATTGAAATCATTTCAACATTCAAATGACGCTAGCGGCGCTAGTTTAATTACACAAAACTCAGGTTAAAATTAAGGTCAACGTGTCAATCATTAATTATATTGATGATCCCAAATCATTAAAATATGATTCGTTAGGTTGTGGGCGGATTAGCTAACGGTTCGTTCGGAGTTATTTTGCCTTTAAGGTGACCCTTATTTTAACAGCATAAGAGTCAGTTTGACAGAATCTCCGAGGTAACTTCTAAGTGCAGTTTGGCCTCATTGTAGTGGTTTCGACATTTTCTTACGCGAAATTTCAAAATTCGGCCCTTAACATAATGAGTCTTCAAAGGTGTTGTAAATTGGAATGATCAATATTAACATTAGCTTGTTTGGTAATTTTTAAACAATTCCAAAAAAGGAGTTTCTAGGTTTGGTTATGAATTAAATTATAATTTATAATATTTTTTAATAATTATATAAATAAAAGCCTAGCACTTTTACGTGAGACTTGTCATCTTTGTCGATTACTATTTGTCAATAATTTTTTAAATTCTTAGTGAAGAATTAAGTAAAGTAAGTAAAGAATTGAGTACTTACAACTCAACGTGTGTTAAGTTGTTAATAGTATATATTTTAATATTACGTTCTTTTAACTCATTAATTATTAGAATCTTTGTTTTATTTTACTCCTTTACTAATATTAACTTTTTGCTACCGTAAATCTAATTATTGTTTTGTTTCTTTTCAAATAAGTCAACTCAGACTTTTATGACACTGGTAATTCCACTAATTTCATGAGCCTCATGGCCTGTTTACTTGGGGGTTATGTTAAATAACCATGATTGTGAAGTTTTCGTTGATTATGAGCAATCGTAGACGATTTTTAATTGCTCGTGTTGATCAATCAAGGACCAACGGAGGGGAAACAACATTTTAAATATGAACTACAATACTCATCTAGATGACTATAATTATTATATTATTATAACAACTAGTATGTTAAGGATAAAATATTAATTTAAAAAAATAGAATAAGTATATTTTAGTGTTGTATGTCGAGTAATGTTGTGTGTACACTGTGAGGTTTCTAACTATGTCATATTTCTCTAATCGTGAAAACCTGTCATTGGCTTTATTTTTCTATAATGTCGATTCTATTGTATTGTAAGTTAAAGCTGTTGGTTTTCCAAAATAAAATATAAATAAATAATATTTCTGGTTTTCATGGCTATGCTGTGATGATGCTGATAATTCTTATGATGATGATGATGATGAATGCCAATCAAGACTGTACGGTACTCGGTGCAGGTCAGCGGTCGGGTCGACGGCAATTTAGTGCTCCATATGTAGACACTAGATGCTATCTAGACCCAGTAATGACTAATGATACAATGTTGAGTCTAGGGTGTATTATGGGACCTGGAATGTAGGTCCTAGATAATATCTAGACCTTACAATGTAATAGGTAATAACTAATAAGTAATTAGATGAACACAACATCGTTGTCGCGTTTTGTCACGCGAAAACTGATAAAAAGTATCCTATATTTTTTCTCGGGACCTATAATGTATTATCTACATACCAAATTTAATTAAAATTTACACATTGACCACTAGGTATTGCCTGCAACTTAAATTCCTCGAAATTTGTCTATTGTGTCAATTGTGTGGGGGACTATACATCTTTCTATGACATGATCTTTCTGTGTCGTGTTCTTTTCTGAAACGCTAGGCCTCTTTATCACATTTAAGCAAAATAAGTTCAGTGTGAAAAGGTATCAGATAGACATACTTTCGCATCAATATTAAGTATGACATTTTAGTGACACATTTTGCGCACTTCAAGGAGCAAGTAGAATCACAAAAAAAAGTTCAAGCGATCACGTTTTTATTCCTTAAAAAAAAAACAAAATAAAATACACTAAAAGCCTTCATAATGGGTTTCTTGTATCCACCTGCAGCGTCAATAGAGCGATAGTCTAAATCACTCAAAGCCTGGAGAGGCGGCATTATCCCCAAACCCATTTCAGGTGTCCTTTAAAAGGCACGCGCGGCCCACAGGGTCGGTACACACTGGGATGAGCCGCAACGACATTTTACAGCATAAAACAATGCGTTTTTCTGTGTCTGTTAACTTCTCCCTTGTATTGAGCAGATTTTTACGCCATTTGGTATGAAAACACCAAAGAATTTAATTGAATTTTTTTCAACTCAAAAGTCCTGAATAAGATAATTTTTGTACCGGAAAAATTAATGAAGTTTCAGGAAATTTCTTTTTTTATAAACAATTCCCGGAGAACATATCACATCAATCACCGTCTCCGAAAATTAAGAAGTTAGGTACCTAGTGGTAACTTCTTAATTTGCGGAGTCGGTGATTAAATCAAATTTAAATTATTAATTGTGAAAAAAAATGTCGCTCCCGCTTCTTTCAACATTCCTTCTTCTTTCAACATCGAATTACTGTAATCCGTATAAATCTAGTAAATAAAACTGATATTCTTTTGATAACCATAATCTATTGCGTATTGTGTCTCAGTGTGAGCTGACCCTTATCCAGAGCGTCTTAGCGACCCGCCTGATTGAAATTCTATTATCATCGGCGACTTGACGGTAAATCTTGTGAGCTGTTCTCATATCCGATGGATATTGGACACTTTTTGTGGTTAAATGGCCAGGCCTATGTAGAAAGTGGGTGGGTAGAAATACAATGGGATTTTTAAATTGGCAACCTTTTTTTTTTAATTACTTAGCAAGCAATAATTAGTATTATCTAGTTGGAATGATGAGTCGTTACTTTTCTGTACGTACGTACGCTACAAACTACGGAGATGGTCGTTCGATGTTCGGCAAACCCTGCAAAATTTGGGAGTTCCTATAATGAAACTAGAAAAACTCATACAATTATATATAAAAATACTTGCGATAAGTAGGCATCAATCTATTTTTATGAAATTCAGCATGTTTTAGAGTGGAAGAGTTGTGGAAAACATAAATATGTTCATCAGTGCAAACTTCCTACAAAATATTTTTTATTGGTAACCCAGTGGTTTTTTATCCATTCAATTCCCAGTAGATGTGACACCTCCCTGTTTCTGCTCCGGCGCCCTCGGCTCGATTGTGTCGCCTGTCAAATACACACCTTCTATGACACCTTTTGTGACGGCTAAGGATTGCGGCGTCGCGGAAATTCCACGCCCGTCAGATGATGAGGGGCCCATAATCTCATATTGGAACGGCTTAGCGGTTTATCTTTTTTCTCAGCAAAATTTGTCATCTCTCATCACCACAAAGGAAAAGTCCAATGGCGTGATAATATAACAAATTAGACTAACATAAGCGCTGACAAAAATTATGATTTCTATATACACATTCGATTGACATGAATTTTATCATTCTAACTAATGACATTTTTAAATAACCTATTGCAAATCTATTCATTGGAATATTACTAAACGGCCATGTGGAGGTCGTTTTATGATTGGATCCTAGACGATTTTTTAAAATGAAATAAGGAGGCAAACGAGCAAACGGGTCACCTGATGGAAAGCAACTTCCGTCGCTCATGGACACCCGCAGCATCAGAGGAGCTGCAGGTGCGTTGCCGGCCTTTTAAGAGGGAATAGGGTAATAGGATAGGGCCTACCCTAGGAAGGGAAGGGAATAGGGGAGGGGAGGGGAGGGAAGGGAAGGGAATAGGGCAGGGGAGGGAAGGGAAGGGAATAGGGGAGGGTAGGGAAGAGAATAGGGTAGGGGATTGGGCCTCCGGTAAACTTTTTCACTCGGCGAAACACAGCGTAAGCGCTGTTTCACGCCGGTTTTCTGTGAGAACGCGGTGTTTCTCCGGTCGAGCCGGCCCATTCCTGCCGAAGCATGGCTCTCCCACGTTGAATATAAGATAAAATAGAAGAATTATTGGTAACCCTAATCAGTCCTCGATCTGTATCAGGCTCTGAAAATCAGGCCGATGCGATATAGGCTGCTTACGACAACACAACGCTGTTTTTTTCGAATAAAATACCACGTCTCATCGTGTTTCGTTATGTGATGACTGCTCTACTAATTTCTAGATTATAGAACCTAGACATTGGTAATGCTACAAATGCTGGGTAGTCTTGGCCAATTAGAATGGTATAATGTGAGTGGTGAGAGTACCGACGCATCTTCTGTCGATCTTTGAAGCGGAGGAATTCTGGCCGACTGAAGGTTCCGGGGGAGATTCTGGAATGAAGCGCGCGTTATTTCGCCGATAACTCGTGATAAAGTGTAGTTATTAAGTGTGTGTTATTTATATGTATGTTAGTCATTAATTATATTGTACGGGCCTATTTAGCCTGATATAAAAAAAAAATTGCTAAAGCTATAATTTTTCTTGCCAGAACATCTGCGTTTCTTCAAATGCGTTGATTAGACCAATTAAAAGTTTTAAGCCCGAAGAAAGAACGTTGGAATACAAGTTTTCATAAGCAAAGAAACAAGTTGTGAATTTTTCTTTTGAAGAAAAGAAAAGGAAGCCTCTCAAAGTTAATGAGTTAAATGAAAATAATTAGTAGGGTTGTTAAATTATGTCATCATAATAATATGCTCTATAGCTTATAAATAAGCTATATTTAAACAAATTTAAATTAATGTTATTACTAACCCCTGACCGGTGACCCCTGTACATTGTTATTTGAAACTGTTATAAAAAAAAATTTAACATAAAAAAAATTACAATAATAAGACCTATACATAATTTATAGCTATGTCCACAGTATGCACTTTCATCTTCAATTTTCGTCATCTTCTTTCATTCAACTTTCGTTTTGGCGCATTCAATAATTGAATTGAATGCGAATAATTGAATAATTGAATCATGGTCATTTTTGTTCAGTTGCAGTGTCTGTCAGCTTGTAACATGTGCGACGAGAACATTTTACTGGGAGGCATATGTGCGGCTTATTTGGTTATGACCAAGAAATTCCATAAAAAAAGGAACAAAACGAAAGTTTTGGATACGGTCAGAGCGCATGCGTCGCGGGCATGTCTCACATGCACTGTTAACTGCGCTATAACGCATGCTCTTGATGAACAAAAAAGTCACAGTGTGGACATAGCTAATCGTATTTTGTAAAAACTTGAAACGGTTTTTGAACGTGTTTTGTATAATATGTACACAATATGTTCTATATTATTATATTATATAAAGTTTTGGAGCATACAAGGCTGTGGAATACATTTATTATGTACAGCAGTAACTGAAGAACCTTGGACTGCGACGTGCAGAAATATAGTGCCATAACTCAGGAACGTCGGTTTTTATGGTTTTCGGCGGAATTGCAGTCTGTACACTGTTCCCCTGTTACACGAATTGAACTTAAAAATGCACGCGAGAATTTCAAATTCATCTGCGGAATTCCTTGGAGCGAAATTTTAGCACGTAAAAAGTGATATTACACAATTTCTAGTTAAAAAAGTCTAGGAACCTAAAAGTTGCTTTAGGTGAATTTATCATTTTTTGCGGTTTTGCCGCGTTGGTGCTTTAAAATGTAGAGAGTTGTCTATGATTGTTAATGTCTTAATGTTGATTGTGCATGCTATAAGCTATGTCCACACTATGCGCTTTCTGTCTTCAATTTTTGTCAGGTCAGGAAAGATCCTTCAACTTTCGTTTTGGCGCATCGCATTCAGTAATCGAATGCGTCAACGAACGCAACGCCAACATTGTCATTTTTGTTTTTTGGATACGGTCAGAGGGCATGCGTTGCGGGCATGCCTCACGTTCGCTGTTGACTGCGCTATAACGCATGCTCTTGACGAACAGAAAAAGGCACAGTGTGGACAAAGCTATAGACAGCTTTGCACTCTTGGTTAATCATCATCAAAATCAAAAGAATAGAAGAAACAAAAAGTGTATCAAGATTACCATAAATTAATGAATATTAAATCTTAATCTTAAATGTTTTATTTATTTATTGATTCACCAACAGAATCACATTTAACAAAGTACAAAATAATACAGCACAGTTTTGATGTAATGTGTGACCCAATGTGAAGACGGATCTTTAGGTTTCATCTTTTTAAGTTCCTATAATTTTGTATTTTTGTAACGGTAAAAATATTAAACACCAATGCCAAAATGCTGTAAGTAATAAAAAAATAGAAAATTGAAATTCTGATTAGCTTCGACGAGGAAATTCGAAAAAAATAACTTAATGCTCCCACCGGAGTTATTTTCGAGCGTTTTCCGAATAAACATTTATTACGGAATACGGGCAAATAGATGAATGGAGGAATTGATGGGGATTGGTCATTTGAATTTGGAATCTTGGGACCGAATGGATGGAACGAATGTAATTTTTACGTGGTAGAGCCATGCTTCGGCACGAATGGGCCGGCTCGACCGGTAAAATACCACGGGCTCACAGAAAACCGGCGTGAAACAGCGCTTGCGCTGTGTTTCGCCGAGTGAGTGAGTTTACCGGAGGCCCAATCCCCTACCCTATTCCCTTCCCTACCCTCCCCTATTCCCTTCCCTTCCCTACCCTCCCCTATTACCCTATTCCCTTTTAAAAGGCCGGCAACGCACTTGCAGCTCTTCTGATGCTGCGAGTGTCCATGGGCGACGGAAGTTGCTTACCATCAGGTGACCCGTTTGCTCGTTTGCCCCCTTATTTCATAAAAAATAATAATTGAATGTTCCATGAGGTTCCTATCCGGTATCGAAGCGGTCATTTGAGTGAACTAAAGAGTGCACAAAAATCATAATAAATTTTGAAAATCAGTATCTACTAAAAACTTATAATATATAGACGGAAGGTGTGACTAAGTGTGTTTTTTTTATATCTTTGCTTGAAGCAAAGATATAAAAAAAACACAAAGCAAATTGCTTCAATAGGATAATACTCCAATAATACTAAAGCTAATAAGCTAATAATAATGTAGCTTCATTCTGTATCCTCTATCGGTTGTATCACGGGGAGTGCTCTGAGGAATTGTTCGGAATCATACCTCCCGCATTAACTTTTCGTCATCGTCCCACGCGAAAAATATATCATCCTCATCACCTTGATGAGTGGCAGTCTTCCACCGTGCGTTTCTCGCGTAACATTCTGCCGCGCACTGTAAAACTCTGGAATGGGCTGTCACCAGCAGTATTTCCGGACCTATACGACCTGCAAACATTCATGAAGAGAGCGTATTCCCTCCTAAAAGGCCGGCAACGCACCTGCAGCTCTTTTGATGTTGCGAGTGTCCATGGGTGACGGTAGTTGCTTTCCATCAGGTGACCCGTTTGCTCGCTTGTGCCCTTATTTTATAAAAAGAAAAATACTGGCATTATACCTTTAATCCAATATTATTACAGCGTCGATACATTCCTATCAAGTTATCTCATATTAAACAATTTCGCACCTACAAGAGTAAATTCTCTGATTTTGTCGTTAATAAAAGCCTCACTCTGTCCCTTTGCACGAGGATTTCAAAAACGAATCGGCAAATTAAATAAGGGAAAGCAAAAGGAAAAACTGTCAAAGGGAATGAGAGTAAAAAATATCATTAGCCGAGCACGAAATGTTCATGGCCGGGATTCTCAGGCTTCGAATGTTGTTTCGATCCCAGCCTGTCTAAGGTTCGTGCCGTTCCGATCGAAGCGGCGAGCGACTGCGACTGACAAGAATTCAAATAAAATGCCAATTTATGGTTTTATTTTGCCCTACGCTTCTACAAACTAGCGGCGGCATGGATCGCAAAACCAATGTCGGTAAAAATATGAAACTCATGTTGTAAGGTAGTAATAGCTTTATTTTATTCAGTTTCTTTTTTTTTTATGAAATAAGGGGGCAAACGAGCAAACGGGTCACCTGATGGAAATCAACTTCCGTCGCCCATGGGCACTCGCAGCATCAGAAGAGCTGCAGGTGCGTTGCCGGCCTTTTAGAGGGAATAGGGTAATAGGGGAGGGTAGGGATGGGAAGGGAAGGGAATAGGGGAGGGAAGGAAAGGGAATAGGGTAGGGGATTGGGCCTCCGGTAAACTCACTCACTCGGCGAAACACAGCGCAAACGCTGTTTCACGCCGGTTTTCTGTGAGAACGTGGTATTTCTCCGGTCGAGCCGGCCCATTTGTGCCGAAGAATGGCTTCCCACGTATACAGTTGCGTAGCTTGCGGCAAAGATCAGAAAGTAGAGCCGCGTTTGAAACAGCATGACGTGCGCATTAGATAGCTTGCGTTCGAAACGACTTTCGACACCTGAGAATCTAGCCCCTGTACCGCAATATACCGATTTTATGAGTAATTCCATTCGGAGGTAATGGTGTATCGTTATTAATAAAACCGTTATTATCGAGATGTTTTATTCGGAGTCCTTTGGCGAAATCCAAATGGCCAATAAGGATTGTTTCGGGGCTTTGTGGATTTGGCTGGATTTTTATGTAAATCTATAGGATTGTTGAAGTGTGTTGATTTATATAATATTATGAATGTGTTATGCTACTCTTTGAAATACTTAGGTACAATGTTATTTATGAAATTCTCGTGTCACAATGTTGGTTACCATCCTGCCTCCGAAATGGCTTTACTGATTCTTACCAAATTTTATACTTATGCATATTCAGTAGGTCTGAGAATCGGCCACAGGTTACTTTTTATATTGATAAGCGCATTTGTTGAATAAATAATAGTAAATTATTACAACTCGAGACAGGCGTTTGTGCGATGGGATAGCGATGGACGTTGCCATGGTGCCATACCTATTAAGTCACTTCAAAAAAATAATATGGGCGAAATAGGTACTTTATATGGCAAAACAACGTTTGCCAGGACAGCTAGTATCAATATAAATGCAAAAGTGTGTCTGTCCGTCTGTAACCTCTTTACGCCAAAACCACTGAACCGATTTTGATGAAATTTGGTATAATACTGGTATAGAGAATAGAGATACTTTTTATCCCTAAAAAGTGGTTCCCGCGTGATAAACTAATTTTAGCAGAACGAAGTTGCGAGTATCAAGAATCTATATATTAATACGTGAGCCAAAAACTTTGTATCCCTTTTGACGAAAGATGCGGAAACGTAGGTGAAAGAAATTTTGCACAGTTATAGTTTATATGGTGAAGGAGTGCATCGAGCTAATATTATTTTGAAATTACACTTTTGTCATACGTTTTTTTTTAACAAATAAAACATTACACACACTACAATATGGACACTCAAGAAGATGACAGATTTTTGAGTGACAAACCTATACTCTTTTATTTATGGTTGAAGTCTGCTGACAACAAGTTGACAAATTGAAAATGGATTATAGTTTTTTTATTAAATCTTAGATACTTAATAGTATCTAAGATACGATAAGACTGGCCGTGTAAGCATTGTCTAATGACAATGCTTACACGGCCAGTCTGAGATCAGCTGAGTCCCAGAGACAAGAGTTGAAAAAAAAATATGATAGTCAATATTTTTCACAAATTAAGCGTAGTAGTCCTAATGTCGTTGAAATTAAGGTCGAATTTCGACCATTGGGCGATCTCTAGTAGTCTTTATTATGTGCTTACCTGTAAAAACAGGGAGGTAGGCTTGGTTGTGTTTGTGTTACATAAAATAATAACCGAATTTTGACGTTCCTTTAAATTACAATGACGTTAAACAATTAATAACAAAATTTCCATATAATTGCCGACTCCTACAAGATTCTGTTCATAATTCAAAGATCATCCAATAAAGGTTACTATACAATCAGGGCTCGTAAATCAGCGGGGACAAAGGTGGAATTGTAAACGACCTCCCGATAATTCTCCCCTCGCATCAATCAATTAAATCCCCCCGTTTCTTTACTTTGCCTAAAAAGTTCAGGACCCCTGTTTATGGAGCGAACGTGTGGAAAGATTGGGCGGTTTCTAAGGCACCTGTTTTGGTATATTGCTCGTTTCTAGGTGCCTTGTTCGCTTATAGGCTTGTTTCCACTTTGATAAGTGCAGGTGCTAGTGTTAAGTATTTGTGTTAAGTAATTAGAGGGGCTACTCACAAAAAATAGAACACTATTTGCTTTGTTTAGTGCGAGTTGGCTGTTTACCAATCACTCGCACTAATCAGTTGCAGTCCACACTTGTTCTGTACTAATCACTTATAACAAATACTTAACACTCGCACCTGCAATAATCAAAGTGGAAACCTTATTGTACGGTGTTTTGGGTTATAGCTTAGATTTTAAATAGTGAAAGAAAATGTAAATTGGGCGCCATATTTGGTGGCAGCAGTGGTTTTCATTTTACTTTGTTCTGATTAAGAGATCTATGACACATCGTCTATCTTCTATTTGATTTGAGTATTGCAGGTGGTATATGCGAAGATCGCAAGCGCCTTGCCACGTAGCGATACGTTATGTTACACCCTAGATTTTTAACTTCACTGCAATTAAACTAGCATCAAATACATTGACATTAAAAAACCTAAAAGTTTCAGAACTTTTGGTAGGCATTACCTAGATCGAACCCTTTAAAAAGTGTTTAGAAAAGAAAAAATACTTTGAATATTATTTTTTTTTTTTTTTTTAACTCATACTCTTATCACGTAGCTCGTCTCAAGTGGAATATCCATTATGTGTCTCCCGCGGGTGTGATCCCTTAACCGCGACGCTTTCTTAAAACTCTCATCCTCCATATTAACTTTTGTTTCTGAGACGAAATTGCTAAATGTTGGTTGTGGGTTTGAAATGAAGATCACGTATACTGAAAGTGTTTTTGGTGTTTATATTGTAGTGTCTGTATGTCTGCCTATTTCCCTGTATATTATACAAAATATTGGTTATAGGAAGATACTTTTAACCATGGGAAAAGATATCCTTTCTCGTGACTAATATACGTATGAGGATAATTTCTATCCCGAAAATTAATTAATGACTAGAAGACGCCTGCAACTCCGTTGCGACAAACGCCGTTTATCGCGCGGGAACCGTACAATTTTCCGGGATAAAAAGTATCCTATGTCCTTTCCCGGGACTCAAAGTATCTCCGTACCAAATTTCAGAAAATCACTTCAGTTTGGGCGTGAAGAGGACAGACTGACACACTTTGGCAATAATAATATAAGTATGGATATGATGTCTACACTCTACTGTCTTTGTCTATTCTGAATAGAGTAATTGATTAGAGTGTGCAGGGCTGATGATGACGAGACCGAGGGTCCGAATATCAATCTCATCAGGTCGTCTCTGTGAATATAAATTTGAAATTTTCGCCCTCATTACCCTCATCGGTGATTTAAAAGGTAGAAACGACTGTCCACTGAACAGAGTAGTGAGGTCACAGAGTTTACGTTTTACTTTATGAGTTTTATGAGAATGGAAAATTAAGGCTAGCTTAATACAGATACAAGTTTGATGTGCGTACGGCATAAGTTGTAATATGAAATTGCTTTAATACTTTGAGCTAAAATTATTCTAATGTGTGCAAACGATCTGATCACTGAGAACTACGAGTACCCTCACTAATTTTTTCCCTTTTGTGTTCATTGTTAATTTTTGACTTTAACGTAAAAGGTTGCTTCAACCTCTAAGCTTATTCTATAAGAAATGTTTACTACATTATATTATAGCAATTATTTTGCTTCTTTAAAATGTAAAATAACAATTCCAATACAATATGTAATTAATAATGTGTATCGGTGACGAGGCCGCGGTCCAATAAATCTGTGTGTCTCTCTGATAATAATAGTGCGGTTTGACCCCGCCGTTTGTCATAACTTGCGGTTGTTATCAATTTTGTTGCTGGAAGTATGTTTATTTGTTCATTGTCCTCGTTGGCTGATGAATGAATTATTATTAATTGTTTTCCGCAATTTCGTGAGGAACTTTTTAGCGAGAATCGGATTTTTACGGAGAACTAGGACTGTGTATTTTTTCGGCAGTTAAAGTATGTAACTAATTTTAATTGAAATTAGACTAGTGATTGTTGAATATTGATGTTTCTTGAATAAATGTTTATTATTATTATTATTATTGTTGAGGTATCATACAGTTTGGATTTAATATTTTGCATAAATGAATATTTAGTAAGCTGCATAGAATACTCTATATGTATAATGTTATGATCTTACAGTGGTTAAGAAAGAATATAAAGAAAAAAAATAAGAAGAGACCAAATTTAATTTTTTGTGGCTTTTTTATTGATAAAATTGCAAAAATATGAATTGTCTGTAACGGCTTACTCTGTACTCCCATTATAAGGTTGTCTTTATACCTGAGATGAATGCAATTTAGCGCGATTTAGAAAAAAAAACGTCCCCTTTCTCTGCGAATACCGAATGAAAGTTCAGTTCTTATTGGATCTAATGTGCAGGATTTAATCTGTGCTTCTATTCTGTTATTTTAATTCAGCTTTGATCCTTTTTCAGTCCAGTCCGGCTATCGGTAAAATAGTAATTTGACGTACGCCTTTTCAATCTTTGCAGCAAGCGATCGCGAACGACAAAAATTCAAACAAAATGCCACTTAACGTCCCTTAGGCTAATAGTAGGTTATAGCAAATCATGTTAATACAAATAACCGCGTTTTGCCCAAGAGGGCCTCCCGACGACGCATGCCAGCTAGATATGCTGCGAGTGTGAGTGTGGTGCCAGTGTAATGCGGTGTAAACGCGGCACCTCCCCTTTCGCCTCCCGCGCCCCTTTTTGAAAACGGACGGCACGCGCCGCCCGCCATTTTGTTTTCAGTGGATTTCGAGCCGTGAGACTGCGCGTACGTCTTTTCAGTCTCCCGCGCAATACACACGACGTTCGCACCGCAAGCAACATCGTCTTTCCGTTGTGTTAATCTTTATCGTAGTAACTATATACTGTAAAGTGTAAATACTGTAACAAACTGGACCACTGATCCACAACTTTGCTTAGTTAGTAAAGTCCTGAAACCACACCCTGAGTTCTCATTTTCTGCCTACCGGCAGTGGCGCATCCCTTTTGGTAGTTCCCAGTACTAAATCTGGCACCCACGCCTATATCTGGCGTCCCAACAGTGTGGATTAGTGGTAAAACTAAAAGTGATCAAACAATTCGTGTTGTAACTTGTAACTTGTGAGTGTGATTTTTGTGAACCCCGTGTGTCGAATTCCGCGACGCGACTCCGTATACATTTGTGCGTACGCGATACACATTACGTACGAATTATCCGCGTAATAATAGTAATGACGCGTACAAGAAGTAAAGTGAACGCGGAACAACCGCAAGACATCTACAGCGACGAGGAGCTAGAAACCGCGACTCCCGCGCAAAAGGTGGCGGCCGCGCCCGCGCCATTATTTTCACATGGCAACAGAGACGATGCATCAAGCATTCCCCATTCCTCTGTGCCACCTCCGCATCAGCATGAACACCAGGAGTTCCAGCATAATGACGCCGAGGGTGATGATGCAACACGCATTCCCCACCGCCCCTCCGCCCCCCACATTGCTGACGCAACATTCTCACAGCAGAGTGTTTCTATGCTCCTCGAAGGCCTACAAAGAACGCAAACGAACGCTATAAAGGAAATTCTAGACAGCGTTCTCGGCCACCGCGCGATGACCTCGACTCCCGCGCCGGTGCCTACTGAAAGTGGGAATTTTGCGCGTTGTAAGGCTGTGTTTAGCGGCGCACCTACCGAGTCCATAGAAGGATTTATAGACGCAGTAGAAAGCTATAAAGAGTGTGCCAACGTGACGGATAGTAATGCGATAAAAGGTATGTCAATGTTGCTAACGCATGACGCGGCCACCTGGTGGCAGGGCATTAAAAATCAAGTGACTACATGGGACGAGGTCGTAATTAACCTACGGAGCGCCTACGGCGACCGACGGCCGCCCCATAGAATTTACCGCGACTTATTCGCAACCGAACAACAGATCGAGAATACCGACGTGTTTGTTGCTAAAGCGCGCGCCCTGTTATCAAGGCTACCACAGAATGATTTGACTGAAAAAGTTAAATTAGACATGATTTACGGCCTTTTAAACGTGCGAATAAGAAAACGACTCCGCAGAGAGGAATTTACTACATTCGCCGAGTTATTACAACATGCTAGAAACATCGAAGACTCCATGGGAGAAGAGGAGCGACGAGCATCAACAGCGAAGCCATCGCCGGCCGGCGCGAGTACTTTCCGCACCGCCCCGGCTCCCTCCGCTGCCGGCGCGCAGACACGAGGCGTGCCCGCGGTGCGCGCGCAGCCCGCGGCCTCCGCCGCGCTGCCGCTGCCGCCGCCGCCCCGCGCTGCCGCAGCCCTGCACGCGCCCGCGCAGCCGCAGCCGCAACAGCGCGGCGTGCCCGGCGTGAACGCGCCTCTTCGGGCTTCCCCGACGACCTCGGCCTCCGCCTCGGGTCCCGCCCGACCCTACTGTACCTACTGCAAGCGCTACGGTCACCGCCGTGAACAGTGCCGTAAGTTGGAGAACAGAGGTGAGTCTTTCAGAGACACTAATAACGCGAGTGAAAATGCCGTAAATAAGTTCTATAGTGTTAACGACAAGTATACCAGTTATATTGAAAACGTACCTACGCCTTGTAAAGGTACTGTACCGAAATGTAAAAAGTCCGGTACCGATTTTGTACAAAATTCTTATAAATTTCGTAGTCACAAAATTAATGACGTAATAATTTCGCACATGTGTCCCGAGGGAAAGTGCAGTAACTCAGATTTATCACATAACGTTCCGTTTACTTGTTGTAACGGTGTAATGCTAAAGTGCAACAAGTCCGATTTGGCATGCAAATGTAGTACATTTTTTGTTGACAATTTCAATGACGCTACGATGACCTGCCCGCAGGTAAAGTGTGATAAGTCTGATTTTTCACAAATTCATGTTGACACCGACAATAATGTTTTTTCTCAAAATAACGCTAAGGGTAAGCGTACATGTAACTGTACATTGCTAAAGTGTGATAAGTCAGTTTTTTCACAAAATCATGTCGACACCGACAGTAATGTTTTTTCTCAAAATAACGCTAAGGGTGCTTGTACATGTAACGGTACATTGCAAAAGTGTAATAAGTCTGATTTTTTACAAAATTTTGTTGACACTGACAATAATGTTTTTTCTCAAAATAACCCTAAGGGTAAGCGTACATGTAACGGTACATTGCAAAGGTGTAATAAGTCAGATTTTTCAGAAAAATCGACTCAATATGTCAAAAATTGTAATTTTACTGATGATGTTAATTTACTATACTGTTATGATGATAATTATGTACGTATTAAGGACGATGACGACTTGTTGGCATGTAGCGTCGGTGATAGTCCCGTCAAACGTCGCGACTTACGTCCCATTTTCAAAATCGAGATTTTGGGAGTAAATGGTACAGCTTTAATTGATACTGCCGCGAAACATTGTATTGCCGGTCACACGCTATATGCTCTCCTTCTACGTAAAGGCCACCCGCTCACGCCTTCGACGAGGCAGATTAAACTCGCCGACGGCCACGCACGTGAGATGAACGTTCTCACTACCACGTTGCAGGTCCGGTTGGAACACGTTATCATCACAATACCATTTCTTATTTTCCCCGAGTCCGGCGACAACGAGACGTTGCTGGGTATAGATTTCCTTAGGGCTATGGGTGTCGTTATTAATCTCTCCAAAGAAATATGGTATTTTGACAAGAATCCTCGTGTTAAACATACTCTACTTTTCGAACCAACTTCGCGTGGCACTACTTGTGCCTCCACAGACGTTCTCCGGGATGACGAGGGTACTCAGCTGGAGTCAGCAGAGCGAGAGGAACTCGCCCAGATCCTAGTTAGGCACGCGCACATTTTTCGTCCAGGGGGAGCGCCTACGCCTTTCGCGGAACACCGTATAGATACGGGTGAGCACCCACCGATAGCAGTGCCCCCATACCGTCTGAATCCTGCGAAGAAAGAGGTTATGAAAAAAGAAATCGAGAAAATGTTGCAGGAAGATATAATTGAAGAGTGCGAGTCTGCATGGTGCGCTCCGGCGTTGATGATCCCAAAGGCTCGTGGCGGCGTCAGGTTCTGTGTAGATTACAGGCGCCTGAATGCTGTTACCAGGTCGGACACGTACCCCATGCCGCTGATTGATGAGCTGCTGCAATCAACAAAAAGGAACTGCTTCATGAGCACGCTTGACCTTAAATCGGGTTACTGGCAAGTTAGCGTCCGAGAAGAAGACAGGGATAAGACGGCCTTCATATCTCCTCTCGGCATATATCGCTTCAAGCGCATGCCCTTCGGCCTCAAGAACGCGCCTGCCACATTCCAGCGGCTCATCGACCGCCTCCGCTCCTGCTCATCTTTAAAGGATGTAGTTCTATTGGCCTACTTAGATGACCTTCTCATAATCTCAGAGGGGTTTCAACAGCATCTCAAAGACCTCGAGGCAGTTTTCGAACGCCTGACTGAATACAACCTCTGTGTCAATAGGGAGAAGTGTGTCTTTGCAAGGGAGAAAGTAAAGTACCTTGGACACATAATCACACAGGAAGGCGTCTCCATCGACAATGATAAAGTCAGTTCTGTACTCGAGATGAAGGAACCGACCAATCTCAAGCACATGAGAACTTTCCTTCAAACGTGCTCGTGGTTTAGGAAATTTATTCCTAACTTTTCCCAAGTGGCTGAACCACTAACACGTTTGACACGAAAGAACCAAGCATGGACTTGGGGCGCAGCTCAATCACAAGCGTTCAATGAACTCAAGCGGTTGCTGACTTCAGCGCCCATTTTGATTCAAGCTGATTTTAGTCGGCCTTTTATTTTACGAACGGATGCCAGTAATTACGCATTAGGAGCTGTCTTACTTCAGGGGGAGGAAAAAGAGGAAAGACCAATTGAGTACGCGAGTCGACTCCTTACCTCAGCGGAACAAAACTACTCTACCACCGAGCGTGAAGCTCTGGCGGTGGTATGGGCAGTCGAACGTTTCAGATCCTACCTCGATGGGCAACCCGTTATAATAGGAAGTGATCACCAACCACTCCGCTGGCTGCTGACTTTAAAATCGCCAACCGGTCGGCTAGTGCGATGGGCTCTCAAACTCCAGTCATTTGATATACAATACCAGTATACTCCAGGTAAAGCAAATGTCGTGGCCGACACCTTAAGTAGGCCGATCTGCTCGGGAGAAACCCGCGATCAATGCGGCATTTGCTCTGTAATAATAGACGTACCTGTGAAGAAACCGATTCTGTTGAGGCAGGAGCAGCTGGCAGATCCAGAACTGGAGAAGATTGTCAAAGAACTTGAAGCCAATGACGAAGTCGCAGCCCAGCGTTGGACGGAGCGGGGATATATGATGGATCAAGGAGTGTTGTACCGGTATAACCCCGACTCAGACAGTGAATCACCACAACTCGTAGTTCCAGCTGACCAACAGGAAGACATCTTGAAGCAATGTCATGACTCTGCGGTAGCAGGGCATCCTGGAATTGACAATACTTACCGAAAAGTATCGCAGCTGTATTACTTCACTGGAATGCGCAGGATAATAACTGAATACGTGAAAGCTTGCGTTCAATGCCAAAGATATAAGGCCAGCAATAACAAGCCTCCAGGCCTCCTCCAGACGCCCGTCATGAACCAACGTAACGAGGTGTTGGCCATAGATCTATTCGGCCCATTACCAGAAGGAGAGGAAGGAGAACGGTGGATATTGCTCGTTGAAGACACGGCCACAAGATGGGTAGAGCTGTATGCGATAAAGGATGCTACAGCTGAAGCCTGCGCACGTGTCCTCATCGAAGAGTTCTTCATGCGGTATGGGTTGCCTCGCAGGATCATATCTGACAATGGAGTCCAGTTCATCTCGGCAGTCATGCGCCAATGTATGTCAGTCCTGGGTGTGACACAGAACTTGGTGCCACTGTATCACCCAGAAGCCAACCCAGCAGAAAGAAAAAACCGCGACCTTAAGGCACAGTTAGCACGATTGGTTGAAGGAGACCATAGGACCTGGCCCAAGAACTTGCCGGTAATCAGATTTGCCCTGAATAGTGCCGTGTGTCGTACAACAGGAACAACACCAGCTTACTTGACATTCGGAAGGGAGTTGCGGTCACCTTCGGAAGCAACACATGACCAACGTGCCATACTTGACAAAGATAACTTTGTCCCACAAATTACACCCTACTTACGACGATTCCTAAACTCTTTATCGGCGATTAGAGAAAGAGTCGAAAAGCAGCAGGATAAGGCGAAAGAATACGCCGATCAGTCGCGTCGTCAGGTGGACTTTCAAGTGGGTGATAAGGTCCTCCTAAAATCACACCTTTTGAGCAAAGGTTCAAAGGCACTCACTGCAAAGTTCATGCCGAGACGTGATGGTCCTTACGTCATCGCCAAGAAGATAAGCCCTACGACGTACAACATTGCGCGTATGGAGCTGCCTCATGAGATTATAGGGAAGTACCATGTTCAAGATTTGACTCGGTTCATTGGTAACGATGATACTCCGCCTGAACCAGTTAACCCCGTCAAGAAACGCGGACGACCGAAGAAGGTTGATGAGCAGCTAGTCCAGGAACGAGGGCGTACACCTGAACTAGAGGGGGAGTATATAGCAAATCATGTTAATACAAATAACCGCGTTTTGCCCAAGAGGGCCTCCCGACGACGCATGCCAGCTAGATATGCTGCGAGTGTGAGTGTGGTGCCAGTGTAATGCGGTGTAAACGCGGCACCTCCCCTTTCGCCTCCCGCGCCCCTTTTTGAAAACGGACGGCACGCGCCGCCCGCCATTTTGTTTTCAGTGGATTTCGAGCCGTGAGACTGCGCGTACGTCTTTTCAGTCTCCCGCGCAATACACACGACGTTCGCACCGCAAGCAACATCGTCTTTCCGTTGTGTTAATCTTTATCGTAGTAACTATATACTGTAAAGTGTAAATACTGTAACAAACTGGACCACTGATCCACAACTTTGCTTAGTTAGTAAAGTCCTGAAACCACACCCTGAGTTCTCATTTTCTGCCTACCGGCAGTGGCGCATCCCTTTTGGTAGTTCCCAGTACTAAATCTGGCACCCACGCCTATAAGGTTTAATTTTGTACCGTGTTTGTAATGTGTGCTGTGACCCTTACAGTATTGTCTTTATCAAATTTCATCAACATCGGTTCAGTGGTTTAAGTAACACAGACACATTTTCGAATTTATATTATTAGTATGGACCTATCAAATCATTCATTACTCAAACAGGGAAAACCGAAAGAGCAATTAAATATTAATTAATTAATTAACTTAATACGGTAATAGATAAACTTATGTATTGTTTTATAACTTAATTTCAATTCATCCCAAAAAATTTACACAAGATATTGATCTGAAGTCTTCATATTATCTCCCCTTTTACTGTCCGCTGAAAGTATCTGCGAATTTGCCGACCTGCAAGCCAAAACCGTCTTTATTGTCTTTGCCATTAATCACATTCGTCTTTGTAATAATTAATGTCGAAAAGATAAAACATTGTCCTTTTGTCTTGAGGTGTGTTTCGCTGAACTTATTTCCGTGTTCGAAGTGTTTGGAAATTGGGGTTTCAGGGACCGTTATGGTTTGTTGTAGTTGGGGAGGGGTAGAGGGGATTTCGGGAGTAGCTCGAGCGTCTCAGATTAAGCTTGCATAGGCTTCCGACATATTGTGTCTAGTTATCATAGTATAGAAATCAGATTTCTCACATGGTGGGTAAAAAATCATTTTTTTTAATATTAAAATGTCGAATTAGTCAGATTAAGATAGGGGATGTTTAGTATACCCCAAAGAAACTTCCATATAAAGCACTGACGATTCAAAGGTTAGGTAAGCCCGGTAAGGGACATTTTAACATATAAAAAATAAAGCTTAATATTTTTTTAAGTAAGATTCGCCGATATTTTATTTTGCTCTAAACTAAATAACTTAGTCCTTGTTGTCTAAAATATATTTATAATTTACCTAAATAAGCAATTTTCTGAATATATTTTCTTTTTCAAAACTTTAAAATAGCTGCAGTTTCTGAACCCACTGCTTAAATAAAAAAACGCTCTTATTATTTTTTTATCAGCTTTAAGTACCTAATGTACAAAACCTACTAGGTCTCCATGACGCTCGAGTGACTACAAAAATAGTACCTCCCCTCCTCTACTATCAATAGTAGAGGAGGGGAGGGTGCTATTTTTATAGTTTGAGGGAACGACCGTTTAAAATACTTCCTAACGTAATGCAATACAAAAAAATACGTGAGGGCTGAGGGACTTGGAGACTGCCGCTATATCGCATAGCATTTTTTATAAATATATGTAATTATAATTCGCATACGTTTCGTATCACGCACACAAACACCGTGCCGAAGTGGGGGGGTGTGAGGTTTATTTTCGTTACGAATTTTCTTCGCCTCGGTCGCCGCGCTCAAAGCTCGCCATAAAAGCTATGCAATAGCTTAAAAATAGCAGGCTATCATCCAAAAGGACGTCTGCACGTCCATTTTTCGGTACGTTTTTGGGGCCAGCCAATTTGTTAAATGAACGCGTACGTCAATGTACACCCGAAAAATCCATACCGCCATACTAATATTATAAATGCGAAAGTGTTGCAGTCTGTCTGTCTGTCTGTTTGTCTGTCATCTCTTCACACTCGAATCTTAGATTTAATCGTTAGACCACTGAACTGATTTTGCTGGGTATGAATCAGCGTTCCCAGACGACCCGATTATGGCGGGACGTCCCGATTTTTTCATCAAAATTAAATGTCCCGCGCGGGACAGGCTCAGTCCCACTTTTCGGGTAAAGTCCGAACGTACGTGCAGCGTGCTAAGAAAGGTGCGTAATGAAGATATAGAAGGGAGGTAGAGGGGTGGATTTTCTTTGGCCACTTTAGCTATCTATTGTCACGTAAACGTTATTTTAACACAAATAAAAAGATAAAGATTCTAAAAACTTTTGATTTTATACATTTTTTACGTTGTCCCGCTTTTGACTGAAGAACGTCTTTGTTTTTCATTTTCACGCTTTTTCACTCAAAAAGTTCCAAAGTCCCGACTTGGCACAAAAAAAATCTGGCAACGCTGGTATGAATATACTTCGAATCCAGGGAAAGGATATAATTATGATACTTTTTATCCTGAACAAAAGTACGCGATAAAACGAGTTGCAAACGTCATCTAGTAATGTAAATGTAGGACCTAATTATTGTCAGTCAGTTTGCTTTCATAAGCAACCTTCTCAACCGTTCTGCTGATCATTATGAAAAATTTGGTATATTTTTGAGGTATTAGAAATCGGGGAAAAAAGTATGTCAAAAATAATATTATAAATACAAGTCCTCAATATTATTCGGAACCCTTTGAACTGAAGGTAATATGAAGTGCTCGTTTGTATCGAGTTGGGGTCGTGGTAGTGGCATCACAACTTATCTGCTAAAGATGAAAGGAATATTTCCTTGTGATATCTTTCTTTACCTTTTTGTATTAGGTCAAAGGAAGTTCAGGGAATGTTTATAACTTTTGCTTTGTTCAAACCTACGCGACCAAGCGATTGCGAAGCGGGAGCGACAAGTTGCGTCGAGTTGTCAAATGTGTGTTTTGAAGTGTACATAACTATACTCCACTCGGGCTAACTTATCGCTAGCGGTCATTGACGCCCGGTCAAAAACTTGTCATTTTCCATGTAAAACCACGATTGACAATATCTGACATTTCATTGTCAATGGCGATTTATATGGAAAGTGGCAGGTTTTTGACAGGGGGTCAATGACCGCTGCGGACAAGTTAGCCCGAGTGGAGTATAGACTTCTTTTTTAAAACCATTTGACAACTTGACGCTCCCGCTTCGCAGTCGCTTGGTCGCGTAGGTTTTCATGAACAAAGCATAAGGGTCAATTCAGACCGCAACGCGACGCGTAATTTTTTTTTTTTTTATGAGATAAGGGGGCAAACGAGCAAACGGGTCACCTGATGGAAAGCAACTTCCGTCGCCCATGGACACTCGCAGCATCAGAAGAGCTGCAGGTGCGTTGCCGGCCTTTTAAGAGGGAATAGGGAAGGGTAGGGATGGGAAGGGAAGGGAAGGGAATAGGGGATTGGGCCTCCGGTAAACTCGCTCACTCGGCGAAACACAGCGCAAGCGCTGATTCACGCCGGTTTTCTGTGAGAACGTGGTATTTCTCCGGTCGAGCCGGCCCATTCGTACCGAAGCATGGTACTCCCACGTATAAAAATGGATTACTACATTTGTATGGATGACAGATTTGCAAGACGGCTCACGTTCACGAAATTTGGTACAAATCACAAAGTAAATATAAGAGAAACAAAGGCCTGAGCAAGCGAGATGTCACTATCAGTAACACTGCGTGGCAAAAAGAGACGTGTGATACATAATATGACAGCAGAGCCAAATAAGTCTAAATAATAAACCATAAACAAATTTTTACACACGGACGTAAGTCAATTTCAGTTTCGTTTGACAGCTCGAGATTGTTGCTCTATTCCGCTAGGTATACTTATTAACAAATTTAGGAATGCATGTCTACGCATCGCGTTGCGGCCTGAATTGACCCTTATAAGTGACACGAAGCTTACCGAGACATTTGCATTATTATGACTTAAAAGTATGATAATATTATTATGCTGTGACATATCCCGTGAACAGTATTTGAGACTCAATAATAATCCTCTTGCTAAAAATATTTCGACAAGTAGCAGCTAAAAATGAGCCATTTTTCGCTCAACGCCGACGGCTACAAAAGAATTTACGTCCAGAAAAGTATTTCGTAGCTAAATTTAGTGCGAATATATTTGGCAACATTATGTTTTTCGTTTGGCCAGCACCTGACTTATTTCCATATTATTGTCTCCCCCTTAACAAAATATTTCGTATTCGAATGTGAAGCTGTATTTCTGTTTCAGTTTTTTTTTTCGATTTGTTTTTTCGTTGTCTACGAATGCGCAGTGAATATTTATACGTGGGAGAGCCATGCTTCGGCACGAATGGGCCGGCTCGACCGGAGAAATACCACGTTCTCACAGAAAACCGGCGTGAAACAGCGCTTGCGCTGTGTTTCGCCGAGTGAGTGAGTTTACCGGAGGCCCTTTCCCTTCCCTATCCTCCCTTCCCTTCCCATCCCTACCCTCCCCTATTACCCTATTCCCTCTTAAAAGGCCGGCAACGCACCTGCAGCTCTTCTGATGCTGCGAGTGTCCATGGGCGACGGAAGTTGCTTTCCATCAGGTGACCCGTTTGCTCGTTTGCCCCCTTCTTTCATAAAAAAAAAAAAAATTCTTGACAATGTATAAAGGAGCTTTAAGGATCGAGAATATAATATTACTTGATATTAATTTCAAAACAAAGTGGACAAAATAATACTTCAGGGTGTGTATGAGTCCCTGTGTTGAGTTCTCTGTAAGGTGGCAGCACAGAATGAGTAAGTAACTTTTTTTTTATTTTTGTATGGAAAAATCCATGAAGTTCGGGCGGTTGCCAATACAAATCACAAAAAATGCTCTTTCAGCGCTGCTACTTTCACAGTGAACACCTTATATGAGACACATACGAACACTAAAAACTTACTTTTGTTACACTCTGTATAGAGTCAAGTAAATACACGTTTTTCTGCCGCACCTATAATAATAAAGTCTTTGAACACAAATTCTGGTAAAATTGCGAGAAAATTATAAACTTCCCACAAATTTTTACAAAGATTCGCTCAGTAAACATTGAGGCTTCAAGCAGACCCAAAAACTTTCCTTACCTTTATTAATTAATTTCTATTGATTATTATTGATATTAAAAACAAAGATTTTCTGAAAACCTTTTTCCGCGCCTCATCAAGCGTTCTATTCCAAGAAGGAATGTTCCTTCTCAATGATCGACAATTTTAGATTCGAAAAACAGTAAAGCGTAATTTCTGTAGCATTTGTTGGATATGGGGCAATTGTAGGGGGTATGAATGGTTAATGCCCCCGGGGCCTCGGCCGGGGCCCTAGCCCGGGGCCTCAGGGCTAGGGGCCTTAATTCGGGAGTCCCGCGGGGCACAGGATCGATTTCGTGACTAGGATTAAGGCCCGTCTTAGATCAGTTGCAATATTCAAATTCGTGGTACATTCTGTAATAACATTGATGATAATATTGCCTTGCAACTTGTGCTTAGTCACGAACGTGCTGTACTAGATATTATAATAATTAGGTCTTGAATCTAGTCTATCCATACTAATATTATAGTTAAATAACGCCTCCGTTGTCTAGTGGTATAGAGCGCGGCTCTTGACTCGGGGGTCGTGGGTTCGATTCCCGCGTTGGAAACATGTTACTTCCAAGTTTGGTTAGGACAATGCAGGCTGATTACCTGACTGTCTGACAAGTAAGATGATCCATCGGATGGGCATGTAAAAAGTCGGTCCTGCGCCTGATCTCTCGCCGGTCGTGTCGGTCTTCCGTCCCACTGGGTTATGAGAGTAAAGGAATAGAGAGTGCTCTTGTGTACTGCGCACACACTTGGACACCATAAAATTACTCCTGCGTAGCTGGCCTGGTTTCAATGAAACCGGCCACCGTCACAGAAACCGGTGTGGGAGCTATTATTATTATTATTATTGTTAAATACGAAAGTGTGTCTGTCTGTTTTCTCTTCATGCCTAAACCACTGAATCGATTTTATTGAAATTTGGTATAGAGATACTTTGAGTCACGGCAAAGGACGTAGGATACTTTTTATCTCGAAAAATGTACGGTTCCCACGCGATAAACGAACGCTGGGTTAAAACACAGTTTAAACTGAGAATATTTTGTGGTTTCATTAAAACATGAAGGCATTGAAACCATGCCTAAACTATAATATATTTTGAAATTGAATCCTTGCTTTAACTAGGGTTTAATCCTATCAAAGGATACCAAAATAAATTATTAAATAATGTCAAACGGTATTGTTTAATAATTTATGTTTTTACTAGTTCGGTAGCACCGGAACAGGATCAAAGCGGCATTAATAAATTAACACAGGGGTTCCCAATCTTTTTCAGCCTGCGGCGCAGTTACACGTAAAACATTTTGTCACGGCGCAGTACTCTACCTAGCTATTAGGAAAAGATACAAAAATAAATATCTTTAATGATTATAGTTAGGTTAAACAGGTAAATAGTAATAAACTAATATTTAATCATCTACCTGATTTACATACTTAATTAATATTATAATTTCATTTTATAATATTTGTGGTTTCTGATAATGATGGAGGATCGACTCACGGCGCGGCGCGGCGCCCTTCTTGCCTTTCCACGGCGCACCGGCGCACAGTTTGGGAACCCCTGGATTAACATACCTAATGTCAGAAATAAGATTCTGATATTTTTTTTAATACTAAGAAGTCGGTACATCACCTTTTGCCGCTACCTACATTTTGATGGCAATTCTTCATGGAGTGTCCCCACTCCCCACAAATCCTGACTAAGCACTGTGACATTCAGAAGTGGGATTAGCGGGACTCAACCGGCACTTGCGAGCCACCCGGTCGTGCAGATTACTGAACAAATGTCTTACAAGAGCTTAACATTTTAAAAGGATTTAATTTGATGTACCTAGAGTGTAAAAAGATCTGTGAAGTTGTTGGGTAGATGGGTGGATTTAGTGTTAAGGTTCTGGAGACCTTACATATATCTTACTAGATGACGCCCGCAACTCCGTTGCGCCAAAACTCGTTTATGGCGCAGGAACCGTACATTTTACTGGGACAAAAAGTATCCCATGTCCTTTCCCGGGACTCAAAGTATCTCCATGCCAAATTTCAGCAAAATCGGTTCAGCGGTTTAAGCATGAAGAGGTAACAGACAGACAGACAGACACACTTTCGCATTTATAATATTAGTATGGATATCTTTAAACGAGCAATTATTTCGGGGGTGATAAATCGATCTAGCTAGGAATCATTTTTAGAAAATGTCATTTAATTCGTGTTTTATCGATTGCTCGGTCAAATAGCTACTTATTATGTGCTAGCTGTAATCGATGGTGACTTTTTTGCTGCTTTCGGAAATGCTAATCAAATTTTTCGTCAACTACTATAATATTAGCATCGAAACCTACTAGTTTTAAATATGTATTCGTAAGTTGAAACAGTCCGCTTATTTATTTTATTTAAAATAGCGACCTTAATTTTTTATTAAGGAAGCTATTTTATTATTTCAGTTTTAGATAGTCTATTTATTGAGAAAGGCTATAGGCTATATTTTACCACGCTAAGACTAATAAGAGCGAAGAAATAGATGAAAATGTGGAAAAAAACGAGGGGAAATTATTTGCAAGGGCTTATTTGAACGCGCTAATCTCAGGAACTACTGGTCCGATTTGAAAAATTTTTTCAATGTTAGATAGCCTATTTATCGAGAAAGGCTATAGGCTATACTTTATTACGCTAAGACTAATAGGAGCGAAGAAATAGAGGACAATGTGGAAAAAACGGGGGAAATTATATGAACTTGCTTATTATCTTAAGAACTACTGATTATCTTAAGAGCAATTTTTATGTTATTTGGCAAACATGAAAAATAGACCACATGAAGGGACAGGCTATTTTTTGCGGAAAAATGTACGGTGTGAAATTCCTAAATTACGCAAGCGAAGCCGCGCGGAACATCTATACTTATATTAAAATAAAATCAATTCTGTACATTGAATATTTTTGTACAATAAATAATACTTGGGATGTGATCTACTATGCTAACGCGGACGAAGTCGCGGGCAACGGCTAGTACGTATATACTATCGCGTTTTCTGTAGACCTTTGCAATGTGTACAATACTTGGTACATTATTTACATGAAGAATAGACCTGAAAGGTGAAAGGACATAGGTTTCTTTTTTGCGGAAAAATGTACGGTTTTTCCGTGACATTCCTAAATTACGCGGGCGATGTATAGTGATACCCTTCCCGCAGCGCATCGCCGCTTTGGTAGCGCCCACTTCGAAACGGGCGTACATCGCAATATTTTAATTTCGCCATAACTTCTAAACCAAACGTCCAATTTTAATAATTCAAAGACCAAATATATTCTACACAAACTGTACTTAGTGATGAAATAATTTATTTTGATAAGGATTATTAGCATGAGTAAAATAAATCCGTTTATATGTAGTCCAATAAAAATCAAGATTTTTAAATAAAAAAATGGTTGTTGTGCCTTACTTGTCATAGATAGGTATGGTGTGTCGCGGACATTTTTGTAGATATTTATAAGATCTACATTTACTTAGAACATTGTATAGTTCTATCTTTTATAGTTTAGGCAGCGTACGCAAATTAGTAAATTTTATGGTTGTTTCCGAAAAACTGAAATATCTTACGGAACCCTATATTTTCCAAAATAAAAAGTGGCCTATGTTACTCGTAAATAATGTAGCTTTCGAATGGTGAAAAAATTTTTAAAATCGGCCCAGTAGTTTTTGAGCCTATTCATTACAATTAAACAAACAAACAAACAAAGTTTACCTCTTTATAATATTAGTATAGACTAGCTGGACTTCTACGAATATTTTAAGACTAAAATTAGCCCAACCCGTTCAGCCGTTTTCGAGTTTTAGCCTTACTAACATAATTGAAAATCCATTTTTATTTATTTGACTTTAAGTATTATCACAAATCTTTTGTATGGGAGTATAGAAAAGTGTTGTTTTTAGACTTTTTCAGGAAATTAAAAAAAAAATTTTTTTGAATTTTTCTCTCCGTAAGAACCATCCTCGTACTTCAAGGAATATTTAAAAAAAAGAATTAGCGAAATCGGTCCAACCGTTCTCGAGTTTTGCGCTTAGAAACACATTCAGCGACTCATTTTTATATTATTGTTATTTTTTACATTTGCTATAAATTTCGCAAAAGGTATTAAATTTTTTTTTTACAATCAACTTAACAGCCTGCATCGTTTTAACATAATATAAAAGTGACGGACGGACGTTGCCGGACGTTGTTCGTAGAGTCCACATCCTGAGGAGGCTCCGGTGTTGGGGCGAAACGCGCGTCGAGGTTTTCAACCTGCATGGTGGTGA
This sequence comes from Aricia agestis, assembly GCF_905147365.1. Classification (NCBI taxonomy): domain Eukaryota; kingdom Metazoa; phylum Arthropoda; class Insecta; order Lepidoptera; family Lycaenidae; genus Aricia; species Aricia agestis. Next base: position 13,479,179 of record NC_056421.1, on the reverse strand, counting down.
GGGGCTTTGCACGGATTTGCCAACATTATTGCTTGTATGGTGGTGGTGTTTGCAGGTTCTTGCATGCGAGTGTACGCATAGGCAGTGTGGGAGGAGGGAAGTGCTGTACGCATGCCTATGCGTACACTCACTCATTCACTTAAAGGTTGAGGTTTACTTCGTGGAATATTGCTAAAAATTATATTAACCAACTATTATTATTTTTTATAGAAAAGTGATCGTCATCGTTTTAACCTTTTAAAAAAACTGCATTTTTCAAAAGCGGGATGGAACCCACGACCACCGAATCATATTTCAAATCACTGAACCATGAAAGTGCTCAGAATTAAACAACCAATTACTGATGATTATATGAGCTATGACTGATGAGAAAATGAATCTTTGTAAAGGTGTGTCTCGCGAAATTCGAGTCGAATTACTCATACTCATTGAATGAGTTCTCCTTAATCCGCGGCTTCGTGGAAAATGGTGTTTGTACACTTGGGGAGTCACGGTTAGGGGTCGCAATACCGGATCATTTAAGCAAAACCGGTATTTTCGGTATTGACTCCAGACCAATACCGGTGTACCGGTATTTTCGATATTTCCGGAATTTGAGCTAAAATTGTTAAATTCTCACATATTTTAAATAACATGAACTGTTATTATAGGTATCCAATAGGTAAAGCAGAGAACTAGAGTTTAATACTTGTTTATAATGTTATTTTATTTCTACAAATACATAATATTTCGATTTTGTATAGAACTCGGCACTCATTTAAGTCTCAAATTTATGTATTGAACTTGACTCTCCTTTTTATTTATTTTTTATATAAATCAAGGGGGCAAACGAGCAAACGGGTTACCTAGTAAAGCAACTACCGTCGCCCATGGACACTTGCAACATCAGAAGAGCTGCAGGTGCGTTGCCGACCTTTTAAGAGAGAATACGCTCTCTGCTTGAAGGTTTTCAAATCGTCTTGGCCTGAAAATACTGCTGGTGACAGTTCGTTCCACAGTTTTACTGAGCGGGGCAGAAATTTACGCGAAAAACGCACGGTGGAAGACTGCCACTCATCAAAGTGATGAGGAGGCATATTTTTTGCATGGAGCGATGGCGATAAGTTGCAGGAGGTATGATTCCGAAAAATTCCTCAGAGTACTTTCTGAGATAGAACCGATAGAGTATACATCCCCGCGTAATTCCAAGTGGTCCAGCCTGTTTGAAACACTATGGATGTCAACAATTCGAGCGGCACTTCGTGGGATACGAAGCAGAGGGAGCAGTTGGTACTTTGGCGCCCCTGCCCAAGGATACGCTGTCGCAATACCGCCGTAAGTGGCACAGAACTCCTAATAAGGCAATGATCCGATGAACCAAGTGGTGCGGTCACGAATACTTAGTAGCCATCAGGATTTGAAGTCAGCAGAAGGTCCAACAGGGAAGGATTCTGACCGTCTGCATCTGGGATTCGCGTAGGCGTAGCAACCAGTTGTGTTGTGTTAAGTGTTAACAGAAGTTATGAACATAGCTCTTGAGGCTTTCGAGATAGACACGAGAAAATTTCGGCATTTGGAGACGTAAAATATTTTGTTTGAAATAGTATAAAGCTGTGGCTGATAAAAGATCCACTTAATATAAATATTTTTGAAACGTACTTAAGTATTAAGTGGGTACTTATTTAATAATTATGGTTACCTATCACTAAATCACTTGTTTTTCATTTACTTTACTAAAACCGAAAATACCGAATATCCCGGTTTTCGTAAAATGAATACCGGTATTAAGAAGACCTAAATTTGGCCCGGTATCCCGGTATTTTCGAAATTCGGGATCCCGGTTTGCGACCCCTAGTCACGGTACAGGGGGTAGATGCCCCCGCACGCGTGACGTTTGATTACGCCTTGACAAAACACGCCGCCTTCATACCTGCGAGACCGCAGCGGTGGCAACGATTGTGGTAGTATGCGGATTGTCTTAATCGCAATAAAAATGTAATTTTTTACACTGTTACAACGAGAAAGTGTTGCCCGCAAAAATGTGCCGTAATAGTACATTTTTCGGGACTATATCTATTACGTTTCCTTTTCCGGAGGTTATACCAGATTTTGTATAAACAAAGCCGTTTAATTGTGAAGCGGTAAATGATTATAAACAGACAAACTAGATAATATGAAATTATGCTTTAAGTATTAAATGTAACATTTTGCTAAAGTATCAAAATATGCACCTAACTATTTACGCAGTATAGTAGTAGAAGAATAAAATATTTAATAAAAGTAATTTAATGAAAAAGACACGTCTGTTCTGGTGCGCTTTTCTTTTATAACAGACTACATAAATCTTTTGTTTAATTTTAAATGGGAACTAAGTATATTTTACTTCAAGTTTCATCCTGAGGTGTATTTCATATTTATTACCTTAGAATATCATTTTTGAATACGAGTAGGATTCGAATCAGATTTTATAAGGTACAAAATAAAAATATTTTGAAATTAAAACAAAAGAAAACAGTTTTTTTTTATAATGTATGTTATTATGGGGATAAGAATATTTTATTGACATAATATTTTGAAAAGTACGATATAAAGATTATAATTAACGAGCTTTTGCCCGCGGCTTCGCTTGCGTTAAGAAGTATTATTATATACAAACTGTCATCCCCTACTTTAACCCCTTGGGGTTGGAATTTATCAAAATCCTTTCTTAGCGGATGCCTACGTTATAACATCTACCTGCATGCCAAATTTCAGCCCGATCCGTCCAGTGGTTTGGGCTGTGCGTTGATAGATCACTATGTCAATCAGTCAGTCACCTTTGAGTTTTATATATATAGATATTCTGTACTCTGTAGTATTTAAATGATTGTCACCCTACACACCTTTTTCTGTACTTATATTGAAAACATAAATATTGTTCATAATTCCGACGTGTGAAGGCATTCGCGTTTGTTCCGAGTGTTTTACGGAAAATGTTCCTTTTTGTGACGGCCGAGGGGGGAAGGAAGGGGGAAGGGCGAATCTTCGTCAATATTCAATTTTCCCCCTTTCAAAGTACTCCTTATATAATAAGAATCTTTCAAATTATCCCCCGAATGAGCAGAGAATCTTTTTTGAACGACTTGTTTTGTGAATTTGTGAATCTTTTTATCGGATGAAGTTGAAGAGGCGTATTTTATTTTTGTAACTTGAGATTTTGTTTTTGTATAATATTGATGTACAAAATAGTATTACAGTTATTTTATTCGAAACTTGTTTCTATATAAGTATAATACGCGATTTTCTTTGAATCCATACTAATAATTTAAATGTTGTTTTAAGTGTTTGTTGCCACTAAAACTGCTGAACTGATTTTGATGGGTAAAGAGATACTTTAAGTTGAAGAAACTTTTTCAGCGTTGCTACTTTCACAGTGAACTCTATATCGACGCTGTTAAGCATTCGTGTACTAACCCACAAAAGAATTACGAATTGAGTTATGAATGCAGTTATGCTCTTTAGATGATTAAGAACAAGACTAAATTCAAAATTTAACAACAAAAAAAATGTGGGTTAGGACTTAGGACACTAATGCTTGACAGCGACCATATTATACTTAACGAGCTTTTGCCCGCGGCTTTGCTCGCGTTAAGAAGTATTATTATATACAAACTTTCATCCCCTATTTTAACCTCTTGGGGGTAGAATTGATCAAAATCCTTTCTTAGCGGATGCCTACGTCATAACATCTACCTGCATGCAAAATTTCAGCCCGATCTGTCCAGTGGTTTGGGCTGTGCGTTAACAGATCACCATGTCAGTCAGTCACCTTTGAGTTTTATATATTTAGATAATATAAGAAACTTGAAACACACACACACCTAAGTATTATCACTTAGTTTCTGTATAACTCGAAGCAAATACACCCGCATAGTATAATAAAGCCCAGTAAGATTATCTTCCTTAACATACATAACACCCTTGTAATACATTGTAAAATAAAATCCTATTAATCATAGCAAACATAAAAACTCCGTGTAAATGCAAACATTCTTTGGGCCCCGTGTGCCCCTGCCGGGGGCCTCGTGTGCTGCCCCGCGCCCCCTAATTTAAAATTCTGTTTGCTTAGTTCCGCCACTTGTTTTGTGAATTAAAAGTGTGTTGACTCAAGGACGAAGGTTGTACTGTGACAGATGTGGAGTCGGCGATTTTAAATTCTATTGCATCGATATAAGGTTGCTTTTCGCTCGAGCTTTTCCGACGAGGCCTGTATGAAACACTTGAAAATTTAGCGCATTGGGTTAGCGTGTTAGTTTTTAGGGTGAATTCGAATTAACACGGTCGACTGAATTACATTTTTAATTGAAAATTGACGTTATAAAAGTAGGCCTGCAAATAAAATTAAAGTCCGCGAGTCGATGTCTAAAAAAGAGAATATAAGTTGTATCAAGTTACTTTTACCTTTTTCAACCGCGTTTTTTACCTTTGGGTTGGGTGAGATAAAAAACATCGTTAGTCGTTACATCTTGTACTATTATCTATTCTGTGGTTACATGAGGGAAGAGTTGAACACCGGCGCGGCGTAGGCGGTAATAATATTCTCCTTACTGTCTACCGCACGGATAATACACCCTGGGTTTTTTCTTATAATATCAGCACTTAAGTTTTAACTCATTATTTATGAGTAAGTACTTCAATATTCGTACTTGTACTTCTATATCCACATGCAGTCACCGGAATGACAGTGTCAGTGGCGTATTCCCACCGTAATGGGGGCACCGCGGGCACAATAACGGGGCATTAAGCCCCGGGACGTGCCCCGTATTGCCCCGCCCGTATTAGCCCCGACTTAACTACGCCCCGTGGTACCAGGCAAACACGATTGTATAGGAGTTATAATTTAATAGTAACTTTATCATCATCGTTACTTAGGATCAATTTATATTAGCGAGGAGTTGAAGCGCATCGAAGCGAATTATTAAAACTTATTAAAAATTAAACCTTAACTCTAAAGCGTTAACGCACGCGCGAATTCGCGTGAATGCGCCCGACCAACGCTGATTGGCCTCGAAGAAGTAGTGTATGGAGTTAAGGTTGAATATTCTATGTTCAGTTTTTGGAAATAGCGCAGAGTCGAAGCGAAGCGAATGAGCGCGAAGTAACCCGAAGAGAATAGCTTGAACTGCCTTAATTAATTTTAACTTAAGTAGGTACATGATTGTTTTTCATTTATTCGATTCCTTTTTGGCAAAACATTGCCGATAAAAAAGGTTGTCATTATCAAAAAAGCCTTTCGGGATACACACAAAAACACAGATCACCGTGATAAACTCGACGTATCGTATAAAGGGGTTGTTGTTTCCACATTAATTACATTATCCGTTGTCAGTTTGATGGGATCAACGCTTTGTTGAATTCGTTAACGCTTTGTAGAACAAAGCGTCCGTGGCCTAATGGGTAGACCTTTGGTTCGCACTCTAAGAGGGTGCAGGTTCGATCCCGGATGGAGGCGTGTGCCTATGAGACATTTTCTGATCTCAAGTACATAATGCGGACGCTCGTACGGTGAAGGAAAACATCGTGAGGAAACCCGCACATAGTTGGTCCCAGACGTATTGACTAGTTCTTTCCTCTGGACTAGGCCGACTATGATGCGAGAATACCGTATGTGCTTGGGCAACCATGCGGACATTTAAAAATCTTGTCCCAGGCACTACAGTATTTGAGGAGTGGTTACTTCGCTCTGAAAATACTGTATAAATCATCCACAACGGATGAAAAGGCCTAGTTTTTTTGTGGAACAAGGGAACAAAATGCGGAACAAAATGTTCTATGTGGCGTTACGTGTACAATGTACAGATATTATGACTGTACGGCGGTGCTAAAATGGTCACATTTAGTAATTCCTTTCAATCAATTCAGCAAATGAATTGTCAAAATGGCGAATGTCAAATTAGTACGAATTACTAGACATGAATTGCAAGCAGAGCTGCGACCAATTGAATCATACCAAAAAATGAATCATATTATGATTCGTAATATGATTCTCCACAGCGACCGTTTTAGCCCCGCAGATCGGTCGCGTGTCGAGTGCTTTGTCACGTGCATTAGCTAGTTTTAATTGAGAAGTTATATATATCAAAAATGTATATAAAGCTTAATTAATAAAATTAATAACGATACATTTGATATCTAATTTCGCCAATCGCCAGCGAAACTGACCATTGCAATTTAATATAGCACTCTGTATTTGACTTTATCTACTGTATCCGAACTGCGCAGTTTCGTCGTCGTATGTAGCGGGGATCAGACGAACAGAATACGCAATAAGATAAATGGGGTCATACCCGTATTGTGAAATCAAAAATCCAAAAACTGCTTATCATTTTTGTGATATAAAGCGTTTTAGATGTTATGACTTATAACTTATACCTGTCGTTAACAGTTGTCTCCTGCAATTTTATTTGCACGAAAATTGTTCTATGTGTTTTTTCCGGGACTATGTCAACTGACGCGCTGATCAAATTAAACTAACTAACGTGCTTCTAGCAACCCAATTGTATGCATTGGGACCGACACACTTTCGCATTAGTTTAGGGTCTAGATAAATGTACATACTTAATAATCATGACTCACGAAATTTCGGTTGTATGAATGAAGTAGGATTACCAATGAAGCCAAATGCAGTAGAATACCAAGCGCCAAATGCAGTAGAATACCAAGCGCCAAATGCAGTAGAATACCAAGCGCCAAGTGCAGTAGAATACCAAGCGCCAAATGCAGTAGAATACCAAGCGCCAAATGCAGTAGAATACCAAGCGCCAAATGCAGTATAATACCAAGCGCCAAATGCAGTAGAATACCAAGCGCCAAATGCAGTAGAATACCAAGCGCCAAATGCAGTAGAATACCAAGCGCCAAATGCAGTAGAATACCAAGCGCCAAATGCAGTAGAATACCAAGCGCCAAATGCAGTAGAATACCAAGCGCCAAATGCAGTAGAATACCAAGCGCCAAATGCAGTAGAATACCAAGCGCCAAATAACGTTGGCGAATACTGCACTAGGCACATAGTATAGAGTAAGTTTAAGTTACATGTTGTTATTTTCTCGTACTAACACAATATCGTGTTAGACCAGGGGTCACCAAATGGCGGACCGCGGTCCGCATCCGGACCGCCGAACAGTGGATCGAAAATCGAGTTTCATAGACATAGGAACTTGAGTTTCCAGATATCATTTTTTTAGGCTGAAATTTGTTCTCCTAGTTGTTATTACATAACAAAATATAAAAAAGACTAAGCTGTGTGTAATAATAAGGGAGTTATAATTTTTTTAAGAAATTTTTGTATGGAGCCGACAGGAGAAATGAGCATATCTCTGGAATCGCATGGTTGGCCGTTATATCCTCACACACTATTATAGTATTTATATTTTACACAATCCTTAGTTATATGTGTACTTTAATATTTAACTATAATATTAAACTAAAATATAAAATTAAGTGGGACTCTCATAAGTGATAGAAAAAAAACACAATTTATGGCCTAATTTTGCTCTATAATGTTACGGAACCTTTCGTGCGCGAGTCCGACTCGCACTTGGCCAATTATGTGATCCTATGGTATTAAAATATTAATAAATAAATAAATATATATAAAATAAAATATCTTTTTATTCAAAATGGGTATCATGATACACTTTTTGAAAGTCGAACGAAGAAACTACGTTGCCTACCACCGGTTCGGGAACTACCCCTATACCCTATTATAAAAAAGACCTCATTTAACCACAGCATAAACTTTTGCAACAAATACAAATAGAATAAATATTTTTAATTTTGATGAATTTTGGAAAAAAAATCGCAAATGGTGCCGTAATACAAAATATGCCAAAATGTGAGTAATAATTAGTACTATAATAGTGTGTGAGGATATAACGGCCAACCATGCAATTCCAGAGATATGCTCATTTTTCATGTCGGCTCCATACAAAAATTTCTTTAAAAATTATAACTCCTTTATTATTACACGTAGCTGAGTCTTTTTACATTTTGTTATGTAATAACAACTAGGAGAACATAATATTTCAGCCTAAAAAAATGACATCTGGAAACTCAAGTTAATATGTCTATGAAACTCGATTTTCGGTCCACTGTGCGCCGACTCATTGAGTGCGGACCGAGCATATTCGAAGATGATCTTCGTTCATCTTAGGACTTCAAAATCTATAGGATTCAATGTCAATATATCTATAGCTTGCACCAATATTTCACTCCACACTTCAGAGAGATAGCCGTAGCTATCTCTCTGAAGTCTGAATTTCACATTCAATACAGTCCGAATATCAATGAGAAAAGTAACCATTTTTTGTAAAAAATGGTTACTTTTCTCATTGATATCTAAAAAATGCCTTGTTATTTCCGTAATCACCTTTGTTTAATAATATTTTTTTATATTATAAGATGTGTGGACTGCGAAGGCTCATGTCTTAAGACGGACCCCGAGCGAACCTAATTGGTGACCCCTGTGTTAGACAATAAATCACGCGCGATACAGAGTGATGTCAGCCATTGGTCAACCTGTCGCCCCTCCGAGGTCGTATACTTCATTACACGACTACGTTAGAAAGAGGGTTATGTTTATAAATTGTAGTAGCAATCAGTGGGTTATTGTATTTGTAAGCTTTTCTCCTTTTGTTTTGCCAGTAGGCTAGTTTTGTTACTAGAGTTTCCGGTAGTTTTTTTTTAATATGATGTAGGAAATCACCCAAAACCAGCGAAATTTTTCAGATGCAAATCACAAAAACAAAAGGTGGTAAGGTCAAAGCTTAGTATTGAGTTGCGGAAAACGAAAAATTAATGTTGTTTAATAGGAACAAGCCGGAGTGAAAGACGTAGGAATTAAAGCGGCCAAGTTAAAGTGGGATTGGGCTGGCCACATAAGCCGCAAGCACTTTGACCGTAGGGCAAGGATATTGACAGAGTGGGTACCGGAAAATGGACGACGCAACCGTGGCCGGCCAAGGAAGATGGCGCGACGAGCTGGAGGCATACCAGCCGGGCTGGCCAACGGTGGCGCAGGATCGACAAAAATGGAAGACTCTGGGGGAGGCCTTTGCCCAGCAGTGGGACAGCATAGGCTAATTAAAAAAAAAGGAAATACTCAGGTGGTACACTTATACATTCAATACAATATACCTGAGTCCTGACTCTCCTAAAGACCTACATTTTATCCCTGTCTGTATTATTTGACTATTCATTTGTACATTTCCTGTAAATTGGCAACACTGCTTCACTAAGTAACACATATAATTTAGAAAATGGAGGCCTTAACGTTTTAGGTCAACAGGCTCAAGATCCCGCGCTCGTCCGAAGGCAACATTTTAAACTTTTCGACTCTATCTCAATTGGATGGAATTCTAAAGATAGCTCTTTTATATTTGTGAAAAGATAGCGAAATTATACTTTAGCTACAAAATGGTAATGAACTTAAAAGTAGATTAATTTATGACTATTTATTGATGTGAATAACAATTATAGCTGTTGCCCGCGACTCCGTCCGCGTGAACTTCAGTTTACAGTGCGCGGTGGTTCCCGTTTCCGTGGAAATGGTGGAATGACTGCAAATGAATACTGCACTGCAAAGTTTTCTCAAAATCCATCTAATATAATTACAATATTGGTGTAAAATTTTAAAGTAATAAAGAGTTACGTTAATTTTTTTTTATATTGAAATAAAAATATAATAAAAATATTTTATATTTAATATAATATTTTAAAATATTATGGTAAGTACATAAAATTAATTCAAGTTCGGAGGATTAAGGTTTTTCTGATTGTTTGGCGTTTACAACTTAAAACTTTGCACTGAATATAAGCCTCATATTAAGTCGATAAGTCAGAAGAGACAATTCACGATTCGTAATGTGCCTATTATAATATTATGATGACACTCTTCAAGTGTCACTTCAACAATAATATCAGAAGCGGGATCGAACTCACATCACAATCGATGTGAGATTCGCAGGCATAGGGCCAATAAAGAACTTGTATTTTCACCATTGTGCAACCTATAGCGCGATCTAGGCCCCCTTGAGCGACATCTGTTGACGAGTTGAGGAAACTTTGAAGCTAAGGTTTGCGAAGATTCGCTCTATGTTCCCAATATTAAGTATGTATATCAAATTAATTCGTATAAATAACAATATTAAACATGACTAACTGCCGCACTCAGAGTGGAACATTATTCACTTAAAATATGTAGTTAATTCGAAATTTTGACATAAGGCCCATACATTATCTGTCAAACTCTTCATTAAATTGAAGGTTAATTATAATTAAATGTCAGAGTTCAGAAGCAAGGCGGTTAAGATTCTTCTTCCTATTGTTTGACATTTGCACTGATGTGTCACTGCGAACTCAGGCAAATGAAATGTTGGAGTAAAAGAAAATAAAAGCGCGGAAGAAAAAATATAACAAGGAACATATTATTATAAAAAAAAAATTAAAAAAACATCGGTTTGAAACTATACGAGTTACGACTCTACTATTACAGGTTTATACGTTTATACGTGGGAGAGCCATGCTTCGGCACGAATGGGCCGGCTCGACCGGAGAAATACCACGTTCTCACAGAAAACCGGCGTGAAACAGCGCTTCCGCTGTGTTTCGCCGAGTGAGTGAGTTTACCGGAGGCCCAATCCCCTACCCTATTCCCTTTCCTACCCTCCCCTATTCCCTTTCCTTCCCATCCCTACCCTCCCCTATTACCCTATTCCCTCTAAAAGGCTGGCAACGCACCTGCAGCTCTTCTGATGCTGCTAGTGTCCATGGGCGACGGACGTTGCTTTTCATCAGGTGACCCGTTTGCTCGTTTGCCCCCTTATTTCATAAAAAAAGGTAAGATATACTGCACTCGGCGAAACATGGCGGTAGCGGTCATTGACTCCCTATCAAAAAACTTGTCATTCTACTATTCTACTAATATTATAAAGGCGAAAGTTTGTTTGGATATGTGGATGTGTGGATGTATGGATGTTTGTTACTCTTTCACGCAAAAACTACTGCACGGATTTTAATGAAACTTTACAATAATATAGCTTATACATCAGAATAACACATAGGCTACAATTTTAACCGACTTTCAAAATGGGGGAGGTATTATGTTCGTTTTCTTATATTCAACGATTACTCCGCCGTTTGTTAACCGATTTTCAAAAATTTTCTTTTGGTATATAGGGTATCATCCCAATTTGGTATTATATTCACAAAAGTGGTGTTCTGATGAAGGATCCATAAGTAATCGAGGGAACTCCTCAAAACTTATACAGAAACATGTGGTGACTTCGGTTTCGTGAGAAGAATTCTAAGCATATGCTATCAACAAGTAAGATTTTGCACCGAGATATACCTGGTATACGGTGGTTCGGAAGGTGCTGAGAGAACTGATGACTGATTCTTTATAGATACAAGTTTGGGAGTTTCGGCGTTGTTTTAAGAACAGAAAGCATATGCTACTATGCAAATTACATTCATCATCATCATCATCATCATCACTACCATATTATACCATTTCATAGTCTTTTAGATCGAGACTCGAGTTTGTCAAGCGATAATTTAAAAAAACCTGTACCTACCTAATATTATAAACCTGAAGAGTATGTTTGCTTGAACGCGTCAATCTCAGGAACTACAGGTCCGATTTAAAAACTTATCTCAGTGTTAGATAGATCATTTATCGAGTAAGACTATAGGTTATATTATATTATCACGCTAAGACTAATACGACCGAAGAAACTCAGGAAAATGTAGTAAAAACGGGGGAAATATTTTTTATGGGAAAATGTACGGTTTCTGTAAAATTCCTAATTAAATCTAGTTTTCTATATAAACCGCGATTGACAACATCTGACACTTCATTGTCATTGTTTTGTAGTCTCTTTAAAATTGCGATTTGTATGAAAATTAAAAATACACTGTGATATTTTCTTTTAGATACACTTTTATAATAATCAAATATACATTGAACATCAAAATATCGAAAAGTTTTTGTATTTATTTTGATACTATAATATTGCTTTCTCCATAGTATCTCCATAGGTAACCCAAAATCTTTAATTTGTCTCGTACATAAAGATGGCCGAACGAGTGATTAAACGGAACGCCAGCGGATAATTCACTTTTAATAGGAGGAGTAATTAAATTTTTAATATTACTTGTTGCCGCCACAAAAAGGAAAACACCGTTAAGGCCTTACGGCGGGCGAAATGGCGGGGGAAATCGGAAAATTCGTTACGCTATTTTCCACTGTATTCCCTATGCCTTAGAGTGGATGTTCTGTGCATGTATTTCCTTGTTTTACGGTACAGCCTTTAATAGTCCGTCTGGGGCCGCACGGTTCTCGTAAAATGGTCCCGTACATCCTATACTAAGTTATGAAAGTGTTGTTTATGTTTATTGAAAAGGAAGAATTGTTTGGTTAACTGTATGTAATAACTTTTTACTTAACTGTAAATTAGGTTTTTTTTTATTATGTTTAGTAGAAAATGGGCAGTTTTTTTTTATTTGCCTGGTTTCATGCAAGAAATACTGAATTACATAATATGATTGTTTTTAGAATCCATACTTCCATTCTAATATTACAAATGCGAAAGTGTGTCTGTTTTTCACCTCTTCACGCCTAAGACGCTGAACCGATTTTGCTAAAATTTGATATGGAGATACTTTGATGCCCGGAAAAGGACAAAGAATACTTTTTATCTTGGAAAATAAATTAGTCCCGTTGGATATGTCGCAGCCGACTGGTTTAAATAGCAGTTCAATCAAACAGCTAGCCCTTTGACTGAACAACACCATTCAATCACACGTCTAGCTTTTAGATTGAATTGATTTCGTCGCTCAAAACGTTCAACACTACAGCTGATTCAAAAGCCGCCGTCTAATTGAAGTAGTTCAGCGCGCACCGCTGCGGCGCTAGGTGCGTTTTTTTACAATATGGCGTCGTCTAGCTGTAGTGTTGAACGTTGTAGTCAACATGTCGACTAAACGACGTAAAGCCGTGGGATTGAATGGCGTTGTTCAGTCAAAGGGCTAGCTGTTTGATTGAACGGCTATTTAAACCAGTCGGCTGCGACAGATATACAACGTTCAAAGTTGCACATGTGTCGAGAGTACTTTAACATCTCCCACTTGGCGGTAAAGTTTTATTTCGCGATCACAAAACGATGAAACAGCATTGTGATACAAATGCAACAGAGTAACTCTGTAACGGCGCGGTTACACTATCACTTTTAAATGTACTTTAAAGGAACCCATGTACGGAGAGGCTGATCGATTTCATATTCATTGAAAATAATAAAAACTGAAAGAATTTCAACACTGGCATCGAAACGCCATCTAGTTGACGCAAAGGAATACTATTAACGCCCTCTGCCCCAACCATGCCAAATAAAAATAACGCATGCAAAATAAAATGTCAAATATCGTTATGTCTAGCCTCCTTTACGCCGAACGCGCGATAATGAACTTCGTACCTTTCGTTTTTGACACTACTGTCATGTAGACTAGTCTCCAAGTGTAAACCAGGCTTAAAACGTTTCGCGCGTTGTTTACATTGTGGCAGTAACACAACTGACACAATGCATCTTTGTAACTCAAGTATTAATGTGGCGGCCCACATCGCAAACAATTTACAGCCTAGATAGTGACACACATTTCGTTGTGACAATTGTGTATAATATACACAATGTGTATACTGTATAGCGAGTTTACTTAGCACTGTGACATTGTGAATGACAAAATGAGGCGCAAGATAAGTATGCTAAGAATAAAATATGTAACTATAATATGTTGTCTGCAACTTTTTTACGCTGTCATTTGTTTTTCGCTGGGAACCGTAAGTTTTTTAACTATACTGTACTCGGCGAAACATGGCGGTAGCGATCATTTACTCCCTGTTAAAAACTTGTCATTTCCTATATAAACCGCGATTGACAATGAAGATTGTCAGATGTTATCAATAATACACTAAATTAATTAATCATACCATAAGGGCAATTCAAGTTTGACATTTAGGTCTCAGGTAGGTCTCAGTAGTCGGCATAGCAGTTTCCTAAAATCTTTTCATTTTAAATGTACGTTATAGCCTATCCTTATTCTTGAAATCGTTCATATATACGAATATGAACACGATTCTGTGTCGACAACACAATTACTAATTAGTCTTCGGCCTTCGCATCTAATTAGTACGTCTAACACACAGAACGTATTCTGTTAATCATACACAGTGTTGCAGACTGAAAAATGTGTGTTTGGAAGTGAATTTTTCAAAAGTTCCAACAGCAATAACTCGGGTTTATATACCATAAATCGGTGCGCGTTATACACCCTTGTCACAGTAATGGCGAGTATTAGTGGCGTTGATGTGCCGTAGATATAGATGTCTATGGTACGCGCACATTTTGACGTGGTGCGACGAGGAGAGCTGCGTTCTCTATACAAGCATTTGTATTGGAAACGTATGTAAAATCTGTCCCCTCTGTGTTTTTCATAATGTGCGCGTCCCTCTGAATAATAAGTCAAACCATCAAAAACTTTTAGACTGTAGCCCCAAGACTACAGTAATATTATCTACAGTCCCCAAGGACTGTAGATTATTTTTGAATTTTATTTTTCATTTATATTGAAAAACTATCAAAATTTAAAAGCCTAAACTAACTCTATGAAATGAAATGAAACTTTTTTTTATTTCCAAGTAGGTTAGAAAGTAACAAAAATTATAGAAAGTCTAGACTCTAGAGTCTACACACATTGAGGCCTATCCTGTAATTAGTCCTATGTTTTGTTTATCGGATATCGGGAGATCCCCCCTATGGTACATCTACGCCCGGCGGCATAAAACAATATAGATTATGGGTAGCGATCTCACCTCCGTACATAAATCTCAGCCAGCCACCTGAGGCCCGCCATGATTGTCTATGGTCTGTATAAACACTCGTAAATAGCCATAAAAAGCATAAAATTAAAAAGTAGCAAGCTTTATTTTCATGTTATTATATTATAATAGTAAATATTATAATTTGATACATGTTGCCGGCGGCTATGCCCGCTGTAATTCTAGATTTTTTCGCTATAACAAGAAACCTACTTTTCCGTGGTCTATTCTATGTATTTACTAAATTTTATCAAAATCAACCTATTTCTTTCGGAGCCTTGTTGATGCAAACAAACAAAATAATCATCTATAATGAGTAGAGATTATGCATATAATTAATTAATGTCTTGTCCGATTTTATGGGTATGAAGTCACTAAGGGGCATTTTCAAAAAAACGTGTACCCTTGCAAAAATATGTCTATATTTTTTAAGGTCATTTATTTACCTTTTTTTTAATGTCATATACAAGGAAAAATATTGAACTAATGGAATAAGTTAAAAAGAACGCTGAAAACGTTATATTATTCTGATATTATTGAAACAAAATCGAATTTTCGACGAAACAGATTCCGTTGTGCGACTAAATGTAAAATATAATTTAATACAAAAAAATACAGCAATAAATGGATTTCTTCGTTAATTTAATCTAGTGAAATGCATATTTAATTATTTATTAAAAAAAATTTAGATAATTTCAAGGATCAACAAGAGTAGCAATTATTTTTAATCCATAGTGTGACTATGTGACCCAACCACTAGGTTATTTTTCATTTTTTTACATGAGTAAGTAATATTTAACATATTTAAAGGAGTTTTTATAACACAAAAACCTTTTATTTAAACATTTTTATTGTTGCACTACTTATAAAAGTAAAAAATTCTTTGATTTCATAGATTTAACTTCAATAATTAGAGGGACGAACATCTCATAATCATAAAGATGTGTTCACATGTCTACGAATTCCTAAGTTATTAATGACATCGGATTATATGCACGATCAAAGTGCCGAAATATCCATGCAAATATGCATGAAAAATGGTAGAAATATGCACAAAATATGCACAGTCAAAAGTCACTTAATATTAAAATTTATTATTTTTTTGAAGACTTTTCCGGTAGTGACATTAATAAAAGCGCCAATTTTTATAATTTCATAAAATCCAGGATTTTTAATTTCTTGAAATAAATACTTTTTATTTATTTATTATACGCCAATAATAATTTTCTACCAACATTTTCCGATTGCAATCTTAATGCCCATGGAAGTTAAACTACCGAAATATGCACTATCAACGAAAAATTGCCAAAATATGCACTATCGCCTAAAAAGTGACATTATATGCATTTGCATATGCAAGTATGCAAATGCATATAATCTGATGTCTAGTTATTATAAATCTGCAAATATCAACGACACAAAATGATTTTCAACTTTACTGATAGAAAAGTAGTGGAAATAAAATCAAAATTAAAAAAAAAAACTTTTAGGTAAGTACTTAAATTTTAAATATTTGTTATTGTTAAGTAAAGGCGACGCCTTGATAATTTGTCTGTAGCGATATCGATTTTTCAATGACTAAAGCTAAGAAATTAAAGTTCATTGTCAGTATTTATCATGTCTTTGTCTTTGATTTACCCATAGCATAACACGATTGGTCAACTTTTATAACACAGAATAATCAATCAAATAGACCTGTGTAAAAAAAAAAAAAGGATTCCTATTTTTCCAACAGAGGAGAGTGATTTAAGCTTCCAAATTTGTACATGGCTTGGTTCAAGCAAACACTTTAATTTGCCCATAGCTTATATGAAATGTATTTATGGTTTTTAAATTACGCGACAAAACTATTTTGTCGCTTACGCCCTTTCCATTTTTTGCTGTTCCATTGCTTGTTTTCTGTGAAAGGCCGGGCCGGGCTTTCATAGAAAACTAGCAATCTAAAACATATCCAAAACGGTTTTTTACTTTAACGCGGCGTCACCTTAACACATAAGTAATAAAAAATATATTTGTACGTTAATCGTACCAGTTTAAAAATCTCCAATTTTCTTAATAAAATCTGTGAATAAAAAAATAATTTATTTAAAATGTGAACTAAGCCTTATGCTTTCCGCCTGTTGTGACTTGTCCGTTCCATTATATGTGACCATACGAAAAGTCACAAGTCGGAAGTCACGTAATATTACTTTCTTTTACTTTTAAAGTGTTTGTAAATAACCGATAATAGTTATCACAATTTCATTTTTTATACTAAATACTAAGCTAAATTTGCAACGTGTCAACAGTAGAAACAGTTGGAGAAAGTATAATAATGCTTACAAAATATGGTCACTTATCTGAACAAATAAACCGTTCCTGAAGAACCATCCAACCTGCGTCCGCGTCTTGTAGCAGATTTTTAACTACTAAATTTAAATTGAAGTTTCTCGATGTACAATGAAATATAGTGCTATCATTTAGTGCCGAAAATATTTTTGTAGTATGTTTATAAAACTAAAAAAAACGGTCACTAAACCGAACATTCAGGTCGGGTTGCTTTTTCATGATTATAATTTTAATTAATTTGTAGTTAAATTATGTTAGATTCTTCAATAACAAGACATTCAATTGATACATTAAGTATTTAGGAATCTAACATATGTTTTTTAAGTAACTTACTTTAAGAAAAAAAATAGTTATTAAAGATTTTGTTACAACTTCTGGGAAGGGGACAGGTGAATTTAATAGGTTTCGGTACTTAAAAACCCTTATAAATCTCATACTAAATAAAATTTTATACAAACGTGAATGTATTTTAATAAAAGAAAACTTGTTTATGCCCCTACATTAAAATTACAAAATGTTAGTATGTAATTTTTTACAAATAATCTGTAGCGAAGTCAAGGGACAAGGTAAAAACCAGGGGTACACATTTTTTTGAAAATGCCCTAAGAGTCCTGAGGCCGTAGCCAAAGTCCCTTTCGTTAAAAACGATGAAGAAATTTATTATCAAAATGTAATATGAGATTTGACATTAGTCTTCGCGAGCGAAATGTCATTTAGCGATGACTTATGTCAAACCGCATACATTTTGATGACGAATTTCGTCATCGTTTTTAACGAAAGATACCAGGCCATTTAGCCGATTTTTTTTCGTTTTCGCTTCGTTATAGTGTCGCCGATCAAAATGTATGGAATTGACATAAGACGAATCGAACGTCCACGTCATATTAACGAACGCTTATGTCAATTCCATACATTTTCATCGGTGATTCTATAACGAAGCGAGAACAAAAAGATTTTGGCTCTAAAATCTACTGCCCCAGAGGCCCTAAACAAAGCAGGGGGCTTTGCTTAGCGCCTCTGGGACAGTAGATTTTTTTTATTCGTAATGGACCACACAGCAAAAAATATGTTGTTTTCGAGGCATTTTCCTTACTGTACTCGTGGAAACACTATAATATACTTATAAGCACTTTTTACAGGGTATAAAGGGCCTACCGAGTACCGCGGCGTAATGTTTTATTTGTGTGAAAATAATTTCCCAGTCAATAACTGTTTTATGTAGCGATTCAGTCACATTCAGTTTCGAGTACACTTGAATAATCCAATCAAAAACAAACTCTATAACAATGTCACAGAATTCAAATTACAAAACGCGATCAACCTGTTGCGAGCCACTGTCGAACTAAATTCTACTTTATACACATAAGTTTAAGGTGTATTATTCAATGTTGTAAGAGTCCCGACTCCCGAAGCTTCCCAAAGCAGATCGTTGTCGATCTAATACCCACCTTATGTGTGAAGGTTTAAGGTGCACTATTGTATGCTGCAGCAGCTTCTCTCCCGGGCTTAGCTGGTATCCTGGGAGACCGCCGGCTCTCCCTTCCTCCCCTCCTCCCTCAAACTGCACTTCCATGCACAGCCACTCAGTTTAAGTTTGAGTTGATTCGCCATTATAATATGGGAGATGATTAGTCGTATGTAATGTTGGAATATTACAATGTGTTATTCAAGTCCCTCTTTTTGATGAAAATATCCATACTAATATTAAATGCTTGTCTCTGTTATCTGTTCATGCCCAAACCGCAACTGATTTGGCTGGGTATGGAGATACTTTGAGTCCCGGGTAAGGACATAGGATACTTTTTATCCCGAAAAAATGTACGTTTCCCTCGCGATATACGAATTTTAAGACGACGTTTTGATAATTTTGCTGTAGCGATATAGATTTCTCTCAGCAATGACTAAAGCTAAGAAATTAAAGTTCATTGTCAGTATTAATCATGTCTTTGTCTTTGATTTACCCATAGCATAACACGATTGGCCAACTTTTACAACACAGAAAAATCAATCAAAAAGACCTCTGTATAAAAAGGGTTTCTAATTTTGCCAACAGAGGAGAGTGATTTAAGCTTTCAAAATTTGTACTGTATAGATTGGTTCAAGCATACACTTTAATTTGCCCATAGCTTATTTGAAATACATTTGTGGTTTTTAAATTACGCGACAAAAAACATTTTGTTGCTTACGCCCTTTCCTTGTTTTCTATGAGAGGCCGGGCCGGCTCTCATAGAAAACAAGCAATCTAAAACATATCCAACACGGTTTTTTACTTTAACGCGGCGTCACCTTAACGCAACGGAGTTTCGGGGGTCATCTATAATGTTAATTACTTACTCATATTCCTATACCTTGATTAAATAATTAAAAAAATAGTTAATTACAACAAGGTCGTTGTTTTTGTTTATCACGTTTGAAATGGCGCTTGACATATAAAGCAGGTAACTGCTGTCTAAATATTTTATTAGAAATTGCTTTAAAGGCTAAGCGAAGGGACTTGGTAATAATTTGTAGATCGCTTTTTGTATGTCTTTGTAAAGGTTTTTCACTAAGGTAAAAATTTGTTTGCATTGTACCAAGTTTTGCCAAATTTTAATTAGCACCGAAATTGAACCGATACCTTTTTTTTAAATGTTTAATATTTATCTTTATAATTTACTTAATGACCCGTAAACTCCGTATCACCTAACTCCTAAATTATCTACTACAACTAAAATCAGCCAGATCGGTTCAGCCGTTCTCAAGTTAAGGCGAGACTAAAAAAAATATATTATTCATACAGATTATATTAATTTCCTATTTTATTTTTATTATTTTATTAAATCCAAATACGTATACTTAAACTTAACAACATCCTGTAACATAAATAATTTCGTATAGCATACATTTGCGTTAAGTGCGGGATTACCTAAACTATTAACGAAAGCACAATCGCAGGTAAATACCGAGAGCTTTTACCAGGCACTTTTGTAAGCTCCGCTCGAGCTTTCCTTAAGGTCTTTACACACTGGTTCTGCTTTTATTGTTACTTTTATGCTCTTTGAAACGGGACAAGAATATGGAGCTTCTTATTCTATTATTATATTTGTTGTTTGCATGTTATACACTCGATCACTAGATAGATATAGAATGAGCCACGAGCAAGGACACTGGGTAGTTTAAATTTTGCCATATTTATGTGTAATAAGTTGATAATTTTTATGGGCTAGTAAAATATTTGCCCACTGCCTGATTTCTTTCTTTTTATAAAATAAGGGGGGCAAACGAGCAAACGGAGCAAAGAGAACCTGAAAGAAAGCAACTACCGTCGCCCACGGACACTCGCAACATCAGAAGAGCTGCAGGTGCGTTGCCGGCCTTTTAAGAGTTTTTAGCAAATTTTAGTGGTTTTTCCACCTTCCTAGCCCACTTACTGTGCTCAGCTGCAAAGTATATTTGATATACTGCTAACTCCTTAGAATATTTTATGATGCATAATAAAATATGACAGGCATAATATTGCACGAGTACTCGACTTTGTTACGGCGCATAGTAAATTTGATTTTCATTACGAAGTATGAACAATATTTACGTTTAATATCGCGGTGTTTGTTCCAGGATTATTACGGAAGGAGTTATTAAATTCTTACGTAAATCGCTACGTTGCTACGGTGCTATGAAGGTAGACGCGCTACGTAGATACGGTGCTATGAACGTAGACGCGCTACGTAGATACGGTGCTACGCGGTACGCCATGTAGATGCGCTACGTAGCTTCAGTTCGCGGCTCTTGACTCGGAGGTCGCGATTCCCGCGTTGGAAACATGTTATTTCCAAGTTTGGTTAGGACAATGCAGGCTGATCACCTGATTGTCTGACAAGTAAGATGATCCATGCGTCGGATGGGCATGTAAAAAGTCGGTCCTGCGCCTGATCTCTCGCCGGTCGTGTCGGTCTTCCGTCCCACTGGGTTACGAGAGTAAAGGAATAGAGAGTGCTCTTGTGTACTGCGCACACACTTGGGCACTATAAAATTACTCCTGCGTAGCTGGCCAGGTTTCAATGAAACCGGCCACCGTCGTCGAAACCGGTGTGGGAGCTATTATACGTAACGTAGACGTGCTTCGAAGATACGGTGCTACGCGACGTAGAGTGCTACGTAACTACGGCGCTACGGTACTTAGACGCGCTACGTAGCTACGGCGTTCCACGACGTAGACGTGCTACGGTGCTTCAGTGCTACGATCGTAGACGCGCTACGTAGTTACTGTGCTACGCTACGTAGTACGTAGATGCGCTACGTAGCTACACCTCTACGCAACGTGGACTGACTACGAACTGCTTACTTTTTGCGTAGTTGTGTATTTAGAGGAGGGGCGGACCCCCAAAACTAAAAAATCCAACCAAATTTCATCGAATTATAAGCATAGTCATATTTAATTATGAACTCTGAAGGTAAAATTTTTTTTTTTTTTTTTACTTGATATTAATTATTTATTGGGCACGAGTTTTTGTTATTCTTACTAAATAAATTGAAAAAAGTCTTATAAGTGTTGCTGTATAAAGACAAGCTAAACCAAAGTAGCATGAAAATAACGATAAAATTCATATTGCAAATCATCGATATTTCATATTGTAAAGTCACGAAAAACTGTTCATCAAAAAATCACACGTCTTGAGCTCCATTATGGCGAACACTTTCAAAACTCTTCAGAGACTTTTATGTGGGTGTCAAAAACTATGACGCCCTCACAACAGGGGCACAATGGCCCTGAAGGTAGGGGCCTGGGCCCTAATGCCCCTGTTCGTTAAGCCGCATTGTGCGTGATCAATGTATGGCTAAAAGTTGCACACGTAACATGTGGTAGACGTGGGAAAGAGACAGAGATATAATTTTTTTCTTTTTAAAGCTGGCCTTAAAAGCTCGGTTTCCGTATTCGATTTCCGAATAGGTAAACGTAAATTTTTCTCAAGCGAACGCGTCGGCTTGCACTTGAAACGTACGTGAGGAATTCGTTCCGTATGGAGAAAAACAAACGCGTGCGGCAGCTAATGTTTTTTCTACTGATTTTCATTCATTCGTATTTCAGAATACGGAAAACGAATACAGGGATCGCATATGGAAAACGCATGTATGCTGCCGGCCTAAAAATCATAATATGCAGGTTATTGTATTAATGTTATCAATATAGTAAAAAAAAGTTTAAAACAAAATCGCCATCCACTGTCTACTCCTATGTTATAACTTAGTTCTTTAAAACTACGATTATATAAACTACGCTAAAATACTGTGATTTAACATGATGGTTTACTTCATGTATTATTATGATACCTCATTAGGGTTATATTACAATGCAACGCAACGAAGCGTCGCGATGCTTTTAAATTTGGAAAAGGCGAAACTGGGAGCGGCAAATCTGTCAATTTAATTTATATCTTCTTTTGTAGTAAATAAAGTGCAGTTTTGAATGGTCCATTTAAGAGTGCATCGCATCGCTTCGTCGCAATGTGTCAATGACCCGCTAGTTTACAACAGCCGTCATGTAAAACACGATTTTATGTAATATTGAGTACTTCACCACCCCTCTCCTTTAATAGCCCAAGAGCCAATGACAGCCAGAATTTTGTATTTCATAAAAGCTGAAAGTTTTCCTGCATATGACCCTATAAAGGTAAGAACGACCAGGAACTATGGAGTTTCTGTTGCAGTTACTTTAGGAGGTATCCAGTTCAGAACTGGATACCTCCTAAAGTAACCTACTAACTTCCTACCTAACCTTCGATAAATTATTTTTTATAATTTTCACGGGATGACTGTAGGAATCTCGTTTCTCATTGCCGAACACTTATGACATATGCTTCCCACTGCTCGACCACCTCAAAGTCAAATTTAGAACCCTTTAGGGGTGTCTGTTAGACTCAATTTACACTGCGGCGGAATGGAACGGAATAGAAGCGTCAATTTCACCTCATATCGCGGCAATTGGCACCGGAGAAGTCTCGACAATTCGCGGACCCAACGCGTCCGATTTTTTTGCTCGTATTTAATTTGTGTGTTATAGTATACTGTTGATATAAAGTTCATTGTGCTATGTGTATAATTTTGTCGCAAAAAGTCGCTTCCATTCCAATGTAAATTGAGCCTCAGTAGGAAACGAGTCTGGCCGTCGCTGGCTCTTGGGTTATAACGATCGATCGCGCGCACTTTTTGCTGGAATAAAGTGCATTTTTATGTTAAACGTAATGCGATTTGTTATGCTTTGTTCACATTAGTTCGTTCGTCCGTTCATTCGTTCATTCGGTCGTTCTTTTAATAGTTCTTTGAATATAGTATTAAATATGTTTTTTGCTTTTTTATGATGGTATGTACTTATGTAGTTAAAGCGTTGATAGTATGTTTTATGAAAGTTAAGAATTTAAGTGATAGTTAATGTTAATAATAATGAGATGCTGCTCACTTCACAGACGGACCGCATTTCAACTGCAATCCAACTGCAAATTGCAGTTCAAGTGCAGTTTGAATGCAGTTGACACGACTACAATAGAACTGCAAACCAAACGCGCAGTCGGATTGCAGTTCAGTTGCAGTCGGCGTGCTGTCGTGTGAACTGTTTGGTTTGCAGTTCTATTGCAGTCGTGTCAACTGCATTCAAACTGCACTTGAACTGCAATTTGCGGTTGGATTGCAGTTGAAATGCGGTCCGTCTATGTAGACCCTATGGACAAACTAAAACCCGCAGTAACCGGATAGTTTGTGCCTAAAAATGTAGGCTATGTATTATGTAAGCTTGATGCCTATGTGGAATTCTATTAAAATAAGTTCAGGTAAGGCCAACAGTTTTAGGGCCTATTTATTACAAAAAAAAAACTTATTTACTTCCTAACAGCTGTCATTTAAAGTAACTTAATATAACTTTACTTTTTCTTAATTTAAATCTCTCTCAAAAATTATAAAGACCAACATAAAATTCTTTCGTTAATATTATATCAATTGAACAAAAATTAGGTATTGAGTTTTTGTTATGTTCTTTAGATCATTTAGTTCTTAAAAAAGCAACTCATAGTTCAACAAAAAAAATGTGGGTTAATACACAATTAATGATCTACAGCGACCAATTAAGATACAATATAATATTATCATATCAGATAGTGTAACACATAGCTCCTGTGCATGTGACATATAATTCACACACAATTAAGTATCCAATCAGCGGCCAGCGGTTACACAGAGGGCATAAGTAAACGTACAGAGATATTAATTAGCGAATATCTGTGTGTAGATGCTTTGTGCTCTTTGTGCATGTACAATGGTCGGAATTAACTTTGGTTAAATGATATTTTGATGTATTAATAATGCCGCATTGATTTCGGTAGTGCCTCCTACGTTGGTTTTGGTGGTGGGTAGTTACTATTGAGTGGTCAGCTACGCTGGAGTAATTTTCAAAGTGCCCAGGACCCAGGTGTATGCGTAATAGGAGCGCTGTCTTTTTCTTAACAATAAGAACCCATTGGTTCAAATAATATACAGGGTGTAATAAAAATAAGTTTATTATTATTATTATTATTATTAATAAAAATAAGTGATAATACTTTAGGGTGTGTACGTGTTCCTTATAGAGAGCTCACTGTGAAAGTAACAGCACTGAAAGACCAAATTTTTTTTCACTTTTGTATGGGGAAACTCGTGACGCTCGGGCCCTTGCCCATACAAAGGTAAAAAAAATTTTTGGTCTTTCAGCGCTGCTACTTTCACAGTGAACTCTCTACAAGGAACACGTACACATCCTAAAGTACTTATTTTTATTACACACTGTATAACAACATTTCTGACAGCTGCAGATACATTGACCGGTGAGATCAGGACGTGCAATTTACATAGACCATCTTCTAAATTACCTGAATCGGTCGAACAAAAATGCCATTTCAAAAAACTTAAAGTAGCAGCACAGTGCAGTATCACATCACACACGTTTAAAACTTGTGAAGGAAGCGGCTGTGTCAAAGAGACACAAGACAAAAACCGTTTTAATGACACATGAAGTTTCACTTAGTTTTTGTGCCACATCTCTCGGCTTATGCTATAGCTGCCTTTCCCAAAGTGGGCGATTACGCCCCCTTGTGGGCGCTGAAGGTCTAAAGGGGAGCGGTGTGGGATCCAGAAAAAAATGAGGGCGTTGTGTAGAGCCCTGGGTGGTGATTAAATTCTAGATTAATTTTAAATTGAAACAAAGGGGGCGCTAAAATATAAATTGTTCTTAAAGTGGGCAGTAGACAAAATAAGTTTGGGAACCCCAGTACTATAGTTTCAACAATCATCACCACACTCATCACCCCGTGTACCCACATACCGAGACAATAAACAGCTACACCATTAGTGACGTCACGTAGCCCGCAACGTAAGTCACGTGACGCCGCCCGTACATTCACGTAACGTATACGTGGCGATAAGGATGCTTTACGGTTACGACGTAATTATTGTGCGTGCGTTCATTAGTTTTATCTATTTATCTACGAGAGTAGAAATAGGGGTATTGTAATAGAAATACTTCCACACTGAAGTGTAAAGGGATGCAACTCCTTTGCGCCAAAATTCTTTTATCGCGCGGGAATCGTACATTTTTCCGGGAAAAAGGTATCATATTTCTTTCCCGGGACTCTAAGTATCTCCATCAGCAAAATCGGTTTAGCGGTTTAGGCGTGAAGAGGTAACAGACAGACAGACACACTTTCGCATTTATAATAATTAGTATGGATTACTTGTCTTTCTCTGACATATTGAAAAAGGCACATGATAGATAAAGAAAGCGAACATTAAAAGTATACTAAATCTTTATTGATAAAAAATGTGTATTTGTAGCGATGAGCTCTGGAACGATCTTAATGAAACTCTGCGCAGACACACACAATTATAGGTATAGTAGGGGTAAAAGGCTGGCTTTAATCGCCGCATAATGTACAGTTTTTATTTAAAAAAATGCTTCTTATTTTGTTTATTACGATGAAACCCCCTTTAGTTTATTTAAGCGTAGTATATACACGGTCCGTAAGAAAACATACGGTCCACAACACTTGTGGTTTATTTCATAACAACCTTAATGCCATTGTAATAACGTTGTTAATTGCTAAGCTGTATATGTCAGGAACTGTGCAGTTAACCCCCTGGGAGTGTTTTTATTGTATCGTGGGTCTAATTGTCCCCAATATGTGGTGACTGGTGGTCAGTGAAGTAGTGTTGGGTTATAATGTGTTATCGTTAGGCTTAACGAGGTTTAAGTTAAGATGATGATAATTAAGGTACAAGTTGGAAGCCGGCTAGATGATGTTTATGGAGTGTAGATGGAGGAGAACTATTTCTGTATATAAAAAGTGTCCGCTGAAATGCGTTAAATTAGAATGGCGCTACAGTAGCAACAGGGTAAATTTTAAATCATTTAGCAGCTTTTATTTCAGCTATTTTAGGTTATATTTTTCAAAATATATTGGTATTAACCCAGTAATTCTGTGACTCAGCTATTCGGCTAACTTCAATTTATATTTTGTCACCAACGGCTACATTCATTTCATACCTTGGAGGATTTTTAACTGTTATTTACTGCATACAGCTGGACACTTTTACAAAATATATCCCCCATATAAGATAGTTCTCCTCCATCTACACTCCATAATGACGTTGCAGCAGACGACGTGTCGTGGCGACACTACTTGTTTGTATGTATTTCTATGCGTTACCTGCGGTTGCTTCTTGTCGTTAGCCAACCGGCACCTTTAACGTGTTTTCTACAAAATACATAGGTTTCTGTAACGGCGGCAGTGTATATTTTAACTGGAAAAGTATATTGTGCCCGAGTGTATGTGCAGTACACAAAAGCGCTCTTCCTTCATACTCCTAACCTATAGCGCTAGCACGGCGACCAGCGGAAATACGAAAGTATGGACAAACTCTGGAAATAAACCTAAGGTGCCGTTCTGATTTTTTTTCGTTCCGAAAAATTCAATTAAAATGCCACTTTATGACAGACTATAGTCACAAACTGTGGAGATAAACTTAAGGTGCCGTTCCGATCTTTTTTAGTTCCGAATAATTAAATTAAAAAGCCACTTTATGACAGACTATGGTTCTAAAAATTCAAATAATATCCTACATTATGACATATACTATAGTGTGTCATAAACTGGCATTTTAATTGAATTCTTCGGAACGAAAAAAGATCGGAACGGCACCTTAGGTTTATTTCCACAGTTTGTCCATACTTTCGCATTTCCGCTGGTCGCCGTGCTAGCGCTACTAGTAAGATGACCGACACGACCGACTGACTTTTACATGCCACAAACATGTTAATTTAAAACAATGCCTGATCTTCCTCTAACACGTCATAACAGTCGCTTGAATTAAGAGAAGGTCAAAATTATCTTATATATAAAATTCTTGTGTCACAATGTTAGTCACCGTACTCCTCCTAAACGGCTTTACTGATTTTTACCAAATTTTATATGCATATTCAGTAGGTATGAGAATCGGCTACTGGCTACATTTCATATTGAAAAGTGCATTTGTTGAATAAACAATAGTATTAAAATATTATTACAACTCGAGACTGACGGCGAACATTGTTTGTGCGACGGGATAGCGATGGACGTTGCCATGGTGCCATACTTATTTAGTCACTTCAATAATATAATATTATGGGCGAAATACTTTATATGGTAAAACAACGTTTGCCGGGACAGCTAGTCTAATATATAAAGTTCTCGTGTCACAGTATTTGTGCGTTTACTCCTCCATTATTATATCCATCCATAGGTTTTTATCTACTTTTCATATCGATACTTGAAATGATTTATATGGAAAAACAACATTTGCCGGGTCAGTTAGTTATCTTATAATCTTTTTCGATATTTTTAATAACAAGGCTGATAATGTTTGATTTCGTTACTTGAATGTTTTTTTTCTTTTTGTTTCAGGTAAGTGTGACATGAATAAGTAAGCCATGCAGCACGTAAGTTATTCGTTACAAACACTAATTGCTTGACTATCTATACATACATACATTTACTAAATGCATATTATGAATGTATGGTACAGACACCAAAACAACATTTAAAAAAAAAATGTCTGTATGTCTGTCTGTCTGTCTGTTTGTTCCGGCTAATCTCTGAACTGAACTGAAAACAAATTGTACTTTAGGGTGTGTATGTGTTCCTTATATAGAGTTCACTGTGAAAGTAGCAGCGTTGAAAGAGTAATTTTTTTGTCATTCGTATGGGCCAGCGCTCCAGCGTCTTGGTTTTTTTGTCGTACCAAAATTAAATACTTAACCTTCTTTTTTGAAGTTGGTTAAAAAAGTCTCACACTCTAAGTGTATGATAAACACCCAATGATAATTATTATGTTTAATGCATAAAGTCAATATACCTAGCGGAATAGAGCAACAATCTCGAGCTGTCAAACGAAACCGAAATTGGTTTACATCAGTGTGTAAAAATATGTGTACGTATACACTCACACAAGCATGACTGAACGTGAATTCTATGAGATTAAATTGTCAACGTGCCTATAAGTACCGGCTGGACGTCAAAAAAAGAGTTCTGCTGTCATGTATCACACGTCTCTTTTTACCACGCAGTGTTACTGGTAGTGACATCTCGCTTGATCAGGCCTTTCTTTCTCTATTCCGCTAGGTATATTATCTCTATGTTTTAATGAAAAATTACACCTCTGACACAAAAAAGATTTTAAATAAGCAAAAAACAATCGTTCTTCAACTGTTATAATATCAGTAATAGTTTATCTAGTTGTGCTTCTCAGTTGTGCACCAGACAATATTTACTTTAAAACTAAATTAGAAACGTGATTGAAATAGAAAATGTTGTACATTCATACGTTGTTTTGTCTCTTTCTATCTCTTTGTCTTTGGATACGACCGTCTCTTTTGATTTTCAATCTTTCAAACGCATCCCCTTTTCTATTATACCGACTACATCATAATTAGCAACTTAGTCTATGAGAGCGACATAGTGTAGAGAAAACAGTATGCTACTAAAATATCACGCTTACTTACTGCTGCTTTTATTGTTTCAAAGATATTTTAAAATTTAACTATACTTATATCATGAACTGAGTCTATCTGTTGCCTCTGTTGAGAGGCCTAACCTAATTTTTTAATTATTATAAAAAAATATTTAACTACAATGTAAAATGTCAAATCTTTGATTAAAGTTAAAAATGGACGCCATCAAGACGCCATATTTAACCATAACCATAGAGCTCGACAAGGCTTTAAATGCACGTGGCGAAAAAAGGAACTAACGCTGTAATCATACAAAAACGCATTTTTGACAATTCTTCTTTACCAGCAGCGCCCCCGCCCACGTTCTTATAAAGCCTTGTCGGACCAGCAACGTCTTCTGTCCAATTCTTTGGTCAAAGTTAAGGTTAAAGTTAAATTAGCCTTAACTATTACCTTAATTTTGACCACGCCTCTGGTGTAACCCAACCTAAAATTGAATCAAAGTAACAATGAGATTTGAACTGAATAAAACCTAGTGAATAACTGAACAATATTGTGTTCATCTAGTGATACTGGCGTTTGTTTGTAATTTTTAATATTTAAGTTTTTTTTTTTAATTTAGTGATATGTCTTGCTATTCGAAATATTAAAAGGAATCTGCTGCAACTGTATTATTGTACCTCTATATCAGCACTTATTAGAGCTGATATACAGCATGACTGGTGAGACATGTTCAATACTCGACGTGATATTTGGCTATTATATTACATGAAAAAAAATAATATAAAAAATAATATCAATTGATTACTGAGTAAATGTAGCTTAAAGTTAAATACGTAATTAATCATTATTTACCCAACGCATGGACACCGCGTATTTCTTTGATGGCGCACGCCGCGTAATTCACTCAGGGTCCATGATTCATTTATTTAAAGGGAAATTTTGTAAAAAAATTAAGTACTTAATTTCATTACATAATTAAAATGTGAATCGAGTACCGAGTACACTCCTTAAGTATTGCAAATTTTAAATGTTAATTGTTCCTTAAGTATTGCCAGTTATGCAGTATATAGAATCCGTGCATATTAATTAATTTAACCTACTATTTCTCTACACTACATCTGCTGACATACGCAGATGCAGCG
This sequence comes from Aricia agestis, assembly GCF_905147365.1. Classification (NCBI taxonomy): domain Eukaryota; kingdom Metazoa; phylum Arthropoda; class Insecta; order Lepidoptera; family Lycaenidae; genus Aricia; species Aricia agestis. Next base: position 13,448,833 of record NC_056421.1, on the reverse strand, counting down.
ACAAAGTCAATTTAAATATTCCCCCTGTGTAGTGATGTGTTGTGACGTCACAACATCACTCATAAAGGCTATGGACTAGGGACCAAATGAGATGTATGAAGTGAATAAGGTGTATTGTGTTGCAGTAAATATAGCAAGTAACACTATTTGCGAAGAAATTTAACTATCGCACAGCAACATGTGGAATTGTTTCAACCCAAAAAAAAATTTTTTTTTGGGAACTAAACCAATAAATAACATTTACCAAACTTCTAAGTACGTTTTGTAGAGGAGGGGAGGGTGCTATTTTTGTAGTCACTCGAGCGTTATGGAGACCTAGTAGGTTTTGTACATTAGGTAAAGCTGATAAAAAAATAATAAGAGCGTTTTTTTATTTTAGCGGTGGGTTCAGAAACTGCAGCCATTTTAAAGTTTTGAAAAAGAAAATATATTCAGAAAATTGCTTATTTAGGTAAATTATTTAAAATATATTTTAGACAGCGAGGACTAAATCATTTAGTTTAGAGCAAAATAAAATGTCTGCGAAGCTTAATTAAGAAAATATGAAGCTTTATTTTTTTATATTTTAAAATGTCCCTACAGGCTTACCTAACCTTTGAATCGTCAGAGCTTTATATGGGAGCTTCTTTAGGGTATACTAAATATGTCCTATCTTAATCTGACAGATCCGACGACATTTAAATATTAAAAAAAAAAAATTTTACCCTCCACCTGAGAAATCTGATTTCTATACCATGCTTAATCTGACACGCTCGAGCTACTCCCGAAATCCCCTCTTCCCCTCCCCAACTACTTTACTTGTATAGTCCGTGCAATCTACGAAGAGGCCAGATTTTGGGTGAGCATCTTTCCCTTTGACCGTGACGCTTCTTCTCAGTTGCTCTATTTATTGTAGTGTGTACGTGAACTCATAGGTAATTAATGTGTACTGATAACACTCAAACATTGGCGAAGGCTTGCACACATGCATATACTATAAACGATTAGGAGGAATGGTGGGGCGCGTCTTAGTGGATCCCGCGGACTATACAACATTTTATCGAAATCAATAACATAGCATAAGCGTGAAAATTCACAGACAGATAGCTCAATATTGTTACGGAAAGGCTACTTAAAATGGAGGCTTGGAAACCCTACTCTCTAGCGAGAGCGTGAAAATAAATATTTTTTATACACTAGATTCTAGAATCTAGATATCCTAATAAATTGTATATTATCACTTGTCTCCTAATATAAACATTCCCTGGACTTCCACGAACATTTTAAGGCATCCATCCATCCACAGTCATGACTGTGACTGATGGATAACCTACCGTGTAAGAGCGCGACAGACGGTTGCATGAAGTTGATTGACGAAAATCTGGATATCTTGATTTTTGCTTCATTTTCATTTTGAGTGAGTGTTGTCACATCTGACAAAATAGGAAAAAAATTAGAAACGTATATCTTTGAAATTTTTGATTTTGACTGACTTAAAACTGAAGAGAATTGAGTGACCGTCTAATACCATTCGTCAAGTGCGTTAAAACGTCAAGTCTTAGCGAGACTTATAAAATCAAAAATTCATTTGACGACCTCTGTGGCTCAATGGTTGAGTGTGTGGCAGCTCAAGCGGGAGGTCGCGGGTTCGAATCCCGCCGACGGAACAAAAAGTTGTCATTGTTCCCGGGTCTGGATGTGTATTAAATATGTGTATGATATTATAATAAAAATCTTTAATATATGTAATATGTATTGCAGTGGCGAAGAGTCCATATAACCCGATTCCCGTCGGCTTCCCTTTTGGAAAATCGAATCTATGGGCCAAATACATTGTTATCTAATAAATATTTTACATACTTAAAAAACTTTCAATTCACTAAACGCCTACAAATATATGCAATTAATTTTTCTCTCACTTGAAAGTTGAAATAGTTAGAATTAATAATTAATCGCCTACAAATTTATATAGGCAATGCAACGTGCAGGCCATCTCCGATAGAAGCCGATAAATTAGCGGGTTATTTCTTCATACAACGATATTTCATAGTAAGCATCTGTCCTTTTCATTCCTGTGAACTGATCGTCATGTTCTGTCTCGTTCTACCACGCGCCAATATACTCGGAAATAAGCCGATACTCGGCGAGTTATTACGGAGAAAGGTTAATTAGCAACGCACAAGTGCGAGCGAGAAAGATGAACTTCATGAAGTAAAATTGTTATGTGTCAAATGGCGGATGAGTGTTTGTAAACAACTAGTTTTAGCGTTAAGAAGAGTGCAGTGTCGCGAATTTAAATTAATTTGTATTGTGATTTGTTAATTGTGACTCGTACAGCTGAGACTGTTGTCTGACAGATTATTTGCTGTCGAAGGAAACTTCGTTTTGCAAACTTAGTTTTGAATGACCGCATGTGCCGTCAGTCGTCACGGATACAACTTAACTCAGAAGGCATTTTTCAAAGGCATCATTATCAAACTTGAAACTCGAACATTGTTGAACATCAGTGCTGAGCGTTTTGGTAAGTAGATTTTTTACTCCGGCTTCCCTTCCGAAAATATTCACCCTTCGCCACTGATGTATAGTATACAAGTATTAAATATATTTCCGTTGTCTGGTACCTGTAACACAAGTCCTTCAGGTACTTAGCACGGTTCCAGACTGACGTGATGTGAAGCGTCATAGGTATTATTATTTTTATTTATATAGATATTGAACACATACACTTACAAAACAAAACCCTCCTTCGGGCTCAGTTGGGTAATGAACAGAAATCTCACACCCCTTTCAATCGCATATTTCTAATTCAGATGCATATTAATCACGACGCGAGCGGCCTGTATCGCGGCTATGCTAAGCAGTCGACACCCTCAGGGTCATTCACGTGCTACGTAACAGCCTAAGGAGGGGGAGGGGGGAGCAAACATTTCACTATAAGCCTTTTTGAGCTAACAAAATATAGCCTGTTGCACTGCAGAGTGCAGAAGTTGAAATAGTAACGAAAACGAAACAGTAGGACGTACAGGTTGCAAAGAAGAACTCCCTGTCCAACGCCGCGCCGGCGGCTTTCTGCCTCCGTCTTACGAATTTTCAATAAGTTGCGTTCTGACGCGAGTCTAAAATTTTTAACCCAAAAAAAGCGCACAACACAACGACACAAGTCGCCAAAGAAGTTTTCTCGTGATGTAATTTGTCGATTTTATCATTGAACGTGATTTGTGGGCGGCCCCTAGTCCGGGAGCCCGCAGGCATATCGATGGGTTAATTTTCATGAGTTATTTGCATCCAGCCAAAGGAGTTGACTTAGCGGCGACATCTGCATACAAATGGTTGTAATTTACAGACAGACAGACAGACGGATGTGCGGGCTAATGAGTAAGGGTTTGCTGTAGAAAATTGACAGTAAGTCGGTGAAGTGATTGAAATTAATTGGATAATATGCCCCTTATTGTCTAAGATCTGAACTAAGGTCGACCAATACGAGATCGATGATGGATAGGTCTTCAAAAATGATATTGAGGTTTCACATGTTTTTTTTTAAACATAATAGTTTGCGCATGAGATATTTTGTACTTCCAAAGTGGTAAAATGTTTGCTTCCTTGTACTTTTTAAACGTTTTTTTTAAATTTTGCTCATTACAAAAACATTTCGAGGAATAAGGTCAGTGATCGTTTTTCTGTATATAAACGAAAAAAATACCCATTAGTTACTTATATTTTTGAACTAATATGTTTAACCTTTGTTTGACCTTTAATGGCGTTAAATAAGCAATAAATTCGACCAACATTACGTTTCGAACTTTTGGTAAGCTTCTCGTAATCAGCTTTCACATAATGAGAACTTGCATTTGACGAACCAGCCATTATAAATAAGATTGAAAGGAAATTTAAAACATACTGCAGAGGTCAATTGGCGGCCGATGATGACGTCAGAGCGAAACTTTAAAAATTTATTTACAAAAAACTAGCCAATGAATTTAAAAATTATTTAATTTATATTCTTAAAATACCCTATTTTAACGAAAAAAAATATAAAAAGTACATGTGATTTTTTTGGACAATGCCCCTTCCACCGAAAATTGGTTGGAACGAAATCAACTAAGTCCTTTTTTTTAAAACGATAATCGTTAACCATAATTTACTTTTTATTCAATCATCTTAAATATAAAATAAACTTTTTTTTGCTCTATAACGCTACAGAACCCTTTGTGCGCGAGTCCGACTCGTATTTGGCCGATTAATTTACAGTTTACATACCTACATAATTTATACGTGGGAGAGCCATGCTTCGGCACGAATGGGCCGGCTCGACTGAAGAAATACCACGTTCTCACAGAAAACCGGCGTGAAACAGCGCTTGCGCTGTGTTTCGCCGAGTGAGTGAGTTTACCGGAGGCCCAATCCCCTACCCTATTCCCTTCCCTTCCCTTCCCTCCCCTATTCCCTTCTCTACCCTCCCCTATTCCCTTCCCATCCCATCCTTACCCTCCCCTATTACCCTATTCCCTCTTAAAAGGCCGGCAACGCACCTACAGCTCTTCTGATGTTGCGAGTGTCCATGGGCGACGGAAGTTGCTTTCCATCATGTGACCCGTTTGCGCGATTGCCCCCTTATTTCATAAAAAAAATAGCTTGACTATATTATACATAAACTGCCACTAACGTAAGTGTAATGTAAGTCTATATTCTCTTACATGTAAATGGCCGGGCGGAAGGTCAGGCCTTATTTCCCGCGAGACCGGCCTGGGACTTCTCATTTATCAAAGGGCTTAAGGACTGAATTTATTTCTATCTCCTCCTTATGTAAGGTTCAACTTTTATGATCTACTTGTAATGAGAAACTGGGAAATATAATTGTCTGAAGGCACGCACACAAGACATTTTAATGATTTTTTTGTATTACGCCGGTTCTTCTCGGCGGGGTAGTTCCCGAACCGGGCGGTGGTAGGCAACGTAGTTCCTTCGTTCCTTCTACGACTTTAAAAATGTATCATGATAACCATTTTGAAAGATATATTATAATTTTTTTATTAAGGCCATCCCCTGAGCAAACGACCTTGACCATACATTTGCCATGTTGCCGAGATCGGGCCAAAATCCTATTTTTTTTACTTATGTTAGTTCAAAATTGACCTAAAAAAAATTTCAACGGCAAATAATATTATGTAGTTAATGAATTTATGCATTTATTGATACAAAACTGTATTTGGTCCTTAAATAAATAAATAAATGAAATTGTCTATCTATTGGCGTGTGTTTCAAATAAACGTAATTTGTAAATATTAGGGAGATACTGAGTAAGTATTCTTGAATTTTAATAAATTGGTTTTATTACTTTGGAAGCTGATATTATATTATGAGTATAATAAACAAAAATATGAAATTAATAACGAAGAAACGAATGTTCTTATGCTGAAGATTATTGGTGTATTTTTATAGTAATTTTGTAGCTTTCAAATTATGAGTTAATCCTTCGATCGTGTAAAAACGAGACACATAGCCGACACGAGACATATAATACTATAGCACGAGACATATAATACTATAGCTGTATAGTTTTATACTAAAGCAGCTACTTAAGGTTGCACTTAAGGTTGTATTTTTGCGCCAGTACTTACACTGTAGCTTAAAAACTTCTGATTTCACCTTAGTTAAAACAGCCAACAAAAGTCAAAGAAAATTATAATATTGTTTAAAAAAAGGGAGAAAATGTAATTTTCCCGTTTCCCGGGAATATTTCGCGCTCTTTGTGTTGGCCGGCTAATTAACGGGGTTCCTGAATTAAAAAAATCACATAAAATGACAGTTGAAATGAATTTGTTTGTGAGAATATTTGTAATGAGTTTCTCGCTTGAGGTGGGAGTGTCCACACGATTGTAACCTGTAAGCTGAGGCGGTAAAGACGGTTTTCGTTTGGTTGAGAATTATTTTAAAAGATTTTTATAAAAATTAATGAATTTATGTGACATCTACGGGGACGAGTTGAACTCGAAAAGGTGTGAAAATTAAAAAAACTTACATTTTTTAAACTCTTAAATGATTACTTTAAATATTGTCAAGTTTTTAATATTTTCTAGGTTAGAAACCATTTTGGTCACATTAACTTCTAAGCATGAAAACCGTGTAAGTATACAGTGTGTAACAAAAATAAGTGATAATACTTTAGGGTGTGTACGTGTTCCTTGTAGAGAGTTCACTGTGAAAGTAGAAGCTCTGAAAGACGACATTTTTTTTTTCACTTTTGTATGGGCAAGGGCACGAGCGTCACGAGTTTCCCCATACAAAAGTGAAAAAAAAAATGGTCTTTTAGCGCTGCTACTTTCACAGTGAACTCTCTACAAGGAACACGTACACACCCTAAAGTATTATCACTAATTTTTGATACACCCTGTATAAATCAGTATCCTGAATCTATTTATTTTTTAATAATTAAATGCCGATTTCTTGTTCCATTCAGTTTCGCGTGAAAGAAAAAATGAAAAAATCCCACTTTGTAATTCAAAAAGAGACGAACTTAATCAATCGATAAAGAAATTAAACTACTTTAATATTCCACTCAAATAGAGCCCTTTTGCTTTATAGTTTAGGAATGCAGAGTATTTTATACCAATGAATTTCAGAGTTGGACAAAAGTACCCAACAATTTCCTCTAAAATTTGGGACCACAACTGTCTCTACTGCTGAAAGCTAAAAACTTTATAACTCCCAGTTATTAATTTAGCTTTTCAATATATCCGAGTTGCGACCATATCTCATTAAAATCAGCCTCGGTCCGCTATCTGTGTCGTATTATACTCGCAGCGGATTATTGCGACATGGTTCTATCACAAAAGATTTACAAGATTTTTAATAATTGGATGAGTATTATTAATCGAAATGCTAGTCGTATATCGAAGTCTCTAACGGCCGTTCCCAATATTTGATCTACTAGAGATAGGAATAGCTCACATTAGACATTAGAGACATACATTTTATGTCAATTGTGAGCTATTCCTATCTCTAGTAGGGCAAAACCAGAGATAGATCAAATATTGGAACGGCCGTAAGGCCCAATATACATTATCTTAGTGTTTGTCAAAGTGCCTTAGGATGGTACTATAGTTGAAACATGTAAATATGCTACTTGATTTAGTACACTTCAACTTACATTTCAAATTGAATCGAGATAGAATCACTTTTTTATCGTCTTCTATTTATTCCATAACGACAGTTATTAATATAATAATAGTATTTTGCGTAGAATAGCGCATATTTGGCGACGTCGTTTCGCGTTCAGAACTTGCCTTGCCAATTTGTACTAAAATACTATACTAAACACTATGTAAATCGGGCCTTAGTGGGCCCCTAGACGATCCATTGCATTGTGCAATATCACGCTTCAATTTTATTGAAAAGTTTATTTGACAATTAGATTGAAGGCGCGCGATGTTCAATTTCAACGCTAGACACTGTGAGTAATATTACACAATAGGTGATGTTGCGCAATAAAATTGCTCGTCTAGGGGCCCGCTAAGGCTTCGTCCACATTTGTATCATTTGCGCGATCAGATCTCCGATCAGATCTCCGTCGCGTATCATCGAAGCGTATCAAAATGATACGCGTATCATGATACGCCCCGCTCGCTATTAACCGCGTATCTGATACGTGTCGTATCAAATACGCGCATGATCGGCAGAATGATCTAATAGGCGTCCACACTATGATACGGCGCGATGATCGCGACGGAGATCTGCCCCCGTAGACAAGTGGCAAAACGCTAACGCTACAAAATGTATGGATTTGACATTAGTATTCGCTAGCGAAGCGATGGCTTATGTCAAATCGCATACATTTTGTAGCGCTAGCGTTAGCGTTAGCGCTTTGCCACTTGTCTACAGGCCCTGATCGGAGATCTGATCGCGCAAATGATACAAATGTGGACGCACCTTTATAATGTGTTCGGCCCTCACATGAGACAGAACTTTGTCGCTCTCGATCGTTTGGGGCTAATTTTGGAGTCGTTAAAAGTTTGCAGATTTTTTACTCGCTTTTGCAGATCTTTATTTAGTATCCGGCGAGGCGGAAAATTGCCGAGCTGTACTCGTATGTTTATTTTTTGTACTTTTTGTACTTGTTTTCAAAGTAAGTAAAATAATTTGTATATATTTTGAAATTGTATTATTAATACATGCTTCAGAAGAATATTTTTACACTTAGTGATGTAAAGTTTTATGAGGTTAGTACTCATTCAGAATTCTATCGTAATTCTGAGACAAAAAGAAGTAGAAACTAGAATCTTAGGGCATTAAATTCAACATTTTTACACTGAAAGCTCAAAAGTTTATTAGTCAACTTATCATAAGCTCCAAAGCTTTTATGCCCCAAGTTCTTGCACCTGCACCTTCCCAGTCGCTTTATGGTTATTATTTTAGAATAAAAGCTCAAATTTTTAAGTTCATATATGTGTAAATCCATGGCATACTGTATTTGAAGTATCAATATTTTTATAAAAAATGACTTGGTATGTTATTTCGATATATTTTTCAATATTTTAGTTATATTTTATTCATATAGCTACAAGATGGCGCTCGCAACTCCGTTGCGCCAAAATTCGTTTATCGGGAACCGTACATTTTTACAGGATAAAAAGTATCCTTTGTCCTTTCCCAGGACTCCAAAGTATCTTCATGCCCAGCAAACTCGGTTCAGTGGTTTGGGCGTGAAGAGGTAACAGACAAACAGACAGACAGATCTTTAGCGTTAATAATATTAGTATGGATATTACTACCCATGTATTTTTGGTATTCCTTATAATACTCTGTGAACATCTGTGCTTCAAACCTAGAGAATCTCTAATAATATAAAATTCTCGTGGCACAATGTTTGGCCACGTACTCCTCCGAAACGGCTTCACTGATTTTAACCAAATTTTATATGCATATTTGCATATAAAATGCATTATTCAGTTGGTCTGAGAATCTCCTACTGGTTACTTATTATAATATTGATATGCATTTGTTGAATAAATAATAGTAAATTATTACAACTCGAGACTGACGGCGACCATTGTTTGTGCGACGGGATAGCGATGGGCGTTGCCATGGTGACGTACTTATTTAGTCACTTTAATAAAACAATACGGGCAAAATACTTTATATGGCAAAGAAACGTTTGCCGGGACAGCTAGTTATATATTATAATATTATGTAAATAAGCCATAGCACACGCCATTACAATAGATCTTCAAACTGAGTATGATATTAACTCTATTCATTAACTGCCCCAAACTCTCAAGTACGCATACGCTTAACTCTGTCACCGCTGTCCACGAAGTATTAACAAGGGCGTACAGACAATGATTTGGTAGTAAGGATGGGCCCGTACGAACATTTATAGGTACTTGACGCTTAAAATTTTGACTAATATAATATTGCTGTTGGCAGCATTCTAAATGAATGATGAAAATATTTCAACGCCATATTTTCTTCGTGGCCGACCAGCTAGCGCCAGCATATTATATTATCGAAGTTTTCTGAATTCGTTACTACATAATATATATGCATACCATGACTGACAACATAATATTTACAAAGTAGATTTATCCTGACCAACATACCACCTCGTTTCTTATCTTTTGAGCTACTTTTCATAACCCACAGCTTTATAGCTTTACGATACTGTAAGTTAATATTATGTAGAATTATTACATAGATATAGTAAATAACAATACGTGTTGACCCCATTGGGCACTCTCTTCAGAGACATTTAACACTTAAACTGGATAACTTGACCTATCCTTACAAGCTAACAAAGGGACAAGGGCTGAAGGTAGGCAGGGCTGGTAGGCCCTCGGGCTGGATTATGCAAATAGGAGCCCTAGTCCCTTTTGAGTGAATGTTGATGCTCGTACTATGTAAGCAGAATCTGCCGCGCGATTGCTTTGATATATTTTATAATATTATGTAAAGTTATATAATCGAAACTGTAAGACTATACGTGGGAGAGCCATGCTTCGGCACGAATGGACCGGCTCGACCGGATAAATACCACGTTCTCACAGAAAACCGGCGTGAAACAGCGCTTGCGCTGTGTTTCGCCGAGTGAGTGAGTTTACCGGAGGCCCAATCCCCTAACCCCTACCCTATTCCCTTCCCTACTCTCAACTCTTCCCTTCCCTTCCCTTCCCTACCCTCCCCTATTACCCTATTCCCTGTTAAAAGGCCGGCAACGCACTTGCAGCTCTTCTGATGCTGCGAGTGTCCATGGGCGACGGAAGTTGCTTTCCATCAGGTGACCCGTTTGCTCGTTTGCCCCCTTATTTCATAAAAAAAAAAAAAAAAAAGACTAGGTATAAAATTTCTGTACCGTTTACTATAGATCCCTGTGTCGTTTAGATAAATAGATAACTATAGATCACCGTAAGGCCTAAACTAATCAGCTTATATTATCGTTATGATGTATAGTCACTAAAAAACCTTCCAAGTGCGAGTCGGGCTCGTGTACATAGGTTCCCGTACCATTGACTGGAGTAAAAAAATCGCGTTTCTAGTATGGGAGCGTATTTTATATTTTATGAGAGTTAGCCTGATAAAAGACAGACAGCAAAATATTACCGTTTTTATCCTTCGGCTACGGAACCCTAAAATCAAGCAGGGTAATCCCCGACGACACCGCCCACAACCCCTAATTATTTTAGAATCAACCCACCCCTATCGTTATGTTCACGTAAAAGAAATGTTTTCTTGTTTTAAATTTCATGAAAGTTCGTAAACTTCTGTTTTAAGTATGATTTATGAGAGCTGTAGGGTAAAGGGGGCTATTGTGGGTATACCAAAAGGTGTATGTTCGATTCCCAGTTTGTGACGTTACATTTTTGTAACGTAACGTCACAAACTGGGAATTGTATCACACCGCTTAAGAACTTTTAGGGTTTGTTCAGGTAAACGCTAGTGTAGTCGGACATTCGATCTTTCGATCTCGGAAGGGAAATTAATGCTCAGAAATTGTATGTCGTAGCATAATAATATTATATGCACATCTAAAGTACTTCTATAATGACACGGTCGGTCAAAATATCTAATCTTTTTTTGTTTATGGACGCTTCACACCACGTCAGTATGGCCCCGTGGTAAGTACCTGAAGGACTTGTGTTACGGGTACCAGACAACGGAAATATATTTAATACTTTTATACTATACATATATTTAAGATTAATATTATAAATATTATGATACACATATTTAATACACATCATGACCCAGGAACATCGAAAACTTTTTGTTCTGTCGGCGGGATTCAAACCCGTGACTCCCGGCATGAGCGCTGACAACACGCAAAACTACTGAGCCACAGAGGTCGTCAAGAAAGCACCTTTATTGAGTAGTTTGAGTAACAGTGATGCTATCAATATTTACATCAATATTGCATGGTAGACACCCTCGATTTTTTTTTTCGTAGAAATTCATTGGTCTCTTTCTCTCTCTTTTCAGGACGACTTTTTCACATTATAACAACAAGTATGTAGGGTAATGATGCCTAATAAATATTTCACTAACTCTCTACATTTAGGCAATACAGACTAATAATGGTTAATTTATCATCATTATTTATATTGTACGGCCAGCTATAAATAAGAGACAGGTATTAATGCGAGCGGCAATCGAACGGGGACAGGAGTCGAATCTTATAAGTAATATTTATTGCGAGGGGGCCGTGTTACGCCGCCCTCCCCTAGGGGTTGCTTATTAAATAATGAACTTCATATATTTGGGGAGTTCTAATTATGTTTTTTCTTCTGAATTTATGTTGTGGCAGTAAGATTTATTGTCTCGCAGCGAAATTAAATTTGAATTGTGCTTATTTTTAGAATTTAACAGGGTGATGAGTTGTGAGGACTGTAAAATTTAGAGAAATAACTTTTTTTTTTGTTTTTGGTTTTACTTTGTTAAAGTTTTTTTATGTCTAATTGTTAACTATTTTAGTTTTTGCAAATAGTCATTCTACATCCTAGGTGTGACTAGTTCCCATTATTACCCGACAAAGCGAAAAAGTAGTTTGATGATATTTGTTTGATTCACCATATTAACGTTAGTTTAAGAGGGCTACTGACCCAAAAAATCAAACATCGTCCTTCTTTCTTCACACTCACGCCCTGTGATATGCCATATGCCAGTCTTGTCATATGCCAGGTGAAAAAGGACGACGCGGATTCATCGCCAAATTAGTTTTTTCTCAATAACTTGATAAATATACAAAATTTTAAAAATCCGCTAGGTCGATCTCTCAATGATAGAATTTTATACAATGTGTTAAAATATTAACTTAATTAAATGCACGGTTATAGCAATAAATGAAAAATTCTTAAAAATTTGATGCATCTTTGTGATTTTTTCTATCGAGAAAATTTGAAGATGTCGTATTTGTGCTCAGATCGAATTCTTGGAAATATAATGTAGTATCTATGTTTAGAAAATGAAACAATTCGGGGCTTATTTTCAAGTATAAACATGAATTATAAAATCGTACATTTTGGGTTAGTCATACCCCTTAAATAAATGTTGAGCTATAATTTGATTTGTCACGTTAGAGCCTTTTTCATTTATTTGATTAGGTATGAAATGAAATGAAATGAAATTTATTTATTGCAAGAATGTAGTGCATAACATAGGTCTTCAAATTATAAAATACTTGTTCTAAACATCCTGCCATCCAGGTGGCGTGCAAAAGTCAAAGTAAACATTATTGAAAGTTAATTTATAGAATTAAATTAAGAATCTATTACAAAACAAAGTCCATAATTATTAATTTAGTATTAAAATATTCATTAGAAGTCAAAATAAGTAAAATTCACAAAAAATAAGTAAAATAGTAGGTATTGTGTCAAAATGTCATTAATAAATTCAAAAAGTAAAATTTCAATCTTAAAGCTATTTACAACTATAATTCATATATTCTTGGATACTATAAAAACTTTTTTCTGCTAACCACTTTGTAATTTCTCTTTTGAAGACTAGGTTATTAATGTCTTTAAAATGGTTTGGCAATTTATTATATATTTTGATGGCATTAATGTATACATTTCGTTTAAAAATATCAAGCCTACACTGGGGCATATATTTTAATTGAAATTTATTTCTTGGTGGGGCGGTTCTTCCATTTGCATTTGCACTTAGTATGAAGTATTCTGGATGCTATAATATATAATAATATTATATCTATGGACGCTTCACACCACGTTAGTCTGGCCCCGTGCTAAGTACCTAAAGGACTTGTGTTACAGGTACCAGACAACGGAAATATATTTAATAATTTTATACTATACATATATTTAAGATTTTCATTATATCGTACACATATTTAATACACATCCAGACCCGGGAACATTGAAAACTTTTTGTTCCGTCGGCGGGATTCGAACCCGCGACCCCCGGCTTGAGCTACCAACGCGCTCACCACTGAGCCACAGAGGTTGTCATGCTGTTTCACAAATACATTAATATCTCTTAAGTACATACAAGGTAATGGTAAGATGTGAAATTTTTCAAATAATGGTTTACAGCTATCCAGTGACCACGCTCCACAAATTGCTCTAACGCACTTTTTTGTACTCTAAAAGCTCTTTCAACTTCAACTGAGTTGCCCCACAGTAAAAGACCGTAGGAAAGTACTGAGGTCATGTAAATCTAAATAAAACAAAAATAATACAATGCCTACCATGCTTATGTAAGCATGGTAGGCATTTAGAGCTGCTTCAACCGATACCAAAATTCGTAATTTTTTTATTGCGTAGACTTCTAATTTACTACATACATGTTCTGTGTGTAATTTCCAGTCGCAGCGATTGTCAATGATTAGTCCTAAAAATTTTGTGTTATTTACCATGTCAATGTTTGTGTTATTATATTGTATGTCAAGATTAATTTTTTGTGTCTTAGAGTGTCCGAATCGTATTATTTTTGTTTTATTTAAATTTACTTTTAAGTTATTATTTTCAAGCCATTTTAATATTTTGTCAAGTATGTTTTTTATTATGTTTTGAAATAATTTATCATTTTTACATTTAATTGCCAAAGTTGTGTCATCTGCGAATAATACTGTTGATCAATAGCATTGGGAAGGTCATTGATATAAAGTAAAAATAGAAAAGGGCCTAGGATACTTCCCTGAGGAACGCCAAACGCATGTAGTTTAAAACATTGCGGAATTCTATGGTCTCTGTTTTTTTGTTTGCAACTAAGTTTTTTAACTTTTTGGTTATTGATGATGTTAGTCTAACGTGAGCAAAAGCCTGTCGTTAGTTGTAACCAATTACCGCTCGGCTAACAGGCCGGTGCGTGTGGCAGATAACAACGTTACACGGGTTAAAAATTGTTTGACTAAAACTATGTTTACACGTGCCAGTAGATGGAATATTTATATATATTATTACTAGCTGTCCCGGCAAATGTTGTTTTGCCACATAAAGTATTTCGCCCGTATTATTTTATTGAAGTGACTAAATAAGTATGGCACCATGGCAGTACGTCCATCGCTATCCCATCGCACAAATATGGTCGCTGTCGGTCTCGAGTTGTAACAATTTACTATTATTTATTCAACAAATGAACTTATCGATATAATAAGTACCCAGTTATAGCCGATTCTCATACCCACTGAATGGTTAAAATCAGTAAAGCCGTTTCGGAGGAGTACGCGGCCTAACATTGTGACACGAGAATTTTGTATATAAGATTATATTGTGAGCCTAAACTGTCCTACTGCTGGGCAAAGGCCTCCCCCAAAGACTTCCATCTGTCTCTCTCCTGCGCCACCGCTGGCCAGCCTGACTGGTATGCCTCCAGCTCATCACGCCATCTTTTTCTAGGCCGACCATAGCGGCGGCGTCCGTCTTCGGGTGCCCATTCTGTTGAGATCCATACCCAGCGGTCGGAATGCATACGGCCAACGTGACCCGCCAAATCCCACTTCAGCTTGGCAGCCTTGACACCTACATCCTTGATACCTGTTTTAGAGCGCAGTGTGGTGTTCCTTATAGATGGAATAGTTACAAGTTAAATTGCCCTTGCATATTTAATATTTATGCCAGCGTATTAAATCCGTTCTTCATGTAAAGTTTTCATTTACTCTTGAATATTGGAACGGGTTTTACATAAAATAGCAATATTTACGTGTTTCTAATTAATTTATAATTATAGGTTATAAATTATAATACTTATTATTTTTAAGGCTCGCTTGCTGTATCTTATAGGATGTCGTACCATTAGGTTTGTCATTACAGAGAACAGGGTACTATTAAGATTTTTCATCTTTTGTAATCACTTTTCGCTCAACTGCAAAGCGTCTCAAAATGCCAGTCACTTGACAAGCAAGTAGTGTAAGCGGAGCTTCATCTATAGCTGAGTTTATGAAATTGTGGTAATTGTAACAATTTTTTTGCGCACGTCAGTTTATATCGCTAATTGAGTTGTATGCCTGTCGATTGTTTTCACCGAAACTATTAACTGTGGTGCTTCGTTATTGTTTTTTCTAGTGGCCCATAATTGGCTTGTCGTTAGCACAAAATTCGTTCAGCCTATGTCACGCAGGCAATTATTTTTTAAATTGTAGTGTCTGTTTTAGTTGAATTTGAACATTTGTTTAGGTTATTTTAGCTTGGACGAAAAATATGTGAATTTAAAGTACTACATTGTAATTACACATAGTCTAATGGCCGATTTATATTAGTTAGGGCCTGTTTTACCACTCCCTGATACACTTATCGTCGTTCGTCACTACGAATAGGCTATCCAATAGTTAACTTGACATATCAAGTACAATCTACAAAGCGGCACTGCCACCACGGCGGTGCCGCTGCCGCTTTAAGGAGTGAGCACACTGAGACGGGCCGTGCCGGGGCTCAGCGTACCGGGGCTCATCGCAAAAATCCGCCTCCATACAATTTGTATGGAAGCGGAAATCCGCTGCGCCCCGACACAGTGTGCGATACGCGCATCTGCTTCCACGGCACGGCCCGTCTCAGTGTGCTCACTCCTTTACATTACATTATTCATCCTTGTATTTCTATGGGCCCTTTCACACGGCGCCGCCGCGGCGATGCCGCTGCTGCTGTGGGGCCGTGTGTAAGCACCTAACTGGATTGGAATCGTTATTGACATTGCTTCTTCAAATCAAAATATTCTATGGTGGTAATAAATGGAAGAGTGCCTTTATTAGCACCTTAAGGAGCTGTTTCACCACTTTCTGATAAAGTGCCTAATAGGCTATTCACAACTTTTTTGACAGATTCTCCATACTTAATCTGTCAAGTTTATTGGTGGATAGCCTTATCAGGAAATGGTGAAACAGGCCCTAAGAATAAGTAACTCTCTATGGCTGTATATTATATTTTGTTGGTACTGATTTCGTTGCCGTGGTGTCCCTGTGAAATATAGCCCTTATTGTCATTGAAATAAGGTCGTAACGTATACGGTGTCCATTCTCTTTCACATGTAAATAACACGAAAACTAATAAAACTTTCCCTCCAATATTAACCACACGTGCCCTCAGGAGTTCATAATTAAAAAACTAACTGATTTGTCCTGCAAATGAGAGTCGAAACCGGTCGCAAATAGATTTCGTTAGCTCAAAGACAGAAAAAAACGCAATACATCCTTCCCTAATATAGACTTTATGCCCTTGACATAAGAGTGATGTAAAACTAGGAATCAGAACACAAATGTCAAAGGAATGTCGACTTTCATACATTGACATAAGAGCTACCTGAACCAGCTCTTGGACTATAAAAATAGAGTATTGCTATGCCAAAACGAACTTTATACCATTGAAATAAAGTCGATTATATTATGTGATATCGAAATAGGACTCTAGTTTTGTTAGGAAAGGGTTCAGGGATTTATTTGTCGAATGTTAGAATGGTTGTAGCTCGCAATCTTTACTGATTTTTTTTCTACCCTCATCCATGGTTATTGGTTTTTACTGGGACCCCGATTCTACTAATGCAACATTAATACAGCTTTAATCTAGTCCGGTCCGGTGGTGGACAAAATTCCTCATATACTCATTCGCCAGAGAATTAAAGTCACCGACATCGCTCATAGGATTAGCACGCTGAAGTGGATGTGGGCTGGTCATGTCTGCAGACGGGAAGACAGTAGATGGAGCAGACAAGTGTTAGAGTGGAGACCACGCTTAGGCAAACGTATTGTAGGACGTCCCGCAGCACGATGGACCGACGATTTGAAGAAAGTGGCTGGCAGCGGATGGATGAGGGCTGCCCAAGATCGGGATGGTTGGCGCTCATTTAGGGAGGCCTACGTTCAGCAGTGGATGCAATAGGCTGATGATGATGAATCTAGTCCGGATCAAACAGCTAAATCGTATTCTAATAAAATATTAATCGACAGGTTACTCAAAACTCAAAAGCCATACAGATTTTTCTCTACTTACATTTATCCATTTAAACGCGTTTGGCACTAGTTTTAAGATGATACCGATCTCGATTAATAAATCAATCTAATTTATTTATTTATCTGGAATTATGGTTTTACAAAAAGTGTGGAAATATTGTTGTCAAATAATATTAAGTCATCAAATCGTCTTATTATGGCCTATATTCACTTTGATTAGTGATAAATGCAGGTGATTACTAATGAGGGAAAGCAAGTGTGGACAGAGACTTAGTGTTTGTCCTTTATTTTCCCCTCATCACTAATTACCTACACTTATCACTAATCAAAGTGAATACAGGCCAAAGTAGAGTAAATATTTTATTAAAATCAATTTCATTTTATTTTATTTTATGAAAATTATGTAGATTTATTACAACGACTGCATCGAAACTATATCGAAGATATTGTATTGATACTAAATTAAAATAGCAGAATAGAGGTACAGTATTTTATTCCGGATAGTTTGATTGAAGGACCAATTTGCTTTGTTCTCGGCCCGTGGCAATTGGATACCTGGATCAAGTGGTCGTCAAGAATCTACATTTTTACCCGACTGTGAAGCCAAAGAGGATGATGATTTTGGCAATTCTTGTTAATTCTATCGAGTATTTAAATAATATACTAGAATTATATAAAATATCGTAAACATTTATATTATGTTGCCTGAGATTATTTTTCAGAAAGTTTATTGCGCGGTAAACGCAACAAATTCTTTTTTTTTTTGTTTTTTTTTTAATTTTATTTAAAAAATATACATTCCAAACTCAGCTTATAAAAAACTTACCATTCAAACATCAGAGAGAGAACACGTACGTGAAACTGTTGCTCCGCAATAATTAATATATTCGGAGAATTAATAAGTGGCCAGAAATATTGTTGGAGCTGCCATAAAAAGATAACCTCAACCTTGACCTGACCTTGATTTGTAATAGTATATATTCAGTTCATGTCTTAGGTACGTTGTAATGATGTAATACGCAACAATGTATTCCTTGTGCATCAGTGAATGTGTATATAAACTCCCGTCTCCCCCACAGGACAGGCTTCGCCATTTTTTTTTTCTTTTTTTTTAGCATGGGGAAATGCTTTACGCATCCCCGGCAAATTGGGGATATCGGCCGGGGTATGTGGGACTCCCCAGTAGGATCTACCCACTAAAACCCCATGGAGTTCCACTCATCGCTTAAGGCAGAGTTGCGGGTACGATAGAACCTACCGCAACAGGACAGGCTTCGCCTAGCGTGGGGGCCAGAACTGTTGGTTGTTGTAAAATGTTGTTTTATGGAAACCTTCACGAAGATACGCTGATGAAGCCGCCATCGAATCAACGGAAAAAACTCAGCTTATAAACTCACAAAATGATTGCCTAAATCTTGGAAAGTTCTTCACACCATCTTAAGAGGAGTCCACACCGCCCTTTTTTCCATACAAACGTTGTCCCCTGTTTCCTCCCTGGATAATGCTAGTAGAGTTATAATTTTTTTCCTGAATATCTACGGCCACTAATACAATGTCCCTACGTTTTCTTTTTTTTTCATAATTTAATTATTAAATAAGATATGAACGTTCAAAAACCCAAAAAAAGTGGCCAGATTTTCCGCTGTGTTCAAACAGCCAGAAAACAGATTTGGCTAGATTATACAAAAAAAACTAAAACATAGGAACACAGCTCAGGCCTTTCTTTAATATTTAATGAAAAAAGTACTCAAATCGGTTAAGTTTTGGAGAAGGAAACAGGGGACAACGAATCGTTGATTTTCTGCAACTGTCTCTATCGCGTTCTGCGGTATAGGCTTGAGGTAAGGGAGACAGCTATAGATATTACACGTAATTTTTTGTCATTTCTCTAGCCCCTGGTGTATCCTCTTAAGTGGCCGGGTGCCATCGAAATTCTCATACATACGTAATACCAAAATCATTTTCTCATACGAAAATATTAAAACATGTTTGAGTTATTTTTCAGCTTAAAATAGTAATTACTTCGGTTCCTGTACAATTTTTTTTTTACAATTTTTTAGTGTTTAAATATTTTGTAGTAAATTTACTATCAAATATTTAAACACTAAAAAATATTTACATAAATAGTAAAGAAGGAGGGGAACGATAAAATCCAGGAAAGGTTAGATTTTTAAGGTTTTATTGTTTTCTCATACATTTCTTTAAAATATGAAAGAATATACTAAAATATAACACTTTCTTCAAGTTTGTCATATACGATTACTTTCTAGAAATGATTCCTTACCAGCAACACTATAAATTGATGCAATAATACAGGGTGTTTTTTTGTGATATTTTCTTACCTTCTACCCTCATTAACTTTTTTCTCCCATGGCTTAGAGATTTTTCGTCATACAATAAAATGTTTAACTTTTGAAGCCCTTTAATTTGGTATATGTCTCAACGTGCTACAGCTTGGGTACGGGTCCCATACAAAAATGCCCCTTCTTCTTTACCACAAATTTTTTTTAATAAGTAATAAAAAATATTTTTTAGAGTTTAAATATTAACCGGCCCACAACTTCGTGACGCTAAAATTCGTATATAACCTTACATTTTTCCGGGATAAAAAGTATCCTATATCTTTTCCCGGGACTCAAGTATCCCAATACCAAATTTTAGCAAAATCGGTTGAGCGGCTTGGGCTTGAAGAGGTAACAGACAGACTCACCTTCACATCTATATACATTTTTTTTTTATGAAATAAGGGGGCAAACGAGCAAACGGGTCACCTGATGGAAAGCAACTTCCGTCGCCCATGGACACTCGCAGCATCAGAAGAGCTGCATGTGCGTTACCGGCCTTTTAAGAGGGAATAGGGTAATAGGGGATGGTAGGGAAGGGAAGGGAATACGGGAGGGTAGGAAAGGGAATAGGGTAGGGGATTGGGCCTCCGGTAAACTCACTCACTCGGCGAAACACAGCGCAAGCGCTGTTTCACGCCGGTTTTCTGTGAGAACGTTGTATTTATCCGGTCGAGCCGGCCCATTCGTGCCGAAGCATGGCTCTCCCACGTATATAAAAATGGATTTTCAATTGTGTTAGTAACGCAAAAACTCGAAAACGGCTGAACGGATTGGGTTAATTTTAGTCTTAAAATATTCGTAGAAGTCCAGGGAAGGTTTTAAAGTGACACGAAGTTCACCGGGACAGCTAGTCTATAATATTAGTATTTCCAAAGGAACACGATAATCGCCAAAGTGCATTACGAACGTGGTTTAACCGTAATTTATATCGAGTGGTGGATAAACGGTTTTCAAAGCCACGCCATATTGAATTTACATTTTGCTCTCGAAGCGGAGCCGCTACGAGACGCTACGACGTAGCACCGTAGCTACGAGATGCTACGGCGTAGCACCATAGCTACGAGATGCTACGGCGTAGCACCGTAGCTACGTTAATGCTACGGATATGTTTGGGATTTTACGTATTACAGTTGGATAATAGTTGACCCGGCAAACGTTGTTTCGCCAAGTTCGTTGTGGGAATAATCTTGAGAACCTTAAAAAAATAATTTCTGCCTGACCAAGAATTTCAGACGTTGTAATGACAACTCCTGTCAAAACCTCTACTATCAGACAAACTGCAATAGCGCATGTTGCTTTGAAGCAACATGCGCTATTGCAACATGCGCAGTTGCATGTATGTTGCTTTGAAGGAGTTTGGCAACAAACGACGAAATACGTATTATGTTTATAAGGTAAACTTTTTGGCTTTATTATTTCACTTACTATTTTAAAGGTAAAACCACTATAGACTGATAACTATAAACATTTCCTGTGCAGCTGTGGTTACCACTAAGAACATAATCATCGAATCGATATTAAACAATGAATGTTTGTGACGCAGGGTTGTACAGCGGGGGTTGACGCCCGGGGGTGCGGGGGTCGGGGAGCGTGGGGTGCGTTGTTTGATTTAATGTGTCCTTTTTGTATGGTAATTGTAGGTATTGCGTTGGTGGCGTTAAGGTTGTGATACACAGCTGAGTGATTAAATGTGAGACGTTTTTTAAATAAAACTTTTCCGGGGGAGGCTCCCGAACGAAGCGCGCATCACGTCGACGAAAGAGACTGTACGTGATAAAGTGTAGTGTGATTGTGTGTGTGAATGTGTAAATACAACATATATTAGGATAAAATTGTTCGGCGTGCATCCGTTGTCTGATTGCCATAACACAAGTTTTTACTTAGCATGGGATTAGACGACGTGATGTACGCTACCTAGCTTTTATACTATTGTATATTTTTTGTATGATTAATAAAGAATTTGAAGAATTTGAAATTGAAGTTGTGTTTTGCATTACAAATGAGAATTCGGGATAGGTAAAGATGCCAAATTCGCATCAGGGCACATGAGTTGCACTCCGAGAGTGTTGGCAGATGTTAAAACGAAACAACGGTAGGCAAGCAAACATTTTCACCGCGCAGTAGAAAGATAGGGAGGTATTACTTCCTTTCCTATTGCAAGTCAGCGCCATGATCTTCTTCCGTCTTAGGGTCTATACAGACGGACCGCATTTCAACTGTAATCCAACCGCAAATTGCAGTTCAAGTGCAGTTCGAATGCAGTTGATAATGGTTTGCAGTTCTATTGCGGTCGGGTCAACTGCATTCAAACTGCACTTGAACTGCAATTTGCGGTTGGATTGCAGTTCGTCTGTATATTATTTCCATCAAGGGTATCCTAAAAAGTGCGCAACGCTTTTAACTTGTTAAAAATAATGTTTCCAACATACTTGTGTACCTCATTCGTCGGTATTACAAACTGTACCATTTTACTCGTATGTGTATCACAGCCTTTATAATAATACATCGTGTGACATGTCAAAATCATAGATCGGACGTTAATGTGTGTAGTGGGTAAGTACAGGGTAAGCACTTGCCACTCACCAGTTGACAGGCTAATTCTGTACAACAAATACAATGAACACGTAAACATCAGAAAACACAAGTCATCGTGAATAGTTTGTTTTAGGTTTAAACAAACATTAGCTATTTGACCGAGCTTTGCTCGGTATTCGATAAAACACGCATAAAATGTCATTTTCTAAAAGTGATTCCTAGCTAGATCGATTTATCGCCCCCGAAGCCCCCTATATACTAAATTTCATGAAAATTGTTGCAGCCGATTCCGAAGTTTTACATGAGTCTGTCTAATAAAATTTGGCGGGAAAGTTTGAATTGATTATATTTTGTTCATTTCTTTTTATTGCCTGCTTCGGCACGAACTTTATCTTCATTATTGTAATACATAGAATCGCTTGAAAAATCTACGGCCGCGGAGTCATATGATTTTAAACGCCACGAGCGTGGCGTTTAAAATCATATGACACTAAAGTTTAAAATCATATGACACTGAAACTGCTCGCCTCACCTCTGCCATTCCGGTGTGAATTGAGCCTTAGGGAATGTTATTATTCGAATTCATTGAAATTTTTTTGAAAAATATTCGAAAATATTCAGATATATAACATTCCCTAGTCATAATATTTCTAGGATATAAAACACAATTAAGAGAATCTTACGTCACAATAACGTTAAAACTGCCATGTAAGCTACCGTATTCGACGTAAGCGCGGCGTAAAACATAAAAGGAATCATAAATACGTTTTATGGTTTATGGTCTTTTACTGCCGGGGCACGCACACAGACAGACAATACGAGGAATGCTGTAGATTCCTTTTAAAAGTACATAAAAGTTGTTTGTACTTTTGTTCACATTTAGGGCGCGTTGAGACGTGCTCGCGTTTTCCTAAACGCTATAGCAGCCGCACCAGTCTGTACGCGCCATTATTGTAACTTATATAGCGCCATCTAGATGACGCCCGCAACTTCTTTGCGCCAAACCCAAAGTATTGTATGTCCTTTCCCTGGACTCAAAGTATCTCCATACAAAATATCAGCAAAATCGGTTCAGCGGTTTGGGCGTGAAGAGGTAACAGACACACTTTTTCAATTAGTATTTATATGGATAATAAATATTACCCTGACTGATTCTATACTAAAAAAACCGGCCAAGTGCGAGTTGGACTCGCCCATGAAGGGTTCCGCAGCAGCAGTAAGGTTTATTTCTATGGAATTAAAAGGTTTTCGATTTATTTTTAACTAAAAAAAATATAAAAAAAACTAGTTAGTAGTAGTTTTTATAGTAATGCACCTCATATATTTTTTTAGAATTATCGTGCCCTTATTTAGAAGTTAGAGATTTTTTTTGTTTCAGTTGTACCTATGGGGACCCCTAAAATTTTTAATATTTTGTCCATTTTTGTATCAAAATCTTAATGCGGTTCACAAACTACATCTACTTACCAAGTTTCAATAGTATAGCTGTAATAGTTTCGGAGAAAAGTGGCTGTGACATACGGACGGACAGACAGGCAGACAGACATGACGAATCTATAAGGGTTCCGTTTTTTGCCATTTAGCTACGGAACCCTAAAAAACACTGTTTGTGTAATGCTGCAAAACAATCTAGTGCTCAAACATTGATAAAGATACACAGCTTGTTTAGCTAGAAGCCAAACGCTATTTAATTAAGTGACCAAAGCATTTGGTTTCAAAGGAGAATATTTGTATTCGGCAAATATTTAAACGGTTAACTTGAACAAGCATCTTTGTCGAAGGCGGTCAGGGATCACAAAGCAAGTGCCTTGGTAGATGCAGGGAGGGTGCACTTCAAACTTAGTTATTTGGCTTGCTATTCGTTTGACTGTTGTCCATTTACTAATTAAAATGACTATTATTATAAACGTCGTTTTAAATTGAATGACGTTTTAGAAGGATTGGGTATATATTTTCTCATAAATTACATACAAATCACAAAAAAAGGCTTTTAACGGTACTTTCACACTTGAACTCTATCAGCGATCATAAATTATCACACTTAAAAGTAAAAGACAGATTGGGATGTAACTCAACGCGACTTATAAAGATAGTACAAGATTTAGCTGGTTTTACCCGGATTGGAGGTTCCGGGTAATATTTTACACCCGGGTTTTGCACCGGGTTTAAGTTTAAAACTCCGGAGTTATCAATGGACAGGTGCGGCCATGGATCAAAGTTACTTAGCGTTATCGCTTGAGAAACGAGCGAGGAGCCTGATTGTAAGTGCTCACTTTTGAGTGAAGAGCCTTATAAGGGAGCATACTCATACTACGTGACCCATTTAGGGGGGGTCTTCAAAATACTACGCTCGGTCACAAGAGGGGGGAGGGGGGTCTACACTTTTGTCACGTAGTCAATTTCGCCGAGAGAAACGTCATACGAAAATTTTTTATTCGACATTTAATACATGACACTGGCATTTATTATGGTTATTTATAGCCAAAAATTATTCTTGTCAAAACCACGTGAACAATTGAAGGGGGGGGGTCTTGGCATGTACTACGCGTGGTCACCAGGGGGAGGGGGGGGGGGGGTCAAAAAATCTTAAAAAGTAGGCCACGTAGTATGGGTATGCTCCCTAAGTAGCTAGATATTGACCGTTATATTGTTGGGACATTCGCGGAAGCCGTACATTTTTCCGGGACAAAACTATGCTATGTCCATTAGCGTGATTGGAACACACCGAATTTCATTAAGAGTCCGTATACGAAATTTTGCCGATTTCGCTGATTTAACAGACGTGATTTAACAGTTAAAATACAGTATTTCTATAAGTTTTAATGCACAACATGTAAGATCATTTCAATTATAATCTAATGTTGGAGCTAGATTTTTGTTTTTTTTTTTTAAGTATTTTTAAATAATCCAACTCAAACCCGCGACAGTTTTGTGATTTTTGCTGTAAAAGGTTTAGAATGTCACCTGTTTATGGATTGTATTGACGTCTTAACGGTATGAAAAAAATACAATGTAGTGTTGAGAAAGTCGTCTATACAATGTTGGAATTACTTTTTACCACTTTAATATGAAATAGTTAAGTAAAAAATTATGTAATTCGGCAAAATTTTAGAGAAAATGGGCAAAGAATTGCTGTTAATTTCGGCAACTTGGAGCTGTAATTCATAAAAAGAAAACAACAGAAATAATCTATAGATAAAATTCTATCTAATTCGAGAAAAAGAAAAAAAAATAAATTGTGCCAAAAAACGCGGTTCAAAACAACCTAAATCCCACATTATATTACTCGCCGCAAGGCAGCCTTGATATAATGTGAGATTTAGGTTGTTTTGAATCGTGTTTTTGGCACAATTTGTTTTTTTTTTTCTTTTTTAATAATTATTTTAAGATTATTAGATAATTGAAATGATCTTGCATGTTGTGCATTAAAACTTGTAGAAATACTGTATTTTAACTGTTAACACACGTCTGTTAAATCAGCGAAATCGGCAAAATTTCGTATGCGGACTCTTAAAATTAATCGGTACAGCTCAAGATAGCAGACAGACAGATAGACTGAGAGACACTTTCACATTTATTATAATAATAGTATGGTAATATAGATGTCTGAATGCTGTTTTAGCTTCGTCTTTAGCTATTGGATTCTATCTCATTTTCACGCTTCAATATAAGCTAGAACGGTAACAGAAAGACGAACCTACACATTTCATACAATATTAGTGCGGACGGACGGAGGGCCTTTTTTGTTAGGCAACTGAAGCGGGCCACGGCACAGCTACTCTAGCGTGACTCTATCGCGCTGTCCAACTTAATTGTCAATCATTTGTTTAAACATAATTAAGTGTTTTCGGTAGTGCTGATAAAGACACGAGCTCTTAAGGTGTCGTTAAATGCCTACGGCTTGCAGGAATTGTAACACCTACAATGAACTTTGAATATAATTTCGACCACTCGAATTTTTTAACAAAAATCCCTTTTATTTGCTTAAATAGCTTTACTTGATCGTAGTATTTTTTTTAAATATTTAACACTAATGTAACTATTGATACAGGCTACAGTAGGTACAACAGCTCTTCCAACAGGCGTATACTTTAAAAACTCCCTCTAATCTATATATTAATACGTGAGCCAAAAACTTTGTATCCCTTTTGACGAAAAATGGAGAAACGTAGGTGAATTAAATTTTGCACAGTTATAGTTTATATGGTGAAGGAGTGCATCAAGCTAATATTATTTTGAAATTATGCTTTTATCATACATTTTTTTAACAAATAAAACATTACACACACTAGGAAAAATGACAGATTTTAGAGTGACAAGCCTATACGTACGAATTATACTCTTTTATTTATGGTTGAAGTCTGTTGATAACAAGTTGACAAATTGAAAATGGATTATAGTTTTTTTATTGAATCTTAGATACTATTAGACAATGCTTACACGACCAGTCTGAGATCAGCTGAGTCCCAGAGACAAGAATTGAAATAAAATAAAAAAGTCGTTGAAGCTAAGGTCGAATTTCGAACCTTGGGCGATCTCTAGTTAATATAACTCTGCAAATAGCTAAGTATAACTGCTGCTTATAAGATCCGAGATAAGGTTTCAGTACAATATAAATAATATACAGTAGACCACCTTCATAATAATCAGGCGCACGCACACGTAAGCGTTTTAATAAGAGACATTGAGATATGAAAACATTAATGCATTAAGTTACGTCACACGTCAGTTTTCTGTAAGTTAGAGCTGTTATATTTTAAGGCCTGTATTCATTTTGATTAGTGATAATTATTGCAGGCGTGAACAACGACTGATTAGTGCAAGTCCTTTACTTTCTACTAATCACTAATAACTTGCACGCGCACTAATCAAAGTGATTTTCTTTTCCCGGGACCCCATGAGGATGCTACGATTAGTGACTGCTACCGACGCGCGACGATACCAGGGATAGTTATAGAGTTAGAACGCAACCAAATGGGAATTAAATTAAATAATAAATAAACGTTTATTCAACAGAAATTTAAACATTACACTTAGATGAGTAACTTCTTATAGAAACTTTGGAACTGTACATTTTGTTGGTAGCAGCGTCTGGTTACGCTACAATGGTGTGTCAGTGAAATTAAAAATAGAAAAATAGAAAAAAATTTACGTTAATCTACTGTATGATGATTATACTGTGGTTTTCGGCAGGACAGTAATGACTTCATTTCCTCGCCCTATCAGAACTGTACTCAGAGAAAATTTGAATGTTAATAGATCAATTAAAAGTCTAAACAAATTGTACTGTAAAAACTTTGTACATGAAATTTTGTTAAAAGGGTTGGGCTCGGGAAAAGACATCGATGCTTTCATTTTCAAGAAAACTTATAAATCTAATAAAATTTGAGAAAGTGAAAAATCAGGTATAACATAATATTCAATTTACACGCGTCCGCGCGAACAAGCGTTTGGCCGCTATAATAAAGAAGCTTTTTTTAAATGAAATAAGGGAGCAAACGAGTAAACGGGTCACCTGATGGGAAGCAACTTCCGTCGCCCCTGGACACTCGCAGCATCAGAAGAGCTGCAGGTGCGTTGCTGGCCTTTTAAGAGTTAATAGGGGAGGGTAGGGAAGGGAAGGGAATAGAGGAGGGTAAGGAAGGGAACAGGGTAGGGGATTGGGCCTCCGGTAAACTCACTCACTCGGCGAAACACAGCGCAAGCGCTGTTTCACGCCGGTTTTTCTCCGGTCGGGCCGGCCCATTCGTGCCAAAGCATGGCTTTCCCACGTGTAAAGCTATCAGAAGTATGTATGCAACGATTTATTTTATTCTATTTGCACACGGTTTCTTATGATCACGCGATGAAGCGGCCAAACCGCTTGTTCTCGCGGATGCGTATGAATTGAGACTAAAGAAGATTAGTATGGTCACTGATCAAACTTGGTACTATGACTTTTGGTAGATCAATAGCGTATCACTGCCTGCCCCCCTCACTCCTCGACCTACCAAAGAGACATTATATAAAGAGACAATTAACACAGCGCATTTTCCTTTATTTTTTTTGCCGAGGATCCTAAAATTGTGAGCAGCCTATATCCATCTTTACTTCCATACTAATATTATAAATGTGAAGGTGTTTCTCTCTGTCTGCCTGTTACCTCTTCAGGCCTAAACCACAGAACCGATTTTGCTAAAATTTTGGCATGGATATACTTTGAGTCCCGGAAAAGGACGAAGAATACTTTTTATTCCGAAAAAATGTACGGTCCCCGAGTGATATACGAATTTTGTCGCATCGGAGTTGCTGGCGTCATCTAGCACAAAAGTATATCGACAAATTTCAGACACCTACGCACGTTTCTTCCTCATTAAATTAATTTGGCGTTTAATATAATTTATTGCCTACGCAAAGGGCTGAAGGGATGATTTGAAATTACGGCCCTGCGTAATGTGAGGGCTTTTTTGCGATATTGTTTTCGCGAAGGTATGAACATTGTTTAATACGATTGTTGCTTTTGTTAGGAGTGTTTTATCTTACGACGTATTTTGTTTTGATAATATTTTGTGTCTCAAATTGTCTTTATGAAAAATAATATTATTGTGTAAGATGTAAACTTTTGAGATTTTTTTTTGTTTTCATTTCGCCCTCGTGAAAAATTATACTGACAAGAAAGGTGACTGTTACATAGTTATCTCTGAGTAATAATTTTTCACAAAAGTGCGCTGCCATTTTCCATTTTTACCACGCACCAAAACAGCCTTGGAAGTCTATAGCATCACGTGTGAACAATAATAATTATTTAACATTGCTTTAAATGTTACCCTTCCTTATGTCCCTTATGTCTTAGATACATACTAACAAATTCACTTTTATTCGTTACAGGTAAGTGTTCACTATTCTTCAGGTATCGGATGAGCAGGTAAGGTAATGTGGTACCTCCACAGTGTATTCATGTTAGAGACGCGGCACCGCTTCATAATTTTAAATCGACGATTATTCCCCCCGATGTTATACCATAGATTCAGCGTCAATATTAACGTTGGGAATGTTGAATCTCTAAATTTTCTATTAAAGTATTTGACTGTGGTTATTGAATTGTAATCAAAGGAAGCCTCCGAAGCCATTGAATATAATCGCAATAGGGCAACTAGTTAACCCTTCAGTAAGTGCCAAAATTTTTGCAAAAATGTAGGGTACGTGGTTTGCAAAAAAAAATGGCGCCCGGCCTACCCTCTTTGTACAAATAATGTAATAACCTTACATCTAATCCATATTTTATGTTTGTGTGAAAAATATTATAATATATGTTAAATTTTCTATCTATCAAGCCATCATAATATAGTATTTAGTCAGATGTGATATTTGTCTCATCACTGTAAACTTTGAAATCTATGTTTCTAACTATTTCGCAACAAATATATTAATACATTATTATAATCTCAATAACACAGAGCTATACAAACTGTTTATGTAAACAATTCTTTGAAATAACTTAACTTGTTATCAATAAACAGATAAGAGATAAGAGTAATAAAAACCGGTTTTGGTATTATACACAAGCAAACTTCGTCCTTAGTGCAATACAAATAAAGTTCAAAATGGCCGCGGCCGGCAAAAAGCCGTTATAAATAGGTAATTTTTATCTTGATTATTTTACTAAAACGATACTATTATATACTATTACTAGGATCTAAATCGTTTTGTACACGATAATATACGCTTTTAACGTCAATTATTTACAAAAATATTAAACAAATCGCGTTCAAATCACATAAATAACAACCAAATTTTCTCGTGTAAACTAGAAGTTATTACGATGTAAGTATTTCTTTCAAATGATTATCTAAAACTATTTATAAATTATAATTAATAAATTAAACTATTCTACTACTTACATTCGTTAAATCCATCAATAATATCAAACAAACAACACAACATGGCAGAACACACACAAAACATTCACGATTTTCAAATGACTGACAAATATTCGTCGACCACAGATTGTATAATATTTTGCATTCAGAATGTGGCAAATTTATCGTAGATCATAACTAACCAAACTTCTTCATACAAAAGTAGTCTCTAAGTCAACGAAATACGTAATTCAATCGAACGAAAGAGCGCGGCCACATCCGGCCGCTTGGGTGTAGACGGAATGGCTGCAGTATAATCTGTGGCGGCCGGATCCGGCCGCTTGGGGATTAAAAGGTTAAAATGGATTTAGTAAATTTTGACGGCGATGTTCAAAAAGAATGTATACGGGATTTGATATAATATTAAGTTATTGCAAAATGTCGAAACTGTCAGATGCATATTTAATAAGGGGTCTGTAGGTAATCGCAACTAGAGTGAACATCTCTAATAATATACAATTCTTGTGTCACAGTGTTTGTGCGCGAACTCCTCCAAAACATATTATGGTACCATCGAAGAAAGTGGTTCATATAGCCTTATAGGCAGTTGACAGACCAACGCGACGTCATTTGGTCGGATCATGTCAATTCAATGTTAATTGTGATCTGTCGGCTGGGTATGACGTAACGCGACTAAACTATGTAGGTCACCCATCTGCCTATAGGAATCAACTTCTCTGATAGTGCTTTAATGGCAGACCAAACGTGAAATGACGTAAACGTGTGAATCTAGTCAACAATGTCGCGGCTGTACAAACAAAACGGGACGAAATTGCGAGCAAATATCAGCGGCACGATCGGCGGAATTAGATTTACGAGTGCGGAATTTTTCGGCAGTCGGGAGAGATCGAGAGAGCCGAGGGAGAGTTTGGGAGAGTCGAGGGAGAGATATCGGCCGCCATCTTACCCCCGCATTAACATATAAATGCGCCCGTGAATGGAGCTCACCTGCATGGGGTGGATCTATGTATTTTATATCCACGCCAAATGATAAACACACAAATACCTGTTTACTTTATTCGATTAAAAGAACTCTGAACGTTACTTATAGATGCAGGCATCTAAAGGAATAACGCTCGTCTTCATACAAATTGGAGCGACATGGCGCTTCTATCTTGATCCATTTCTGTGGTTTGTACGATAGTCGGCCTACTTGAAATTGTAAGTCTGCGGGGACCCTTCTACTACTTCCATGCCAAAAGTTATCAAAACCTGTCTAGTAGTGTTTGCTTGAAGAATAAAAACATTGAGAGAGGTAAACAGAATAAATAAAAATAAAATACGTTTATTACAGACTATCACAGCCCATAGCGGTAAGTAATTAACAATATTTTTAATCCTATGTTAGTAATGATAAAAAGTGATTAAGTTTAATTTCACTATTTGGTGTATTTGCACCACGGTACCGGTACTAGAAACATGGACATGGACGTGCTCCCAGTGCGTGTCTGTAATTAGATGGGTCTGTAATTGGCCTTATCCGATAATTCCCCGGTCTTATTTTTTAAAATAGGAACTACTACCGTTTTCATGAGGTCATCCGGTAAGTAAAGCGTCTAGAACTCATAATTTTGATAGAAATAACAAATTGTCTCAACAAAAAATGACTCAAAACGGAGGAAAAAAATAATATTAGATGAAAGATCAAATTCCAAAACCCGAAATCTGACGTAATCCTGTCAGAGCGGACGTCAGAAAAATTATTGTAATGAACTGTAAAAGTGGTATTACCATATGACGTTAGGAGAGGAGACCCTCGTCGTCCCATGGGAACCATGTACCCTATACCTCACTAGTCTCCCCCAAGACGATTTAGGTAAATACATTTTGTATTATCGCAATATTAGACAATGGGATTGTATATATAGCTGTTGGGAATACGTATATAAGTATTTTCAATCTGCGATGTAAATATGTGTATGTTTGACGTGTCTGTGTGCGAATGGATGTACCGATTTTGATAGAGTTTTCTTTGAAAACTGTCGTAATTAAGGGTGATCTGAAGTATTATTAAATCATTGTGAGCTCTCAATACTTGACAATTTCTTGGCTTCATCTTTCTTTCTTTTTCGTGTATCTACGTGTAATAATGTACCGAGAATCTAGATACATTATTCGGTGCGTATTAATCTGCACTGATATTTTAAGAAGCAAAGTCTATCTATGTCCAGTCTAAAACCAGTGGACCAGGGACATTGACGAAATTTATTTTAAGATTACCCGCATAGGGTGAACCAAGGGGAAGGACTAACGTAACTTTGAATTCCGGTAAGAAATGATTCCCGCGAGACTTTTGAATATATATGAAACTAGCTGTTGCCCGCGACTTCGTCCGCGTGGACTTCAGTTTATAGCGCGCGGTGTCAATAAAATTGGTGTCAAAAGCTTTTTAAAACCCTGGTACCCCTTAAATCAAAACAGCTGTGCAGTGTGCACATAATATTTCATTTTATAAATTAAACTTTATATTTTATGCCAAATTTTAAAGCTTATTTAGCCCCCCCAATTACACAACTTTACCCATAAACTATTTATCATTGATAGGTTTAAGGTTACGTCACTATATATAATATAAAGTACTGACTTATTAAATAACGTAAAAAAGAAATAACAATAAAAAAAATCGAAACAGTATATAATAAAGTACTCTGTGATCGAAACTCAACTGTATGATGATAGCACCTCTTATAGAAAGATGTTGGGCAAGCGTTAGCGCGATGTAAGAGACGCACGGCGCCATCTAGTATGAATTTTTGGAACTAACTTAATTTGAACAAATTTTCGTATTTTCACCCCCTTACAACCCTTTTTCCAGTAAAAAAAGTAGCCTATGTCCTTTCTCAGGCTTTAGACCATCTGTATACAAAATTTCATTACAATCGGTTCGGTAGTTTTGGCGTGAAAGCGAGACAGACAGACAGACAGACAGACAGACAGAGATACTTTCGCATTTATAATATTAGTATAGATTGTCATGTCGCAGTTTTTGCTGTCAAACTGCTACAAAACGACTGAATTGATTTTGTCGATTTTTTTTGTACTGAATCGCGCTATAATTAAAATATCGTTGGAAGATCTTCTTTTGAGGCTTTGAAGCGGGTCCATAATATCGTTAAAAGCAAAACAACATTGGCCGGGTCAACTAGTTTAAATAAACTATGTAAAATGTAAAATATACTAGACGTCGCGTCCTTAACTCCGTTGCATTAAAAATCGTATATCAGGCGGGAACCGTAAATTTTTCCGGGGTATTTTTTTTAATTTTTCTTTAAAATTGGTTCAGCAGTTTGGCCTTCAAGAGGTAACAGATAGACAGACACACTTTCACATTTATAATATTAGTATGGACAAGAATACAGACATAGAGAATTCTGTTATACTGTCTTACTTCTGTACGCCAGACTCCCTGTACGTTATCTGCCAGACACGAAACCTGGGTCCTAGGATTATGCTCGTAAATCACGCAACAATATCTACAAAGCCTCGGTAGGTAAAATATGACAAAACTCACAACTTTCCCCGCGCAGTCGGGCAAGACGTGACACGGTGTAGGCTAGGGGGTGGTAGGTAAATTTAGTTGATGGTAAAACGTGTATAATACGAATACTATACTATTTTTTTATAATAGAGCAAATATAATAAAAGTACCACTATCTATTGTAAACTTATACAAGTATTCGAAATTGTAGAAGACCAATATTTTCAGATACATTTGGGGTGAATATTTATTTGCGTCTCAGCGCATTAGCACTTTTGTATACTTTTTCATTCAAATAGGAAACACGTTGTTACAGAAAACACTTAAATTATAAAAATAAAATAATTTTATGTCTGAATAAATTTGAAGCAAATACTAGTAATGTTTTGACAAAGTCTTAAAATGTGAATGTGTACCCTGTATTTAAAAACTTGATCGTATATATAATAATATAATATATATTATAAAAAATCTATTATTGCGATTCTTACGACAATAATTCAAGAAACATGACTGTTTAAGCTTGTATTGATTTATTATTTCATATATCACTCCATTATTGTGGACATCATAACTCACTAACGACGCCTCCCGCTCCTGGACTATTGTCCGATGCCCGTGTACGTGAAATATAGCCTAACTTCAACATAACCCCACTTTGAAGATTAGACCCCATGTTGAAAATAATACCCCATGTTGAATTACCCCATAGGCTAAGTTGGCGCCCGTCGGTCGGATTATTGAATCTACTTGTGCCACTCCATTGTGAGAAGTTTTAATGAATGGAGGACATAGGCTTTGTTATGTAGCCTATGTGACGGCAATTGCCAGCAAAACGAACAATTAGTTGTGGTTAGGGTGGGTGAAAAGGGCAGAGTTGTTTTTGTTTCTGGCATGCTTATAATTGGATAGAGTTTTTTTTTATTGAAGCATAGATCGAAATTAGTATTGTCCTTAGAAAAAAGGATTAGCCACATTGTATATTAAAATTTATATTGATGTTATAGTTATACAACGTTTTGTCAATGGCTGATAAGACATATTATGTATTTCTGTGTTATCAGAAAATAACAAAACCTTTTATTTAGATCTTTTATTTAGGGGATTATTATTTATAATTCAAATACATTTGCAAAATCTTCCGTGTAACGGCTGCTAGTAAATTGAAATGTCTTATTGTGGGAAATTATTTAATGTTTAACGAGGCAAGAAATAGATCTGTAACGGTTTGTGGCGCAGCTGCACAATTTTCCGCCTAGCCGAATGATTAATTAATCATGTACTAATGTATGATAGGCGATAGTGGTTGCCTCCCCGACTATAATTGGGTTTATTGCTCAATTCGAGTCTTGTTTAAAGATCTGTTGCCTTAAAATGGAATATAAGATTGATTTGCTATCGGTTTGTCAGTCTGCTTATTATTCTTCTGTCTATAAAAGCTCTTTATTTTCCATTTATAACTAAGGCACCGAAAAAACAGGAAGTTTTTGTCGCACGTGAGTGTCGGCAAAAGTGAAAATAGAATAGTAGAAGCTGACAGTGCTTGTCAGGTAGGACTGAGCATCAGCCAACATCTATTTACAATGCCTCAGAATTTTATGTGTGTTCTGACTTCTGTCCTAAAATATTCTGTTTTCATTAATTTTTTTTAGTTTTAATATAATTTATTCGATTGAGCGTCAAAAAATAATATACACTTTAATATGTCTGCACTTTAACGATCCATCCCTGATTCTAATTATTTATTTCAGACTATCTTCCATATTTTCTATTTGGGTGGACATATTTTGGAGGGTGCAAATTGCAAACTGCTAAAGACAGAGACAGGTGGAAAGAAATGGAGGAGGCTATTACCCAGAATGGGGCCACGTAGCAATGGAACAAATAATCGAGAAAAAAGATCATGAATAACAGTCTGCACTGCTAAGTGGAATTATAGCTATATAAAAATCTTCCATATTTTAGTGTTATGGTGTTAGTAACAATGAGTCTGTGGCGGTACCCACAATTCGCCTAACAATCCTGCATCGCACTATCGAAGTTTCGGAGAACGGCAAGACATATAATTAATAATTATACAACGTCTGAAATGACGTCAGTGGACTTCGTCCTGACCGAGCATGCTACCTCGCTCGGTCGGAAGATCTTTCCTTTGCGGCCTCCACGCTTATATCCCACAAGTCCTTATTGTAATGTTAGTAAAATTAAAATTAACGATGACATAGTATATTATAACAAAACAACGTTTGCCGGGACAGTAGTATGTAACTGTAACACTATTACTCTATACAACCTCATACAGCTGCGGCGGCTATACAGTAGACATCAATCGCTTTAGACAACGCGCTGACTGGATGCTGGACATAGTTTAGATAAAGAATAGAGGGGTTAGTGCGTTAATAAAAGGCAGTTCTTGAGCAATTTACTTAGTTTAAAATAACCGGTATCCATACTTGACTTCGCTCAGAGAAAACTGTGTAAATCGTCCACATACATAACCTATCCTAAAAATTTTAATTATTATTATGCTTAGGTTGCTCATCTACTCTGCAGACTCGGCGTCTGTAATTAAAATAAATAATTTAAGTTTATTCGATACTCATAGTATTGACTTATTTATAGAAAAGGCAGATAGAAAAGGCAGATAAAGTGTTATTATACTAAATTCAAAATAATCATAATTCTAAAATAGACTAGTTTGGTTAATGACGGTAACACAAACTTTGTCATATCCTATGAATTATGAGCTATACGTATATCTGAAATAAAATAAAAATAAATTAACATAATCCTAGTAAGATTTTATTTAAACATGATATTATTCGTGGTTTCTACTATAAAGTGTTCTCAAAGAAATTATACCTACGACCACCTGCAACTAGTTTGCTTTGCACCCTCTGTACAACTACTCTATGACGTGCTCGGGGCTCGGCGGCGCACCTGCGCGGGCCCGTATTGATTATTCGGGGGGCGCTTACTTTCGCCAGTGTTTTAATGCGAGCTATGAAATGTTTTTATTGCCGGTTGCCGGTGCCCCGAGCGGAGTAAACATTTCAATCAATAAACACACTTACTTCCTTCTGAGAAGATCTTTGAGTCTGCGACCGACTCAGACATTTTCATTTACCACTTAATATGGTGTGTTGAGGAGACGGCGTTTAAGAATGAAATACAGATATGACCAGCTACCCAACGAACGTATGTTTTGGAATTACTAACCATATTATAGCCATGTGGTTGACTGGACGAACCGTCTATGAACCAATATGCATCCGATATTGTAAAAATATATGCTCTTAGGCGTGCTATATCATAAAGGTATTAATTTGTGAGCAATCATATTTACAATCTGTGCCATATTTTACCCAATATTAATGGATACTTTTGTGGTATCTTTATGTACCAAAAATTAGAAATGATTGCTCCACCCTAATATAGTAGAATTGGCAGAAAATTACTTCTTCTATTTCCGTACTCATCATACTGTTTGATGATAAGAAAAAAATGCGATGTGTTAAATAAGTTTCATACCTAAAAATAAAAATAAACCTTTTTGTCCACTCTTTATGCTTCATAATCTATGGTAATTAAAAAAAAACTGTGATTGGTCGCGCTTTTGTTGATTTCGATTGTTTTTTTTCAACAAAGGCGTTTATTTTTTTCACAAAATATTTTTCTACGGGCATAATGTGCAACAGAAACAAACAACCGGCCTATTGAATGCCAGGAAAATGAAAATATTTTGATTGAACAATATTTTTCGAAATGCTCGAATGTAGAAATGTAGTAAGTTGAATATGACAGTTTTTAAACAAACAAAATAATTCTGTTGGGCACACTTGCTTGAGTTAAAGTTAATAAATATGAATTAAAGTTAATTATGGATTAAATATCATCATGTCTCTCTCGTTCCTGGTATTTAATGGGGAGAAGGCAATTTCATCTTATCAAAGGGGTATGAAGATTTTGGCCTACCTACTTTCGCTAAATGTGTTTTTTCGCGTTCAGGAATATTTTTTTCAAAAATGGATAGCTAACATCAATACAAACAAAAAATAATCTTAGACAAAACCACGTAAAGAGTCACATTTCGAAGATATGAGCTGCTAAAGTTTTACCAATTTTATTATGTTGCAATATCTTAAATTGGTAAAACTTTAGCAGCTCATATCTTCGAAATGTGACTCTTTACGTGGTTTTGTCTAAGATTATTTTTTGTTTGTATTGATGTTAGCTATCCATTTTTGAAAAAAAATATTCGTGAACGCGAAAACACACATTTAGCGGACAGCAGGTCGGCCAGGCTTCATACAAAAATCTTCATATCCCTTTGATAAAATGAAATTGCCTGTGTTGACAAATGATTAGCTGTCACTTTTTGGTATTCATCAGATTTTTGTGTGTAAAATCTGCATCTAAAACATAATATTATTTCTTTCTACATTTTATAATATAGTTTCTATTAAAAAAATGAAAAACATGGGAAATTATTCCGGAAAGCGCTTGCGCTGTGTTTCGCCGAGTGAGTGAGTTTATCGGAGGCCCAATTCCCTTCCCTATCCTCCCCTATTCCCTTCCCTTCCCTACCCTTCCCTATTACCCCTTAAAAGGCCGGCAACGCACCGCAGCTCTTCAGATGCTGCGAGTGTCCATGGGCGACGGAAGTTACTTTCCATCAGGTGTTTCACTTCCCGTTTCCCGTTTGCTCGTTTGCCCCCTTATTTCATAAAAAAGTCGCTCTATTTTTCATAAAGGTTAATAGGGTTTTTAATTATTGGATGTTTAAAAATAAAATTGACAAATTGAAAATTATTGGCATTTCGATTCAGGTAGTTTTTTGTCTATTTCAAACGCTGGTTTATTTTAATTTGAATACTGTTTCAGGTTCATAAAGGTCGCTATCGTCAACTGATCTCTTTTCAATTTCCAACTACGGGCCTCGCCAATATAGGATTGGATAGATTTTGATCTGCCGAATAAATTGCTAACGGAAATAGGTGAAAATTAAAAGGATTTTTTTTGTACTGTTTTGGCAAATTTTAGGCACATGAATAAATTAAGAGAGGTAAATAAGGTATTTTGAGGGTAAAGAAAACACTGTGGACTATAATATCTTACGTTCACCTGAGGCGGATCACCTCCAAACTCTACATACTTTCATACCATATTTCTAATACAATAATGTCAATGCTTGTCATACGAGTATAACATAGACCTCATATACGTTGTACAGAGGGTGTCCAGCTAAGTCTCAATGTGTCTCATGTGAGAAAGGGGTTTTGGGGTTGTTTTTACCATTATTCGATAGAAAAATTGCGTGAATGTCACCGTTGGTGGGTGAGTTTTTTTTTACATTACTCACCTGTTCGCAGTCCCTATATTATGTACACCTCGGCACGTTTTGTAGGCTAGACATTAAATAGCTTGTGACTTTCTAACCGACCTCCAAAAAAAGAAGGCACACCGAATATAATCTATATATTCGGCGTGGATATTTTGAGCTTCAAGTAACATTAGATTCGTCTCTAATGTTGACAAATTTTACACAAAAGTTTTCAAGTAATTTCAAACATCGACAAAACACTTGACATCAAACCGTGCAACGCTAAAAACGTCGTCATCAAATCCGCCATTTTAATGACGTCACTAGGCCCGCCATTTTAATGACGTTCGAAATTCAAAACCGAGGACAGTTCGGTCAGTAGTTATCGGTCTCGAACTATCGCATTTTGCGACGCCATCGTTAAAATATCTGCCCGAATGCGGCGCTGAGCTAGAATCAGGTCAGCCGGGGCTGAATCTAGGGCTTATTGCGTTTTTTAACCGACTGCGGAGAGGCGGGGAGGGTGATGATTTTGATGATTTTGCAACTCTTTGTATAAGGCGGTCTAAGCTTGTGGGTACTTAAAAATGTCTGTACGTCCGTTAAGATGGACCGGTCATGTCTGTGTCTCATGACGTTGGGAAGTTTTTTTTTTTTATGAAATAAGGGGGCAAACGAGCAAACGGGTGGAAAGCAACTTCCGTCGCCCATGGACACTCGCAGCATGAGAAGAGCTGCAGGTGCGTTGCCGGCCTTTTAAGAGGAAATCGGGTAATAGGGGAGGGTAGGGATGGGACGCGAAGGGAATAGGAGAGGGTAGGAAAGGGAAAAGGGGAGGGTAGGGAAGGGAATAGGGTAGGGAATTGGGCCTCCGGTAAACTCACTCACTCGGCGAAACACAGCGCAAGCGCCGTTTCACGTCGGTTTTCTGTGA
Source organism: Aricia agestis (assembly GCF_905147365.1). Classification (NCBI taxonomy): domain Eukaryota; kingdom Metazoa; phylum Arthropoda; class Insecta; order Lepidoptera; family Lycaenidae; genus Aricia; species Aricia agestis. Next base: position 13,408,955 of record NC_056421.1, on the reverse strand, counting down.
GAACGTGGTATTTCTCCGGTCGAGCCGGCCCATTCGTGCCGAAGCATGGCTTTCCCGTGGGAGACATGTATATAATATAATATATAATAATAAGTTTTCTGTCTTTGCGCGATTTTAATGTATATTGAAATCTTTGAATCCCTAGAAAGTATGTCGGAAAATATACGGTTCTAGTCTATTTTATAGATTCCAGCAGAACAGAACAGAGTAGCGGGTGCCATCTAGTATGTAAACAATAATTTAAAAAAATCGTTTATTTCTGAATAGATTTGTAACAAATACTTTCAGAACGTTGACACTACTGGGACCTACCACCGGTCCGGGAACTATCCCGGCGAGAAGAACCAGCGTAAGAAACTCGCACAGGGTCCCACTTTTTACCAAAAAATTGCCTGAGCAACAATTTTTTAGGTTTTTAGCGCTTTTCTCTCTCTCCGCTTTTATTATGTTGCCGTCTTCGAGTAAAACAGAAAGTAATTACTTATTCAAATTGCACTTAAATGCATTCCCAACTGAAGAATACAGGTGGGGAAATGAAAAAATATTTGTCTAAATACCTTCAACGCTTCCCCCTTGTCTTGGCTTCCCTTTGTTGGAATTATTTCTGCTGACGGCGCGCGTGATAGATTGGTTCTGTACTTTGTTACTTTACCTTATTCTTTGCAAAGCTTTGTTGAATTGGATGTTTCTTTGATTGGTTTATTCTGTTACATTTATAAGAGAAAACTATAGTGAATATTGTAATCGTATTATGTGAAGATATATGATTAATTATATATTATAATAACGATTCTTACGAACGTATATTGTACAATGTACTATCGAGGAGTTGATTCCTAGGCAGATGGGGGACCTACGTGGGAGAGCCATGCTTCGGCACGAATGGGCCGGCTCGACCGGAGAAATACCACGTTCTCACAGAAAACCGGCGTGAAACAGCACTTGCGCTGTGTTTCGTCGAGTGAGTGAGTTTACCGGAGGCCCAATCCCCTACCCTATTCTCCTCTCTTCCCTCCCCTATTCCCTTCCATTCCTTATTATATTAACCTATTCCCTCTTAAAAGGCCGGCAACGCACTTGCAGCTCTTCTAATGCTCCGAGTGTCCATGGGCGACGGAAGTTGCTTTCCATCAGGTGACCCGTTTGCTCGTTTGCCCCCTTATTTCATAAAAAAAAAAAAAAAAAAAACGTAGTTTGGTCGCGTTAAGTCAAACCCAGCCGATAGATCACAAATCACAATTAACATTGAATTGACATGATCCGACCAAATGACGTTGGTCTGTGAACTGCCTAGGAATCAATTTCCTCTGTATATTAAAAATGCTTGTAAGCAAAATTATGAACATTACTAAACAATTACAAACGTCAGTGTGAAAGCACCTTTACGCATAAAGGCGCTTAACAATTGCCATTCAAAAACTGAAACAAACGCTTATTGCGATTTTATTATTCGTAAAGACAAAACGGGCGATTTTATTGAGTGGAGGTGATCTCTCCTTGACATTAGGTACCCCGAGGGGTGTCGGGGGTGCCGGGAGGTGCGGGGAGGTGGGGGGTACTTAAACGAGAAGCACGTGACGCGATCGCTAATGGTTGATTTGTCTTTTTTCCAGGGAAAGCTCTCAATAAATTTCCCTAAATTTTTTCCCTTAGAAGTTGAGCTTTTTGGGTTACCTGGTCATTTGTTCTTGGTTTGCCTCAGTTGGCGAAACAAAGTGCTCAATATGAGTCTATGCAAATAATAATATTTGAGACCCGGCAACATTGTTTTGCCTTAAACTTACTTAGAGCAAACACGGTCCAGCGTTTATTAAGGAGTTTGGCAACAAACACGAGAAAAAATACTAGATCTCCGTAATTTGTTTTTCCTCTATATTAATAAAATTAATATAATCGCGGGTTTTCCCGTCCCGGGCTTCGGGATAGTTCCCGGAGTTTGATTAGACAGTCAATAGGGGGTCCAATTTGGAAGTTTCAGCTCCCTGTTTAACTTTGAACCGTGTTGCCGGAACTCACGTCAAATACCTAGGAAGTGGAAAAATCCCGGATTTTTGGGGTAGGGTAGCGATGATTTTGAATTTAAAGGGATTTAATGATTTCTTTTGCAAATCCGAATATCGTCCATGTTTCGTTTTTTTTTTGCAGATGTTTTGGCTACTTCTTTTCTACTGTTTTGGCCAACACATCCCATCATGAGTGACGGATTAATTTTACTTAAACTAGCCTTTTAAAGTTTAAAATATTTCAAATTCAAATTCAAATTTATTTATTTGCATGAATGTACATAAAGTAAAGGTCTTAAAAGTAATAATATTAGCTCCATACATTCTGCCAGTAATGTGGCGTGCAAATATTCAATGTATTTCTAAATAGTATTTAATTTTAAGGAATGAATATAGAAATTAATATAATAATATATTAATATAGTCATGACAGTAACCTACGTTTAGTTCGCAATCCATTTTCTAAGTTAAAAAAAAATATCTATTGCCCAGGTTTTATACAAAAATTCTAAGGAGTAAGGTGCCAGAGCAAGGAACAGCAAATTTTTTTTCAACTTAGAATGTTGACAGCATACTAAAAATTTGTCTTGGAAAAACTAAAATACGAAAATGATAAAGATATCAGAGGGTATAATTATTTTTACATCCTATCAAATGTAAATCGGATAATAAATATCAATTCCTAATATCCACTAATAACGCTCTAGAGCAGAGAACAAAGGTCTAATGAGGACTTACCGTCTTGCCGAAAATGTAGAGACGCCATCTTTCGTGAAATGTATGGATATAGCTGGAAGAAGTAAACGAAAACAAACACGAACAAGAAATTAAATAAGTTTATAAAATAATATGGTAAAATAGACCCAAAGAAGTCAAAAGTCCTTCACCGATTCCATGGTATTTTAATTATATTATAATATTTATTTACATTTCAATACCAATAATTTTTTAATGTAATTATAGTGCAATCTATGAATTTTGGAACTCAATGATTACAGTAAACCAAGTATTTTGACAAAATAATATGCTTTCTTTTCTTATTTTTGATTTATTTTAACAATTTAATACATATATTAATTATTATTGTATTTTTAAAGACACTATTTACCCAAGAATAATTTCCACGTGTGCCTCCTAAATTGAAATGTATCTGTCCTCGAAAACACTACTACCGTTGTCACCCTACACGCCAGATTGATTGGCGTACGCGTAATACGATAGAATATGTATCACGGAACATCTTGGGGAAACATTAATTTCCGCCGGCGTAACGAGATCCCGTGAGCTCAGCCCTTTGATACCAGCCTATGTGACGGCGCTTAGACTATGTGACGGCTCTTAGCCTATGTGACGGTATGTTTACGTTAACGATCTGATATTTTGGGGGATAAATTATTGTGATATCGTTGAGATGGCGCTTGGCTGAGTGCATGTACTGTGATGTCGCTTAGCCTATATGACGGGCCTAAGCCTTGATTACACCTGCCGTGTACAGTGGCGAGACAGACAGTCAATCAAATTGGCCAAAAGCACTATCTCGCCTTACGCTGTGTTATCAAGCCCTATGTGATAGCGTGCGCCGCTTGCATACGGCGTTTATGTTTTTTTTAATGAAATAAGGGGGCAAACGAGCAAACGGGTCACCTGATGGAAAGCAACTTCCGTCGCCCATAGACACTCGCAGCATCAGAAGAGCTGCAGGTGCGTTGCCGGCCTTTTAAGAGGGAATAGGGTAATAGGAGAGGGTAGGGATGGGAAGGGAATACCCTCCCCGGTAGGGAAGGGAATAGGGTAGGGGATAGGGCCTCCGGTAAACTCACTCACTCGGCGAAACACAGCGCAAGCGATGTTGCCGTTCTGCGAGAACGTGGTATTTCTCCGGTCGAGCCGGCCCAATCGTGCCGAAGCATGGCTCTCCCACGTATAAATATGTCTTTTATTATGACTAAGCTAGATAAACAAAAATGCACATATAACAACAAAATAATACGTCTGTCCAATCTAAGCGACAAGGTGTATATTGTATAGTGTATAATCTTGTCTCTAATATAAAATTAAGCAGTACATAAGCTCTTTGAATTGTACCACATAGGCATTAGAAACCGAAATATAAACTAATGTGTTGTACGGGGAGAATTTAGCATAAGCGCGTTTCAGTGTTAATAGTTATAAGGATCTTGATCTATAGATCTCAAAGGACTAACAACCTATATTTCTTACTAATATTACAAACTGGCTAACCCGCCAAACGATGTTTCGCCACATACGTTATAATATTTTATGTAATCGTTATGATGATTCTAAAATTGACTTTTATTTAAAAAACGCACATCAAAAATCTTTATTTATTTAGAGTATTGTATTTATTACAGAAATAGAGAAGCCCCTCGTAGTATTAATAAATTATGCCATCGAAAAAACATTTTCATTAATTCAAACGTAGTCGTCAAAAGGCTTTAAATCAGTTTTTCCAGTATTTTAATGTACGAAGGTTATACGCGGAGTAAAAATAATTTGTGCAGATATTAAATAAATTAAAAAAAACTCCATCCATAAAAGGAATGGCTGGGAAAATATTTCTGCTCGACGACAAAAAGGCTTTCCGCAGCGGAAACCGGTGTTGCGGCTTTAAAGATACTGCACAGTCTGTGCCTTTACACAAATTGCATTTTCCATACATTTTTGTAAGCCTAGGATATATTTAGTAAGGCCAACAGCTGTACGCTACATCATAATTACTTCTGAACTTGCCAATATTAATTTTGAAACCAAATAAAAATGTGTGCAGTCGTGCAAGCGAATAAAATTTTATTTCAGTAAATCCATAACATATTAATTGCTTTCATAACAGAATATTTTGCTCGAAAGCATTTAAAATTCTCGTTCAATATTATTCGAACTTAACCGTCGAATGCCGATAAATAAAAATATCAGCGAAACGAATTACTCGGTTTTCTTCCCGAGCACCAAATATATTGAAAACAAACAAAAATAAACGACGAAATTCTCTGGAATCCTCAATATTGAATTATATCAAAAATTGCTGTGGCGAGTCGCATTTCGTTCTTATTTTAAACGTCGAGCCCGGGATTTTATCGGCCCCGGGATGTCGCGGGGAATGGACTCTGTTTCGTTAAAATTATGTACACCCTATTGATTTCTATGGACTCGATTTTGATTAATTTTTGTTGATTTTTCTAGCTTCTATCTGATTTTCGGCTATTCAAGATTTAAAGTAACAGCCGCCTTAGAAAAAATGGATTAATTAACTTCAATTTAAATAATAGTCTGACAGTTAGTAATTACTAAATACTATACCACAAACAGTTAACTAGACTAGCGTAAGAAACTAAACGAAGTCTAAATGTCGCAATCAGAAACATTGATAACTTTAGTTTTAAAATGATGATTTATTTATTTATTTATCATACATTCTTACAACTATTATTACAGATGTCCAATTCGATAACGTAGTAGATAGATTAACATAAACTCCATTTTCTCTCAAACTCTTCATTAAATTAAATAGTCATTAGATATCTCTGATTGCCGTTAGCAATGAGTAATCGCTACAGTTTCAAAATCAATTACCAAGTACAAAGCAATCGGCGTCGTGCCACAAAGTACTGGAAATGACGTCCATAAATATAAGGGCTCAAAGGACTCGTGTGGGGAGGGCTTTAAAGTTGAAATAACTTCCGGACAGGAAAATTGTAGTTATTGTGGTAGGTGAGTTATTGTGAATTGCTGGTAGGAGTAATGACATAGATTTGTTATTGAGACTTTATGTTTAAACTTTAAAGCCTTAATTATAAAACTAAAAAACTAGTATGGGGATATGCCAGCATGAATCGTAATTTGCCTATGTCCTTCCCTGTATCGACAAAAGCCATTAAAAGCAAAATCTCCACTAATACAAATATTATGATGCTTTCCATGTGATACTTTATAAAACTCTAATCTTTAAAGGAGAACTTCAAGAGTTTAGTCACTTTTAACAAGACCATCTCGTGTCTAAATCCAGGATGAGAGTGCAAAAATCCAGGTCAAAGTAACATTTTACAGGAGAATTTATGTGAATATTTCTAAGTATTTCTCATTTCAACAATTTTCTGCGTTATGATCGCGCGGAACGCCAGGCATCCGTCGTCGGACGTCCATAGATGTTATTGAGGGAGAAAATATTTAATAAAAACGATTTTCTTACGAGCTCCAGCGATTTTCCGGTGAACCTGATGATACTTGGAGCTTAAACTCTAACACAGGTGTTATAAGATTCGATTTTGATCGAAATCAGATTGAAAATTTAGCAGTTACAATCATAATTCATAAGTGTATACGGCGGCGAAGATGTAATAAAATTACGGTCTTGATTTTTGATTCAATGTTCGTGTAAATTTTTGGTGAAAAATTCTTAACAGACGATAATTATTATTTTCATCATCATTATCATTTTTTAAGAGTGAAATCTTAATTGAAATAATGAAAACATAATGCACGCACGAAACTTACTCACAGAAAATAATTAACTCTTACATTATATCTAACAGAATTCCTACATTTTAGTGTGAACATTATATGCACTTAAACGGGAATGCACAAAACGAGTCTGGTCAGGTCGACCTGCAATCAGTCCGACCGGAACGATCAGCCTTTACGTATATGAGGTTCATGAGATCCCTATCACACACATGTCTCTGTCACCCGCTCATTTGCCACCAAAACAAAACATATGATTACTGTCCCCGCGGTTGATAAAATCAACATATTTTACCCTGATTGTGTCTGTCAAAGCCGCCATTTTGTTCTTGACAAATGCCATAATCACCGTTTGATCATCGTGTGTTCCCAATTTTAAACTTTCGCATACAAAGTTTTAATAATGCTCGAAACTTTTGTGTGAAATTAATAGGATTGGTGCAAGATTCGAGTGGGAGCGTTCGAGGCCATTGTTATCGATATCGAACTGCAAAGATTGAATCTCAAACAATTTATTTACTTGCTTTTTAAATGTTGTGGTTGCTAGATATTAAAGTTGGAAATGAAATAGCTTCTTTTATTTCATTTCCAACTTTAATATCTAGAAACATTATAAATAAATATTATGTTGGCTGCTAAGAAATTATAGCTTTGAATATCTGTGATCTGAATCTCTAATGTCTATCTTAAACCATTTATCATATTGGATGAAGATTGCGCGGTGATCAGGCTGCTCATACATCCTGTCATCTATCTGGCAACATCAGTGCTATCCTAATCGGCAGCATGTACTTAGTTGTGCATTCGCATCGCCAGTAAATTGCCAGATATTTTTCAGTACATTCCCATGGTTTCTATTTATCTTAGACTTTTAACGCATCGGATGACGATTTCGCGGTATTTAGTTCACTAATACATCTGAATTGAACACCACGTCATTGTCGTTATAACGCTGTGAGTCAATCATTGGCAGATACCTTACCTTCCTAACCGCTTCCACCTGTACCTTGTTCGACGTCCACGACGAATAAGACGGGAGGTGTCAGCCCTCACGCGGCCGCGAGGGCCCGGCAAATGGCCTCCTTTGATAATTTATTATTGAAACCTCCGCTTCCATTCCTTCCCTTTGTAATATTGTCTCCGCTCGGCTTATTTGTTCCGATGTAATTTGTTAGATTTTTTTCTATATTTTTCTCCTCACCCAAAGTATTTATATTTAATGTCATCATTTATTTCGGATGGTAATGGAGGTTTTGTGTTATAATCTACAATTCAATGAATACTCTTCACGGCCGATGAGGTTCGGGGATTTTTTCAATTCTGATTTCTGTTTTAATTGCGTCATTTAAAAGTTTTCTCATTTTCGCGTGATGTTTATTATAGCGGATTTTGTTTTGTTTGCAGCATTAAATAAATTACCAGTTTCAAATAGGGTACAGCTCAAAACAATTTTCATGTTTTTAAAGTGTGTTAGAATATCGTCGGTAAGTATGTGACAATGTTGACAATCACAGGAAGACGAAAATACAACTTAAATACGGAATGGCAATTAAAAACTTACCTTTAATCTCCTTATGATGAAAAGATGGCCGAACAAATTAACAAGTAACGGCGGCGAAGCAATAAAACGATATTACTCCTCAGACGAATCTTAACGAACGTTTTCGCTGTAATTTTCTTTGATTAGTAAAAAGCCAAAATTACGCTTAATAGAATTCTCCGAGGCTGTATTTCACAAAGGCGGGCTTACCGGACGGTTGCATTTAATGGCTATAGAGAAGGCATAAACGACAGGCTAATGCCCACCCTGAAAGAAATAAACGTAAAAGTTAATCCTCCGAAAAAGTTTAATGAAAACATCACCTGCGACCCTTCCCTGTATATTTATGATGATTTAGATATACAACTACGTGGCGAAGGTATCGTGGAGGCATTCAGAGAAATAACGCCCCTAACGCGTAGGGGGTTAGATGTATAATTGCGTGTTGATTATGCGGGGTGCATAGGGAGGAAGGATACGCATCCGAAACCCGGAGGGGAGTTTAACAATAAGGCTCGTTTGATAAATTGCGATATTGTTGTTGCCCCAGAAACAGCCAAATAGCAGTGACCCGTGCACCTTTTGCGCGGCGTTGGCATTGTTCCCCGCTCGCGCCGGCTCGGGGGCCTCTTTATACTGGTTCGACATACGTGCAAATACTTTCATTGGCTGAATCCTCTTTTTGTAGTTTTCGCTCGTCGGATTGTTCGGAATGCACCGGAGCGATATTATGTCGGTTAATATTTTTTACTTCATCATACAATTGAATGTTTTGTGAAATGAAAAGTCGCTCCCTTGGCTCGTCGTTTTTCGACGATCAAAGTGGTTTTTCCGTTATTCCGATGGTTTAATCTTCATAATGGAAACAATGTTCGTCAATTTTTGAGTGGGCATTGAAAGTATATTGTGGATGTTGAGGCAAATATTTCCTATATTTTTTGGTACAGCGCGAGCATAATCCCGGAGGCATTATTTTTTGCTTTTGCTACGTGGAGGCAATTCTTTTCTGATAATTGGAAATAAATTGAATTTTTAAACGTGTTCCAATAATCATGGATTCAAAAATACTTTAAAATTGAATAGATATACTTGTTTATTAGGTCTTTTATGTTCATTATAAAATATTCTACTATTCTCTCCACTGACAACATGGTGGTCTCCGTAATTCTTTACAATGAACATTGCAATTTTCCAAGCTCATGTAATTGGGAATGTATTTGCATTAGCAATCGTGTGTGCACAACCAATAAGTACGGTCAGGGAGATAATCTAGTAATTTCAATCCGTACCGTGGTCACAGGCGAGCGCGGTCGTTAGTCGCGGTTTCATACCGATAAGTATGGTCTGCAGAGCTAATGTGTTGTATAAAGAATTATCCTAGAAATGAAAGGATCTATACAGTATACATCCAATGCTGCTATAATTTTGGTACAACTTGAAGGTTGATAAGCAAAACTGAATGAGACAATGCGTTGAAGTGTCTATCAATAACTGTAATGTCGTCTGATTGCGATTTACTAATTACGTTATTTTAAATAATTAGGTGTTAACAACAGCACGCTATTGGTAAGTCACTGATCTACCAAAAGCGTTTCCCCATCTTATGCTTTAGTCCTAAAAATGTAAAACTGCACTCTTCCTCTATATTACGATGATGCACGATTCCGATCGACTCAGCCTGCGTCAATCCGATCTGATCAATCGACCTCCCCGTATATGAGGGCCTTTAGTCTTGACAGTAACATTGGGTGCATCAAAGTATGTGGATATGTGGATGCTTACCACACAATATTAATGTCCACCTGTTCTGCTGTCCGTCCGTCAGATCGATAAAGTCACATGCGAGCATCATAATGTGTTTGACGCGGTCAATTCCAACGACTGCGGTGCGGCGCCCTCTGTCCACTACATACATTACAATTTACAGCCACACTAGTATTATTTTTATTTACAGTAGTGTCTATTTCTCTAATTGGTGCCTCAGCGGCTTAGGCGTGGCTCTCGACTCGGAGCTCGTGAGTTCGATTGCCGCGTCGTAACAATGTCAGTACCAAATACCAATCCTAGTTCGGGTTTGGACAATGAAGGCTCATTGTCTCACCAGAAAGATGATCTGTTGGTCTAAGCGATATGTTAAAAGTAGGCTCTGCTTCTCTTTCCTTAATTGAGTCGGTCATCAGCTGTACCAGTACAGTGGGTTATAAGAGTAAGGGGAGATTGAAAATCATTTTTCAATTGAATTCCATTTTCAGCTTAATTTCACTCGTAATTGATATAATTTGTTTAATAAACTCCACGTTATTAATGAAACAGGATACTGTTGTTAATGAAACAAGACACTGTTAAATTATGTAAAAAAATCTGAGCCGCAGTATACACTCGATACGGAAGTCCCACAAGTGGGATATTATACCGACCAGATTAGGTCTTCATTACTTTTTTTTATTAAAAATCGTTTAAACGTGAGTTTTTGATCAGAACCACATATTACTAAATGGTCACTACGGGACCTATCAGACAGAGAGCGTTCTACGTTCGCATTCTACGTTCGAGCGAGGGGTCAGTCACACAGGAGCAATTCTGATGCGGTCAGCGGGGCTAAAATGGTCGCTTTGAAGAATCATGATATGAATCATAATTTAATTTTTCTAAAATCGCAAAATGCAACTCTTATTGCAATTCATTTCTGTATTTTTGTACTGATTTGACATTTGTCAGTTTGACAGTTTTGACAATTCATTTGTTGAATTGATTGAGAGGAATTGCTAAATGTAACCATTTTAGCCCCGCTGAACGCCCCCTGTGTAATATCTATGGAACGTAATACAACTCAAAGAACGCAAAACTGATCTCTTGACCGCGTGACCGCCCTCTGTCTGATAGGTCCCTTGACCCTTACTAACTAGAACTCCAATAATTCTCGTTTTAAAAAACCCTTTTAAAATAACAAAATATATTTATTCAACTTCATTTTAAAACTATATAATTATGCAAATATACAGTAGTTAACATAATGATTAGTCACGTCAGACGCTACTAATGCCCACTGGCCACTAACAACTATCTATCACCCCACCTGCACAGGAAGTGTGCTTCGCTCGCTGCGCACGCGCCGGTAATGTTACCTATTATGCATATGGCTTTACTTTTTTTTACGATTAATAAACTTTTTTATGGAAACAAGGAAGTGGAACCATCTGGTGTCGATTCGTTGTCTATTAAAAATGAACTTAATAAGCCTTTTTTTATTATGAAATAAGGGGGCAAACGAGCAAACGGGTCACCTGATGGAAAGCAACTTCGCGTCGCCCATGGACACTCGCAGCATCAGAAGAGCTGCAGGTGCGTTGCCGGCCTTTTAAGAGGGAATAGGGTAATGAGTTTAGGGAAGGGAAGGGAATAGGGGAGGGTAGGGAAGGAAATAGGATAGGGGATTGGGCCTCCGGTAAACTTACTCACTCGGCGAAACACAGCGCAAGCGCTGTTTCACGCCGGTTTTCTGTGAGAACGTGGTATTTATCCGGTCTAGCCGGCCCATTCGTGCCGAAGCATGGCTCTCCCACGTATAAAATCCTATTAAAAAGTATTGTAATGTTATACAAAAGTGTGTCTATGGCTGGAAAGCGTTAATCTAGAACAATATATATATACATATATATATTTATTTTTTTCCTACAGGTTTTTTCCTTAGAAAATTACAAACATCGTTAATATGTACAAAAAAATTTACGCTAAAAAGAATACTTTCAATCTACAGTGTTAATTCAGAAGCGACACAAAGAAAATCACTTGGAGCGTAATCAAATTAACTGCGAATCTAATTACCTCACAAAGTGACTCCCCAAAAGAAAATGGAGTACAATTAAACTTTTTGCAACAAAAATCCATTTGATACAGACGATCAAAGTGGAGATATTAAAACTTCTGTTTGCGTCGTAAGAGGCTTCGATTAAGAGTGTAAGAGCCAGCGACAGTAAGGCTTTCGTCATTTTATAAAAGCTGAAAATTTACTAGTTAAATATGACCCCTATAAGACATTTTCGACAGTTGCTTCTCACTGCCAGACACCTAAAATATTAGACTTTGAAGTGGTCTGGCAGTGAAAATCAGTAGTCATAAGTGACCGGCAGTGGAAGACGATATCTCTTCAGTTATCCCGAAGAAAATGGGATAAACAAAGAGCTTTATAATTTATCTAACGTTAGGTAGACCTTCAGAACTGGTCTAAAGTAATCGCGACCTGAACTCCATAGTTACTACTTACTAGTCATTCTTAATTTCTTACCTCTATAGGAGTCATATACAGGTAAACTTTCAGCTTTACTGAAATGACGAAAGTCTAGCTTTCGCTGGCTCTTGGACCAAGAGGAATGATCAATTAAAACAAGTCCAAACTCAGCCTCAGTCTCGGTAATGGACAACTTTGTATTAATCAAACGATCGGGGGCGCAGTGACGCTCCTTGCGTAAGTACAGAAAGAGGCAGTTATAATCATTCTGAAATTGATCGTTTTGTAGATTATTACACAATAAATTAATAATGAACGGACTCGCGCTTGTGGAACTTTAATAAAAAAACCCCCGCCAAACAACTTTAAAAAGTAATGAAATAATATATTTTACTGACTTTAAGTTTAAATAATTCCTAAGTGTAAAGTGATATTTTAGTCCATAATTGTTGTCACGGTGTGTCGGGGGACCGCCAACAGTGTCTTTTACATCTTGTATCGCCATGTCACTGATTGTCTCGATACTATAATGTTTTGTGAAATCAAACATCTACATTAGCGGTCCCCCGACACACCTTGACAACAATTATGGACTAAAATATCACTTCACACTTAGGAATGTCCTTTTGGATGAGGCCGTCACGCGTCAATATGAGTCCAAACATGAAACCTCCACTTTGGGTTCATATGGAGCTCGGCTCCTATAGAAACCAGGTGATGCTGCAGCAGCAGCATAAAAAAAATTTTTGGTTATCTACGTCTTACTAGTTGTCGCAATTCAAATGAGCCCAAACACGAAACTGTTGCTCTAAGTTGGTGAGGAGTTGGGTATCCTATTGATTACCAGGTGATGCTGCAGCACCAGGTCAACTTTCCATTAATGTGTAAATATTCATAAATGTCACGAACTAGAATGCAATAAAGCCAACCAAACGACTGCAAGTTGCTAATCGGCCCTCCACGAACCAGATGAACCGCGATTTTTCAGCACGGAGCAGGCTGATGATGATAAACTATAGCTAAGAACACTTTCAATGAAGTCAGCTTTCAAACAAAAAAAAACTAGATCAAAATCGGTCCACCCGCTTGGATGCTACGATGCCACAGACAGACAGACAGACAGACAGACACGTCAAACTTATAACACCCCTTTTTTGTCGGGGGTTAAAAATGATTAGTAACTTAAACGAAACATGTAGGCACCTTTGCAAATCCTTCATCATGATTTCACGAGTCTAATAAACCTGTTAAGCTCAAATTCTATTAGGCGTTTAGCAGTTTAGTATGCCTGGTTAATACATTATATATATGTACTGTATATCGAATCACATCTCTGCTTCTAGCTTCTAGGTACAATGTGGCACGTTCAAATGGTAACGCCTTGACAATACAATGGTTTGATAAATACTCAATAAAAAGCTAGTATAACTCTCAATCGATAGTTAGACTTATTTCTCAAAAGGAGAATTGTTACACCAAACAACATCGCTTCCAGTATTTCATCTATTTTATGTTACGGGTCAAGTTAAAGTTATATTATTTAAGTTAGTCGCCAGTTGTGACGATCCGTAAATTTCGGACACCGTCAATGTTTAGCCACAGAGAAGTGGGTCATTGTTTGAATCTATTTGAGGAATTCGGAGGAGAGAGGATTAACGAAGAAGAACAGTAATATATTTAAGAAAGAGACAAAATGTCTTGTTTGCTTTTATTTTCATTCGGTTCAGAATGGCGGCAGTTCAATTTGATGAGATGACAAATAAGTATGTGACTTACGGCCGTTCCCAATATTTGATCTATCTCTGGTTTTGCCCTACTAGAGATAGTAATAGCTCACAATTGACATAAAATATATGTCTCTAATGTCTAATGTGAGTTATTCCTATGTCTAGTAGGGCAAAACCAGAGATAGATCAAATATTGGGAAAGGCCCTTACTCGATAAGCACACATTTAATCAAAATCACTTTAACCGCTTTAGAGGAGTTTGTTGTTATGCTGGTACTACCTATATTTAAATCTGTATATATAAAACTCAAAGGTGACTGACTGATTGACATAGTGATCTATCAACGCACAGCCCAAACCACTGGACGGATCGGGCTGAAATTTGGCATGCAGGTAGATGTTATAACGTAGGCATCCGCTAAGAAAGGATTTTGATAAATTCCAACCCCAAGGGGTTCAAATAGGGGATGAAAGTTTGTATATAATAATACTTCTTAACGCGAGCGAAGCCGCGGGCAAAAGCTCGTATTATTATAATTATAATTAGTATGCCTGCCATTAATCCTACTCTTCATATAAAGGATGCAGTCTTAAAAATCCCTCTAAATGTCTGGCTTTTAAACCCCGAGTAACTTGAAGTAACTGCGACATCACCTTACCCGTGTCGACACGACCATTATACCCGGAGCTCCCAATCAAAAGGTGGGTGAATCCGCGCCAAAGACACCTATAATAAAAGTTAAAGACCCCACGTAATTACGGCCTGAAATACGAGCGCACGCGGAAATACTAGATAATGTGGTGACCCAGAATTGGGGACAGATATACATAGCTAGATGGCGACCGCCGACGTGGAAATTCGATTTTGCACGGGAACCGTACTTCTTTCTGGGGTAAAATTATCCCATGTCCTTTCCCGGGATGCATTACTCCATTTTCAGCGAAATCGGTTTAGCGGTTTGGGCGTAACGAGGAATCAGACAGAGTATGATATAATATTAGTATAGATACGTTCATATCTATACTAATATTATAAAGCGGAAGAGTTTGTTTGTTTGTTTGTTTGAACGAGCAAATCTCAAGAATTACTGGGGGCCGATTTGATAAATTCTTTCAGTGGAAGTTTATCGAGGAAATTTATCGTTCCTCGATATATATAGGCTATATTTTATCACGCTAAGACTAATAGGAGCGAAGAAATAGAGGAAAATGTGGAAAAAACGGGGAAAATTATTTGAAAGGGCTTATCTAACGAACGGGCAATTTTTTTGTTATTTGGCACAGATAAGAAGTAGACCACGTGAAAGATCATAGGCTTTTTTCTGTGGACTAATAATAATTTGTCTGTGAAATATCTAATTTACGCGGGCGAAGCCGCGCGGAACTAGTTTATAATATTAGTATGGATAGTATAAGACAGATAGATATTATAGATCCAGATAGATTTATTTACAGCTTTTAAAATAGGCTCATGTAGTTGGTTTGACAATGATTGTTTTTGCATGGTACCATCTATCGGGTATATTTTAATCACTTAAATGTGTCTACACTTAAACTGGGGCCTTACTCCCGAAACTGATATCGATTTCGATTTTCGATTTCAACGGTTTTTTGACATTTTTTAGACACATTCTAGATGTCTAAAGTGTTAAAAACCGTTGAAATCGAAAATCGAAATCGATATCAGTTTCGGGAGTAAGCCCCCTGGTTATAAAATAACTAGATGGAATAGATGGAGATAAAATATGTTTTATGTCCGAAAAAATTAACGATTGAAACACGTCCACCTAATTGCGTCTTCTTTGGAGCAATGGCCGAATACCCAATTTTCTTCTTACCTCAAAATCATCTCTGGATACGCACCTGCAGCTCTTCTGATGTTGCGAGTGTCCATGGGCGACGGTAGTTGCTTACCATCAGGTGACCCGTTTGCTCGTTTGCCCCCTTATTTAATAAAAAAAAAAATCAGGTCAAGTCCTACTTTCTCCTAAAGATTCAAAAGCGTCTGGTAAATCATTATTCGTTATGTTAGCGATTGCTAATGTATTTACCGTTTCAAATCAATTCTGAGCTCTGAAATATATCGAAAACCATTGGGAATCTATCCATTATAGGCGATAACTGACAATACGCAATCGGCTTTCTTTTATTATTTAGATAAGATTAGATAGAATCGTTTGTTTGTTTGTTAATAATAGCGCTTCTACAATCTACCTATCTACAAATTAGGCAATTGAGGTTAAACAAGGCTGAAATCTTATTTTGGCCAATTCCACGACAAATATCGTTTTCGGCCTGGCTTTTCCTCGAATATCCGTTTCGTCCGTTTTCGTCGAAACTTCTGGAAATTAACCGTCGGGATAACTCACCCGGATTATCTTTATTTATCTCCCGCCCCCTGTATCTTTGTAATTGCTTTTTTTATTAATCGCCTAATCGACTGGTATATTGCGTTACTTTAAACTTTGAGGATTTGATTTATTTTTTTAATGAAATAAGGGGCAAACGAGCAAACGGGTCACCTGATGGAAAGCAACTGCCGTCGCCCATGGACACTCACAGCATCAGAAGAGCTGAAGGTGCGTTGCCGGCCTTTTAAGAGGGAATAGGGTAGTAGGAGAGGGTAGGGATGGGAAGGGGAGGAAAGGGAATAGGGGAGGGTAGGGAAGGGAATAGGGTAGGGGATTGGGCCTCCGGTAAACTCACTCACTCGGCGAAACACAGCGCAAGCGCTGTTTCACGCCGGTTTTCTGTGAGAACGTGGTATTTCTCCGGTCGAACCGGCCCATTCGTGCCGAAGCATGGCTCTCCCACGTTCATGGTTATTTCTCGCTGTCTAAGCGAAATTGTTTTCCGACTGCGCTAGAAGCAAGGAAGATTTGGATGTACGCAACTTTGTTCGTGCAGATAACTGTATGTTTCGCGGTCTATAGTACTATCAGACAAGTTTATTCCTAGGCAGATGGGGGACCTACGTAGTTTGGTCGCGTTACGTCAAACCCGGCCGACAGATCACAATTATTAACATTGAATTAAAATTGATCCGACCAAGTGACGTTGGTCTGTCTACCGCCTAGGAATCAATTTCCTCAATGGTACATTTTGTCCCTGTAATTAATATTTTATATCTGAGGCTAAAAGTAGGTGTGTCCATATCGAATTTCTTCCTAATTCCTAAAATAATTTCAGCGATCTAAGAGTGAAGAGATGAAGAGGAAAGCTTAATAGATGTGTATTTTTGAAGCGCGAAGCTTCGGAAAGACTTCCTTCTAAAATAGCAATATTTAGTGAAGTTTGTTGTGATAAAGTAAACTATCTGTGCTATTAGCAAGACCAAAGGCCCTTCGTCAGTTAACTAAAAGGGCCAGACAACAAAGGCACGAGACAGCGAAATGGCGGAACTTTAAAGTCAAACTTTAAATAGTTTGGAACTATTTAAAATTGGACTTTAAAGGAATTACCTTCAGCTATAAACTTTTCACTTAGCTCCATTCAAATTGAATTCATTTTGGAGTTTGAAACTATTTGCGACTTCACATATTTTTGCCGCGACGAAAGATTCTCATAATGGAACCTCAAGCCTGGCATGTAAAGTCTGTTAACTTCTAAACCAAAAAGCGGAGTGTTATTAAAATTGACGTCTGGTGTAGTGTATTGATAAATAAAGATGGACACGCCTACACTGAGTAGTGGGACTGGAGGGGATGGAGATGGGGAAGGAAAGCTGTCGCCTATCAGGCACTTGTTCACCAGCCGTCGCCAGAGTAGTACAGTGTTCAGTTATTCAGTAATCTGTGCTTAAGAGGATTCCACACCGCCCTTTTTTCCATACAAACGTTGTCCCCTGTTTCCTCCCTGGATAATGCTAGTAGAGTTATAATTTTTTTCCTGAATATCTACGGCCACTAATACAATGTCCCTATGTTTTCTTTTTTTTCATAATTTAATTATTAAATAAGATATGAACGTTCAAAAACCCAAAAAAATGGCCAGATTTTCCACTGTGTTCAAACGTCCAGAAAACAGATTTGGATAGATTATACAAAAAAAGCAAAACATAGGAACACAGCTCAAGCCTTTTTTTAATCTTTAATGAAAAAAGTACTTAAATCGGTTAAGTTTTGGAGAAGGAATCAGGGGACAACGAATCGTTGATTTTCTGAATTTTCTGCAGTTGTCTCTATCGCGTTCTGCGGTATAGGCTTGAGGTAAGGGAGACAGCTATAGATATTACACGTACTTTTTTTTTCATTTCTCTAGCTGCTGTGGTATGCTCTTAATTCACTCGCCCAGTCATTGTACATATTCATATCCTTTATTTCCAAGAAATTGTCATTTACAATGATACTGTACATCTAGGATAGCAGACATTTTTCTGATTCATTTTTAAACTAGATGATGCCTGCCATTGCGCCGAAATTCGATTAGCCCGTGGAAAACGTACAATGTACTATCAGAGAAGTTGATTCCTAGGCAGATGGCGGACCTAAATACCTAATTTGGTCGCGTTAAGTCAGACCCATCCAATCGATCACAGTTAATATTGAATTGACATAAGCCGACCAATTAACGTAGGTCCGTCAACTGCCTAGGAATAAATTTCCTCGATGGTACCTCAATTTCATAAGTGTTTTAGTCTGTCAGTTACCTTATCACGCCCAAACCGGTGAACCGATTTCCCTGAAACTTGTGGCCCTAAAAAGGCTATAGGAAAATGTACGGTTCCCGCCCTATAAACTCGTTTTGGCGCAACGGAGTTGTGGGCGACATCTAGTCCATACTTCCATATCCATACTAATATTATAAATGCGAAAGTGTGTCTGTCTGTCTGTCTGTCTGTTACCTCTTCACGCCCAAACCGCTGAACCGATTTTGCTGGAATTTGGCATGGAAATACTTTGAGTCCCGGGAAAGGACATAGGACACTTTTTGTCCCGGAAACATGTACGGTTCCTGCGCGATAAACGAATTTTGGCGCAACAGAGTTGCGGGCGTCATCTAGTTTAGTATGCGTGTTTTGTCTGTCAGTTACCTCTTCACGCCCAAACTGCTGAACCGATTTTACTGAAACTTAGTATCGAGTGCCGGGAAAGGAGATATGATACTTTTTATATCCAGTAAAAATATACGGTTCCCGCGCGATATACTCGTTTTGGCGCAACGGAGTTACTGCTGTCATCTTGTTGTTACTACTTACTAGTACTTGCTATGCTTTTTCAAATGACAATTACAGAAGCAATATCTGCTAACAGCGCATTACCGCAAGAGCTATGTAATTGCACGT
This sequence comes from Aricia agestis, assembly GCF_905147365.1. Classification (NCBI taxonomy): domain Eukaryota; kingdom Metazoa; phylum Arthropoda; class Insecta; order Lepidoptera; family Lycaenidae; genus Aricia; species Aricia agestis. Next base: position 13,389,694 of record NC_056421.1, on the reverse strand, counting down.
GATAAGATGGTGAGATAGTGTAATTGGTCAGATATGTGGACGATGGATGGATAGATAATTGGTAAACCTAGATACGAAAGTTGGTGATATTGATTGGTGAGATGCGTGGACAATGGATAGTGGACGCTGAAGGAGCAAAATTTTTTTCATAATTTTCCAATAGCAAGTGCCCCGGCGTCATGTCCATAAAAAAATACCAAATAATACCATAAAAGTTACTCTTTCAGCGCTGCTACTCACAGTGAACTTATACAGGGGACTCATACACATCCTAACAGGAAACAACCTTGTTTTATCTTTCGATTTTGCTTGTTATATCCTGTTACCTTTTGGGTGGAAGCCAAACGAGCGTAATTTGTGAGTCGTGAGTCGCAGAATTTCTGCCGCGTGAATATCTTTTCATACAAATCATGACTCACAAAAAGCTGGAGAGCCATGCTTCGGCACGAATGGGCCGGCTCGACCGGAGAAATACCACGTTCTCACAGAAAACCGGTGTGAAACAGCGCTTGCGCTGTGTTTCGCCGAGTGAGTGAGTTTACCGGAGGCCCAATCCCCTACCCTATTTAGGTTTAAAGATTCTTTATTTCTCAAAAGATTACAAAATCGCTTACGAGAAATACATTTTGTGACTTACAACTAATTAACAATTTACATGTGCAGCGAGTTCATTTAAATTACAACACAAAGATTACACATAATAAGACTGATAGAAGACTACCCACATTTTTTTGTTTTACCAAATATAATATAATAGATATTCAGTATAGCAACATTACAATAAATAATAACATTATGTTACTTGTTAGAATGAAAAGGTAAGATTTAAAATATTTTCTTTTGACAATATTTACATTTCATAATGCTTATTTTAATACATGTTTTATTATATTACAGTAATGTGTGAGTTTTTTAACATCATAAGAAGTGCGTGTCTGTGTCTCATATTATTGTCAGTGAGTACGTATGTATGTGTGTATGTGGTGTGTGTGTGTGTGTTTGTTTAGAAATAGAAAATTAGTTATTTAGACCCTATTAAATGATTAATTAACAAAGACTTAAAGTTTTTTAAACTTTTACAGTCTTTGATATTTTGTGGCAGTGAATTATATATTTTAGCGCCTTCAAAAAGTATAGTTCGCTTTCCAAGATCAGATTTAACGCTTTCAACATATAAGTTATTTGCTCTTCTAAGATTACGCTTGTTAATATCTATATTTCTTTTAAATGCTATTTGTGATCGAGTATTATTATTTAATATTTTATAAATGAAAATGCATGTATTTAATTTATATAGGTCAGATATATTTAGTAATTTAGTTTTTAGGGTTCCGTACCTCAAAAGGAAAAAACGGAACCCTTATAGGATCACTTTGTTGTCCGTCTGTCCGTCCGTCCGTCTGTCAAGACCCTTTTTCTCAGGAACGCGTGGAGGTATGAAGCTGAAATTTATATCAATTACTCAGGTCTACTGTCCCTTGAAGCTGTGAAAAAATCAAACTTCTAAGCCAACGCAATCAAAAGATACAGCCGTTTATGCCGCAAATTTTCGACACTTGCAAGGGAATCAAAACCTACAGGGTGCTTCCCGTGAACTCAGAATCTTGAAATTTGGTACGAAGCAACGTCTTATAGCATAGATAAAGGAAAAATTACGAAAACCATAAATTTTTAGTTACATCACATAATATATTTTTTTTTAATAATTTTAAACTTACTACCCATTTCCTCATAAACGCGTAGAGGTATTAAATTGAAATTCATACCAAATACAGGTCTATAATACCTTTAAGCTGTCGGAACCCTCGGTGCGCGAGTCCGACTCGCACTTGGCCGGTTTTTTTTTATATATTATGTTAGATGATGTTCTATAATCGAATTTAAATAATGTTTTAATTATTTTATTTTGTGCTATTTGTATTTTACTAATTATTGTTTTATGTGCAGATCCCCACACCTCAATCAGATAATTTAGCTGCGATTTTACTAAAGAATTATAAATTAAATACCTAATGTTATATGGTAGACTACCTGCCATACTTTTAATGCATCCTAATAATGATATTAATTTTGAAGCTATTTTATCTAGGTGTGGTTTCCATGACACCTTTTCATCGAGTACTATACCTAAATACTTTTCAGAACTAACTCTCTTTATTTCTCTGCCATTAATATTGAGTGGCTGATATTCCTCAATCTGCTTATTTTTTGATTTAAAGATTATATAATTTGTTTTATCTGTGTTAATTGTAAGTAAATTTTCCTCAAACCACTTTTGTAGTAAATTGAGATCATTTTGTATATCATTCATAATTTCAATAATGTTATTACCAAAGTAAAAAAGACACGTATCGTCAGCATATAAAGTAATTTGTCCTTTTAAAGGTAGTTTGTGTATTGAATTTACATATATTAGGAATAGTAGGGGACCTAAAATAGATCCTTGCGGGACGCCATATTTGATGGTTTTTGGACTACTGATAGATTCACCGATTTTTATTTCTATTTCCTTCCCTACTCTCCCCTATTCCCTTCCCTTCCCATCCCTACCCTCCCCTATTACCCTATTCCCTCTTAAAAGGCCGGCAACGCACCCGCAGCTCTTCTGATGCTGCGAGTGTCCATGGGCGACGGAAGTTGCTTTCCATCAGGTGACCCGTTTGCTCGTTTGCCCCCTTATTTCATAAAAAAAAAACGCTCGTGTGAATCAAACAGGACTTTTGTATGAAACTGAATGCAGCAGAATTTCTGCCAGCCGAAATTCTGCGACTCACAACTCACAAGTTACGCTCGTTTGGCTTAGCCCTTATAATTATTGGTAAAACTACTAAATTACACAAAAAAACCCAAATCGGCCTACATAGGCATAGGCAGCCTCCTACTCACATAAAGAGTGCTCTTGTGTGCAACGCACACTTGGGCATTATAAAATCCCTGTCACCGAAGCCAGTGTGGGAGGCATTATTTAATCGATAAAGCTACGTAAGAATGTATGGTTCAAATAAGAGTCGACATAGAATTTCACATTTTTAAAGTGTATTTTTATGATTCGCCTCGTGGATTCAAGCTTAAATCCTATTTTTATACTTAGAAACTCGTGTAAAAATAAAAGTAATATGAAGTAAAAGCAATATTATAAGTAAAGTTCATATTTGTGTGGCTTCTGCATTTCTTGGCAAAATAAGAAATAGCTATGTCCACACTATGCACTTTCATCTTCAATTTTCGTCATCTTCTGGCATTCAACTTTTGTTTTAGCGCATTCAGTACTTATATGCGTCAACAAACGCAACGCCAACACTGTCATTTTTGTTCAGTTGCAGTGTCTGTCATATTATTGTAACATGTGCGACGAGAACATTTTACTGGGTAGAATATGTGCGACTTATTTGGTCATGATAAATTCCAGAAAAAAAGAACCAAGCGAAAGTTTTGAATACGGTCAAAGCGCATGCGTCGCGGGCATGCCTCACGTGCGCTGTTGACTGCGGTATAACTCATGCTTGATGAACAAAAAAGCCACAGTGTGGACATAGCTAATGGGAGTGCCGGCAGAAGTGAAACCGAAACAACAGGTCAGGCATACATTTTCTGCATACTTAACATATACCTAACTTACACTCCTGCGCAGCGCCGGCGGTCTACTCTTCCTCCGTCTGACAAATTTTCGATCAGGTCACGAGTCCTGACTGCTGACGCGAGATAAACATTTTTACCCATCCTGCACAACGAATTCATAACGTATTTAAGTTAAAGTAATAATGAGGTTTCACATCAAAGTTTAAGTACCCTCTTTTATCTTTATTCCCATACATATTAATCCTGCGCACGCGCCGCGCACACACGCGCGAAGCTCATTTCCATATCAGCGCTCGACCGGGACGGACGTGTGGCGCGCTCCGCATTAACATACAATGCTCGCTAATCGTTACATATTAACTAGCGGTAATTAGAATTCATTAATATTTATTAAGTACTCTTATGTTGTTTGCTAATTTTGTTGCGAAAGTTTGACCTTTATGTCTCGATGACAGTTCGTCTGACTTTCTGTCTGTTGTCTCTCTGTATGTTATCTTTTTATTCTTGAACCACTGAACTGATTTTAATAAAATTATATATGGAGATACTTTGAGAGAGGACGTAGGACGATGTTTATTACGAAGCGTAAAGTTGACACGCGACAAAATTTCTTCGCATCTAAATTATTGTAGGCAATGTTTAGTAATAAATTAGAGAGATAACTATGAGTTTAATTTGTTTATGTCTCAGACCGCGCCCGTTGCGGCCGTTAGTTCTTTCAAGTTTTATTTTCTTTCAAGTTTTATTTTTTCTCTCTTTACCCCAATAATTAGACACGGAGATAATATTAAAAAGCGTCTGCGGCCGTTAGAAGTTTGCTCGGACAGTGAGATGAGCAGGTAATTAGGCTGGTTCCGCAAAAACCACACGTACATGTGGAGGTAGAAAAATAGGGAAGTTTTCTGCTATATAAAGACACCATCGAAGTACGATAAAAAGGAAACAAAACTCTCTTACTCGTTACACCTACCGTTAATTTTTTTACCGTAATTTTTTTTTTTACCGTAATTTGTTTATCGTGCGATACTTAGTATGGCACGATAAACAAATATTATGGCGGTGAGCCTCTACTCGACTAGGTTTTGTTCGTACGTAATGTTTGAAAATATATCGACAAAAGCTTATCTATTTGAGTAAATATGTATAATACAGTACTAGGTTTTGTCCATGCATTTTCTTTGAAAATATCAAGGCAAAAAGCTAATCCACTTGAGTCAATTTTTTTACTGAAATAGAATAGGTATTGTCGAGTAATATGCATGAACAAAAGCTCATCTATTAGAGTCTGGCTCGTGACTCAAATGGTATAGCCTTTGTAAATACGCAGCCGGGGGTCGCGGGTTTGAATCCCGCCGATGGAATAAAAAGTTTTCAAAGTTCCTGGGTCATGGATGTGTATTAAATATGTGTATCATATAATAAAAATCATATATGTATAGTATAAAAGTATTAAATATATTTCCGTTGCCTGACCTGTAACACAAGTCCTTTAGGTACTTACCACGGGGCCAGATTGACGTGGTGTGAAGCGTCCATAGATATTATTATTATTATTTATCACAGTCATCATTTTATTCTTCACTTGATTGTATATTTTAATTAAATATAAATTCAAATATTGTTGAAATATTTCAACTGGCCCAATTATTTTCGCCGGCGGTGTACACACGGAGTTTTTTTCTCTTATCCTACGTTTAGCGGTAACGAGATGAAAGTTGTGTCGGCTCGTTAGCGGACTACGTTTCCGACTCGGCCGGTCGACTGGACGGCCGACATTTTATTAGATTCCGATAGGACTAGGCCGATCGTTATAGTCTGCGTGTGCATTCGATATAGATGAAACAACTAGTCCTTAGTATACTTTGTATATTGTGTGCTATATTGGTAGAGATCAAATAAAGCCTGTTTGCCAGTTGCCATTACCATTACAAAATTTCGTCCATTTATATTCAGAAATCCAGAACTCGTCAAGAGTGAATGCATGGACGGACAGAGCGAAATTGTAATAGCTTGTTGATGTACGAACTACGAAACCCTAAAAAAGGAAGATAAAAATTAAAATGCATGCATTGATTAAAGTACATGATTAAAACTTACCTCTGCAGCTTTATTTTACAATTTTGTTGCGCTGAAATTCGCTTTAACTTAAATAGTAACTACGGATTAAAGATTCAGCAGTAAAAAACGTCCTTTACTTTTGGACCCGATAAAAACTATTCCACTTCCTTTTTCGGTACTCCACCTAAATCGGTAAAGCCAGAAAGAAAGAGAGATGGACATTGGACATTAGGTATGGATCCCTATTTAAAGAAGAGTGAAGACCTAAGTCTTTACCGACTTATTTTACACCTTCTAATAAACGCTAAGATAGTTAAAAATTAACCACACAACACATTACCGCTAACACCGCATTATCCTCTCGGTCAAGTGGGGTTCAAGCATCCCTCGTAGTTTAAACACACGTACCTTTTGCCGGTGCTCGTGTGCCACGAGAGGCCTCGACCTCGGCTCACCTCGGCTTAAACAAGGACACGTTATGAACGGAAAAGTGTCCGGAAAAATTACATTTTCCCAACGCAAAATCTTTCGGATACTGTTCGTTTTGCTGTACTAAAATCTATAGGTATATATAAAACTCAAAGGTGACTGACTGATTGACATAGTGATCTATCAACGCACAACCCAAACCACTGGACGGATCGGGCTGAAATTTGGCATGCAGGTAGGTGTTATGACGCAGGCATCCGCTAGGAAAAGATTTTAAAAAATTCTCCCCCTAAGGGGGTAAAATAGGGGATGAAAGTTTTTATAATATAGTAATACTTCTTAACGCGAGCGAAGCCGCTTGCAAAAGCTCATGTAAATATATAAGGACTGTGTGTGTATGTGTGTCAAAACAGCTTTATAGCCATGACCATAAGATGACAGATTACAAACTCCCTCCAAAGCTATTGTAAAAGGATAAAATCACATCCCAATATATTGGCAAAAAAATTATGAAAACTCTACCAAACCAAACATTCAAAAGATTAAAAAGACGAGCCATACATGATGCGTGCCATACATGCCTTCAAAGAAGAAATTCAAAATGACTAGTTCGATGACTAAGAATATTTAATTTACAAATAATGAAAAGTATATGAATTTCCTTGTAATTTTTAACAGCTTTGTCATTGCATTGTACTCGTTCCGCAAATACATCGGTGACGAAATGTAACCTATGTCTTAACCTCGTGGATGCAATGCAAACTGCAAGAAATCCGTCTTAAGTCAGTACTTAACGTTGCGACTAAGTACCTAGCTATCAATTGCTCATGCTAAGCTATAGACTCTTTAGTCTATAGCAGGGGTCACCAAATGGCGGACCGCGATCCGGATGCGGACCGCCGACCCATTGTGTGTTAAAAATTAATTTCGGTCTCGACATACTACTGATGAACATGTAGCAACAAAAATTTACAATTTTCTCATTGATACAAATATCTTTTTAATTTCCGTAATTACATTTGTTTAATTTTTTTTTAATGTGCGGACTTCGAAGGTTATTTTATATCTTAAAACGGACCCCGAGCGAAACTAATTGGTAACCACTGGTCTATAGTCTTAAAGTAAGAATAAATAAAATATCGAACGTTATTATTTATTCGACCGTACTAGCCATCTTATTAACTGAATAAAACAAGTGGCTTTGTCCCCCTTACACGGGGGGGTTGATGCCCCCCTCCCCCACCGGAGACCCACTATTCGTTTGAACTTTCCTCCAATTCAGTAAGTTTCTTTAATGTTATTAGAAGTAAGGAATCGTGTACAAAGTTGAAAAAGTGCCATCGTTAGAAAACTTCAAGAAAATAAATACACTTTGTTTTGTTTGTTATTTTTTTTCACGTGAAAAGCGAGGATTTTTATGTACACCTTTTTTCTGGTTTTTATTTAGTTACAGAAGCCCTAATGCGTCTTTGTTCTAACGCCTCCGTGGTTGATGGTTCATTGGTTTAGAGTTTAGACTTTAGAACGTGGCTCTTGACTCGGAGGTCGTGGATTCGATATTTCGCTTGGAATAAAATAAATATAAAATAAAATATGGGTATCATATACACTTTTTGAAAGTCGAACTAAGAAACTACGTTGCCTACCACCGGTTCGGGAACTACCCCGCCGAGTAGAACCGGCGTAAGAAACTCGCACGGGGCCATTTTTTACTAAAAAAATGGAAAATTACAATGTTATGGCTTATAGCTATGTAACAAAAATAAAAGAAAAGTAACCTGCATGGAGCCACCCTATCCCCAAGGTGTGCTGTCCTCGATGAAATCATTGACTTTATAATACGCTTTAGCACACAAACGTTCTTTAACTGATTTTTTAAATTTGTTTAAAGGTAGATTTTGAACAATTTCTGAGATTTTATTGTATAGGCGTATACCCTTTAAAGGATTTGATTATTTTGGCTAGTCTAAACATTGGTATTGCTAACTTGTTCTTATTTATAGTATTAACATTATGATTATCACTTTTCTTTTTTGAAAATATTTATGTTCTTTCTAACATATAAGAAATTCTCCAAAATGCATTGAGATGTGACGGTCAGAATTCTTATTTCTTTAAATTTTTCTCTTAGAGATTCATAAGACGACATCTAAATAGAACGAATAGCTCGCTTGGATCAATATTGTTACTAAATAACAAGGCTAGTTATCAGTAAACTATAAGAACTTTTTACAAAGTAGATAGACAATAACTACAGCCAAACATAAAAACTCTACCTATTTGGAATTCAGTTATAAATTATCTCGCTAGGCCAAATTATTCTTGATTAATGAATACTTTGAAGTTTTACCAATCGAGTTAATAGGGAACTTATCCAAATTGCGATTCGATTATAATTTTTAACATCGTAATAATATTTTTTTTATGAAATAAAAGGGCACACGAGCAAACGTGTCACCTGATGGAAAACAACTTCCGTCGCCCATGGCCACTCGCAGAATCAGAAGAGCTGCAGGTGCGTTGCCGGCCTTTTAAGAGAGAATAGAGTAATAGGGGAGGGTAGGTATGGGAAGGGAAGGCAATAGGGGAGGGAAGGGAAGGGAATAAGGGAGGGTAGGGATAGGGTTAGGGTAGGGGGATTGGGCCTCCAGTAAACTCACTCACTCGGCGAAACACAGCGCAAGCGCTGTGTCACGCCGGTTTTCTGTGAGAACGTGGTCTCTGGTCGAGCCGGCCCATTCGTGCCGAAGCATGGCTCTCCCACGTATAAAGTAAAAATTTGTAGTAGCCTGATGGAGCGGCGAAATTGTTGATATACCGAAGCTACGTAAACAAAGTCGGTGGGCGATATTCCGGTACTAACATTTTTATTATAGTTACACTCTGTTCAGAGTAATTTTACCCCTGACAGCACCCTTATGCTAACGACATAAAGATAGAGGAAGTATAACTGAGAACGCACTTAAGTCGTAACTCGTAAACGTCGTTATGCTGAGTTGCTGGTTTTTTAGGGTTCCGTACCTCAAAAGGAAAATACGGAACCCTTATAGGATCACTTTGTTGTCCGTCTGTCCGTCCGTCCGTCTGTCAAGACCCTTTTTCTCAGGAACGCGTGGAGGTATGAAGCTGAAATTTATATCAATTACTCAGGTCTACTGTCCCTTGAAGCTGTGAAAAAATCAAACTTCTAAGCCAACGCAATCAAAAGATACAGCCGTTTATGCCGCAAATTTTCGACACTTGCAAGGGAATCAAAACCTACAGGGTGCTTCCCGTGAACTCAGAATCTTGAAATTTGGTACGAAGCAACGTCTTATAGCATAGATAAAGGAAAAATTACGAAAACCATAAATTTTTAGTTACATCACATAATATATATTTTTTTTAATAATTTTAAACTTACTACCCATTTCCTCATAAACGCGTAGAGGTATTAAATTGAAATTCATACCAAATACTCAGGTCTATAATACCTTTAAGCTGTAACAAAATCAAACTTCTATGTCAACGCAATCAAAAGAAACAGCAATTTAAGCTGCATATTTTGAAACTCGCAAGTACTCGCAAGGGAATCAAAACCTAAAGGGTACTTCCAGTCGACCTAGAATCTTGAAATTTGGCATGAAGCAACGTTTTATAGCACACATAAAGGAAAAATTCCGAAAACCTTAAATTTTTAGTTACATTACAAAATATATATTTTTTAATAAATATAAACTTATTACTTTTTTCCTCATGAACGCGTAGAGCTATCAAGTTGAAATTCATATCAAATACTTAGATCTTTGTACGGAACCCTCGGTGCGCGAGTCCGACTCGCACTTGGCCGGTTTTTTATTGTTTTACGTGAAAATGCTAACTGTAAAATATAGCCTCAGATAAATCGTAAAATATAATTATATTTTATAATTGTTGTTTAAAAATAATATGATGTAGTAACGAATAGCTTGGTTTATTTTTCTGGCGCTGATTATGAAGTAAACAGAAACAAAACTGCAGAATATTATGCTATATTCTGAACCCTAATATAGCATAATATTATGTAAAATAGCATAATATTGTGTTAATTGTAAATTTTTGGCCGATTCTGAAAAACCCTGATTCAAAAAGTAATTTATATTCTTATGTTCCCCGTACATTGTGCTACAGAGTTTATAGGATAAAACACTTGTTCAAATACATCTTTTATTACATAATCATGATTACAACAATATTATTTAAATTATTGACATCGATACAGCTGACAACAGAAGCGCTACATAGTTTCTCGCTCTGAATCAACACTAATCGATATCATGCAAAATCTTAATTTAATTGCATCAAAAAACATTTTAAAAAGTGAATGTTCATTTATAAAAGTCAGAAAAAGTTTGTCAGGTGTGGGGTTCGAACCCACGCTCCCTCTCGGGAACCAGAGCTTAAATCTGGCGCCTTAGACCACTCGGCCAACCTGACTGCTGAGAGCGCAGATCAAATTTCTCATCTAGACCGGGTGTGATTTTTCATTAGCTGCATTTTGAGACGAGCAACATTTTGATGATTTGATTTGATGGTGATAAAATTCGGATTGTTCTATTTGTAGGACAATGTTACTCTTAAATTAAATAACTATTAACCTATCAATATACAAAAAATCTGCTTGTTAGGGTTCCGTTTTAGGGTTCAGTAGTCAACCAAGTTTTGTTGATTACAGAACCCTATAATGGATTATAGGACCCTAACGAGCTTATTATATCAGCGTCTGAACAAATATGCCAAATTTCAAAAGTGTATGTATGTATGTATGTATATTTTTATGTTTGTGTTCGCATATCTCCGGAACTTCAAGTCCGATTTGAGTAATTCCTTTTTTGTTGTAGGTAAGTACTAGGTATTGTTTAATTTAGGGAACACTGCAAGTTTCATCAAAATGGGTTCAGTAGTTTTTGAGATAGGTTATTCTCAATTACGTACAGTTTTGAAATCGGTTTTATCTTTTTTTAGTGTACCCTACCCAAAGGGTAAAAACGGGACCCTATTACTAAGACTTCGTTGTCTGTCCGTCTGTCCGTCCGTCTGTCTGTCGCCAGGCTGTATCTCAAGAACTGCTATAGCTAGATTCTGAAATGAAATTTTCACAGATTGTGTAATGTGTAGGTATATCTGTTGCCGCTACAACAACAATTACTAAAAACAAAATAATATTAATATTTAAGTGGGGCTCCCATACAACAAACACAATTTGTAGCCTATTTTTGCTCTATAACGGTACGGAACACTTCGTGCGCGAATCCGACTCGCACTTGGCCGATTATTTTAATATACTTACTATTATTTTACTCCTTTCGTGGATTGGAGTATAGATTATACGTATTTGACAAAATGTTGTGACTTGTCAGCGTGTGATGACGTGACGTGTGTAGCGTGTTGGGGCGTGTTGGGGCGTGGCGAACAAACAGACGGGAACGTTTTTATTTCGCTAAAGAAATCATCAATTTGGTAACAAGTGTTTGGACTTGGAAATTGTTTGCATAGCGAATGTGTGTAACTCACTTTTATTTAATGTCAAGAGTGAAGACTCAAGACATGCTAGGTTATATTGTTTAGGTAAATAGTAATGTTAGGTCTTATTTAATAGTATAATTTTCATAAAAAGCTGAATTACTGAATGTTGACTAAGTTGACAGCCTTAACCTATTATAATGAATCATAAATAATAAATCTGACATCATCAGTTTCCCGGTAGTATTTTATACTAGCTACCCTCACCAGTCAGGGATTAAGTTAAACGTCAATATTATGTTACAGTTCGACAAGGCTGTGTATGAACGTGGCGAGAAAAGGAACGAACGCTTCTATCATACAAAAACGTCATTTTTGACAGTTCTCCTCATAAGCAGCCTCTACACGTTGGCCGTGTTTGCCGAACAGAAGGGGACGGCGCTATATTATCAGAAAGAAAGACGCAAATAATTCAATCTCTTTTTTTAGTATAGCGCTGTCCTCTTCTGTTCGGCAAACACGGCCAACGTGTAGAGGCTGCTTTAAACCTATAATGCTAAGACCAACAAAGAGTGCGAGAAAGAAGAAAATCCTTTATGGAATTATAACAAGATGAAAAGAGAGAGGCAGTCTAATAAAAATATACATTTCACAGGTAATTAATCTTCATGTCGATTACGACATGAATAAACTAAAAAATAAATAAATAAAAAATAAACACATCGTAGCAATTATGCTACGATGTGTTTATTTTTGCTATATTCTGTCTTTAGTTCTCTATTTCAAATAAAGTATTGTGAATCCTCCCTTTTACTTTCATATTTTGCGTAGCTTGTATATTGTTCTTATATTACACAAATTTTGAAGAAAAATTTTTCATTAAATTTTTTTACATATACGCTAGTGCTTGAATCAAATTTATCGATATGCTTATCGATATTTTACATTAACATAAAACTAAAATAAAAATCATTTACCTTTATATTTATCAACTTAACCCCGGCCGCACATTATCCGAAATTTCTGATCAGCAAAATTCGGACGCCCGGCGGAACGCACTCTGTTCATACATTTTGTTGTAGACCCATCATACTAAAAGAATTTCTGACGTGTCAAAATGTATGAGCGGGGCGGGGCGTCCGAAATTTTTATTTATTTTTATTATTTATTTATTTAATAGCTAATATAATATAACTACTATAATATAGAGTGACTCTAAAACTAGAGGAAGGTTTATATTTATACAGGGTGTAACAAAAATAAGTGATAATACTTTAGGGTGTGTACGTGTTCCTTGTAGAGAGTTCACTGTGAAAGTAGCAGCGCTGAAAGACCACAATTTTTTTTCACTTTTGTATGGGGAAACTCGTGACACTCGGGCCCTTGCCCATACAAAAGTGAAAAAAAAATTTCGTCTTTCAGCGCTGCTACTTTTACAGTGAACTCTCTACAAGGAACACATACACACCCTAAAGTATTATCACTTATTTTTGTTACACACTGTACTTATATCATAATCATTTGTTTTACAGATTCCCTCAGGATCCTCTTATAAGAGGAAAATGGCTGAAATTAATTGGGCGTGTTGGTTGGAATCCCAAGAAAAAATCAACAATATATAGCAAACATTTCATTGAAAATTTTTACCTGAGGAATAAATAAGTAACTTTATAATGTGTTATGTGTATATTATTTACCCCTATAAGATCCTCATGTCATAACATATCCGACGATTGAAAAATCATTCCAAAAGAAAATGTGTATCTACTTTTCAATCGTCACCGAAATTTATGATACCTAATTTGAAATACAAATCTGTCAAAGTTGCATATTATTTATTTCTTATAGAAACTCAGGTAAAATAACTCGAACGGACTATACTATCGATAGTAAAATATACATCACTAGCACACGCACACATTGACAGATCGAAAATGGTCACGCATTTTCGGGTGACGGTGACGGTGGTCTATACGACAGTATATATTAAGTCTATGGTTCTCCTTTACCAGCAGCGCCCATTGACATCATTGACATATTCATATTATAAAGCCTTGTCGAACTGTATTTCTCATTTCCATGTCCTTTTTTCGTATTGCTCAAAGAAAAGGCATGCTTTGACAATAAATAGGATATTATATAATATTGCAATATTTTCATGCTTGACGGCAGAACCAGCATTGATATTAAACTCGTTTGGCAACGTTTCTATTAATATTTTGTTATGATGTGTGCAACATACCGGAATAAAAAATTTGGTCGGATTATTTATTTATGTGCTAATAGAGCCCTTTGCTCCGGCTTTTGCTAAATATTCCCTATTGGTTGAAATCGGGACAGGCGCCGCAAACGTTACGATTATTATAAGAATAATAACAAATTAAATAAAGATCTACTTTCTCTTCCAGGGCAAGACCAAGAGGGAGCAATCGCTGCAGGAGCTGAGGGAACACATACACAAGTACTACGTGCCACTGGGGAGACAGTTCATGGTGCTGTTCCCGGAGGGAGGCTTCCTGCACAAGAGGAAGGAAATCAGCCATAGGTATAACTATAGATATAGGAGTTCTAGGGTGTAATGTTTCAGAGGTATAAGGAATAGAGAAGAAGAAGAAGGAACAATGATGATGTGGTAGTCGAAGGAGCACATACACAAGTACTACGTGCCACTGGGGAGACAGTTCATGGTGCTGCTCCCGGAGCGGTAGGTAGCGGCGGGGGATTCTTCGCGGTAAGTGGAGTAATCTCGTCTTCCAGTGCTTAATCCTCCACTTACCGCAAGGAATATAGGCTATGAAATTGAGCTTTACTCTTTCTCGGAGGTCAGGTAGACCTTCAAAACTGTATACCTTTTAAGTAGCTGCGACCGAAATTCCATAGTTGCTGGTCGTTCTTACCTCTGTAAAGGTCACAAACAGGTAAACTTTCAGCTATTCGAAACTGAGGAAGGTCTGGCCGTCGCAGGCGACTCACACTAGAATAAGAAGTAACGATGATGATGGAGTCGAAGAAGCACATAATTACGCAAGTATAGCTTCCTTCACAAGAAAAACAAGATCATCCACATGTACTTATTGCTATATCACTATATGATGCCTTCTGTATTATGTGACTCCCAAACTTCCGTATTCTATAAGTTCAATGATGACTGCAGAAACTAGTTTTATGTTTTGCGATCCTTAATACTGGAATAATCCCTAATTTAGTACCAGATTTTACTGATAAATATTGACTTATTTACTTAAAACCAAGTTTAAAAACTATGAAAGTCTAAGAACATAGAAAAGCGTATTATTTAAGTACCTACATTCAAACAACATAATATTATTGTCTTTGATTCCCTAGGTTTGCTGAAAAGAACAATCTTCCTAAACTGGAATATGTTTCTTTACCACGAGCTGGAGCGTTGAAGGTCATCATGGACGAAGTTGGGAAGAGAGCAGAGGAAACACCTAGCACGTCCAAGAGTAAGAAAGGTATGAAAATTAAGTCCTAATGGGAATTAATAACTGGTAAGAGATAGTTATAAAGCATAAAAGGCCACAAATAAATATCTTAAATTACTAACGATAAAGAAAGAATTATTTGGACCAGTAACTTTTATAGCACTTTTAAAGATTAAATTTATTCCTAGGTAAATGGCGGACCTACGTTTTTTAGTCAGTTTGTGTCAAGCAGATATTATAGATCACATCTTGCATTGACTTAACATAAGCTACACATTAACGGAGGTCCTCCAACTGCCTATAAATCAGTTGCTTTAATGAATCAAAATATATTGACGACCTCTGTGGCTCAGTTGGTGGGCTCATGGGCATGTTGTTGCTCAAGCCGGAGGTCGCGGGTTCGTATCCCGCCGACGGAACAAAAATTTTTCAAAGTTATATAGGGTCATGGATGTGTATTCAATATGTGTATCATATAATAAAAATCCTTAATATATGTATGGTATAAAAGTATTAAATATATTTCCGTTGTCTGGTACCCGTAACACATGTCCTTCAGACACTTAGCACGGGGCCAGACTGACGTGGTGTGAAGCGTCCATAGGTATTATATGATTTGTACGTAAAACTTTTAGGTTACATTTGCGGTTCACTTAACCCATAAAGTTAATATACCTAGCGGAATAGAGAGCAACAATCTTGGGCGACAGCCCAAGATTGTTGTCGTCTGACAAGACGTAACCAAAATTGGTTTTCATCTGTGTGAAAAATATGTGTACGTATACACTTACACAAGCATGATTGAACATGAAGTCTATGAGATTAAATTGTCAACGTGCGGCACGTGCCGACTGGTCGTCAAAAAAAGTGTGCTGCTGTCATGTATCACACGTCTTTTTTTACCACGCAGTGTTACTGATAGTGACATCTCTCTTGCTCAGGCCTTTGTTTCTCTATTCCGCTAGGTATATTAACTTTATGACTTAACCTAACTTGACCTTTGCCCGTTTCATAGTTGACAATCTCATAAGAATAATGCTATTGCTATTTCAAACAACGATCTCCTCATTGCAGATGACGTCAACCAAAACAACAGGATCAACAACGTGAACGACAATATCGAATGGGTGCTAGACGTGACAATCGCCTACCCCGACCGCATACCCATACACCTGCAGGATATTGTATGCGGCATCCGACCTGCTTGCACTACACATATACATTATAGGATATTCCCTATTAGTGAGGTGAGTTCTAAACTTGTACCTATACAAAGTATAGCGAAACAAAAGGATGTGTATGTGTCCCTTATATTATAGAGTCTACTGTGAAAGTAGCCGTGCTGAAAGAGTAACTTTTTAATTATTTCATGGGCAAATTCATAAAGTTGGGGTATTTCTCATAGAAACATAGAAATTTCTCGAAAAATGGAGCATTATTGTCAGTAGAAACACAATAACAATACTATAATTATATTTCAATGAGAAAGGCACTGAAAAATGACAAAAGCAACTCTATATTTTCTTTTATCTTTTTTTCTTATAATGAATGATTTTGATTCATTCACAAACGTCCTCGGTAATAAAAAATAATGTTGAATGTTATTTATACAGATGTTTCAACAGCTGTTATTAAATAATGTACATCACGAACAGCGAACTCAGGCATCATTTTTTTATAAAATTTACGGCAAATATTTGAAAAGCCTTCATTTTGTTATGCTGTATTTTAACCATGTTTCAGATTCCTCTGGACCTAGAAGGGATGACGCAGTGGTTATACGACAGATTTATCGAGAAGGAGAAAATGCTAGAAGAGTTCTATCGAACAGGACAGTTCCCTACCAGGGGCAACACTCCAAACATCCCCCGCAAAGTCAGACAAGACAACCTACGATACCTTATCCTGCATTTATTCTTCATCGCATCCACCTTCCTTCAGGTCAAGTTATGGTGTGGACTATGGAGTTACTTATGGTAACGTAAATTGGAAGTGTGAGCAATTTATTTGATAAGCTAAGATGACGAGCAGTTTTACTAAATATGGATTAGATTTTGTACTACACAAATTTTGATATGAGATTTTATAATGCTTCGCTTAGCAAATAAATTGTTTGCATTGCTGCGCCATGCTGTTTGCACTTGCTTGATAGATCGAACAAATTAGTTTACATTTTGGGACATTCCCATCTACTACAATAAGTTACCATTATTAATAGTTACAACCACAGAATCTGAATAGAATAAGTCAGCACCATTTTAATCTACTTAGGAAATACGAGTGCAATAGTCACAATTATTTCTTTCTCTTTAAGATTAAGAATTCATTGCTAGGTTGATCAACAGCTACTAGTTTATAATTATTTTTAATAAAACGGTCCTCTTCTACTGCTAAATAAAATAGATTAATATTAAACTGATTGCTTATCATTGCTAATTGTGATTGTTTTAGTAATGAATTTTTACCATTACTACGCGTTTTTTCCAATAGATGTTAAATCTTTTGACATCAAACATTTGCAAACAGTATTGGTTATTATGTCCATATATTGTGAAATTATTTGTTACTATGTCAGTGTCCATATTATCAGGTGTATTTGAGATAGCAATTAGTGTACATAATATTGCAGTGACGTACCATTCAAGAACCATTAGATTTGTATGCTTATGCAGATTGTGGCATTGTGTTATTTAAGACTTGTTTATGTCATCGTTTGAAGAAGTCATGATAGTATTTAGTTTTTCTTCAATTTTTTTAACAGATTCTAGAAATATTGGAAGAAACATAAACCGCGTTTGAAAGAGGTTCTGTATATTGTTTGATTGATTGATTGATATGCAGGAGCATGACATGGTACGTCAACTGATTGTGAACAATAGTGAGAGTTTACGCTGTGGTAGTTGTCTCGTGACATCCAGTCAAATGTATATTATACGTGTATACTTCGGTCAGAGCAGGCAGTTCGTCCATTAACCCAATGCTACTTGTCCTTGTTGCTTTTATTCGCGAAACTGAAATTCTCTGTGGAAGGTCAGTGAGTAAATGAGACAGGTAGCAATGGGTCAATGAACATTATTACATATTGTTCTGCCTTGCGACCGTACTTTAGCGTAAGCGATGCTTTGCGATACCAAATTTTATTTCTGTGACTATGATTAGTGCTTATACCAACTAAATTCGTTTTTTTATTTAAGTAGGCTATTTTTATTTCATATTATGTATGCTTTTTCGCCTCAAAGGCTTTATTGGGTTTAATTCGCTTTTTATCTTTACCGAATTCTTTATGTTAAATTTTAAGTTCATTCAACATATTAACAGACTCAAACGCTTTTAAAAAGAATAATTAAAGGATCTTTTCATATACGATCCTATATGGATGTTTTAAGCCATGTTGTAGAGTGTCACTTGGGGGTCAACTGTGAGTTTGTGCCCTTGTGTCGATGTCATCCAAGTAGCCTACGAATAATAAAAACTAAGGAAGAGTCAAAAATTTGGTCCGCGAGTCTACAAAATGAGACCCAAATACATCCATACTTTATGCTTGTATTCGGTACACAATTTTGTGTATTTATAGAAGTGACAATTATTGTCACCGTCTTTCTTTCGTAAATTTGAGTGTTAGTGTTTCGTAGCTATAATTGTCATATTTTAGTGTGCGAAAAGGAACCAAATACAAAACGGTTGAAGTATGGGAGTTACGTTTCCTTAGTTTTTATTATTCGTAGTATGTAGCCAAATTATGAATTACCGCCTCGCTGGTGGTGTTTTGAGTGTAGCCTCCGTGACAATGTCATCCACACGTAAAAGCATCCTTGTAACAGTGTTCATGTCATGTCAAAGACATGGATTTTATTATTGGAAGTCTTTGAGCTCTGTTACCTTCGTAACTTTGTTATTTGTCAGCTAACATGTCGTCATAATGTAATAGGGTTTTCAATGTTGTAGGTTAAGAGAATGAATTTACATTTAGGTGATAAGATCAAATTCTCCGTCACACTTACATGTTCCTTTCATTATAGTGCATACAGTTTTGGTCGGAAATGCACATTGACGTTTTAATCTTTGATTCAAAGGTGTTTGAATTAAAATTTGTTTTTTTTTTACGGTTGTTTAATAAAACAACGCTGACCTTCCTTTGGGATGGGTAAAAAATGTTAAACTTACGTTAGTACATGTCACCTGACCTAAAATTCGTAACATGGACCCCCCCCCCCCCCATGGAGGGGGAGAATCCGATCGGAAGATTTTTAGTGTTCACTTCTGTTGGCACTATCGACGTGCAATTTTTTTAAAGGTTGATGTGCATTTTTGTCCGAGTACTGTATTATATTTAAATATTTTTACATGCCAATCTACGCTCGCCTTAAGTGCCTAGGCTTTGTAGCGGCTGGTGTTTATTTGTACAGATGCAACTCCATGCTCAGGAGTTCACAATTTTGTCGTATATAATAAGTCTTTGACGAAGATAACACGACTACATTATGATGTACTATCCGTAAAATTGCCTCTTGGCCAGATGTAAAATGTTTTACAGCTCCGTGGAATCGATCACCTCTTGCGTAGTTAAACCACGTCTGCAGTCGATGCGATCGTTTTTAAGCTGGTCGAAAGAAAATTTTGTCGTATGTATGTCGCAGCCGACTGGTTTAAATAGCCGTTCAATCAAACACCTAGCCCTTTGACTGAACAACGCCATTCAATCACACGGCTATACGTCGTTTAGCCGACTTGTTGACTACAACGTTCAACACTACAGCTAGACGACGCTTAGCCAACTGGTTTAATGGCAAATTACCTAGGGCGACCATTAGCTTAATATGTAATTTGGGAGAATAGGAAAACTTTTTGTATTTTATTGAAAGATTATTCTCGGATTAAGTTTAAGGGGTGACCAAAAGTTTAATGCAATAAGTAAAAATAAAAAATTCTAAGGCGTGTTTTGTGACGGTCGCCGACTGCTGCCGCAGCACAGTCACAGTTCTAACCTAACCTACTTTTGTACTTTCTGGATTGTGTTTGTTTTTGTTTTGACGGGGGGCTGTGCCCCCAGAACCCCCCTTTCCCCGAAAGGGGGGTTCGGGGGCTGCGTCATTTCATAATCCCGTAATTTCTCCTCGAATTTTTGTTGAAATTTTGATTTACTCGTATAGCACATACGAGTGAATTTTTTTCCTTTTTAAACTTGTAACTTTTATTAACTACTTAATTTCCGAAAAACAACCACAAACACCAACAAACACCTGCTAGTTGACGCCATAATATTGTAAATAAAACGCACCTAGCGCCGCAGCGGTGTGCGCTGAACTACTTCAATTAGACGACGGCTTTTGAATCAGCTGTAGTGTTGAACGTTTTGAGCGACTAAAATATTCAATATAAAAGCTAGACGTGTGATTGAATGGCGTTGTTCAGTCAAAGGGCTAGCTGTTTGATGGCACGGCTATTTAAGCCAGTCGGCTGCGACATGTACATCAATCTGCTATCACTACTTTGTAATTTTGTGGTTGTGTGTGTGAGATAGGCATATTTGCTCTCTCGTTTTAATGCAAGATATGCGATATCAGTAAGATTCACATTTTCACTAGGTACTTCACATTTCACAGTACTTAATGTTTAGTACAATTTTAGTTGTTGTCTTAGTTGTAATAGGTATACAATATTCCTATTGTTTTGTGTTTTGATTTATGATTGGCTGCATTGGTATTGGGTCGTACGCTTCATACACAAATGCTAGTAAAATATCAATGATTTAAAAAAAGGACCGTACGGCTCGATCGTGATGCAGGCAAGCAACTTTAAAAATAATTGTAATTTACTACTAAAGTACCTTTGCTGAAGTCAAATAATGTAAGGTGAATTTCCTATGTTCTGTTCTTGATCCGGGGGCACGGCAGTCGAGCAAAAAAACGGCACTGCCGTACCATCCTTAACTCGAAGCATAATATTTTAGGGACAGAATTGTAAAGAAGTGTAAAGTCAAAACCATAAAAAAAGGACTCTAGACAAATGGTTTCCTAAAATGTTTATATCATCGTGTTTATAACTGAAATTTTGTGAATTTATATGGGAATGGGTCAAATTGACCCATGAGATGTAAGAAGTTACTAACAAGGCCGTGAGGATGCCAAAAATATGTAAAATTTTAGTTAA
Organism: Aricia agestis; assembly: GCF_905147365.1. Taxonomy (NCBI): domain Eukaryota; kingdom Metazoa; phylum Arthropoda; class Insecta; order Lepidoptera; family Lycaenidae; genus Aricia; species Aricia agestis. The sequence goes on along the minus strand of NC_056421.1, from coordinate 13,368,551 downwards.
TAGGTACATTAACCGACCGAAAAGAATGTATATTTGAAGTTTTTCCACCGTTAATACTTTGAGTGCCCTTTTCCAATTGACAAGTTGACAACCACAGAAATGGATATTTCTGTGTTGACAACAGTCCACAGAAATGGATATAGTTAGAAACGCCATGTCGCTCCAATTTGTATGAACACGAGCGTGTCACTTTTTTCATACCTACTGTGACGTCACAGGAGCGCTTTAGTGATGGGAATACCCGTACGCGCGGAATCGATTCGAAGGCATCGCCACGCCCCGTCTCTTTTGCCACTTTAATAGGTATATCGATTTTTTTATCGATTATTATTCGAGTTAATATACAGAGGAATGATAAATCTAAAGATACGTGCTTGCCAGGACAGCTATATATCATATTATTCTAAACTAAGTCACTAAACAGGAACGTAAATACATATAACATAAAATATAATTACCGAGTCACAAAATATCCCAAAGCGAACATTATCATTCCTCTATTTCATGTCTGTTTCGAAAATCGATTAATTAGAATCGAGAATATGTACTATTTGCTTCATTTGGCAGAAAAATCAGAATATTGACTGTACCTCGAAACTAAGCGATGAGTGAAAGTATCGATTGTTTTATTTCCATTGCGCGCTCAATAGCGGACAAACAGAACGGGCTCTATAATTTTCTAACTAAAGCGGCAATGTATTACGAATCATGCGGTACACACGCAGTTACGTAGATTTCATGGTAAAAACTACAACCACCCACGATTAACATTAAATAATTGATTTTAAAATAAAGGACACATTATTTAATAATGAAATTACTTACCGATGAAAAGAAACGTATCCACTATTTAGACCAACGTTTCTAGTCGAATTTCCACAGCCCAATACGGCACAATTAGACATTTTTACAATTCCGATTGACGTCCGATTCCGATAACGGTGGAGCGCAGACTAAAGAACAGACTTTCGAAATTTTGACATTGTACAACGTTTGGGAACGCGATGGCACGCGAAGTATATACACATGGCAGTTCTAACTATATCCATTTCTGTGCAACAGTCATTGGAAGAATGGTCATGCATCGAAAATATAATTTTTTGAAGTCAAAAGTTAAATTATTATTTGACTGTCGATAAAATTCATAATTTCTGTTACCTTTTATGTGTTTGATCAGGTGTTTTGTATTACATTATGATCATTTTTGTTATTGTAGCAGTCCTTATAACTTGATCTATCGATCATAAATATTTGCCATTATGGTCATTAAAATTATTTTTAATTCTTTATTGCATTCTTTTCGGTTAGGTATAAGTGTATAACTAAGTGTGTCAAAATTTAATGCGATAATATTTTTTAACTCAATTCAAATACCTGTGTGTGCAGTAAGAAAGTACACACACACTACCGTACCACAGTATAGCAATACGACATATCCCTACAGTAGTGAAACGAATGTACTTGCGCAGAGCAACGAAGGGGTACCCGCGGGGAAGCGGGCGGCGCGGGCCCGCGTACACAAACTCGCGGAGTTTGTATACCTGCGCCCACAGGGGTGACGTTGGCGCGTTGTCTACGAATTTTGTGTTGTAAAACGATAACTTACCTTATAAATAATGGGATATTATAATAAATGTTCAGTGTACGGATGTAAATCTGATTCAAAAAACAAAAAGGATTAAAATTTTCATAAATATCGGCTCACAGTTTACACTAATATTATTATTGTGTTGGCCTTGGCGGCATTTATTTGCATCTCTGTTTTATTAACCCCCGACTAAAAAGAGGGGTGTTATAAGTTTAACGTGTCTGTCTGTCGGTCTGTCGGTCTGTCTATCTGTCTGTATGTCTGTCTGTCTGTCTGTCTGTCTGTCTGTCTGTCTGTCTGTCTGTGGCATCGTAGCATCCAAACGGGTGGACCGATTTTGATCTAGTTTTTTTTGTTTGAAAGCTCACATGATCGAGAGTGTTCTTAGCTATAGTTCATCATCATCAGCCTGCTCATTGCTGAAATATCACGGTTTATCTGGTTCGTGATAGGCCGATTAGCAACTTGCAGTCGTTTGATGGGTTTTATATTTTGCATTCTAGTTCGTGACACTTATGAATATATTATACACATTATTGGAAAGTTGACCTGGTGCTGCAGCGTCACCTGGTAATCAATAGGATACCCAACTCCTCACCAACTTAGAGCAGAGGTTTCGTGTTTGGGCTCATTTTAATTGCGACAACCAGTTAGACGTTGATAAACAGTAAATATTTGCATGCTGCTGCTGCAGCATCACCTGGATTCTGATTAAACAGATTAAATGATAACATTTGCATTACAAGCACAATATTTTATTTTTATTTTATTTCCCGTTTCGTGGCAACCCTGGCATATCTGCTCGGTACCTGTCATCGATGGCGGTATCGTGCGACATCACAGGCGTTTCGTTACTGTAGGGACTAATATTGCTATACTGTGACCGTACAAAGCAATAGCTTCTTATTGATATGTTAATTTGCATTACTACATGGATGATAATATGGTATGTGCCCACATACCATACGTCCAGTCGTTTGTGTGCTTTCACTACTACAAGGATACAATGTGCACGTGTATACTTGTAGTAGTGAAATCGTTTGATTTCACTGTGACTTTCATCTGTTCCTCTTACTAAATCTGCGGTGGACTTGAAAGTATGATAGTTGAGATTGTTTTGTGATAAAAGGTTGTGATTATTCAATGAAGAGGAAAACAGAGTTATCATTTCGAAATTATGATATTTAAGGCCCCGTGTTAAGGCCATTGATAACATGGTTGTCTAGCAGATTCCTCCATTTTTGTGGGTATTTTAGGCCTTTAACATTTGCGTTACTATTTTTGTACGAAGAGTTTTTTTCTCCTACCTGAAGTCTTACAATATCTACCCAAATTTTTTTTCTGTCTTTTCAGTTATCACTAAATTATTAATTCCTCTAGTTACATTAGTTTTACCTAAAGTCACTTATCGCATTAATTTTGACAGAACTTTAAAAATGGGCGAGTTTTTTGCTTAAACTGTATACGTATATTCGTATCATATAAATTAATGTAAAATATCATATCTTTCGTCAATTCCAAATATTAATTACATTATTTTGTATGGTAATATATAAATTGCCCGTTTAACGTACTAAAATGTATACAAAAAGGGTTATTTACAGTGGATCATTGGCTGTATAATATTCAACCGTACATTGGTTCCTTTTGTGGCTGAAAATGTGTGCCTTGATCATAATATTTTAAAGTGTATATTAATACTATTATTTCCTATTTGGACACGATCACAATATAAATACATACAGTAAGATAACTAGGCAAACTTCTTGATATTAAGCTCGTGAAGAGACAAGATACTACATTGTTTTGCTTATTGTGTTCGTGTTCCTATTTAGGTGGTTTAGTATGAAGCTGGACTACTGTATATATTTATATTGTACACTTACTAATCCTTAACGAACAGTAGAAAAAAGTCATTAACTCATTTTCGAATTACAATATGCATTATAAATCTGGTTTCCGTATGATGTATATAATGTAATAGACAAGTTACGATTCTAAGGGCCTGTTCCACCACTTTCTGATAAAGTGCCGAATAGGCTATTTACAACTTTTTTGAAAGATCCTCCATACTTGATCTGTCTAGTTAATTGGTGGATAGCCTTATCAGGATGTGGTGAAACAGGCCCTAAGGGTCTGTTTCACCACTTCATGATAAAGTGCCGGATAGGCTATCCACAACTTTTTTAACAGATTCTCCATACTCTATATTCTGTCAAGTTAAGAGGTAGATAGCCTATCCAGCACTTAGCAGGATATGATGAAACAGGCCCTAAGTGTGACTCAGTGAGATTACTAGGGAACCCCGTTCAGTTTTTTTTTGAAGATTTCATAACATTCTAGCAGTGGCGTAGCTAAGAGAGAAAATAACTTTGAACGGATTATAAGTAGCAAGCCATCTCTGTCTTTGTTATGTGAAATGACAGAGAGAGCTACTAAAGATGCGTGAATCGTGACTAAGATGCATCTTTTTAGTATAAGTCGTGTTTGAACTTTTTTTTATTCTTGCTACGCCAGGCAACAGATTAATCAGTATATAGCTGCATTTATATGTTTGTCTCTTTTTCTCCTTTGTGTTTGTGATTTGAGTGACAAGGACAATTCTGCTTCTGTTCATTTAAGTTGTTAATTTTGTTTTAGTTAAGTTTGTTACTAGTTTAGTGGGATGAAACTTGTCAAATGGGTTCAGTTTATATCGTGTTGCTTTTAAAGTGTGAATGTGTCCTTACAGCCCAATTTGAATGTATATTATGTAACGGCCGTTCCCAATATTCAATCTATCTCTGGTTTGACATACAACCGATCGCAGCTAACATTGAATTGACATAAAATATATGTCTCTAATGTCTAATGTGAGCTATTCCTATCTCTAGTAGGGCAGAGATAGATCAAATATTGGGAACGGCCGTTAAGCGTTAAAAAAAATTATAGATATTTAGTGTCTGTGACCTGCTTACGAATAATAAAAACTATTTATTATTCGTAGCCTACTGCTTACAAAAAATGCTTAGGCAGAAAAATAATGGAATACTCAAATAGCTCATATTGTGTGGATGACTTTCCGCTCAAGGTAAGGTCGTCCATATAAAACACTTTTTTTTTCGATTGTGACAATAGATTTTCTGCCTAAAGTCTTTATGTAAGCAGTAGAAAATATACGCACTATTATCTGTACTTAGTTGATTTTTACACCTTATTTATACTACTCCAGTGGTTACATAAAATCTTTTGATATCGGCGTGATAACAAATTTTAGTGATTTTGATCGAATTTAACAATGTACCTATTTACATTATCATTTCGTATTTTACGTATGTACAATTTTATGTGTGTCTATATATTGTATAGATCTCTGCAAAGATCTCCAGAGGAGTCACACATTTTGTTTGCCATAATTTTTGTAGTAACACATCTTTTGTAAATATTTCCAAGAGCAGGGCTTGTAAAATTAAAGCACATGGTGACACAATTCGTAGTTTTTTTATTTCTTTACCCTACCTTTCTTATATATTATCTGTCTAAGTATCCAACTGAAGGTCAGATGTCCCACGTCATACTTTTTGTAGGGTCGAGATAATGACTGAGGAGAATTGGATAACCATATATTACGTATTTATACAATCGACTTTTGAGTTAAATTATGCAATTTATGTTACAATAATTAGTATAGTACTATCAAAACATACTTAACTTACTAACTTAACTTACTTAAAAGAATAGGTGTTAGTAGCTTAAGAGTCCGTATACGAAATTTTGCCGAAATTTTGAAGAAAACGACAGAAATAATCTATAGTAGATAAAATTCTATCCAATTCGAGAAAAAAGAAAAAAAAACAAATTGTGCCAAAAAACATGATTCAAAACAACCTAAATCTCACATTATATTACTTGCCGCAAGGCTAATGAGAGATTTAGGTTGTTTTGAATCGTGTTTTTTGGCACAATTTGCTTTTCTATTTTTTTTCTTTTTTCTCGAATTGGATAGAATTTTATCTATTATAGATTATTTCTGTCGTTTTCTTTTTATGAATTACTGCAGCTCCAAGTTGCCGAAATTAACAGCAATTCTTTGCCCATTTTCTCTAAAATTTTGCCGAGTTACATATTTTTTTTTACTCAACTATTTCATATTAAAGTGGTGAAAAGTAATTCCAACATTGTATAGACGACCTTCTCAACAGTACATTGTATTTTTTTCATACCGTTAAGACGTCAATACAATCCATAAACAGGTGATATTCTAAACCTTTTACAGCAAAAATCACAAAACTGTCGCGGGTTTGAGTTGGATTATTTAAAAATACTTAAAAAAAAACAAAAATCTAGCTCTAATATTAGATTAAAATTGAAATGATCTTACATGTTGTGCAATAAAACTTATAGAAATACTGTATTTTAACTGTTAAATCACGTCTACTAATCAGCGAAATCGGCAAAATTTCGTATACGGACTCTTAACGACTTGCAGATTCTGCGAGGAGGACGAGACACCTATACACCTCCTCCTTGAGTGTCCTGCTCTACTACAGAGCAGGAACAGGCACCTTGGTCGCTACGAATACTCATCCACAACCAACCCCAACCACATTGTTTAATTTATGAGCATTGAGCAGCATTGGGTTGGGGACGGTACTCTAATGCGAAGGATCGGATCGGAAGGAGTCACAATAGATCCTCAAAGGTCGCAGTGACATCAGGGGTGACCTGCCTTCAGCCCAAAAAAAAAAAAGTACTATCAGAGAAATAGATTGATGGTATAATTATTTTTCTTTTACAAAAAATTGACACTGAACATTTTTATCTGAGGTGGGCACCCTAAACTGAAATCTAAAAAGGTGCTGAATTCACATGTAAGTACCTTCGCGAGGAAAAGTGTGGTAAGTTTAAAGGAGAGCTCACAAAATGTCATTAACAGACTGAAAGGGCCGGGCCAGTCCGTCCCTTACCGTGAAATTCAATTACTAGCCCTTATGCCGATAGTTCTGTGGAAAACATTTTATTTTATAGTTTTCCTATGTTGTTTGTCGCTTTGTTTGCTAGTTTTCACCGAAAACTAATTCTACTGTTATTGCAACAATAATGCAGCTTTGTTCTCTATTCGATAGAGTGCATTTTCTATAACAATTAACAATTATGTATACCTACTTAATTATAGTTGTTATAGAAAATGCGCTAGATATATTTTTTTGTGATTTGTATGGGCAAGCTCAGGCGTCATGTATTTTTCCATACAAAGTTGAAAAAAGTTTCTCTTACAGCGCTGCTACTTTCACAGCGAACCACTTAGATTTGTTACACCCTACATATTATTAAGTTCAAGAGTTTGTTTGTTTGAACGCACTAATCACAAACTACTGGACCATGATCATTGTAATATAATTTAGCACAAATATAAAGTAGACCACGGGGACATAGGCTATGTTTTTGCCAAAAATGTACGGTTCCCCTTGGATTTCCTCATTAGACGTTACGCCCACTAGTAGTCTAGTAGCAGAATTTGTGATTTTATCTTTCTATACAAACTGCCTCGTAGTTTATTTCGCCCATAATAACGTCATATTTTTATCAACTATAACTAAACGATTAAGACAACCCATAAGTTCGGGGGTTACGAGGGGACACTCAAACACATGTGTGACCCCGCGCGTGAAAAATTGACCAAACACAATAGTGACAAATTATTTTAGCAGGGGCAATGTTATAGTTTATACGGCTTATAACAGCATATGTTTTTTGTTTTTTTTTTTACCGAACTAAGCAAACAGGGTTGTTATTTATTTATTTATGTAAGGAATGTTTGGTAAAGTATATAATAATTTAAATACAGTTATACCGGGTGTAACAAAAATAAGTGATAATACTTTAGGGTGTGTACGTATTCCTTATAGAGAGTTCACTGTGAAACTAGCAGCGCTGAAAGACCAACATTTTTTTTCACTTTTGTATGGGGAAACTCGTGACGCTCGGGCCCTTGCCCATACAAAAGTGAAAAAAAAATTTCGTCTTTCAGAGCTGCTACTTTCACTGTGAACTCTCTACAAGGAACACGTACACACCCTAAATTATTATCACTTATTTTTGTTACAACCTGTATATGTATAGAAACAGCAGTTCGGAGGAAAATAATTTTTAGATTGTTTTTTGCATTTCAATGTATTCTTCGTCATACTTTAGAGACTTAATTCAGTTTTTATCAAAATCTTAAAATAAATAAAATTATGAAATAGTTAATTAATTTCACTGAGTGCAGCCGTAAGTGCTAGTCCAAAGAACCGGCCAAGTGCATATCGGGCTACGCGCAATATAGGGTTCCGTACACAGACATAGATCATTTCACAAACGGATCCCTAAATCGGAAAATGATCAATGAATACTCATAATATTTAAAACCTATCCAACGACACCCTGTATGATGGGATGGACGCGAAAAAAATAATTAATGTATACCCCGCTTGATGTGTAGGGCGAAGGTACCATAAAAAAAGATTTCATGTATATACCATTTTCTCGGAATTATTAATATGTGCATTCATGCCAAATTACAGCTTTGTAGGTCCTATAGTCTCTGAGCAAAACCGCGGACAGACAGACAGACGGACAGACGGACGGACAGACCGAAACTATAAGGGTTCCTTGTTGACTACGGAACCCTAAAAAGTCTAGAAGTTATCAATACAAATAAATGAGTTTGTGGCATAATACATTATATGCCTATACATACACAACACACACATAAGTATATTTATTTAATAAAATTAGTTTAAATATATACATTATACACACAATAATTAAAAATAAGATATTTACAAAAGTTCTAAATTTCATTCATTCGTTAAAATAAGATTAAAATAATAAAAACACTAAATCTAAACATTAACATTAACTATTACTTAAATTATTAATATTTTATAAACTTCGTTTGCATAGTAAACACGTTACGTCACAGGACCGCCGCGCCGCGCTGCACTCACCCTTAAGTACCTAGCGAGTTCTTATCGCTAGATGTGCGAGCGCAGCACGCCGCGTTCGGTCACCTTGCCACTTTAGTCGGAAATTCACCTTCGTACGTTGAACCCGTGTCGCTTGCTGCCTCGCCGCGACAATTATTTCTTACGCGATCTTAATATATTTGGTCCGCGTTAGTTATTAATTAATAGACTATAATCCTTATATCTTTCTCCTTCTTAAAATATGGTGTGTGGTTTAGTGTGAACTGTATTCGCTAATTAACTGTTTAATAAACAAAAGTTTTAGTGAATTGTGTTAAATTATTGACTCTGCCTAACACTCGTCTACGCTGTCACCGCACCTCCTATAACTGGTCTATGTATAGGCATATAATGTATTATGCCACATCACTCCCCCCCAGAGGCCGTCACTGCGGACGATAAAAATCAGGGAAGCGAACTACTCGACCAGATCTTGTACGTTTTAGTTGATCCGGGATTAAAATTTCAGGATCCGGTGAGGAATCGTCACCAGGACTTGCAGAGCTAGGATGCTCGGAAGTAGAAGAGGTCGGAGGGTCAACCAGTGTATAGGCCGGTTTCAGGCGGTCAATACTCACTGTGACGCTCTTCCCTTTGACGAGTATCTTAAATGTTTTACTACCTCGTTGTAGTACTAAAAATGGGCCTAAACTAATACTAGTCTAATAATCTTTAAAAGGAAAATGTATCTTCTCCACTACTAAATAAAGTTCAAATTGTCAACAAATTCAGCGTTGTGTCTTGTATCGTCGCTGATTAAATATCAGCAGATTAAGGAATACAATAGTTGTTATTTTAGTTTCGTTCCAATCAACGCCTAATGCGGCCTAAACCAACAGCGCCTATTTGCTGAATCCGTTTTGAACTTAATCATATTGTGGTCGGTAATCAGTGTTTAGATAGGCTGGAATTCGTAAAAGGCAGTCTAAAATAGCAATGTCTATACTAATACAACAGTTAAAAAGTCTGTCTGTATTTTTTTCTGGTTTATACTGCTAAACCAAAGTATTATTATTACAAAAGTGTGTACATATTATTGCCTATTACCTCTTCAAACTATATTCAGATAAAATTAGTATGAAGATGCTTAGAGTCCTGGAAAAAGACACAAAGCGCAGTTTTTATATCTATACTAGTCTATACTAATATTATAAATGCGAAAGTATCTCTGTCTGTCTGTATGTCTCGCTTTCACGCCAAAACTACCGAACCGATTGTAATGAAATTTTGTAAACAGATAGTCTAAAGTCTGAGAAAGGACATAGGCTACTTTTTTACTGGAAAGAAGGGTTGTAAGGGGGTGAAAATGCGTAAATTCGTTCAAATAAAGTTAGTTACAAAATTCATATCCTATAATTGGGGGGCCAAATAAGCTTTAAAATTTGGCATAAAATATAAAGTTTAATTAAAAATATATATTATATATTATGTGCACACTGCACAGCTGTTTTGATTTATGGGGTACCAGGGTTTTTTTATAAAAGCTTTTGACACCAATATTGTTGACATCGCGCGCTATAAACTGAAGTCCACGCGGACGATGTCGCGGGCAACTGCTAGTAATATTATATTCACACCACGTCAGTCTGGCCCCGTGCTAAGTACCTGAAGGACTCGTGTTACGGGTACCATACAACGGAAATATATTTAACTAGATGACGCCTGCAACTCCGTTGCGCCGTACATTTTTCCGGGATAAAAAGTATTGACCTTTCCTGGGACTCAAAGTATGTCCGTACCCAGCAAAATCTGTTTAGCGGTTTGGGCTTGAAAAGGTACAAGACAGACAGGCACACTTTCGCATTTTTAATATTAGTATGGATAAAGGCCTTCATATTATAGATCAAAATGAACTGCAACGGAGTATAAGCTCTCTGATACAAGCTCCCAGTATCATCCAGGTAATAAGCAAAATGAAGACTCAATTTCGGCGCATAAAGAAAAAGTCATAAGCCTTTGAAGTTACAAAGAGCTTTCATAGCTAGAGCAGGTAGAGGTAGGGGTACAGGTAGAGGTAGGTAGTGGTAAAGGTTTATTGGACAGTACGAAGGAAATTAAGGAGCGCTACCGGGCAACTGAAACAATCACTTTGTTGCAGCTCTGCGAGGTGTTTAAATTGTGCTAGCACTTGCTTGATTTCTTGAATTCAACATGAAATTGTCAAAGAAGATTTTTTTATTGGCAACTTAAAGATAAATCTTGGATTGAAAAATAGCACTCATATAAATTGCAGGAATTTAAAATAGTATATTGTAATGATTGAAGTAATTATTATGTCTTAAATGAATTAATATGGGTTCAAAGATATTAGAACTAAAAATGGTGTAATTAATTGAATACGTTTATGTGACACATCGTGCACAAGCAGCATATTTTATATAAAGCGGTGAGAGTTTACTACCTTGTCTGTAAAAAATATGTCTATTAATATTATCTTTTCCTGTGATATAATAAATCGCCCTGCATTATTCCTTCATGTTCAACGCCAGTAAATAGCGTAGCAGACGAGGTATAAATCAATTCTTTTGCTAGTTGCTATTAAAAAACTTAGAACCATAATATTACTTTAATGAAAAAATAAGTTGTAATCCCATATTTACATATTAACTTATATAATTAATATTGTCGTGTCACAATGTTAGTTACCGTACTCCTCCGAAACGGCTTTACTGATTTTTACCGAATTTTATGTGCATATTCAGTAGGTCTGAGAATCGGCTACTGGCTACTTTTTATATCGAAATGTGCATTTGTTGAATAAATAATACTTAATTATTACAACCCGAGACCGACGGTGACCATTGTTTGTGAGACGGGATAGCGATGGATGTTGCCATAGTGCCTTGCCTATTTAGTCACTTCAATAAAACAATAAAGGCGAAATACTTTATATGGCAAAACAAAGTTTGCCGGGACAGCTAGTATAATAATAATATTCTCCATATTCTGAAGCCAGTAACTAGCACAGTAAACGAGGCACCGCCCAAGCCGGCTGTCTCTCGCTGTTATATCGTCCGCACAAAGATTCACAAAGTTGAACACCTCCTATCACAAAATTGTTACATTGTAAACGTCTGAACAATTTTGATTAAGGTTTATATTAAATTGTTGCCAGTCTGGCCGGAGCATTAAAGCTCGGTTTTTAAAAGCTACTTTGTTTACTGTACATGCCTGTTGAGTGGTGATAAAGCTGAAAGATTGCATTTATATCAGAAAAATGTAGCTTATAAGTGCGCCGTGAGTCGATCCTCCATCATTATCCGAAACCACAAAATATATTATAAAATCTTCTTTTAGGTATATATAATATAAAACTCAAAGGCGACTGACTGATTGACATAGTGATCTATCAACGCACAGCCCAAACCACTGGACGGATCGGGCTGAAATTTTGCATGCGGGTAGATGTTATGACGTAGGCATCCGCTCGGCGGATTTTGATAAATTCCAACCCCAAGGGGTTCAAATAGGGGATAAAAGTTTGTATATAATAATACTTCTTAACGCGAGCGAAGCCGCGGGCAAAAGCTCGTAAAATTATAATATGAACTATACAAAGCAGGCAGATGATTAAAATATATTTGTTATTATTTTAAAGGTGTTTATTTATGTATATTTTTGTAATAGCTACGTAAAGAAGGGCGCCGTGACAAAATATTGAACGTGTAACTGCGCCGCAGGCTGAAAAAGATTGGGAAGCCCTGCCCTATCTCTATAGGGCAGGGCTTCCCAATCTTTTTATAATTAATTTGTAAAACTGTGCTATTCAACCTATTCCCTTCCCTCTCATTTCTCCCTCTTTCCTCGTTACTCTCCTCATTACCTCCCTCTCTGGGTTTTCCCTGGGGATAGTGATCCATCAGCACGCATAAATATGGATTCAAATAAATGCAGTGTAAGTGACAAGCACTAAAGATAACTTGCGAAGTAATACTTTCATATTTAAGAGAATTTTCCAATCTTACTTAAAATTAACTTTGTTTGTGTGAACGCGCTAATCACATGAACTAGATAGCATAAATGGCTAACGATTCCAAAGCAGCATTTACCAAATAACATTATGTAAATTACTGTTTATCCACATAAAAAGTAAAACAATCGTTTATTGGCATAAAACAGTCATTTCCGTCCGTTTCAGCGTCATTAGCGCGGTAACAGTGGGGCCATCGTTGAAAAATATTGTCAATGCACAATATTTATTGAGCTATAAATGTTATAGAGTGTATGTCCAGTTTGTGAAACTCTATATAAGTTGTGAGACGAGCCAAAAATACATGACAAACAAGTGAATAAATAACTGTATTTTAAAAAGATAAAACCGACTTTAATTATTGTACCTAATTGAAAATTAAAAAAAACTCTCTATCTCCAAAACTACTAAGCCGATTTTGATTAAACTTGCACTATTGCCTAAGTTTTACAATTCGTAATACAACCTAAAAAGAATTACTGAAATTAGACTGGTAGTTCCAGAGATATGCGAACACAAACATACATATTACATACACTTTTGAAATTTGGCACATTTATTCAGACGCTGATATAGACTTACATACGAGTATATACGAAAAAATAGTTGTCCCGGTGAACTTCATGTCAATTTAAAACCTTCCCTGGACATCTACGAATATTTAAAGACTAAAATTAGCCCAATCCGTTCAGCAGTTTTCGAGTTTTAGTTTTACTAACACAATTGGAAATCTATTTATATATATATATATATAGATGAGCAGTTCTGGAAATATAACATACATACACGTCGAATTGATAACATCCTCTTTTGAAGTCGGTTAGTAAAAATCATTTTCGATAATGCTACGTTTACTATTATAACTACAGGAACTCATGCACATTCCTGAATTGTTTCACCTTTCACTCCTTAACTACATTTAGTATCTCAAGATACTGATTCTAAAGTGAGAGTAAACACTACGTCCATTCTACCAAATGGTCAGTAAACTCTCCAAAAATGTTCCGTTAAAAACTTCGTAAGTTTGTTTTTTTAATTATGTCACTTCCATATATTTTGGTCGGCGCTTCTACAGGGTACAAAACTTATTGATTATACTTTAGGGTGTAAGGATTCCCTATATAGAGTTCACTGTGAAAGTAGCAGCGCTGGAAAAGCAACTTTTTTTTAAAGTTTTGTATGGGAAAAATGCAAGACGCAGGGGAGCTTGCCCATACAAATCATTAAAAGAATTCGCTCTCTCAGCGATGCTACTTTCATAGTCAACTCTATAAAATAGACACATACACACCCTAAGGTAAATAAAACGCGTTGGCTAAGCCCCGCGAAGTCATCTGAACCCGAAGTACTTAACCTCATAATCATATCAGCGAGAAAGTAAAAGATATAATTTCGCGCTGAATATTTATGAAGGAAATTACGTGTCCGGAGCGGACGTGACGGCGGGACGTGACGTGCGACGTGACGTGACGCGCGTGTCAACGTCAGCGTCAGACATCATTACTGACCCGAAAGTTAGATGAGATTCGGGAGTTTTGACGTTATTATGTTCCACATGTTACAAGTTGTAGCGATAAAAATAAAATGTGAGTCGGAATAAACATGGAGGTTCCGTAGCTGGATTTTCCATTTACAGTTTAGTGTCTAAACACACTAGGCCGAAGTTACGCGGCGTAAATTCCGCATGATTACGTCAACGCATACAAAATACGAACGGAACGCGACGGAATAGTGTGTCATCGGTAATTTATAAATTATAATACATCCATACTTCCATACGTCCATACTAATATCCATACTAATATTATAAATGCGAAAGTGTGTCTGTCTGTCTGTCCGTCTGTCTGTCTGTCTGTTACATCTTCACGCTCAAACCACTGAACCGATTTAGCTGAAATTCGGTATGAAGATACTTTGAGTCTCGAGGAAGGACATAGGATACTTTTTATTCCGGAAAAAATGTACGGTTCCCGCGCGATAGACGAATTTTGGCGCAACGGAGTTGCGGGCGTCATCTAGATTTAAAATACATTGCGGGCGTAGTCATGCGGAATTTACGCCGCGTAACTTCGGCCTAGTGTGTTTAGACACTTACAAGTAAACGTGCCGAACTAAGACAGCAGACATACCCTGCTCTTCTACTTGGCTCAAGTTGGATAGAAGCCATGACGAAAGTAGCAATCATGGTAAACCATCGTTACCCAACAAGGGGCCTTAAGCTTCTTTCAAAATTCATCTGAGGATCATTACATTTTTTTTTTTCAATTTATTAAACAGTGTAGGAAAATACATAAAAGGTGTATATAATAGTATTATATACCCTTCTAAAATCACAAAAGGTTTTCTTTCGTATTATCCATTTGCCACAACATAATCTACACCATTTTGAAGAAAATTGCCCCACGCCCTACGCTATTGAAGAAAACTAAAATATCCTAGCCTAGCTAGCTGGGTAGCCTAGATTCCAGCTTGCCTGTAATGAAAACATGTGCGGAACTTACGGCTGCGATTAAAAACGTCTTTACATACTTATATGCTTACTTAGTCTTCAAACATGGACTCAAAAGGATCCAGGATATGGGAAAGTAGCGCTTATCTTCAGGCAATAGAGTCCTGATTGGTGAATTAAAATCTTATTCACATGAACATCATTTAATGATGTCGTGAACGGCATGCTTTGATCTTGTTTCTGGATGTGGTGTAAGTTATAAGTGAGAGTTATTACCAGTAAAAATATTTCCCAAGTAGAAAGTGCTCAAGAACTCTATCAACTTTTAAATGGCCTTCTTGTATTGTATATTTACATTCTATCTGTATGTTAGCTGTAAAGTATCCAAAAAATAATAAAATAAGTAATAAAATAAAATAAAACTATAGTGCCTTCTCCGCTTACGCTTATCATGCAGTTAAATATTGATGCTCTGTCATAAGACATAAGAATAGCATTTTAAAGCAAAAATGTTCAATTTTAAATAGTATTTTGCTTTGTGTGTTGGCTAACAATTCCTTCGCATACAAATTATGCCGCGAATTATTCCTGTCAGAATATTATTAGTTGTGACCAAGAAGGTTGGTTTTCCGAACAGACAGGCTATGCTCAGACCGAAGCGTTTCGTCATTTCAGAAGTTTTACATAAGTACTCTACAAGGCGCAGGTTCGGCTTCATCTTATATGGAATATTGTTCTCATTTCTGGGCAGAGACGCCAAAATACCAACTGCTCTCTCTGGATCGTATCCAACGAAGGGCCGCTCGAATTGTTGACTGCCATAGTGTTTCAAACAGCTTGGACTCCCTGGAATTACGCCGAGATGTTGCTTCACTCTGCATCCTCTATCGGTTGTATCACGGGGAGTGCTCTGAGGAATTGTTCGGAATCATACCACCTGCAACTTTTCGCCATCGTCCCACGCGAAAAATATACCATCCTTTATATCACCTTGATGAGTCTTCCACCGTGCGTTTTTCACGTAACTTTCTGCCGCGCACTGTAAAACTCTTGAACGAACTGTCACCAGCAGTATTTCCGGACATATACGACCTGCAAACCTTCAAGAAGAGAGCGTATTCCTTCTTAAAAGGCCGGCAACGCGCCCGCAGCTCTTCTGATGTTGCAAGTGTCCCTGGGCGGCGGTAGTTCCTTACCATCAGGTGACCCGTTTGCACGTTTGCCCCCTTATTTAATAAAAAAACCTTTATGTTATTGCCGCGCCGATCTTGGAATTTCTATTGATTTAAGACTGAGTTTAATCCGCTATAAATCCAAAAATCGCTTTCCGCTCTTCATTATACCTTGTATCATACGCTAATAATAAAACTTAGTATAGTTGCGGGCTGTATCAAAGACGGAACTTTGTTATTCGCATTAGTGGGGAATTCTTCGATTACCTACCCGATACCGGGCAATATCGTCAACAGGAAGAGACGAGCAATTTGGGATTTTCACAAAGGCTTTGGAATTACCTTTCTTACTTCAGAAAAATGTCATATTGAATCTTGAAAAATAAGGTATGATAGCAGAGTTTAGGATTTCAGAAAATATGTGTTATCCATCCTAGCAATATCTATACTTCTATACTAATATTATAAATGCGAAAATATCTCTATCTGTCTGCCTGTCTCGCTTGTAATGAAATTTTATACGCAGATAGTCCAAAGCCTGAAAAAGGACATATGGAAATAGGGGTTGTAAGGGGGTGTTGATGCGTTTTGTTCAAATTTTTGTTCATGTTTCGCCGAGTGAGTGAGTTTCAATTCGGAGGCCCAATCCCCTACCCTATTCCCTTCCCTGTGCTCCCCTATTCCCTTCCCTTCCCTCCCCATTATCCTATTCCCTCTTAAAAGGCCGGCAACGCACTTGCAGCTCTTCTGATGCTGCGAGTGTCCATGGGCGACGGATGTTGCTTTACATCAGGTGACCTGTTTGCTCGTTTGTCCCCTTATTTCATTTAAAAAAAAATTAAGTTAGTACCAAAAATTCATAATAGATGGCGATGTACGTTACCTACATCGCACAAGCGCTAACTGAAGATATTATGTCTATGTGTTACTATTTTGAACCTGGTAAAGAACATAATATTATTCAGAAAGGTTTAGAATTTAGACGAAGGGATGGAATATGTAGGCGCGATTAGCGACAATCGGATTTCAGCAAAACTTGCTGGCAACATCTTACTTAAGTTAAAAAAAAATAAAAAATGAAAATACAAACTATTTTGAAGTTTGAACTTGTACCGGGATCCCACCGGGATCCCGGGTTCCCAGATTGAGAATAATTTAGTACCGGGATCAAATTTTCGCCACCTCTTGACTATTAAGATATAATAATTACGATTATGCAAGGCAGTCCGCTATCACACACAAAAAAACTTGTAGGCCCCTCGATGGGATTTGAATTTGCGACCACCAAGCATCGACGCCATCCAGTCGCCACCATTGAGCCACAGAGGCCATCAAAAATATATCTGGCTGTATTTCAATGAACTAATTACTATTAATTATAAAGTATCCATAACTAATTACTCTTTTAATACTAAAATTAAACTTTAACAAACACTAATTGCGTCCCTATCATGCCTCTAAATGAATTTGTTCGTCCAAAATTTGGACTCCAAATTATTTCTATTGACAGATCATTTAGACTTTATTAGCCGCTATTGATATTATTAGCTGTTATTTATCTAGCTATGTTTATTATTTTATTGCTATGTTAAATGTTGCTAAATCCCACGGGAATCGTACATTATTCGGGGATAAAAAGTTTATAATATATTTGACAATTTCTGTAATACCTCGATCGTGGGAATAGCAGACACAATAGGTTTTCAACTGTTATGCGACAGCCGGGTTCCGCTTGGGGGTTGATGGGAGATTAGTAGATAGAGAAGACTTTCGGTGTTGCATTTAAACAAATAAATATACTCGTACATAATTATAAATTTAATATTATAAACAAATAAACCTTTTCTTATTTTAATTAGTAGTATAGATAACGTAATGTTTATTGTTTTTCTTCCGTCCGAGCAGAAATCCGTTATCACGAGGAAAATGTACTATCAGAGAAGTTGATTCCTATGCAAACTATCCTAAAGGCCACACGACGTTTTTTTACGCTCGTTTGTATCGATACAAACGCAAGTTAAACGCTAACTGGCCTTACACACGACGTATTTTTTTGCGTGCTGTCGACGCGCGTTTATGATGCGCGCGTCATCTGCGCGTTTTGATCGCGTTTTGGCAGATATGACACGTTTTGTTGACGCAAATGAAACGCGCGTTTGTATCGATACAAACAAGATGAACGCTTATGATATTTTGTTCAACATGATAGGCTTACCGCTTACTCTATTTTTTTTATTTTTTATCTTAAAGGTGGCATCACACTGACATAAATGACAACACACTATCGTATTAATTTTAGTATTAGAAAAAGTAGTATAATGTCGGCACTACATATAGGCGAACGCGTTGGCCGGCACACTGGCCCAATGTGTAGAACGGGCGTTCGCGCGTTGGCGGTAGGTATTTCGCCCGTTCTACACATTGTCAGCGCGCCGGCCAACGCGTCGGCCAGCGCATTCGCCTATAATTATTATGTAGTGCCGACATAAGATACAACAATGTTTCCTTCTCAGTTAACAGAATGTCTATACGACTGTGATTAAAAACCAGAGTATGTGATCTCTCTGATATTCTTTTAATCACTGAAGTCTGTTTATTATTCAACGAAGGCGTCACTTTGAGATTCAAACGCCGGGCCAGTCAAAGAAATTCCCAGATTGAGAATAATTTAGCCCATATCAGAGGGTAGATAGCAATTTTTATGCTAATTTCAATGGTCAGTTGAAAATAGTACTTAGATGATCGAAATAAGGTGTATTTTGATGATATTCTAAAGTTATGGTCATCCAAAGCTTAAGCCAAGCCCTCAATCACTTATAACTCATAGTTTTCATTTCGGCTTCTTAATAAATTAAGCTTCCACACTGGTTTCGGTGACGGTACCCAATTTCATTGAAGCCAGACCAGCTTCGCAGGGGATATTTTATCGTTTCCAAGTATGTGCACAGTACACAAGAGCAATGTCTCTTCTTCTTCTTCTTTTACTCTTTTCTCGTAACCCAGTGTGGCGGATGACTGATACGGCTGGAGAGAGAGCAGGATCGACTTTTAACATGTCCGTTCGACACCTTGATCCTCTTTCTTGTCAGTCTACACTGTCCTAAACAAACATAGAAGCAACTTTTTCAAACTTGGGATTCGAACTCAGGACATCCAAGTCAAGAGCTTCTCTTTAAACTACTGGACCATAGAGGCATCAAGTCTTGTAATCTATGTCATATCGAATTGGCCTTTGTCGTAAGCTTTTCCAAATTATTTTTAAGCCAGATGTCGCCCGCAACTCCGTTGCGCCAAAATTAGTTTATCGCGCGGGAACCGTATATTTTTTCGGGATAAAAAGTATCCTATGTCCTTTCTCGGGACTCAAAGTATATCCATACCAAATTTCATCAAAATCGGTTAAGCGGTTTGGGCGTGAAGGCGTAACAGACGGACACACTTTCGCATTTATAATATTAGTATCATGGAAGTATGGATTCCCTGTATCTGTACCTAAAACCCTTAACGAACTCGAGGACATTAATTATCCTCGAGGGCTCTAAGCGTTTTACAAAATCCCAAATTCAATTTCATATTTTAATTTCGTGCTCTTAAAACGGTAATTTCAGATTTGAGAGTGTGTTTGCCGTTTGGTGTCTAAAGCAGTCTGAGTGTGTCCCGTAGCTCTACCATGAGTTTAAAGCTATAGTATCGATAAAAATCGATACTCGATACCGACTACATAAATTTTTAGTATGGCAAATTTTACAGCGCCTCTAGCGGTCACTTGCGGAACTAAAATCACCATACTAAAATTTACGTAGTCGGTATCGAGTATCGGTAAATACTATAGCTTTAAACTCATGGTAGAGCTACTGTTGTAAAAGTGTGTTTGTCTCTGAAAGTCTGTCGCCTACGTTGAAACCTAAACTGACATAAATGGAATATGGATGTATGTAGAAACGGATGATATAGTTAATAGTTCGATAATCATTTTATAGCAGCACGGCTTTCTCGAGATGATCAACAGAAAATATTAAATTTTTGCGTAGGGAATAGTTTGAAAGTTAAAACATTTTATTAACCCCAGATGAAAACAGAAGGGTTTTACCTGTTTGACTTGTCTGTCAGTCTGTCTGTGTGTGCCGTTATGCCGTTGCAGCATCCGAAAAAGCTCATTTAGATTAAGTTATTTTTTGTTAAAAAGCTGAAACCATAAATCATCAGACCGGCCACTCAGGGGTTTCCTTAAATTCCATAATTTATGTTCCTCTACTTTTGACCAAGTAGAACGCATATTTTGATGTTCCTCTAGTTGTCAATTATTCAATGAAAAATCCGTTTGGAATACTCTACATCCTGATGGTCCAATAGTCGTGTGCGAATGGAGGCCATCCCTCCATGTCGAGTTGTGCTGACTCAGTGCGCGGATACTAAAGCACTGGAAGTGACACTAATCACTATCATCCTCATCATGATCACTAACCCAAGGATTTTAAAACTCTCAACTTCTGGTTAGGACACCGGAAGTGTCGATAGAGGTAAAAACGAAACAGCAGGTGCTAACTATAGCAATACATAAAAAACAAAATATATAGAAGGCGCATTGTTTTAGTTATGTCGAGTCAATGTTAAACGTAACATTTCAGCTGAACTTGACATAGCCCGACCAAAATAACCTGGCTATCTGCCTAACTTCAGAATTTCCCTGATAGCTCTTCTGCTCACTCGTAAGTATTGGGGCCAGTGGCTGTACCATGACTTTAAAGCTACAGTTTCGATTCTCGATTTATAATAGTAAATTTTTAGTATGGCAAATATTACAGCGCCTCTAGCAGTCAATTGCGGAACTAAAATCGCCATACTAAAAATTTACGTAGTCGGTATCGAGTATCGACAGATCTATAGCTTTGGACTCATGGTAGAGCTACAGGGGCCGCGAAACCGTTTTGAGACTTAAACAATTAGATGAGAATGCCGCGATCTACTCTAACAAACGTGAAATGACGTTGTTAGAGCAGGACGCGGCATTCTTATTCGATTGTTTGAGTCTCAAAACGGTTTCGTAGTGGGCCTACTGTTATAGCTCTACCGTGAGTTTAAAGCTATAGTTTTTGTCGATACTCAATAACGACTACGTAAATATTTAGTATGGCGATTTTAGTTCCGCGAGCATGCTAAAAATTTACGTAGTCTAAAACTATAAGCTTTAAACTCATGGTAGAGCCACTGATTACATCCTACCGAGTACAAGACAATACCATCAGCCGAGTACATCTTTAACAAACATGTCGAGTGCTCGGCCAAGGGCGCAATCTCGGCACTGTAGTCTCTACTCGATAGATGTAATCTGTAGGCCTACTACGAAATTGTTTTGAGACTCAAACAATCGGACGAGAATGCCGCGTCCTGCTCTAACAACGTCATTTCACGTTTGTTAGAGTAGGACGCGGCATTCTCGTACGATTGTTTGAGTCTTAAAACGGTTTCGTGGTACGGCCTCAGGCCCTAATACCTACGAGCGAGTAGGCCCTTACGCGCCAGTAAGCGAGCTTTCTGAACAAGTCCTAAGATCATTCTTCAATAAGCATTTATAAACGTCCGTCGGGAACTAACAAAGATTTCTTTTATTTAGTCGACTAAAAATTAAATGGAATATTCTTTGCAAATTAACTTTCAACAGATTGGAATTCGTTCTGTCTCGGTTTCGTATAAATGAGTTTTATTTTCCAATAAAATATGAATAATTGAAGTTCCTTGATTTAGTTCTGTAACAATTAAAATTTTTGTTATTTATTTTACTGATTTGATTTTTTGTACTATAAGATTCAATTTAGCCTGGAGTCTAAACACTATGAAATAATTATTCAATTACAAAATTCACGTAAACTTAAGTTGGAGGAATTAGAATGCAAGATAATATTGATTTATTACCTATTTATATCGATCGCATCACTGGAAGTTTTCATTAACTTATCATGAAATAGATAAGCCCAAATGTTCCACGTCTAAACAGACTGATGATTATGAACTATTACTAAAAACAGTCTCATTGTCAGCTTCCAAAAAAATACATCAAAATCGGTCCATCCGTTCCGATGTATCATATAAAACATATTTGTACCATCGAGGAAACTGATTCCTATGTAGTTGACAGATCTACGTCATGTGGTCGGATAATGTCAAATCAGTGTTAATTGTAATCTGTCGGCTGGGTTTGATTTAACGCGACCAAATTACGTATATCCGCCATCTGCCTAGGAGTCAACTTCTCTGATTCCCATCACATCCAGTGCCCCCACATCCATGGTTCCATTTGAATGAGTGTCAAGCTCCTGCAGGACTCACTGTGATAGAACACGGAAAGTGGTACACTTTGTGGGGAAGGAAGAGGCATTACCGTCCTATAGTACTTAAGGAAGGATACCTCTATAGACTAAACGGCGAGGCGAGATTTTAAAACTTTAAATAAAAAGTAAAAAATTGTATGACATGTGTCCATCGTCGTTTTGACTTTTGACTATAGTTACATTTATTAAGTTATACTAGAGATCGCCCAATGGTCGAAATTCGACCTTACTTGCAACGACATTAGGACTACTACCTATATTTTGTAAAAAAATATTGACTTCATCATAGTTTTTTTCAATTCTTGTCTCTGGGACTCAGCTGATCTCAGACTAGCCGTTTAAGCATTGTCTAATAGTATCTAAAATTAAATAAAAAAGAAAACAATAATCCATTTTCAATTTGTCAACTTGTTGTCAACAGACTTCAACCATAAATAAAAGAGTATAATTCGTATGTATAGGCTTGTCACTCAAAAATCTGTCATTTTTCCTAGTAGTAGTGTCGTTGTGTTTGTAACATTTTATTTGTTAAAAATATATATGATAAAAGCATCATTTTAAAATAATATTAGCTCGATGCACTCCACAGCATATAAACTATAACTGTGCGAAATTTAATGCACCTACGTTTCCCCATTTTTGGTAAAAAAGGTTACAAAGTTTTTCTCTCACGTATAGATTATCTATCATGTAGAACTTAGAAAAAAATAATGGGAAAAATGTAAATATACATAGTCATACAAAAATATATTAACTGCCGCACTCACAGACGAACAGACGAATAGACTAGTCAAGTAATTATACTGGACTGTTATTAAATTAAAAATTTGACCGATAATATATGGGGCTTATATGTCAAAATCTTAATTTAAACTACAATTAAGTAATAATTTTTCGTCCCTGCCAACTTCAATCTCCAAAATATTTTAAATTCTGAGAATTTTCACTCCGTTTTATTGGGAAAAAAACCCCGTTTTTGGGAATCTGTAATTAATCAAAGTGCTAGGAATTTATCATTTTATTGATAAACTTGGTAAAAATATATAACTATGTAAAAGATAGGCCTAACTTACTATAATAATGTATCCAGCGAAAGTGTCCTTTTGGGGCCAAATGGGGCCTTCATGTTTTGTCTGCACTCTGCAATAATGACAAATTTCGTTATAAGCTCTAACTTCTAAGATTTCTCATAAACATCTTTAATTGGAAACAGAATATATTATTATTATTATTATTGGTTTTTTAATCTTTTAGATTCTCCTTTACGGGTTTTCTGCTAAAGTTGCGGGCTTGTGGCCAAGCAACTTCAGATAAGTTATTAATTAAATGACAAAAATTTCCTAACAATTCTACAAGTATTTAGAATAACTGCTTTTTGCAAGCTTATGTACGTGAGTGGGTGAATGTCGAGTGTTTTGAGGCTAGTGTGAAGTGTTTTGGGAATAATGCCGGTGCTGGAGATGATGATGGGTATGGTTTTAACTGTGGTCACTTTCCATTGTGTTTTCAGTTCGATTGCCAAGTCTACATATTTAGTCATTTTGTTCGTATGTGTGGAGGGAAGATTGTGTGAATTAGGTATAGCGATGTCTATCAGGTAAACTGTTCTATTTCGTTTGTCGTGGAGAGTTATGTCAGGTTGGTTGTGGTGTATGGTCTTGTCAGTCAATATTGTTCGGTCCCAGTATAGTTTAAAGTCAGGTGAGTCAAGTATGATTTGTGGTGTGTATTTGTAGAATGAGATTTTGTCTGTAATGAGCTTGTATTTGTGTGCGAGTGTCTGGTGTATGATAGCTGGTCGTGTCTGTGTTTGTAGTCTGTTTGTGTGATGGATGAACAAGCGCCCGTGATGTGTTGGATTGTTTTGGGCTGTTTGTGACAATGTCGGCAATGGTCACTTCCTGCACCAGCAGTGCGAATTATGTGTTTCCTGTAATTTATTATTATTATTATTATCCGTTGAACAAGAAAGAAACTCAAGAAAGCTGCTAAAAATCGAAGTGAGCAGGTAAAATATATAAGTTTACTTTTAATGATAACACAGCATTTTGATAGTAACGCCATGTCTCAAAGTTAAGGCCCAGTAGTCCCTGAAATAAGCAGGTCAATGTCTGTCAGTACGAATATCGACGTAAAGGACATTAAAATAACATTCATATCAGCGCGCCTTGTACAGTGGCGGTTACGCGCTCGCCGCGTGCCTTGATAATAGAAAATAGGAGTAAAAACCTTTTGTTTTTAGAATTACACAAATCAAATATCAAATCGTTTAGGTTACGACAAATGTACTACATTTTTTGTTTTTACTAGAAAGTGTGTAACTTAGCCATAAAATCTTATACCTTTAAACGAGCAATTCTTATATATATATATATATATATATTGGAATCTCGGAATCGGCTCCAACGATTTTCATGAAATTTAGTATATAGGGGGTTTGGGTTTCGGGGGCGATAAATCGATCTAGCTAGGAATCATTTCTAGAAAATGTCATTTTCATCGGATACCGAGCAAAGCTCGGTCAAACAGCTAGTAATTTAATTATGAAAAACAGCGTTATAACAGTCATATTTGAGATTTTTTCTATCGAGCAGAATTTTTCAAATTGTGTACTGATATACCTTTGCGTATAGGAAATTTTCTCAATTTTAAAACGGTACTTTTTTATACTTAAATAATGACATTTTCTTTACAAAAAACATTATTTAAAAAAAATCATTTTACGTAGTTGCAATAACCACAGAGCGCCTTAGCGTATTTTGAATATAGTTTATCCTTACTTTAAAATCATTGTCCAAACCTCCAATACAAGATTAATTATAAAGTTTGTTGTTTCGATAAGTTTCGTTAATTAAATGCTGTTTAAATACTTCACTTTCTAAGTTTTTTGGACAATGGAATCTTGAGAGTTTCGTTCAAAGGGGCATCCCAAAGTTAGCGGTCTCCCACATGTTAAGCTAAATCTTATCTTACTGATAAATTATTTACACTATAATAATATATTATTGTACTATACAGTATACTGTGTACAGACGTTAAAGTTATGCAATATTTTTGAATCACTAAATTATTATCTGCTTATTGGTCCGCGAAGAAATTTGTATAATATCACTAGGGAATCGTACATTTTAACACGATGAAAATATCCTAAACTCATTCTCAAAGTATGTCCGTAACCGTTCAACAGCATAAAATAACAGTCAGACAACCATACACATTTATAATATTAGAAAAATCAATCTATACATTACAATATAATATCTAGACTATATTGATATATCATATTAGTGTATGTCTACAACGACCAACTCTCAACGTTTCACAAACTTTTATTAGATTCCTAGCAATTCAATTACATGGCTAAGTCCTAAAGTCCTGAACTGAACACATCGGTCAGGTTATTAAGGGCTTGTTGGAACAGTCGGGGCTGGCCAAACATTGATCGTGGTCTGGGCGCAGGGCCGCTAGGGCGGCGGCGTACATAGGGTTGCCAGTTGCCACCCGTATTATAGTATACTAGCTGACCTGAAAATCGGTCTAGCGTCTGATCTCTCGCCAGTCGTTTTGGTTTAATCACCTACAATAATCATCTGAACTCACACTAATCAAAGTGAATGCAGGCCCTAATGATTTAAAAGGAATACAACTTTTTTTTGGCAGCCCTAGACGTAAATACAGGGCGGCTAGGGCGTAGGGGCTGAGCTAACAACCCCCGAAACTTGTACCTGTCGCTAATGTTATTATTAGAAACCCCCCCAAAAGGTATGTTATATTTAACACTTGCTTAAACTTTATATTTATTTTTTACTAGCTGTCCCGGTGAACTTCGTGTCACTTCAAAACCTTCCCTGGACTTCTACAAATATTTTAAGACCAAAATCAGCCCAATCTGTTTAGCCGTTTTCGAGTTTTAGCGCGACTAACACATTTAAAAATCCATTTTTATATTTAAGATATTGATGTGTAAAAAAATTAAATATGGAATAAATTCAAAATTAAAATTAAAACAACAATCTACTTATAGTATGTATTATGTATAATTATGTACGTCACGCTGTTAGATCCAAGTAAACTAAGCGTCAGCAGCCCATACCAAATATTTTAAAATTACTTCATAAACATTCTTATCCATATTTGAAAAGCCTACGGACCGTTTTTATACTATACATTATCTTTAATTTTTTTCTGTCTCCTTTTGGGGAAATTTTGAATTACACATTGAGTTACTGATTGTTATATTATTAGTATAATGTAATTATAGCTATTTGCTTAAAAGCGTGAAATTTTTGACGTGGGAGAGCCATGCTTCGGCACGAATGGGCCGGCTCGACCGGAGAAATATCACGTCCTCACAGAAAACCGGCGTGAAACAGCGCTTCCGCTGTGTTTCGCCGAGTGAGTGAGTTTACCGGAGGCCCAATCCCCTACCCTTTTCCTTTCCCTACCCTCCCCTATTTCCTTCCGTACCCTCCCCTATTACCCCTTAAAAGGCCGGCAACGCACCTGCAGCTCTTCTGATGCTGCGAGTGTCCATGGGCGACGGAAGTTGCTTTCCATCAGGTGACCCGTTTGCTCGTTTGCCCCCTTATTTCATAAAAAAAAAGCCAGAGAATTATTCGCTGGCTTATATTCAGTTTTCATGACATAAACAGCTCTAAGTGAAACAAACCGTTTACGTTCAAAATGAGAAATTTCTAAAGCGTCAACGAAAGGTATTTATCGAGGAATTTCCCAAATTCCTCAAATATAGAATGTGTCGTATATTAAAGTGATACGCCAAATTAGAATTTACTTTGAATTAACTAGAAGAATTTAAATACCTAATTACTAAGCAACAACATTTTTTAAATATATAAACCATTTTGATGTGATTTGCTATTTTACGTTAGATATCCATAAAAATATGTCAAAAATTCAACCTAATTTTCTTTTAAAACTTGTACAATACTCTTTTTGAAGGAAGAATTAACAATTATTCCTTCCATCGGGTTCGGGAACTAGCCCGGCTAGAAGAACCGGCGTAAGAAACTCATCTGCAACACCAAAGAAGTAACAATTGCAGTCTAACAACTACTAATAACCATGTAACACAATATTGGTTATTTTAATTTACCTCTAGAATCCCGGGAAATCAGCCGTATCTAATATTGCCTCTATTCTGATATAACCTTTAAATGGTAGATTAGAAATGACAGAGGTATATTCTGGAAGCTGTTATTGTTAAGATATTCTATGCCATATTGTACAACTACAATTTAGTATGGGATAAGATATATAAAGAGGATAAGACATGATATTGTGTACAGGCTGGACGATTCTAAACTGCAAACATGCGATTTGGATTGATTGACGGCTCTTATTCATATCCGTGATGGTAAAATCACACAGTACCTTAAGATCATACGTAATCATACGAAGCATGGCTCTTCCACGTAAGTCATACGTGGGAGAGGCATGCTTCGGCGCGAATGGGCCGGCTCGACCGGAGAAATACCACGTTCTCACAGAAAACCGGCGTGAAACAGCGCTAGCGCTGTGTTTCGCCGAGTGAGTGAGTTTACCGGAGGCCCAATCCCCTACCCTATTCCCTTCCCTACCCTCCCCTATTCCCTTCCCATCCCTACCCTCCCCTATTACCCTATTCCCTCTTAAAAGGTCGGCAACGCACCTGCAGCTCTTCGGATGCTGCGAGTGTCCATGGGCGACGGAAGTTGCTTTCCATCAGGTGACCCGTTTGCTCGTTTGCCCCCTTATTTCATAAAAAAAAAGAAGGCTCTAACGCACTTGCGACAATTTTAAAGTTGCGGTTGTCATGGCCGATAGGAAATCCGTTGGCTAATTGACTATTCTATTTCATTGGGACTTTACTATAATTTAGCTACTATAGTCCCAATAGCTGAATTCGTAGAAATTCATCCCAATTGCTGTCCCTTTCACACGTGCAAAAATAATGATACAGCTGTCTTGCTTACACAGTGCACAGTGATACGAAAGTAGTGCCATAGTAATTAGTTGACCTTAGATCAACCTTATGAAATGCAAAATCTCTATCACCCCATTATATTTTACGATATCAATTTCATATCGCATCAATATCGTCTTATATCCCAGAATAGCGACTCCAATACGTCTCCTGGAGCTAAGCCGCTTAAATGGGATTTTGATATTGGCAACACAGCCCGTATAGCTCCTAGAGCGCCAGTATTGAGCGGTCGTCAGATTTCTTGCGGGTATTGTGATCGTTATTAATATTATCCTCATTTTATGTAGCCTTAGTTACAAGTTACAACTGATAACAATAATTATAGCCCCCACAAATAAAGTTAATATACCTTTCCGCTAGGTATATTAACTTTATGCTCCTACACCGCTTTCGGTGACGATGGCCGGTATATTCATTGAAACCAGTAGGCCTATAACTATGAAACTGTTTTCAGACGAGAATGCCGCCTCCCGCTCTAACAACGGAATTTTCACGTTTGTTACAGTAGGACGCGGCATTCTCGTCTGATTGTTTGAGTCTCAAAACAGTTTCATGGTACAAGGCCTGGCCAGATACGCAGGAACTATTTTATAGTGCCCAAGTGTGTGTGCTGAAGAGCAATCTCTATTTTTTACTCTCATAATTCAGTGGGACGGAAGACCGACACGACTCGGAGGTGGTGGGTTTGATTCCCGCGTTGGAAACATAATATTTCCAAATTTGGTTAGAAAAAATGCAGGCCGATCAACTGATTGTCAGAAAAGTAAGATTATCCATTCGTCAGATGCGTATGTAAAAAGTCGGTCCTACGCTTGATCTCTCGCCAGTCGCCAGTCATGTCAGTCGTCCGTTCCACTGGGTTATGAGGGTACAGGAAGGGCAGCTCTTATGTACTATAAAATAACTCCTACATAACTGGCTTAGGTTTTTTTTTATGAAATAAGGGGGCAAACGAGCAAACGGGTCACCTGATAGAAAGCAACTTCCGTCGCCCATGGACACTCGCAGCATCAGAAGAGCTGCAGATGCGTTGCCGGCCTTTTAGAGGGAATAGGGTAATAGGGGAGGGTAGGGATTGGAAGGGAAGGGAATAGGGGGGATAGGGAAGGGAATCGGGCCTCCGGTAAACTCACTCACTCGGCGAAACACAGCGCAAGCGCTGTTTCACGCCGGTTTTCTGTGAGAACGTGGTATTTCTCCGGTCGAGCCGGCCCATTCGTGCCGAAGCATGGCTCCCCCACGTATAATTTAAAATATAATTTAATTAAGGTTTCAATAAAACCGGCCATCATCACCGAATTCAATATGGAAAGTATTAAGTATTATAATTTTGATATCACGTCCTATGCCCTTGTGGGCTGTGATTCCCATAATTTTTTTCCAAGCTTAAAGGTTTTCTACAATCTATAGTTAGTAAAAGGATGGCTTTACCACCTTTGGGATTATCGGAGTTCGACAGTTCAAACGCCATGGTGCGAGGACTTACGGGATTATGGCCAAGTTGGTGGCGTGCGAGGACACGATATCAACTTCCACGGAGCTGGTTAATCCTACTTTGCCAGGTTGTTTTATTTAAGGGCTATTAGTTATAGTGATGATGTGTGATCATAATATATAAAGTGTCTAATGACAGTTCTACATACATAATATATATTTATTTTAATTACCCATATCGCAGCTCTTCAGCCCTTGTTTAAGAGGGAACGCTAACACTGTTTTACCATACAAACGTATTTCCCAATGTACTCCCTGGACAATGCGTCTAGTTGATTTTTTTATACATTATTGGGATCTGTTAAGAGGAGTCCACACCGCCCTTTTTTCCATACAAACGTTGTCCCCTGTTTCCTCCCTGGATAATGCTAGTAGAGTTATAATTTTTTTCCTGAATATCTACGGCCACTAATACAATGTCCCTATGTTTTCTTTTTTTTCATAATTTAATTATTAAATAAGATATGAACGTTCAAAAACCCAAAAAAATGGCCAGATTTTCCGCTGTGTTCAAACGTCCAGAAAACAGATTTGGCTAGATTATACAAAAAAAGCAAAACATAGGAACACAGCTCAAGCCTTTTTTTAATCTTTAATGAAAAAAGTACTCAAATCGGTTAAGTTTTGGAGAAGGAATCAGGGGACAACGAATCGTTGATTTTCTGGATTTTCTGCAGTTGTCTCTATCGCGTTCTGCGGTATAGGCTTGAGGTAAGGGAGACAGCTATAGATATTACACGTACTTTTTTTTTCATTTCTCTAGCCCCTGGTGTATCCTCTTAAATATATGCCTCTACGTTCGATTTTTTCTAAATTTACTAAATAAAAAATATGACCCTTCCAAAATTTGAAAGATCTTTAAGATAAAATAAAAACGTAGGTGCATGAAGATATTGAAAAAAAAAATAGATAGAGCCTATCTATTTTAAAAGAGGAATCAGAGGACTACGCAACCTCGATTTACTGTATATGTCTCTATCACAATACACGTGCCGGCGCAGGGTGAAGCATCTTAACTCTTAACCGTTCTACCTTTTGGGTACGGAACCCTAAATAAAACAAAAATTACGACTATGACGAGCGACGTGTCACAAATAAGACGAGTAACAGACAAACAAATATACACTTATACACTTTTCAAAAATCCACTCGCATCTATCAGAATACTAAAATCTGGAAAAGTAACTCTGTGGAGGTAGTTCTAATTTGGTGTACACCCATGATTCAAAGTACACTACTTATGAGTAGTGTACTTTGGTACACTACTTATGAGTAGTGTACTTTGGTACACTACTTATGAGTAGTGTACTTTGGTACACTACTTATGAGTAGTGTAATTTGGTACACTACTCATAAGTAGTGTACTTTGGTACACTACTCATGAGTAGTGTACTTTGGTACACTACTCATGAGTAGTGTACTTTGGTACACTACTTATGAGTAGTGTACTTTGGTACACTACTTATGAGTAGTGTACTTTGGTACACTACTTATGAGTAGTGTACTTTGGTACACTACTTATGAGTAGTGTACTTTGGTACACTACTTATGAGTAGTGTACTTTGGTACACTACTTATGAGTAGTGTACTTTGAATCGTGTTAGTATAAAATATGTTTTATACTTTGCCTTTCTATTTAAATGTAATTTTTATCTAAGTATTTTTAAATGCTTAATAAATCAATAAATAAAAATAAATAAAATAATAAAATATATATGCAATAGCGCAGTTTAAACAAATGAAAGATTTATTCATATACGTCTTTCCACATAATATTTCGTTCTTTCAAAAATCACCCAAAACCTTTTTTAACCCCCTTTTAACCCCCCCAAGCCTTTTAGCCTCCTAATCAGAATATACATTAATATTCGCGCGCTGTTCCGAAGTCCGCAGGTGCGGGGAACTTACCCTGAATAACTTGGAATCAACGTCTTGGTGTCACTGGCGGGACGCCAGAGGGTCTATTCTGGTGGGCGAAACGATATCGAAGCGGTATTGTAATGATATCATACGTTTGTTACATATTTTGGTTTATAACGTTCGACTCGGTGTATTAATTTTACCGAAAATAAGTAATGCAGATTTAATTTATAATATCAACGTGAACTTGCAACTCTTTTTAAGCATTCGTAGCGATTTACCATTTTGGCCTACCGTGCCCTTTTGAAGAATCACTCTAAGTGCCTATGTCAAAAATAGTAATTTATATTTAAGATTTATCGTCAACCATACTTTATGTTGTAATTCCCCATGAAGAAGAAAAATAAAATCTGTCCTAAGTCCCAACTATATTAAAACTTATTTTATATTTACACATATACATTATACATGTTGATGGCGAACCCCTGTCATTTGTTCAGGTAATGTCAAGTGCAGCTGAGTGATCACGATAAACCAGTGTTTTTTAATCTGCGGTTGGCGAAGCTTCTGTGGTCGCGCAGTATTTTTTTCACACCAGGGGGTCACGTTATAAAAAAAAAACACTGCGATAAACTACGATTTATACGACAAAATCACATGGATTTGGTATCTGTCTGCGTCCTGTGAATCAATTTCTCTAATGATAAATAGGATTTACAGCCACCCAGAATAAGGCCGCAAGATAAGCAAAACTTGTGTCAGCTTGTATAATTCTGACAACTTTAAAATTCGTCCCCCATCCGTCAGACTGACGTGTACTTTATTATGCGACTACCCTCACAATGTTATTCTTAAACAACCGTATATTTATGATGTTTGCGAATGATTTTAATACGCAGGCCGCGTTGGCATACTTTCAAAGAGATTAAAAGATTACTTACAGAATAGGCCTGAAATATGTATGAGCTTTGGTGTCTTTTTGACACTTTCCATGGAGTTTTATGCCTTAAATCTAATATAGCATTATTTTTATTATAGACTTTAAAAGTTTTTTTTGTTTGTTTGGACTGATTTATATCAGGAACTACTGGTGGGTTAATTGAAAAAAATATTTTAATGCTGGATATAGTCCTTTTATCGAGAAGGGTTTATTTAGCTTCTAGCTCGAAACATCACGCTGCAACCAATATGAGCGACGAATCGGTGGAAAATATGGAAGAAACGAAAAAAAAAATCATCTTTGTCGGGAGAACGCTAGTATCAGTTCTATACAATCAGGTTTTTCTTATTTAGAATATTGATGAAATTAAAGCACAGAAAATGGAACATATACACATTCCTCAATACATACATATACAAATAACCCTTCACCGGCCATCCCCTTCCACTAATCACGGGGAAAACTATTTTCACACGTGATTATTTAACAATGGCAAGACCAATTCAATATTGAAGGGTTAAATGCCGAAGGGGGAAATGGCTAAAAGGGGCAAAACGGGGCCGGTAATTGTTGTTTTTGCCCCGGCATGTGGATATTAATTCCACGGATATAATGACAGCACGATGACAAAGTTGTATTTCCGTTTGCCGTACAAATCTATTAGTAGAATTGCTGAATTGTGTGCTACAATTGTGCTAATAGGAATTGGCTCGTCAAGTTTTTTTTATTACAATATTTTAAGTCATCTATGTGATTTTCGTCGGTATCCTTTTTGCATCAACGAAGTTGAAAAAAAAACTAGGCTTTTGCATCCGTTGTGGATGATTTTATTACAGTATTTTCAGAGTGAAGTAACCACACTTCAAAATATACAGTAGTGCCTGGGACAAGATTTAAATGTCCGTATGGTTGCCCGAGCGCATACGGCATTCTCGCAACATAGTCGGCCTAGTCCAGTGGAAAGAACTAGTCAACACGTCTGGGACCAATTATGTGCGGGTTTCCTCACGATGTTTTCCTTCACCGTATGAGCGTCCGTACTATGTACTTGAGATCCGAAAATGTCTTATTGGTACATGCCTCCGCCCGGGATCGAACCTGCACCCTCTATGAGTGCGAACTGCGAACCAAAGGTTCTACCCATTAGGCCACGGACGCTCTCAACGAAGTCAAAATAACGCGACTAAATACCGTAGGTCTGCCATAAGCTTGTCAATCAACAAGTTTTTATGACATACTCGTAGGATTAGACGACGTGATGTACGCTACCTAGCTTTTATACTATTGTATATTATTGTGTGCTCAATAAATAAATTGAATTTGAATCAATTTCTCTGGTTCTTGGAGCTGCGTCGTGATGTTTTGTCCTCATATAAAAGCCGCTTAGCAGACAACAATCCTAACATAATCTTATGTAAAGAACCAAAATAAACACGTCCAAAAAATACAGCCTTTTCTGCTACAGAGGTGTTTATGTAGGAACGTTTTCACTGACATCCCTAATTTAGTACCCTCTAGTTATCTTGGCTATGTCTGACGTCCAGGGGTCTAGGGGGGTCACGGGGGGTTAAGGGGTCGTGGTGGTACAGAGAGGGTCTAAACTTTTTTGATTAATTACATTTCTCGCCGTGGAATATAGCGTTCCAGGTGAACGGAATGATAGAGTTAGGAATGGTTAGAAATGGCTAAATTAGTGTGTACTAGATGATGCCCGCAACTCCGTTGCGTCAATACCTATTCGTTTATCGCGCGGAAACCGTACATTTTCCGGGATAAAAAGTATCATGTGTCCTTTCCCGGGACTCAAAGTATCTCCATGCCAAATTTCAGCAAAATCGGTTCAGCGGTATGGGCGTGAAGAGGTAA
Source organism: Aricia agestis (assembly GCF_905147365.1). Lineage (NCBI taxonomy): Eukaryota > Metazoa > Arthropoda > Insecta > Lepidoptera > Lycaenidae > Aricia > Aricia agestis. The sequence goes on along the minus strand of NC_056421.1, from coordinate 13,333,911 downwards.
CAGACAGACAAACAGACAGGCAGACAGACGGACTGACAGACACACTTTTACATTAAAAATATTAGTATGCATGGGTTCTGTCGTAGAAATTATGTAATTAAAGAAATTTATTTACAAGTGACGGAGCCATGTTATTTGGTAGAGTTATATCAAGCCAAGACTTGAGCCTTGAAACTGCCTGCTCTGCATAACCGACAAAATTATGCAAGTTCGCCATCTGTCTATACAACACTGTACATTTACATGTTTTGTTAAATGAGTTACTTGTTAGCAACAAATTCCAATGTTAGCCTATTGAATATTATTTAAAAACGCCAGATTGTTTTTTCCTTTTTATGGTTTTATATTTAGCTCATAGTTGTCTAATAAAAAGTAAATAGCAACTACTTTAAGTCGATAGCCCTGATATATTAAAAAATATATCCCATTGAAGGCAAATATGTTAAAAATTTCTTTACCAAAATTACTTACACCACAATTTTGCCATATCCATCCATCACCTAGGTCTCCGTCAATACTTATTGGGTGACATGTTCGAAATACCTATTTTATTGCGGAAAAGAGGGGAGCGGACATTATGCACCTCCGAAATTTCCATGAGTAAATTAAAAGTATCCGTCTGCACCCCTCTTTTCCGTGATAAGAGGTATACTTAAGTTAATAGAAAAGGCAGTATAAACAGTTTTAAGGACGAGTATTCCTTATTTCCTACCTTACGCAATAAATAAATGATTTTTTTCTTGAAATTCCGTTATCGCGCGGGAACCGTTCATTTTCTAACTCCCAATACACTCTCCTATGTAAATAAAAATAAAAACTCTCCTATGTCCTTCCTAGGACTTAAATTATATCTATACCAAAGAAGAACAGTTGAAGCGTGATGTGCTGACTGATAGACAGAAAGACGGACAGTCACACTTTAGCAATGTATTGTGGGATATGCGTGGAGGCCGCCCGATGATGCCGATGCGGAGTCACCCAGGCCGCGGTACATTGCGGCTAGTGGACGAGGTACCCGATGAGGCGATGCTGGCTGGCGCGGTGCGGAGGGGCGGGGAGTGATGATGATGTAGGAGGCGTGTTCTGTCGAGGGTCACCAATGTGGGATATGCGTGGAGGCCAAAGGAAGATCTTCCGACCGAGCGAGGTGTTATGCTCGGTCAGGCCGGAGCCCACGTGATACATTTCAGCTGTCGTATATATACCGACACACTTAGAAAACTTCGATAGCGCGATGCAGGAATGTTAGGCGAATTGTGGGTACCGCCACAGTAAAATCAGTATGGATTTCTGGTTTCTGCTGGTACAAAATAGTCTTAAAAATGTATCTAAGTAAGGCGTCTTAAGCAGGGCTGATTAAAAAAAATTCAACTCTCAGCTGATTTTTATTATAAAAAAACTTTATAGAAAGTTAAATCTTCTAACGTTGAAATTCTCGTTTATTTTCCAGAACAAAGGAGCTAAATAAGAAGTGCTGGATATCTTTTAATCTTCTGGAGTTTTAAATTGTACCCATCAATCTGCACTTCTTTTGTTTCGTGATTCTCCCGCGTTAAAATAATGTGCACTGCGCTTAAGAGCAATTTTTAAATTGAAAAATGTTGCTATCATTTGTTGACTTGATTTGAAAAAGGAACTTCTTCAGGCTTCAAATGTAAAAAAGTTAAGTTTTTCAAAAGATTGAGATTATGTTTCCTCAATGTTTTAAAACCAGCCTACTAATTTGAAATATCTCGGACAGTATTTTCCGAAAAGCAACATTATCAAATATGCTTTATTTTAACTGGGCTAGGCTGTTAATTATTAATGTAATTAAACTCGATTTTTAAAGAAAAATTAAAGGAGCTTTATAGTAAGTTTGACATAAACAAATCTCTATCCACTCCATTAAAAAAGTATTTATCTATTATTGTTGATGATGATGGCCTGTACATAGCGCTGAAAGAAGTTACTTGCGCAGGAATTATAAAATTTTCCAGGACAAAAACCATCACAATATAATCCTTCGATTTATACGTGGGAGAGCCATGCTTCGGCACGAATGGGCCGGCTCGACCGGAGAAATACCACGTTCTCACAGAAAACCGGCGTGAAACAGCGCTTGCGCTGTGTTTCGCCGAGTGAGTGAGTTTACCGGAGGCCCAATCCCCTACCCTATTCCCTTCCCTGTCCTCCCCTATTCCTTTCCCTTCCCTCTCCTATTACCCTATTCCCTCTTAAAAGGCCGGCAACGCACCTGCAGCTCTTCTGATGCTGCGAGTGTCCATGGGCGACGGATGTTGCTTTCCATCAGGTGACCCGTTTGCTCGTTTGCCCCCTTATTTCATAAAAAAAAAAAATCCTTTCGCAGGACACAAAGTATTTCCATGCCTACCTAAAATAGTAAAGCAATGACATTTGCAATTTTAAATTAAAAATGTTGTTAACAAGCAACAATTTCCGGGAATTCTGCCAATTAGCAATTTGACTTAATATGACAATTATACTAACTATTCAGTTAACAATTCCAATTAGAACTAATTATATAAAGGGAAAAGGGTGCATTACATTACCCTTTGTCATCCAAGGAAGTGTGAATGCGAAGCTTAAATTCTATGGAGATACAAAAATGTAATTGTCGCTTTACTGATTGGATTAAATTGGCCAGTTAAAATTGCTTCATTTACAAAAATCGTATTTCTTATATTAATAAGAAATACGATTTTTGTAAATGAACTGTCCAAAATTCCCGATTGTTTTAATAAACAATCGGGAATTTTGGACAGTTTTTTTTGGGGGGTTGAAGATTTTTTTGGTCGGGTTAGCTATGTAACTTCTAAATTATACTCGTTATTTCTCTTTATTTTCTTGACGTTTAAATTAAAAATGGGGGAAGGGCGTTAGCCTGCGGTAGCCAATGTGTCCTACCTACCTTATAATAATAATAATATCTGGTGATGGGATCCATCGATCGTGGAATAACGAGACACAATAGCTTTTCCATTGTTATCGCGGCCGGATGCGGCCGCTTAGGTCTTCATGAATTAATACATTTAAGGAAAATGCTGTATTTCAGATCTCTTTCAGCTCTTTTTGTTAAACTATTTCCACTTACCCTTTGAAATTTCCTCCATGAAATGTGCATTCCCAAATGAAATGGCCACTTGTGACCCTCGCCTTTGAACCTTGAGATTATCGGACTAGGGCCAATTAAGGGCGAGTACCAAAATAAAGGGAGGAAGTGGACCTCAGAAGTTTTCCCTGGCGGCACATAAAACTACCCTACCTGGGGATTCTAAAAGTCTAGGGGAGTGGTGGCTGAGAGCGTGTTGTGAGCAGAGGAGATGATCCGTACAATGTGTAAAATTTATTAACACTTTGTGGGTTTCAAATTTCAGTGTGTAATAAAATTTTGACTTTCGAATAGAAAGATTATTATTATTTATTGTATAAATCAGTTAGATGATATAAAATTTGAAATACTTATGCAAAAATACTTTACTTCTTTGACTCCTTGACACTTCCTGCACATTGATTAAATTTTTTATGATGAAACACATAATTAAAAAAAAATCATCATAATATTTAATATTATGATGATTTTTTTTAATTATGTGTTTCATCTTAAAAATTTAAATGAAACATTAATAATACTGTGAATTCCTAAATATAAACCAGTTGTAGGAATTATGAATAACGCCAAACATGTAAGCGGAAAATTATACAATTATTTTCCTTTTTACCCATGACGGAGACTACATAATAATATAATATTTGTTATAAAGGTGGAGGGGTTGTTTGTATATTTTTATGTGGCCTCTGCTTGTGGTCCCATCTTTGTCTCCGAGAGACATGACGTGTGTAGGTACAATACTCTGCTACAGTTATCGAGGTAGAGCTGACGCTTCTTTACAGCCTATTTGCAATGAAGGAGTTTTACACTCACATATCCGCTTATTTCCACTTTTATGTAGTTCCCGGCAGTGGTGTGCGGTTAAAATAAGGTAGTATCGATAAAACATATTATCGATATTAGAATACAAGAATGTTATTAGTCCTTGCCAGTTGCCAGCTACTTTTCATACGAAAAACTTAGTGTTAAATTTTAAGAGCAATCAGTTTACACCTAATTGCATAAAAGCATTGACTTTTTATTACCAGTTAGTTTCCAAAATTAAAATATAGTTTATATTGAGTTATATTGTTATTAATATTTTTGATAATGTTATATCAAAATGTGGTATAATAAAATTATAATGTTCTTATTTACTACCTAATATAAAACTACAGACATTGTAAGTTAATATTGTATGAATAGGTTTTCAATTATTATAATTATGACGAAATACATAATTCATAATAATTGATATAATGGAACTTTTCTATCAAATTTTTAAATTATCTTCGATGAGTTGTTGTCCTCACATAAATACTAAGTGATTTTCATGTAGCAAAACTAATGTAGTCTTAAGTTAGTAATTTAGACTGAAAAACATTTTTATAAAATTTTTCTCATTACTAATCCTTGGTTTTGAAGTTTTATTGACAGTTTTCAATGTTTAATGACAACGCTGTTGAACAGAACTCTGATAAACTTCTGTCAAAAGTCCTCAGAAACAGGGGCTGTACCACGAAACCGTTTTGGTCTCAAACAATCGTACGTACGTTTGAGTCTTCAAACAATCGTACGAGAATGCCGCGTCCTACTCTAACAAACGAGAAATGACGTTGTTAGAGCAGGACGCGGCATTCTCATTAGATTGTTTGTAAGTAATATCGACATCTTACCGTTACAAGCACAACACTACGCTCCCGTAACATTTTTACGCAGCATTTTCCGCGATGAGTCAGACGTGTTTATATTTTTTATCGATATTTATTCCGCCATCCCTACGGAATAAGCGAATGTGCTGGAATATTCTAGACTTCATTTTCACACCGAGTGAAGCTTCAAGTTTTAACTTCGAAATATTACGCCTACGGCCCATGACTCTTTCAATTGCTTTAAATTAGTTGTGGAAAGAAAGCAAAAATTAATATAAATAAAATTATTACTTATCTATATATATAAAAATGGATTTTTAATTGTGTTAGTAACGCTAAAACTCGAAAACGACTGAACGGATTGGGCTAATTTTAGTCTTAAAATATTCGTAGAAGTCCAGGGAAGGTTTTAAAGTGACACGAAATTCACCGGGACAGCTAGTCTATAATATTTTAGGAAAAGGAAGGGTTTCTTTATCACTCTTAAGATACTCTCATAGAGGTTTAACAATGACTTAACTATACAATGAAGGTTTTGAAAAAAACTCCATAATCCCACGCTCAATTAGTCCCACGAGAACCGAATATTTTTATCCCGTGATTGGTACTCGATTTTACGGAATGAACGCCATTTTTGTGCGTTTAATATTGACGTTAATTCAAGTGATCATGATAATGAAAAATAAATTATAGATGTACAAATAAACACTGGATAATAAACTCAATTGTTACTAGCATAAGGTTTAAGCTCGTATAATCTATGTCCCCTACCTTGTTTTGTGTACCGTAAAAAATTAAGTGTTCTTGATCAATCAAAATTCGCAATTTGTCGTCGCAGTGTGCGCCTACCTTTATGAGGGAGTTTATAGAAAAACGATAAAAAGAGACAATTTTTGGCACCGTATGTATTTTATGTGTATTGAGAAGTTAGTAAAAGTTTGTAACTTCTGGAATACTGTCAACAAAGTTTACGATAGACTAGTTTGAAAAACGTGGTTCACTTAAATACTTTTATTATGTAAACACACAGTTGACAGTTTGATTATGTCTGCAGTCGTCGCGGTTACTTTAACATGACATATTGACTCAAACTATGTATATTATAAGGTTTGGTAAAATAAATAATCTTAATAATTTATATATTTTGGGCACATGATATTTAAAACTTAAAGTCGTTTACCCTATTAATTCTCAATAATCTTCTATTCTAATTAGTACTCATAAAACCTAGATCTCCACCTAGGAATACTAAAACCTAGATTCAGCTGAAACCTAGGAGCTGTTCGCGTAATAATCGAATCAATCTATATTTTTTGCACGAATAAACCAGAGGGAGTCCAACGTAACCGAGATACGGTACAGACGCGTGAAAAAGTGACTCGAGTTACGATTATAAAAATATATATTAAAAAAATATAAAGGTTGTAATGTAACAAAACACAGGAATAAGAATAAGAATACGTTTATTTTGTCAACACAAATATAAAATACACTAAATAGAAAATAAAATTAAAACGGACTTAAGCTACATCTATACTTAATATTATTATATTATTTATATTATTATATTATATATTATAATTGGGAAGAGTTTGTTTGTTTGTTTGAACGCGCTAATCTCAGGAACTACTGGTCCGATTTGAAAGTTCTTTCAGTGTTAGATAGCCCATTTATCGAGGAAGGCTGTAGGCTATATTTTATCACGCCAGAGACCAGCCATACATATATTTATTACTCTATGATCACGCTTAAACTAATAGGAGCGAACAAATAGAGGAAAGTGTGGAAAAAACGGGGGGAAATTATTTGAAAGGGCTTATTTGAACGCGCTAATCTCAGGAACTACTGGTCCGATTTGAAAAATTATTTCAGTGTTAGATAGCCTAGATAGTATCGCAAAAGGCTATAGGTTATATTTGAGCTCGTTAAGACTAATAGGAGCGAAGAAATAGAGAAAAATTGTGGAAAAATGGGATAAATTATTTGAAATGGCTTATTTGAATGCGCTAATCTCAGGAACTACTGGTCCGACTTGAAAAATTCTTCTTTATTTAAAAAACCTATAGGCTATATTTTATCACGCTAAAACTAATCGAAGCGAGGAAATAGAGGAAAATGTGGGAAAAATGGGAAAAATGGGGGAAATTATTTGAAAAGGCTTATTGGAATGCGCTAATCTCAGGAACTATTGGTCCGATTTGAAAAATTATTTCAGTGTTAGCTAGCCCATTTATCGAGAAAGGTTATAACTTATAGGCTATATTTTATCACGCTATGACTAATAGGAGCGAAGAAGTAGATGAAAATGTGGAAAAAAACGGGGGAAATTATTTGAAAGGGCTTATCTCACGAACTACTGGAGCAATTTTTCTTTTATTTGGCACAGATAAGAAATAGACCACGTGAAGGATCATAGGCTATTTTTTGTGGACTAATTTGTCTGTGAAATATCTAATTTACGCGGGCGAAGCTGCGCGCAACGTTATATTTGCGCGTAAACTATTCAATCTATTTTGATGGAATTTGGTATAGAATACTTTGAGTCTCGGGAAAGGACAGGGAATACTAATTTTGTCCCGGAAAATGTACGGTTCCCGGACAATAAACTTATATTATTATCGCCTAAACTATTCAATCTATTTTGATGAAATTTGGTATTGCAATACTTTCTTCAGTATCGGGAAAGGACAAGGGATACTTTTTATTCCGGAATATATACGATTCCCGCACAATAAACTTTTGTGATTCTCGCCTAAACTATTTAATCTATTTTGATAAAATTTGGCATGTATATATTAGATACTAATTTGAATCTGGGACAATGAATGTTGTTTGTCCCGTAAAAATGTGTGGTTCCCACACAATATACTTTTCTGATTTGCGCGTAAATGACTCAATCGATGTACGGGAACAACTATAAACTAAAGTCCACGCGGACGAAATCGCGGGCAACAGCTAGTTAATTATAATATTATTATAGAATATGTTATGTGATGTCAAAATTGGCCCCAGCTCAGCTATATATAATATATAATAATATAAGCTATATATAATGTTACGTGCTAGGGTTCGAAGGATTTGGAGAGAAAGACCTGCTGACTCTCTTGAAGACTTTATTCACTAAGTCCAGGTCACACAAGCACACACTAGGTCACAACACTTAGCACCGAGTCCAAAACACTAAGCACTATCACTGTCCTAGGTCGTAGCCAAGTCGCAGGTTTCACTGGTTCACTCACTATTGATCACTTGTGTTCACTCCGAAGTCACCTTGATGATAGCTCGAAACGAACTGAATTGCCGGGCCGTCTACCTGCGACTTTTTATATGGCGAGACTAATTCCAGAAAGTTCCCGATTCACGTAAACAAGTAAGCAAGTATGGGAACTTTCTAGGAGGCTCGTGCATGTACCACCTAGCGCCATCTAGTTTCGAGTAGGGGATTTATGTGTAGTGTGTCCCCTGATCAGTTTCGCTGGTTTGCCGCTAGATGGCACCACATGTCCGTATACCGTGTACCGTAACAATAGTAATATAACGCAGCAAACAATAGTGATAATACTTTAGGACAGCCTTTCCCAAAGTGGGCGAAAGCGCCCGCTTGTGAGCGTTGAAGTAAAGGTCTGAAGGGGGGCGGTGTGGGACCCAGAAAAAAATTGGGGCGTTGTCAAGAGGCTTGGGGGGTGATTTATTTCATCTGGATGCATTTTAAATTGAAACAATGGGGGCGCTATAAGTACATAATGTGTTCTTAAAACGGGCGGTAGACAAAATAAGTTTGGAAACCTCTGCTTTAGGAAGTGTTTGTGTCCCTTGTAGAGTTCACTGTGAAAGAAACAGCGCTGAAAGAGTCATTTTTTCCTTTTTTGTATGGTCAAACTCATAACGCTGCCCGTCACTTGCGCATTCAAATTACACAGAAAATTTGCTCTTTCAGCGCTGCTATTTTCACAGTGAACTCTATGGAAGGAACACAAACACACTCTAAATTATTATCACTTTGTTTTGTTACACCCTGTATATTTGTTGAAAGGTTGTAACTTGTCAGCGACATCCAATGATTTGATCGGTTTAATATATTTTTGCATTTTAATTTCCAATGCACAAATTCTTATAAGAGTTTTTTTATAGACTTTTTTTCAGTTTCTTACTTTAATATGATTATAGTCATAATATGACATAATATGTTATCTGCTACATGGCATTAAATACGATCCAAAGAATTTTCAGACACCCAACTTTTAATTCTTTAATTTTTTAGCACTTTTCCACTCGTCAGTACAAAGGGGAAGCCAGACGTCAGATATCGATTATTTGAGAGTGAACGCGGAGACCGACTATGCGATTCCTCCTGTCCGATTTGTATGTCTTATTACTGTAGACATAGAGTTCACTTTAGCGTGACCAAACTAACCAGACTATACAAACCAGATAGACTGAGATCCAAGACAATATATTTTGAACTTTAAGTTTCAAGAATTAAGGTATGTTTTAGCGTGGCATGGGGAATCAATCAAAATGGTTTTGGTGGTTTTCAGGAGGTCTCCAGGATGCAATTTTGAAGCGGTTATGGCGTTTGTCAGTTTTATTCACATTTTACAGTCACGTATTTGTGGTTTTACGGAAAATTATTCATTTTTGATCATATTATTTCGTAATTAATATGGTTTCGGTGAAGGTGAGAGGTTTCATGAAACGCATTACGCATTTGTTTTATAGTGCCAAAGTGTTTGCACTAAAGCAGCGGTTCTCAAACTTAGTTATTTGGTAGCAGAACCTTTTTGAGAAGTAACATTTTTAACGGACCCCCATAAAAAATAGACACACAGTTTTATACGCGGGAGAGCCATGCTTCGGCACGAATGGGCCGGCTCGACCGGAGAAATACCACGTTCTCACAGAAAACCGGCATAAAACAGCGCTTGCGCTGTGTTTCGCCGAGTCAGTGAGTTTACCGGAGGCTCAATCCCATACCCTATTCCCTTCCCTACCCTCTCCTATTACCCTATTCCTTTTTATAAGGCCGGCAACGCACCTGCAGCTCTTCTGATGCTGCGAGTGTCCATGGGCGACGGAAGTTGCTTTCCATCAGGTGACCCGTTTGCTTGTTTGCCCCCTTATTTTATAAAAAAAACACACAGTCAAACAGATACGTCAAACTTAATAAAACTAATATTGCGAAAGTGTGAGAGTCTCTCTCTGTTACGTCTGCACGCCCAAATCGGTGAACCGATTTTGATGAAATTTGATATGCAGATACCTTGAGTCCCGGGAAAGGACATAGATAGTTTTAATTCCAGAAAAATGTATTGTTCCTAAGGGATAAATGAATTTTAGCGCAACGGAGTTGCAGGCGCCATCTTCTTTATTAAGTACAAGTTACTTTATTACGTTACTTTAAGCATTAAAGTCCTATAGTTGGGGAGGACAAGAGGGTATTTTTGGAGTGGCTCGAGCGTGTCAGATTAAGCTTGCATAGGCTTCCGACATACGTGTCTAGATATCATGGTGTAGAAATCACATTTCTCACGTGGTGGGTAATTTTTTTTTTATAATGAAATGTCGTCGGATCCGTCAGATTAAGATAGGGGATGTTTAGTATACCCCAAAGAAGCTTCCATGTAAATCACTGACGATTCAAAGGTTAGGTAAGCCTGTAGGGACATTTCAAAATATAAAAAAATAAAGCTTCATGTTTCCTTAACTAGGCTTCGCAGATATTTTATTTTGTTCTTAACTAAATGATTTAGTCCTTGTTGTCTAAAATATATTTACAATTTACCTAAATAAGCAATTTTCTGAATATATTGTATTTTTTAAAACTTTAAAATGGCTGCAGTTTCTGAACCCACCGCTAAAATAATTAAAAAAACGCTCTTATTATTTTTTTATCAGCTTTACCTAATGTACAAAACCTACTAGGTCCCCATGACGCTCGAGTGTCTACAAAAATAGCACCCTCCCCTCCTCTACAGTAAAAAATTACTACCTACATAAAATATAGTAGGTATATACCTAGGACTTGAAGTATACCCACTCAAAGTACATAAGGTCTATATTCCCGTAATGACAATCAGATTTCACCCGTGAATGAAGCAATCAGTATGAATTGGCCAAATATTGATAAGTTTAATGAAATTGGTCTCGCCGCGCGCCGGCCTGTCGCACGGAGTTTAATGAATAGTCGGAAAATTAAAACATGAGTGGACGAAGTGGGGTAACTGACAATTTTAAAAATGAAAACGATTTGAATTAAAAAAAAAAAAGTGCACAACGAACGTATTACTTACAAAACCCGTGACTTCTGTCGCTTCTAAGCTCTACTGATTCTACGTCATAACCGCCACGCCTTATCACAAACAAAGCTTAAAGGCTGATTTACATTGATACAGTAGCTGGCGCCAGCATTACTGGATTCCGTCGCTGCACTGGCTTTGGCACTTGATCGCATCGTTTACACGCGTCCAGTAGTCAGTACTCCTTTTTGGGAACAAATATAATGACCACCAAAAATGCACTGATACCCTAAACTTGTTTACCAAAAAAAGATAATTAACACCAAAAAATAAAGTCTAAAATTGCAATACTACCAGCTATTTTAGTCATGACAACACTTCAAATTGTAATCGAACACCAAATATAGTAAATGATCGCCAAATAAAGTAAATGATCACCAAATATAGTAAATGACCACCAAATATAGTAAATGATCACCAAATATAGTAAATGATCACTATAGATAGTAAATGATCACCAAATATAGTAAATGATCACCAAATCCTCGTGAGCAAATCAATGCGATATTTTTGTCCAAATAAATCACTACGATTGACAAAACATGTAACAAGCATATTATTAACAAAATAGTCGGCCAAGTGTGAGTCGGACATGGAGGGTTCCGTACCGTTATAAAACAAAATTAGACCTAAAATTGTGTATGGGAGGCCCCCTTAAATAATAATTTTATTTTGTTTTAGTACTTGCAACAGATATACACAATCTGTGAAATTTTTAGAAGTCTAGCTGGAGTGGTTCTTGAGATACAGCCTAGGCCCTAGAGATAGACAGACGGACGGACAGACGGACAGACATAGAAGTCTCAGTAATAGAGTCCCGCTTTTAGGGTTCCGTACCCAAAGGGTACAAGCGGGACTCTTTTACTAAGATTTCGATGTCTGTCTGTCCGTCTATATGTTTTCTTCTCTTTACTAGGATATTTGCTAAATAAAAATATATTTGGTCATAATTTTACATTAAAATACTAACGTATAATGTTGGTGATCGTTTACTACTTTTGGTTTAAGTAACAATTATTTATTTGGAGTCATTTTGCATAAATAGGATAGCGAGATAATAAATCTTTGGTGATCATTTTACATTAAAATGCTAGTATAATGTTGGTGATCATTTACTAATTTTGGTGATCATTTTACTTTAAAATGATAGTATAATGTTAGTGATCATTTACTAATTTTGGTGATCATTTACTTATTTTGGTGATCATTGACTATTTTTGGTTTTAAGATGTTAAATCTTTGGTTATCATTTTACATTAAAATGGTGGTCTGTATTTTGGTGATCGTTTACTATTTTTGTCTGTGAAATGTTACTATTTCTGGTGATCAGTTAATTATAAGTCCTCCTTTTTTGCGGTGACAACACGTTTGCATCCTCGAAAATGAGTGTTTCACAAAAACGTTTCTTAGCCTTAACGTCATCTACAGCTAACCCTTCAATATTCATGGCAGTACAAATATTCTGCAATGCAGTAGACCGCATATTTTTGTTACGGTAATTTTGGGTTTTTAAATTCCACAAGCACTCTTCCTGTCTATACGGTGTGTAACAAAAATAAGTGATAATACTTAAGGGTGTGTACGTGTTCCTTGTAGAGAGTTCACTGTGAAAGTAGCAGCTCTGAAAGACGAAATTTTTTTTCACTTTTGAATGAGCAAGGGCCTGAGCGTCACGAGTTTTCCCATACAAAAGTGAAAAAAAATTTTGGTCTTTCAGCGCTGCTACTTTCACAGTGAACTCTCTACAAGGAACACGTACACACCCTAAAGTATTATCACTTGTTTTTGTTACACCCTGTATAATTGCACAAACTTAATGAGCTCCTCAACAGACCACTTTTTGGATAACATTTTTGATAGCAATAATATTATGTTGATTGAATAAACTAAACGCGTGGTAACTGTACGATTTACGCGCCAGCGACTGGCGTTCACTGGCACGTAGTGTTTATATTGTTACGTGCTAGGGTTCGAGGATTTGGAGAAAAAGACCTGGTGACTCTCTTGAAGACTTTATTAACACTGCACTAAACACTAGGTCACAACACTTAGCACTAGGTCCAATCACTAAGCACTATCACTGTCCTAGGTCGTAGCCAAGTCGCAGGTTTCACTGGTTCACTCACTATTGATCACTTGTTGTCGCCTCGAAGATCGCTTTGATGAAAGCTCGAAACGAACTGAATTGCCGGGCCTGCCTGCGGCTCTTTTTATATGGCGAGACGAATTCCAGAAAGTTCCCGATTCACGTAAACAAGTAAACAACCGTGGGAATTTTCTAGGAGGCTCGGGAATGTACCACAATAAAACTGCCGTCCTTACGATAAGTGCAGTAAGTTGAATTTAATTTAGACCTTATGGACTCAGTCATAAGGTCTAAATTAAAACACGTAAACACGCTAACAAATAAACGGTAAATACGTAAACAAACATTGGACCTTTCTAGAAGGTTCGAGTATGTACTTGCGCACCTCATGCCATCTAGTATTGAGTAGGGGATTTATGTTGCCTGTGCTCCCTCGGTAAGCTTCGCTGGTTTGTCGATAGATGGCACCACGTGTCCGTATACCATGTACCGTAACAATATAGATCCAGTGCCACTGGTACTGCGCTGCGTACGGGGGGCGTTCACTGGATCCAAAAATAGGCAACCGGTCTATTTCGATCCAGTACTGGATACTGGATGCTGGACTGGATTGAAACATGTTTACATTGATAGGTACATCATACAGTGCTGATCCAGCGACGGAATCCAGTGATGCTGGCGCCAGCTACTGTATCAATGTAAATCAGCCTTAATAAGCTTTGAATCGATTCAAACACAGTTAATTGTTTGATCGTATATTGTTGATAGCTGATTCGGCATACGTTATTCTCCAATATCGCATACGTAGTAGCGGCTTTAGGACGACCGACCGGCGGTTAGGCGTCCTCCCAGGGCGCCGCAAAAATGTCGCGAATAAAAAGGGGCACCGCATGCTTATTTGTCTCGCCTAGAGCACTGGTGGTGCTAAAGCCGGCACTGCCCTAGATATGTCATATCTCAGCAGACTACCAGAGTCCAGACCGAAGTTAAATGAAGAATCCATTTCTCACCAAAATAAAAATTCTAGAACTTCATGAAATGATTCGTGCCTGCCCAGTGCTGTTAGAAGAAGACAACGAGTATATTGACCCCGTTGTTCATAATTTATCTTGCTGGATAATAAAAAAATGAATACGGAAAAGAGATTTTTGAATCTAAAACTTTCTTTAGGCAGCAAAAAGCCAACATCACGCGGTATTCCCAGGCGGTCACCCATCCAAGTACTAACCGCGCCCGACGTTGCTTAACTTCGGTGATCGGACGAGAACCGGTGTATTCAACGTGGTATGGACGTTGGCGACTGAAGATTTGAAATAATTTATCTATTTGGACTAAACTACGAAAATCTACGATAGTATTTTACAGATTTTCTAAATTTAGTAGGTACAGCTAATATTAGTTAAAACTACTCCTTAAAAAATTTTAAGTACTTACTTTCTAGGCTTTCATAACTTGAAATTGTTAAATAATTTACTATTGCAGTAAGTATAATATTTATTGTTATAAAATATAATATATCATGTAAAATTAATTTCAGGATAAGATAATATATAATATGTATTGTCTTATCCTGAAATTAATTTTATTAGAAAAACAATTGAAAATACGCTCAAAATAATTTGAAAAAAGAGACATCTGTTAATGTATTGGAGCACTAAAGCAATACAATATATTAGTTTATGACACTTTTAGTTGTTGCTTAAAACGTGTAATAGATGGCGCTTTCTTAACTTTTGATTACTACACCGACGAAACCAGATAACCAGAAACCAGAGTAATTGTTCAAGTATTTAAGCATAATTATGTACCTTAAAGTATACAGCAACTTTGGATCCTTTTAAATAAATTTTAAATGCGTTCTGAACACTGAATGAAACAATCATGCAAACATTGTTAAACAGAGCCATCTATCGGTTAATTTGAACACTAATTCTGAAGTTACAAGTTGTACCAAGTAAACTGAAACATAGATGGCGCTCATTTGAAGTGCAAGACGCCGAGATTGTGTGCAGTAGCGGTAGCACGGCGACCAGCGGAAATGCGAAAGTCTGGGCAAACTGTGGAAATAAACCTAAGGTGCTGTTCCGATCTTTTTTCGTTCCGAAAAATTCAATTAAAAGGCCACTTTATGACACACTATAGTATATGTCATAAATCATAATGTAGGATATTATTTGAATTTTTAGAACTATAGTCTGTCATAAAGTGGCTTTTTAATTGAATTATTCGGAACTAAAAAAGATCGGAACGACACCTTAAGTTTATCTCCACAGTTTGTGACTATAGTCTGTCATAAAGTGGCATTTTAATTGAATTTTTTGTATTTTTACGTTATAATAAACTCAGTAAGTACTTTAGTCTTTATCTATGCAGTGACGTAACTTTAAACCTATCAATGATAATCAATGATAGTTTATGGGTAAAGTTGTGTAATTGGCTTTAAAATTTGGCATAAAATATATAGTTAAATTTTTTAAAAATTAAATATTATGTGCACACTGCACAGCTGTTTTGATTTAAGGGGCACCAGGGTTTTTTTATAAAAGCTTTTGACCAATTTTGTTGACACCGCGCGCTATACTTAAACTGAAATCCACGCGGACGAAGTTGCGGGCAACAGCTAGTATTATATAAACCTGAAACTTTTACTATTAAACTTTCCTCTAGATCATTAATAATAATTAAGTATTATAAAAGTCAATTACTTAAATATTCAGTAAGTATTTTAAATAAGTAAATGAGTGACAATATATTAGTTATTATTTATTCACATGAGAAAGTGAATTTTATTCTTATCACGAGCTGTGACAGTAACAATGGTACTTATTATTCCTAGTGTGCAACTACAAGCGAAAACCTGAGAGAAATCATAACATTCACTCATATTAAGTCATAACTCATAAGTATAAACTATAAAGGATAGAGGACATGAATTTACTATGACATGAAGCTCAGAGGATGATAAAGTAGGTAAGGTGCATTGAGGTAACTTCGGAAGAAAAAAAAATGGGGATATTCCGAAAATGGCAAATAATTACCAAACAGAAAGTAATTTTGAGCTCTGGCTACATTAACCGAGACGCCAATTTAATCACCTTCCACTTCCTTTCCCTCGAGCCGTCTGCATCCCCGATGGGGTAATTTCGAAAATTTTTCGTTACAAAAATTAGTTTGGTGTCTTCTATGGCTTGTATGCACAATGTTTTTGTATGGGGTAAAATAGAATAAAAATAAATATGTGCCTTAAACGTATTATTACATTAGGTCGTGTTTCGGCTGTTATTCGAAATTACCCCTTGAGTATTCGAAATTACCCATGAAAAGTAGAAATAGGGTTATCAGAATCCGTAAATACTTTTGAATCAAAAAATATACAATTCACATGGAAATATGTTTATTATAACTAAAATGTTACAATTATAGGTAACAATATACAAATTCGTCTTCTAAACTTGAAACAATGACACAATATACTCACTCTTCCAAAAACTTTACGAGATTGCTCCAATGCACCTTACTAGTACAACTCCGTTGGGCCAAAATTCGTTTATCGTATTTGCGCGGGAACCGAAAGTATGTCCTTTCTCTCTGTGTCTCTGTGTCTCCCTAAAAATACAAATTATTTAAACTATTTTAAATAACATAATTATTATTTTCAACATTGCCTATAAAAATATCTCAAGATGATTTACCACAATCAACCTAGGTACAGGTACAGGTTTAATTGCCTTTAAAAGTTTAAATATCTCAATTAACGCCATACCGTTAACACAGAAATAACTAAAAATCATTGTAATAAAAGAAGGAAGGACAGAGTATTCATGATACCTAAGACAAATTCTGCAATGGCCCAACACCAACAATACTTCTCAGGACCATTTATGTACAATAATGTCAGCAAAGTTATATAGAGAATTTTAACCTAATGAACACAAGAGACGCCAAGCCTGCGGTAAACAACTGGCTTATCACGCTCAAATATAATGAGACTGAAAATCTACTACACATAATAAAGTAACACACACACATACACACACACACACACGCGCGCACACACACACACACACACACACACACACACACACACACACACACACACACACACACACGCAGACACTCATGCACAAATAATTAATAATTTGATATGATAAAATAATTTTTTTGATATTGATTATTGATTAAATTATTAAAAAATGATGCTAATTATTCCTGCATTGATTAAAAAATGATGCTAATTATTCCTGTATTAATGCATGCATAATTAATGTTTTCATAAATTAGAAATAATTATGTAAGTACCTATATTTAACTTTAGTCACTAAGAATTAATTAATATTATACTTATAATAAATAACTTCATAATATGTATAATAATAATATACTTAAGTAATTTAGATTCTTGGATTGTTAAATAAATCTTCACTGATGTCTTTTCAACTGATATCTTCATGTGGCCTTCATAATTATATAATATCAATTGGCAGGCAACCCCTACAGCACAAGATTTTCTTAGTGTAGGGGCTGCGCAAATTATAAGATATTCAATGTAATAACTTTATAATGTGTTCTTTAAAATGTTATGTAACCACCTTTCTGCGTGCAATAAACAATTTATTTATTATTAT
The DNA here is from genome assembly GCF_905147365.1 of Aricia agestis. Taxonomy (NCBI): domain Eukaryota; kingdom Metazoa; phylum Arthropoda; class Insecta; order Lepidoptera; family Lycaenidae; genus Aricia; species Aricia agestis. The sequence continues at coordinate 13,316,161 of NC_056421.1, read as the reverse complement.
TATTATTCTCAAGACAAGAGTCATCCACAAATTACGCGAGGTGTTTAGGGGGAAAAGGGGTCCGAGTTCCGACTTGGTGGAAAGCGGCCCATTTTTCTGACAAACAATTGTCTTTCAATACTAAAAACTTTAAGAAAAAAAATCTAATTTAATTAAGTAAGTACTTAATTTCTTCCATGTAATATTTCTGCTCTCAACACTAAATAACGTGAGAAGACTTGAATCTTTCGTTTGCAGAAGTCGCGTAAAAATTATTATTCGCGGCACGTACTTATACCTACTTCTATTCTTTCTGTCTGTTTGTCTGTCATCTTTCATGCACATTACAGAAATATCTTCATAAGTAAGGGGGTTAGCCTGCTTTAATCGATTCGCTCGTGACAGGCGAATCGACAGGACAATCGAAAGTTTAAGTAAAAGGATAATAGGCATTCACAGCGCACTACCAAAACACTTTTACCGTCTCATCACCATTGCAACGACATAGAGCTTACAATCGCATAGCTCGTTTAGTATACTAAGACTGGCAAGTGTAACATCTATTACCAAGCTATAAAGTGTAAAATTCCATGACACTGTCAGAAATTGCACCGCCTAAGAAATTGCCCAAGTCTCTATAGCAATACGATAAGGTTGAAAGTCCCATGGCGCGGTTAATGGTAGTATAGCATGGCACGACTGCTACCATTTAGCTATGGGAATCTGTGGTGTGTACACGTGTTCATAATACCAACAATTCAACAATAATACTTAGTGTGAATAAGAAATTGTAAGTACCACTTTTACATCATATAAATAATCGTTGCGGTCGATTAAAAGCTTCATTGTCGCAAATTACTTTGAGACAAACGCGTGCGTGGGAACCGTATTTTGGCAATAAAACTCATAAAGTCATATCTAAAAAACCTAACTAGAAGATTTTGTTAGAAAGTATAATGTTGTCCGCAAAGTTCGCGCAGATTTTTTTTTATTGCGAGGGAACAGTACATTTTGCCAGGATTGTGATTTTTTTACGTCACAAAGTCCTATTCTCGATAGACCATACCAAAATGGTTTGGACTAGGGAATGCAAATCTCGCGAGATTGGGGCTCAAGCGAGATCCCGCGGGTTTATGAATACAATCCCGCGAGATCTCGCCAATTTCGAGATCTCGCGAGATTAGCAGTTTGAGGTTTTTTGTTTGCAAATAATCACAATATTTGAATAAATTACGAAAAAAAAAGTAATAAATATGATAAGTATTATAAGATTAACATTCATTTTCACGATTTTTTTCAATAGAATTTTATGCATCAAACATTATTTGATGTATCTGTCTATAATTTTTAAGTAGTTAACTTTGACATACTATCTATCAAATAACAAATTAAAGAAACAGCCAGTCTTCTCTTCTAATGCGCTTTTATAATTTTGGACGTGATGGTAATATCGTGGACGTCCGTGGTAAAACGATAACATAGGGAAGTAAAATATATGGAAATATATAATGAAGACGCTTTTAAATTTCCGTCGACGATAACTTTTTAACGTGCACGTTAGAGGACATTACAATGTTTACACTTCTGAACTGCACAAAACGTCCGCAGTGCATAAAATCAAAAGGGCATTTAACGTACACCCAACGTTTTATCGTGGAAGCCGGCGTCCACGATAACGTGACGTCCAGAATTATAAAAGCGCGCTATCAAACACAAATCTTTTACTAATAAAATAGTTCTTTTATAACTAACAAAACAACGAGAAGTCAAAATTCAGGACCTAGTTGAGAATCACAGTGCACAGTTGCTTAGCTAGCTCCTCTTTGTTTTGACCCCGTGATCGCAACTCCGTCCGTGTCAGTCCGCGCTTCAAACAAGACGTTTTTATGCTCTAGTGCAATCTCGTCAAACTCGCGAGATCTCGCCTTTTTTTCGTCCGAGATCAATCTCGCTAAAAAAGGCCGAGATCTCGCGAGAACGAGATTGCATTCCCTAGTTTGGACACAGCGAGGAATAGGAAGCTAAGTATAATTACTGTACAAATTTTCATGATAAAACTAATGTCCTACTCCTACGTCCTTTTCAGGAGTTAAAATGTTTCCATGCTAAATATAAATTTCGGCGGTTTTAAATATTATGAAAAGACAACAAACATTTAATAAAATTAATAAAGTAACTAAAGTCATATTTTACTATAACGTTTGATAAAGTTGATCATAAATTAATTCGTTATCCTTTATCTGTCTCGTTTCCCATCATTGATAGGAAACGATATAGATAATGATATTTTTATAAATGACTCGATAACGTCCAAAACTCCGTTGAATTAAAATTTATTTATCACGCTGGAACCATACATTTTTCCAACAAAATCTATCCTATGTCCTTGCATGGGACTCAAAGATTCCCATGCCTTTCAGAAAAAATGATTCAGCGAACGTGAAAAAGTAACAGACAGACATAGACACACTTTTTCATTTATGATGTTAGACGGAAGCAAATCGAATCAGGTCGGACTGGTCGCAGGCTGATCTGACCAAACTCAAGCATATTATACGAGAGTAGACTGAATAAGTTCAGCCGCCGGCCATTCTTTTTCGGCGGACTGGGTATATAAGCCGGGGAACGTGAGACTTCCCAGTAGGATCTACCCAATGGTGATTCACTCTTAGCTTAAGGCCATCCCCCGAGCAAACGACCTTGACAACATTTGACGCGTTGCTGAGATCGCACGAAAATCCTATTTTTTTACATATTTCAAAATTGATATAAAAAAAATTAAAACGGGGAATGAGTAGTTAATGAATTTGTCTATGTATTGTAGTGTGTTTCAAATAAACGTAACTTGTAAACACTAGGGAGCTTCAATGTTTCTTTGTTGTTGTCAAAAATGCTTTAATTTTAATAAATTGTTATTATTTTGGAAGCTAATATCATGAGTAGAATAAACAAAAATAGAAAATTGAAAACGGGCAAAGGAATGTAATTGATATACTGAAGATTATTGCTATATTTTTGTTATAATTTTGTAGCTTTCAAATTATGAGTTTATAAGGCTCTAAATACGGTAAATAACGGAATCTCCGTAGGGGAAGGCACTTAAGGCAGAGTTGCGGGTACAATAGTAAATTTAAAATCCATACACAGCAATTTGCGGATTCGTTATAATTTTTGTTGTTTGTATAACTTGTTGTTAACGATTTAACTCTCACGCGTCATTACAGTAATGTAATGTCCGTTTTCTTGTCTCACGGTGTAATAATGTTATGACATTCACAAAAACATCATGCACTAACATAGCCGACGGAGAACATATTAGAAAGGTTATGCAACTTATCTAAAAAGTAATGAGAGAGATCTATATTGTAGAACTATATTTCCTGAGTCCCGATTTATTATGTAGTTTAGTATAAAAATGAAATAAAAAATTATAAAACACAGGCGTAAATGTATTAAAGGGGTCGTGGGACGTCCACTAATTACGCAAGGTATAAAGGGGGGGAAGGGGGTACATCCAAACCTACTTAAAAACTACACATAATATCTATTATTTTTAATAGTTATTGTTGCTAAATCTTACACGAGATTAGGAGTGGCTAAGGGAAGTCGAGACAAATAATAATAAAATAATAAAAAAGTTTTTATTCTTCACACAACATAGGTACTTAGAAGATATTAGGGACATGAAATATTATATTAAGCAAGAATCATCGAATCTCACGATATTATGTTACCAAAGTGAGAAAAGGGGTTAAAATCGTCTTACACAATCTAAGAACGTGCTCCTACTTATATTGTAAAAAGTAATATTAAGACAGACTTTGTAAAATTTTGGTTTACCAGGATACAAAATAGTCAATTATTGTGATCTATAACAAGAAACTACAAGGTAAAACGCGTGGACTATGGTGAAGCTCGTTATTATAGCTTAACAACATAGTAAAATATCATAAAAGTAAACTACTGAGGCACTAAAAAGATTAAAAATGCTTTCAAAAACTAGGTGTTGTCGACAACTATGTTCGTGCTGCGAATATTTTATTCTTAAAAAATTGTCAATGTTGGCTTTTCCTTCTATCGTGATCCAGAAAATACCTCCAAATGTTGTCAAAATCAAAACTTTGGACGTGCGTGCAAAAGTGACAGACAAAACGAAATTCGCGTTTATAATAATATTTGCACGGATTGTTTATTTTAATACCGTTACTAACATTATGTGACTCTCTTCCATTAAACACATTATCATTATTAAGTGCTTTTGGTACTTTCCAACTTCTCAGGAAGTGTTAATAAATTTCGTGAGACATTTTTGACGATTTTTTTGACCCCCTATTCCTCCACTCTGCAGTCTGCACTGCAATCTATAGGAATTGGGAATATGGGTTAGATGCTAGATCTTCCCACGGAACCGGCTGCTATGATCGGTCAGGACTCAAGCCGACGCCCAATACTTTTTTTCGGAATTCAGCTGTCTTATACCACCTCAATTAAAAACATAGTCCACTGCGGGAAGGCAGTAGATAATGAACTATGAACTATTTTATAAAACTTTGCTCCTATTGTCTCTCATGATGAACCAGCGCAAGGTAAAAAGCGGGTTAGTGTAGCAGCTACAGATGTAGGAACTGGTAGAGATGGCTGGAAGGATGGATGGATGGCTAGGTGGCTTTAGGCTTATGTTGGTCGAAGCATACATTTTTAGGGTTCCGTACTCAAAGGCTAAGAACGTGACCGTTTTACTAGGACTTGGCCCACAAAAAGTTCCATACGGAAAATGCAATCTTGCTTATATTACATTATTTGCAATTAACAAAAAATATATTTTTAAACAGAATAGATCTATTCTATGAGATTCTACAGAACAGAACAGAATAGAATAGAATAATATTTATTGCATGAAATGTGGTTATAAAGGTGTAACAATATTATGGTTTATAAGGATACAACATTCTGCCTTGTCAGTGGCGTGCAAAATTATAATATTGCTTATATTACAAAAGTCAAAAATAAAGATATTGAATATCAACATAATAAGTACTGACATTAGATATTTAAGTCATACAAATATAAATTAAATTCATTAAATTATGTTACATCAATTAAAACATACTATAAATTGTTGATAACTAAATTATTATAGTGCTGCCCTGAATTGTGTATTTAATTTAAGTCATTTTTTATAAAGGACTGTACAGTGTGACATTAAATGCATTAATTAAGCTATTGGCGTATCTATCCCATTCTTTCATCTACGCCTACGACACACAACTGCCGATCGCTATCTCCGCAGATAAAACAATAACAATTACTGTACAGTGTACACAGTATACAAACATTATCATCATCATTTTCTTCATCATCCGTAGTAAATTCTAATATTATACACGCATGTGTATGTACTTCTTGTATGTCTGTTACTTGTTCACGCACAAATCCCTGAACCAATTTTCGCAAAAAGGTATGGAGATACTTTCAATTTCGGTAACAGACATAATATGATACTTTTGTCTTGGAAAATGTACGGTTCCCGCGCGATAAAGGAATTTTGTCCTAACAGACTGATACCATCATCTTACAAACTGTACTAAAATTAGGTACAAAATTAAATGTAATTTTTGTTTACTTACCTTAAATTCATACTTACAAACCATAATATTCTAATATTTCTAAAACATTATGTATTTGCAAGTTTTGGCACCAACGGAAAAAGAAAGAGCTATTTCCATAGTGCGAATATCTAACTAAACATTCCATTTTACGCCGTGCGAACTTTCTTCCGCGAGCTAAGGGACCGAACCTATAATATGTACGTGACATTATTGCCCCTTCTATTAGTTAGGTCAAGATCTCCATTCCCTTCATGGTTATATACGCGTGTAAGGGTTCAAATAAAATTACATTTGATCAAACATTGGGTAACAGCCCACAGTTAGCCAACTGCCGAAGACTCTCATTCCTTAAAGAGATTGTGTAGTACGGGAACATTTACTTATTTCACTAAAATATAGTCTTTGCTCTTTATAAATCTATCGATCATCCCCTTATCATAAATGTAAAAAATGTATGTGTGTTTCTTCTTTATGCTCATTGCTCAAACCACTTAACTTAATTTTATATGGAGATATATTTTAATGTCCAATGAAAATAACATGGGATAGTCTGCGATAACATTGTCGTTACCACTGTCTAGTTATAGCGCAAGCTTGACAATACCAATAAGAGTAAAAGCACTAGGAAGTAAGATTTTCTAGACCATCCGTTCTAACGAGTAATCTAGTTTGACTAAAAGACACTTTTCTAACTTTTCTCGAAAGGTTTTTCTTCATATTATCTAGTGTAAAGCAGGACAGGCCCGGGGTGAAAATAAATGTAGACTCTTTTAAAAATATTATAATGAGAATCGCCTCGACTTTCTTACCCTAGCTAATTTTACGTGTGACATATAATTATTTTATGAAAAAATGTAGTATTTAGATATTATATTAGGTACAAAATATTATGATGATTTTAATAATACTACTTTTTACAAAAATATAGTACCTATTGACATAATATATTTTTAATATAATGTAAATACTATCGTTCACGTTGATTTTCCAATTAGTTTTCAGTGAAAATATACTTCTCTCCCCCACATGAGATTCAGTGCAAATTGCCCTTCCCCCCTGACTACCTTGCGTAATTTGTGGACGTCAACCTACAAGTGTTGGTCAACTTATTTCTGCTTAATATTTTAGCGATAGGGAGATAATACACAAGATGCTATGAGTACCTATGTATTTAATCTCATATTTCCATAAATTTTATTTGCATAGATGATAATTCTAAATCTTTCATAATACTTTCACCAATTAAAAGTTATTATATCGGATTAATTGCTGTGGAATATGGTAGTTACGATAATCTGCACGGTAATACCGATTGAGGTAAAAGTGAAACCTTCGATATGGTTTTGTGACCCAGGTAATTTGCTTTTTTGAATGAGCTTTAAGTATGGACTGAACCAAAAGCACAGAATATATATTAGTAGTACCAACAGAAGTCCAACTCGTGAAACCCGTTTAAAAAAATAACAACTCTTGCTGCCATACTATAAAGTTCAAGTTCCGACCGCGCAGTGTTAGGTGCCTACAATTATATTTGCCTACATGTGCGCTCTCTTTCTATCGCGTAAGAGGTACCCTTTCTGACGAAATCAAGATTGTCACCTTTTAAAATATAAAATAATATTCTTTTAATTACTATAGCTACTAATAGCAAACTTTTTTATAGTAATAATCAAATTTTAGTAACCCAACGTATATTTTATAATAGTTTTATATTCGATTATAGTGTAGGAGCTGGTCAGGAATTTTTTACAACTTAAACATAGTAACTTGTGTTTATTTATGTGTAGTATGCGGTTTGTTTGTAACAAATTGGTTTATTTGCTATGCTTGTGTATTTTTTTATCTCTTTCTGTATTTTAAAGTCTTAAATTACTTTATTGAAATATTTCTTTGACTTTTTTCAATTGTTCATATTTATCAGATTAATAATGATTCTGTCACAGCGGTTAAAACAGTACGTAGATATATGCGACGAAAAAAATCTTGCGCGCGCGTCACCGCTCGCTTGTGAGTCCCTTGTGATCTGCCCCTTTAAAGGGGTACTTACAGCTCGATACCTAAAGGCGCGAGTGCCTGCCAAAAGGCGAATTTTTTAAAGTTTTATCTAAATATTATGTCTTAAAAATTAAATAACAGACCGGTGATATTGATAGCAAAGCTATTTTTTTTTCAAAAACTTACAAACATTAGAAAACTCGTTTTCCTCATAGAGCCAAAAACCTTTGAAACCGTTTTCCTAAGGATGTTTACTGGAACCCTATAACCATTTTAATCTATGATTTATTTGATCTTTTGTACTAGAAGTGCATAATCCGGATAAAATGAAGAAAATACGAATTGTATCTCTGCTTTCCCTTTACGGAAGCGATGCAATTTGCCAAACATTCACTATCTTGTCAAAATATTGTTCCCTGTCGATGTAGATGATGACAATAATGGCTTTGATGCTGACGATAACGTTTTCGATGATAAGAAACATTTCGTGACTCCACGCTCTGAAGACGGTCGTGCGCGGCCTGTCCTACTTGCACAAAATAAAGTTATTAAAACTTCATCTGTTTAATAAATCGTAAAATTATGGATATTAATCGTTTTGTTATCCAGCCCCCGTGCAAAGTAAAAGCTTTTTGAAAAGTTTACATTATAAATACATCAAACGACCAACTATGGTTTGTGGTGAAAGTAAAGTTAGAGTCTTAAGAAATGGGGTTTTGATCAGACCTATAGTCTAATCAAAACCCTACTTCGTAGTCTGTGAGATTGAGACTGAAATATCAATCGAGCAATGAATAAGATAATAAAATAATAAATAGGTGCTGTCTTAACTAGTATAATTTAAAATTATAACTAACTAGCTGTTGCCCGCGACTTCGTCCGCGTGGACTTCAGTTTATAGCGCGCGATGTCAACAAAATTGGTGTCAAAAGCTTTTATAAAAAAACCCTGGTACCCCTTAAATCAATACAGCTGTGCAGTGTGCAAACAATAAGTACTTCATTTTTGTATGTTAAACTTTATATATTATGCCAAATTTTAAAGCTTATTTAGCCCCCCAATTACACAACTTTACCCATAAACTATTTATCATTGATAGGTTTAGCCCCAATTTCACCAACGTCTGTTAGTGTTAACAGCTTGTTAAAATATCCTGTCTTCTCTTTCATTCATATGAAAAACGAAACAGCTAACGTGATACTAATTCGAGCATTAACTTTAACAGTCGTTGGTGAAATTTGGTCTTAAGGTTACGTCACTGCCTGCACAGATAAAGTACTGAGTTATTTAATACCGTAGAATAGATATAACAATCGAAAAAAATCGAGACTTAAATGTAAGATGATACCACCTCTTATAGAAAGACTTTTGAGCAAGCGTCAGCGCCATGTAGAAGACGCACGGCGCCATATGAACGCCATTATGAATTTTTTGAACAAATTTACGACCCTTACAACCCTTTTTTCCAGTAAAAAAGTAGCCTGTGTCCTTTCTCAGGCTTTAGACTATCAGTATACAAAATTTCATTACAATCGGTTCGGTAGTTTTGGCGTTTGGCGTGAAAGCGAGACTGACAGACAGACAGACAGACAGAGATACTTTCGCATTCATAATATTAGTACAGATTATGTGCACACTGCACAGCTGTTTTTGGGTATTTTGATTAATTAAGGGCCGCGCTACACCGGAATGGCAGCGGCGAGGCGAGCACTTTCAGCGCTGCCATTCCGGTGTAGCGCGCTGCGCGGCCCTAAGAGGGGTACCACTTACCAGGGTTTTAAAAAGTTTTTAAATTTGACACAAATTTTGTTGACAACGCCCACTATAAACTAAAGTCCACGCGGACGAAGTCGCGGGCAACAGCTAGTTATGAATAAAAAAATAATATATAATAAAGTAGGTATGATTAGTTCTGTTATAATAATGAAGTAAAAAATAAAGCGCCATCTGTTTTCATATATTAGAATTAAAATGTAAAAATATTTTCTGGATGGAATATAGGCCAACACAACACACTCGAACTCCTTAGAAATGCAGTAGGAGTTCTATAAGATCAGATAGATTGATTATTATTATAGCAAGTGATAATATTATTAAACATAATATTCTAACGTATTAAAAACTATAAACAAAAACATAATAACTAATAAGTATGATTAGTTCTATGTTACAACGAAGTAAAAAAAAGCGCCATCTGTTGAATCGTATTAGAACTAAAATGTTCATTGCATCGCGTCGATATATTTCTGGATTTTTTATAATATTATACATAAAATATATTTAAGATTTTTGAAATATTATTTTAATACACATCCAAGACCCAGGAACATTGAAAACTTTTTGTTCCGCCTGCGGGACTCGAACCCAGGACCCCCGGGATGAGCGCTGGCCACGCGCAATGCGAAGTAATTTTCATCGATTTTTTCATGGAAATAAGATATTTTCCCACATCAAAATGTAGCCTATGTCCTTTCTCAGACTCTAGAATAACTGTGTACAAAATTTCATTGCAATCGGTTCAGTAGTTTTGGCGTGAAAGCGAGACAGACAGACAGACAGACAGACAGACAGACAGACAGAGATACTTTCGCATTTATAATATTAGTATAGATTGGTCAAGCAGCTATTAGTTATAATACTTACAGGCGTAATTTATAAAATAAAACCAAAAAGATACTCAGTTAAACTATTAAGCCAATTATCCAATTATATCATTGACAACATTATTTACTCATTACTAGCCGTAGTGCAAAAGGAAAAGTGATAGATCAAGACATAATCTTGAGAGATTTAATAACTTAATATTATATTATTACGAAAGTGAAAAGACATAATCATTTTATTACAGAGTCGGGCAAATGAGAAGAACCATTGTATCGAAGGCCTCGTTAAGATCCGTGATAACCCCTGAGAAAAAAAGGTTAATAGAGATAATACAAAACTTGTCATTGTTGTAGTAAACAAATGATTAAAAGTAGGCCCGAGAGTCGAGCCCTGCGGCGCGCCGGACAAAATGAAGAGTTTGGAAAAAGTTCGGAGTAAAAAATAAGGCCTTTGTTGATAATAACTTAAGTAACGAAAAGAAAATACTTGGGAGAAAATACAACCTGAAGATTTTCAAATTCCGATTGAATATATTGTTCGAAAATTTATGAAAGAGAAAGAGATAATTATTTTAATTTTTGAGTGAACTAAACATTTGAGGATGACAACCTGTCAAGACGGTTTAATAGAATAATACGGAAGAAGACGTAATGCGGAGCAGGAAAGAGAAGAAAACTGACGTGGCGACTGGCTGAAGAAGAGAAGAAAAGGACTTGAAGATGGAAGACCAGACTGTAAAGTGAAGACTGAGGTAAGTGGGACTGTTTTTAAAGAATATTCAAATTCAAATTCTTTCAAATTCAAATTCTTTTAAAGAATATTATAATATGTACTATCAAGGAAATAGAGATTGAAAAAATGGGTGACGTAATTTGGTCAGGCTATGTCAAGTCAAGCCAACCAACAATATATCATGACTAAATATATTATAGACTTCCTATCCGCCATCTATCTATGAATCAACTTCTTTGATGGTACATAGTCTGTTAGACGTATATGTAGTACATAGTCTGTTAGATGTTGACTGCGAGTTCACTTATTACTTATTAGCACAGAATACATATTTGTTTTACCGAGAACCGTATATACGTGGGAGAGCCATGCTTCGGCACGAATGGGCCGGCTCGACCGGAGAAATACCACGTTCTCACAGAAAACCGGCGTGAAACAGCACTTGCGCTGTGTTTCGTCGAGTGAGTGAGTTTACCGGAGGCCCAATCCCCTACCCTATTCCCTTACCTACTCTCCCCTATTCCCTTCCCTTCCTTACTATATTAACCTATTCCCTCTTAAAAGGCCGGCAACGCACTTGCAGCTCTTCTGATGCTGCGAGTGTCCATGGGCGACGGAAGTTGCTTTCCATCAGGTGACCCGTTTTCTCGTTTGCCCCCTTATTTCATAAAAAAAAACCGTTAATTATTCCGTGATAAAAACTATCCTATTTCCTTTGTCGGAGTCAAGCGGGCGAGGACTCAAAATAATTAATATTTAGAACTTTAGGCAGTGATTGATATTAGCTATGTCCACACTGTGCACTTTCATCTTCAATTTTCGTCATCAACTTTCATATTGGCGCATTCAATAATTGAATGCGTCAAAGAAGGTAACGCCAATATTGTCATTTTTGAAGTTTTGGATGTAGTCAGAGGGCATGCGTCACGGGCATGCCTCACGTTCGCTGTTAACTGCGCTATAACGCATGCCCTTGACCAACAGAAAAAGGCACAGTATGACAGTGTGGACAAAGCTAGATACACTCTTTGCAAACCTTCCATTCACCCTAGGAAGCAACACAGAAAAGTATGAAATTATAAGGAAAACAAAATCGTCGAAAATTGTTATTGACAGTTTTCAAAATTATTACAATATTACAATACTAGACGATACCCGCGTCTTCGTTGCGCCAAAACTCGTTTATCGCACGGGAACCGTACATTTTACGCGGTGAAAGGTCATATGTCCTTTCCCAGGTCTCAAGTTATTTTCATACCGAATTTCAATAAAATCGGTTCAGCGCTTTAGTCGTAAAGAGGCAACAAGCAGACAGACATACACCTTTTTGCATTTATAATAGAACCTAAATTAGTCATGTACATACTGCATAATATATACTACGGTATATTTTGCGAGGTATCAATGGCTACCTTGCATACAGTACTTAGATGTAGAGATAGGGCGCTTACGGCGAATCGTGATGGAAAGTGGAGGCAGAACGGTCGCGCTAAATAGCGTTACGGTTAAGGATTTAGGAATTCACTGTGCTGTGGGTTAATGATATGATTATTTTTATTTAAGCAAAAAATAAGTCGTTTTTGGGGCTACTTTTTCTTTTATCTTCTTTTACAAAATTAATTATTGTACCAAAGATATATGATAATACATAATATATATTATCATAGGGAAAGATCTTATAGTTACTGAAATAATATTTTGTATTGCCAACAATTATAAGCCAACTTTGAAGGCGCATAACAAATAAAATACAAATGCTATCAATCAGAAATTTTGGGAACACTTACTTTTTATCGTGATTTCTTTATTTTATTAACAAAATTTGCTAATCTTTAACCTTGTCCCTCATCCCTATTGTTAATACTCAAATTTATATCTATATATATGTTACGCTCAAGGACCGAAATCACTCAATGAGCGAAAAAATGGCTTACAACGCGTTGTGGTCACAGTGAAACAGCCAAATATTTTTTCTTTTACTAAATCACTGCATAACGTGTTTTTCATTATTTTTTGAAAATATCCATAGTTCCATAATATCCGTGCTAATATTAGTACTGTCTGTCTGTCTGGCGCCGGTTATGGATATTTTATAAATAATAATGATAAACACGTTATGCAGTGATTTAGTAAAAGAAAAAATATTTTGTAGTACGCGTGGTAATTTAAATATAATCTTCCATACCTATGGACGATTAATCAATCAAGAACAAATCAAGAAAAACGAATAGCATATCAGCCACGACACGAATTTCGCGTTATGGCATTTTTAATTGGGAATGGCCCCCCTTAAATAAAAATTTAAGGGGGGCCATTCCCAATTTCCCATACGTATGTAGGACTCCTGCGTGGTCTACCCACTAAAACCCCATGGTGCTCCACTCATCGCATCGGTAGAATTGCGGGTAAGATACAACCTAGTACCTATTAATTAATATAATGAATAATGTACATTGGACTATAAATTATAATAATACAGTATGTATGTATGTTTGTTTTTATTTTGTATGCGGATTTTGATAGCAAAATTAAAGATGTCATGAATTTTATGAATCGTGTCTTTGTATTAAGTACTAAATTGTTTAGTTCGCAGTCGGGATTTTTAGTAAGTATTTTAAAATACCGTTTTTACTGCCTTCTTACAAATTTCTGTAGAGTGTAAAGAAATACGATCATAATAATTATTGCCTCTATTCAAAGTGAAGTAAGCCTATCAATCATTTTGTAGAAAATAGAGCTGATAATTTTACGTAGACTTTTAACATTATGTATTTGAAAGTTAGGTATTGACAGGTTGACAGCAGGTTATAATGTTCTTTAATACTTGTTATTAGTAGTATTATTATAAGTTATAACATACGGTACGGTACTATTTAAATATTTTAATAGCTGTACCTAACGTAACAAATGGGTAGGAGTACCCCCTACAAAGGATGGCTTCTTGCAAGGCTACTTCTTCATTATTATAGGACTTACAATTATGTATGTGGATATTGTATATAATATTTAGTTACAAAATTGTAAACTTTATTTTAAAAGATTAATTTTTTCTCACTTGTTTGGTAAAAAAGTGGGCCCCGTGCGAGTTTCTTACGCTGGTTCTTCTCGCCGGGTTAGTTCCCGAACCGGTGGTAGGCATCATGTAGGACATTTTGAAAACATTTATTTTAAATTTATTCAGAAATAAAACAATTTTGAAACAATTTTGATTTTGATTTTGAAAGGGATTGGTGTATATTTTATATTTTGGTGTTTGATTCAGATTTCAGTGTATCTTATATCTTTAAACGAGCAATTCTTGTATATATGTTACGCTCAAAGACCGAAATCGCTCAATGAGCGAAAAAATGGCTCACAACGTGTTGTGGTCACAGTGAAACAGCCACGACGCGTTCTGGCAATCACAAAAAGACCATAACGCGAAATTCGTGTCGTGGCTGATATGCTATTCGTTTTTCTTGATTTGTTCTTGATTGATTAATCGTCCATAGGTATGGAAGATTATATTTAAATTACCACGCGTACTACAAAATATTTTTTCTTTTACTAAACCACTGCATAACGTGTTTATCATTATTATTTATAAAATATCCATAACCGGCGCCAGACAGACAGACAGTACTAATATTAGCACGGATATTATGGAACTATGGATATTTTCAAAAAATAATGAAAAACACGTTATGCAGTGATTTAGTAAAATAAAAAATATTTCGTAGTACGCGTGGTAATTTAAATATAATCTTCAATACCTATGGACGATTAATCAATCAAGAACAAATCAAGAAAAACGAATAGCATATCACGACACGAATTTCGCGTTATGGTCTTTTTGTGATTGCCAGAACGCGTCGTGGCCGTTTTCATTAGAGCCACGACGTGAATTTCGCGTCGTGGCTGTTTCACTGTGACCACAACGCGTTGTGAGCCATTTTTTCGCTCATTGAGCGATTTCGGTCTTTGAGCGTAACATATATATAATTGAAATCTCGGATTCGGCTCCAACGATTTTCATGAAATTTAGTAAATAAGGGGTTTCGGGGGCGATAAATCGATCTAGCTAGGAATATTCTTTTGAAAACCGACTTCCAAGATAAAAACAATAATAACATCCTTATAATATGAACTAAAAAGTATTAAATAATTTTTCCTATCTAATAGTGCCTTTTTCCGAATTCGGCTAAACCTCAACTATTTCTGTACTCAATCTTCATCATTTTGAAGTCGGTACCAGATATAGCTGAATCTTCAGTCTGCCAGAATATTTGAAACTTTTGGAACTGGCACCGACTTCAAAATGATGAAGATTGAGTACAGAAATAGTTGAGGTTTAGCCGAATTCGGAAAAAGGCACTATTAGATAGGAAAACTTATTTAATACTTTTTAGTTCATATTATAAGGATGTTATTATTGTTTTTACCTTGGAAGTCGGTTTTAATTTTTTGTTAAAAATAATAATATCCATTCGACCTGGTCTTAAAGAATGAAAGACCGGTGCACTGTCTTTTCCTCTCACGCAGCTACCGACCGCTCTTGGGTGCTTCGTCGGCAGTCGGCCACGATGTGAGATAGTAAGACGAGAGGAAACAACAGCTTGTCATAACCTCAATAAAGTTATTACTTATATATTATGCGCCTTGCTGGAGAGTGAAAATAAGTAGCAAGCGGTGGAGAATTTTGTACAACAGAATATGGTGTCTGCTAAAGAGGACGTTGAGCGTCTGAGAGAGCGGGAGTGGCTCAATCCCCGAAACAGGCCGAGGCAAAGACCTAGGATCAGAATTATTAATGATCACAACATCCCGTCTAGCTAGAGCACTCAGGCGGCTGCTTGGGGATGCTATCGCCTCCTTGAGCCTCCAAATTGGTTACGATACGCATGGTTTTCCTGGGTATCGCGAACTTAGAAAGAATGACGCAAGCAAGGCCCAAAGAGCCAGGCCCACAACACTGCGTTGCGACGCAAAAAACAACATTGCTTTTCCAGAAATTTTGTTTTAAATGTTACGTCATGATACCATAATTCCGTAAAAAGCAACAGCTTTTTTTGTTAGGTACTTAATTTACAGATTGGAATTCGAAATAATAACGCCATCTATGGTGCAAATATAAAACTGCGCTAGTGTTGATGTTGGGAAAAGTTTTCTTATTTGACGATAGATGTCAGCTATGTTTTTTCAAGCTGTTCAACTTTATTTTGTATTCGAATATAATAAAGCGCCATCTATGTTTAAATAATAAAACTATGATGGAGATGTTGGAAGTAACTAGTTCTTCTTATCAACTATAGGTGTCACTTTCAAGACATTTTTAAAAAGCGGCAGAGCTGCTGCAGTAGGTCGAGAATTTCAAGAATTTCCAATATTTTTTTGTTTACAGGCCAAATTCAAACTCAAGAGACTAGAGTACTAGTACGCTAAACATACTAGAGTATATATCAAAAATCAGGATATAGTACGAATTTTCACTTTAATAACAATAATAATATTAAGTATGATTTTTTTTTAAATTTTACCTGGTTTATTTTAATTTTCCAGGACCATAATAATATTATTATGTATACAATATATAATAATATTGTAGCTGATAGCACTCTAGCAAAAGTTTTGTCGCTGCTTACTTCTGAATACTGAGCGACAAAGGCAAATTCTGGAATAAAAAATAGTTACACTAATAATAATTACTCAATGGCATTTAACATTTTACTTTAATTATTATAATAATTGAACTTTAGTTAAATAAAATTAAATAAAATAAGTACTTTTTCTCCGCTTTTTAATTCTATAAAATTCTTGTACTAAAAATTATACAAAGCTATCGCCAACGTCCATACCACGTTGAATACACCGGTTCTCGTCCGATCACCGAAGTTAAGCAACGTCGGGCGTGGTTAGTACTTGGATGGGTGACCGCCTGGGAATACCGCGTGATGTTGGCTTTTTGCATTTTACTACGTAAAAAATTAAAAAATGTGTACTTTAATAATTAATAATAATATTATAATAAATAAAAAATTAAGGGTGGCTCCCATACAAAAATCACAATTTTTGGCCTATTTTGCTCTATAACGGTATGTGTATTCATGAGCGCGTCCGATTAGTAAAAAAATACAAATAAATAATCGGCCAAGTGCGAGTCGGACTTGCGCACGAAGAGTTCCGTACCACCACAGTGATTTTTGTATGGGAGGCCACCTTAAATTTTTATTTTATTTTAATATTATTATTATATATTAAAGTAAGTACACATAATATAATTAAGGCCTTGGTGAAAATTCCAAGTTATTGATAAAGAGCAAAAAAAAGCTAAAAAATCGCGTTTTATTTATTGATTGAAGAATCAAAGGCCAAATTATCCTCGAAGAAGCTTGGTGTTCTTAACAGAGCGAGACAGTACTTCAGTCCGGACCAACGCCTACAACTCTACAAGGCGCAGGTTCGGCCTCATATGGAATATTGTTCTCATCTCTGGGCAGGGGCGCCAAAATACCAACTGCTCCCTCTGGATCGTATCCAACGAAGGGCTGCTCGAATTGTTGACTGTCATAGTGTTTCAAACAGCTTGGACCCCCTGGAATTACGCCGAGATGTAGCTTCACTCTGCATCCTCTATCGGTTGTATCACGGGGAGTGCTCTGAGGAATTGTTCGGAATCATACCACCTGCAACTTTTCGCTATCGTCCCACGCGAAAAACATACCATCCTCATCACCTTGATGAGTGGCAGTCTTCCACAGTGCGTTTTTCGCGTAACTTTCTGCCGCGCACGGCGCACTGTAAAACTCTGGAATGAACTGTCACCAGCAGTATTTCCGGACCGATACGACCTGCAAACCTTCAAGAAAAGAGCGTATTCCCTCTTAAAAGGCCAGCAACGCACCTGCAGCTCTTGTGATGTTTCGAGTGTCCATGGGCGACGGTAGTTGCTTACTATCAGGTGACCCGTTTGCTCGTTTGCCCCCTTATTTAATAAAAAAAAAAAACAGTCAGTCAGTCACGTAAGTTTTATATATATAAAACTCAAAGGTGACTGACTGACTGATTGACATAGTGATCTATCAACGCACAGCCCAAACCACTGGACGGATCGGGCTGAAATTTGGCATGCAGGTAGATGTTATAACGTAGGCATCCGCTAAGAAAGGATTTTGATAAATTCCAACCCCAAGGGGTTCAAATAGGGGATGAAATTTTGTATATAATAATACTTCTTAACGCGAGCGAACCCGCGGGCAAAAGCTCGTGTTACCTAATTTTAATTATTAGCATTCCATATTCTCTGTCAAAAATAAAAAATACTAGTGACAGAATGACTTCGATATACCTACGGCAATTAGTTTCCGACTTAGATGAATGATTGGTGTCGCGCTCGCGCTACGACCGCGTGGCGCGCGCGAGACCAATCATTTATCTAAGGTTTCCGATTTATAAGCAAACAAGTAGTTGTAAAGTTGGGAACAAATTATCGGACGTTGTCCTCGGACGTTTTCCTCTGATGCGGAATTGTTTGGATTGTTTCTATCTGGTTAATACAAAATACACTAAACTGTGCACATTGTGTGACATAAGTCGCGGACGCGACCTTGAGCGTTCGGACGTCTGAAAAGAATGTGGCTAGCGAGATGTTTTTTCATCCGCGGACACGGCGCGGACGTTCAGTCGTATTTGTTTCATTTTATGCGCACGTGCAGCTTTCCCCCATGTGCAGAAAATAGTAATAGAAATTAACATCAATTTCTGTCAGGTTTTAGCACATGACACATTCAAGTCATTTCAAATTGTTAGCGGGAAGCATGTCAACCATTGAGGTACTATAGATGTCAACTGTCAAGCAGCGACAGTGAGGATGATTATATTTAGCGTTAGCTGCGCTGTGTTGTCCCCCAAAAAAAAGAAAGCACGCTCGGAAAGCTTATGAACTATAAAGAAATATAATATGACAGTAGTCGACAGTACTGATATTATAAACCCAAAACTCTACATTGTATTACATTGAAACTGAAACCGAAACCAAAATTACAATTATTTACTGAAAAGAAAAAGTAAGTAAGTAGAAAAAGTGCCAAATTGGATTAAAATAAATATTATTAATCTTCGACTCGAATATGTTCCCCAGAAACTTTACAGAACTCATATTCCGTTTTTTTATCCGGGTAACGATAATAATAATATCTATGGACTTGTGTGTGGTACCTGTAGTACCAGACATTTTTGTAGATATTTATAAGATCTACATTTACTTAGAACATTGTATAGTTCTATCTTTTATAGTTTAGGCAGCGTACGCAAGTTAGTAAATTTTCTGGTTGTTTCCGAAAAACTGAAATATCTTACGGAACCCTATATTTTCCAAAATAAAAAGTAGCCTATGTTACTCCTAAATAATGTAGCTTTCGAATGGTGAAAAATTTTTTAAAATCGGTCCAGTAGTTTTTGAGCCTATTCATTACAATTAAACAAACAAACAAAGTTTACCTCTTTATAATATTAGTATAGATATGATAATAAAAGCTATATAAGTACGGTTTTAGCTATTAAATATGTTTAAGACAAAGTGTATGACGGTTTTTAATAATCATACTGATTATTACAATAAACTTATGCAAAATTATAAACATTTACGTCTGTATTATCTTTCAAAGGTCGGGCCATCTAGTGTCAAGTAGTATATAATTAACGCTGAAAGCTAAAATGTTCTAGAACTTTTATATTTAAATTACATTTAAAATTATTTGCAATTGAAATGTGATAGTATTTATATTATCAGAACGTCTGTCTGAGTATTTTCGACATTGTAAAACACAATACTTCATCCTTTCCTTGTTAAAAACGCAAAAAACACCAATTTATTGGGAGTCTTGTTACGTGTGCACCTGACAAACGCTGAAAGTGTACTGACTTAAGCCCCGCCCACAATGATGACGTCAGGACATAGTTGAAAATCACAGTGCACAGTTGCTTAGGCCAGCTCCTCTCTATATTAGCTTCATGGGTCAGGTGCATTCTTAAGTATACAAAATTATTTCGTTTAAAGTTATATTAAGTTTAAATTGCCTGGGAAAAATCGTCAACTTTCTAAAAATTGTGTTAATAACTGTTGAAATACTGTTAGACTTGGTCCATATTATTATTATTATACAAGATGTAACAACCTTATAATACTTTAGTATGGGTATTTGTTTATAAAGAGTTCACTTTAAAAGTATCAGCACTGAAAGAGGTTTTTTTGTGATTTGTATGGGCAAGGGCCCCAGCATCAATATTTTCCAATACTCCGGAGGCCCAAAATACCTTATTCCCGCTTAAGAGGCCGGCAATGCACCTGCAGCTCTTCTGATGCTGCGAGTGTCCATAGGCGACGGAAGTTGCTTTCCACCAGGTGACCCGTTTGCTCGTTTGCCCCCTTATTTCATAAAAAAAAATACAAAAGTAAAAAAAGTTATTCTTTCAGCGTAGCTGCTTTCACAGTGAGCTGCTCTATATAGGGAACTCCTACACAGTACACACCACGGAGCTAATACAAATAATTTGTATTAGTGTTACTGTGTGACCTATGTGAATAAATGACTTTGATTTGATTTGATTGAGCTCCGTGCTACACACCGTATTACGTATTATCACCTATTATCACTTAGTTACTGTTAACTAACGCTATAATTCCAACTCACAAAAGCGAAGTTTGCCCAGTTACAATATTCACAAATATTTTTAAGTAACTAAGAACATACAAGTTAAAATTATTGTTATAATAAGTAATTTAATTTTGTTAAAAAAATCGCCTAAGTGCGAGTCGGACTCACGCAAGAAGGGTTCCGTACCGTTATAGAGCAAAATAGGCCAAAAATTGTGTTTTTTGTATGGGATTTTTTTATTATTTTTTAATTATTTTTATTAATTAATATAGAGCACATAATAATATAATCAAATTGAATGTGAAAATTTCAAAAGCCTACCTGTTACCATTATTGATTAATAAAAATCTTAAATATAATATGTATAGTATAAAAGTATTAAATATTATAATATTTCCGTTGTCTGGTACGGTCTGTTACACAAGTCCATCAGTACTTACCACGGGGCCGTGGTCTGAAGCGTCCATAGATAATATTATTATTATTACTTTTAAACGACTTCGAAAAAAGGAGGAGGTTCTATGTTCAGCTGTGGATATTTTTTAATGGCGCATGTTATTCAACAAGTATTATTCCATCGTTTGATTTTTTTATTTATTTTTAAGTTTTCTGACGTGTCACACAAGTACAAAACATTGTGTAAAGTCTGTTTTTACAGTACCTATGGATGTGAATTACTAAGGTTGGGTTGCACCAGAGGCGTGGTTAAAGTTAAAGTTAAGGTTATGGTTATAGTTAAGGCTAAAGGGGTTTGGGTAATATTGGCGTCATTTTCAAATCTCGCGGCCACTCACCAAACCGGCATATTATGAAAGAACATATCAAGGGGAGTAAACTTTATTAATGGGGGACATATAGCTAAACTATATCGGAGCCGAGATATTAGGCATTTTAAGTTCGTATTTTCAACTAAAAGTAAATTCAATCATAACATGAATACTCAGTAAAATACAAAAAAACTGCATTATTTATTAGCTTAAATGCATCCTCGATAAATGGGCTATCCAAAAAAAAAGAATTTTTCAAATCGAACAAGCAGTTCCTGAGATTAGCACTTTCAAACACACAAACACTTAAGCTTCATAATATTAGTATACAAGGTATAACAAAACTAAGTGATAATACTTTGGTGTATGTACTGTGTATGAGTCCCGTGTATTAAGTTTACTGTAAAAGTAGTAGCGCTGAAAGAGAACATTTTTTTTTTCGTTTTTGTATGGGGAAACTCTTTACGCCAGGGCGCTTGCCCATGCAAATCACAAAAAAGTTTCTTAGCAGACAGAAGCATAAAGGTCGTTGTTGACGGCGAATGCTCGGAAACTCAGTCTGTTGATGCTGGTGTCCCTCAGGGCTGTGTGCTATCGCCTACCTTATTCATACTGCATATCAATGACATGTTACAGACCAACGGCATTCATTGCTATGCGGATGATAGTACAGGTGATGCTGTATATACCGGCTCCCCTAATATTTCTCGGCTAAATGTCATTGAGAGTCGAAACGAACATGTGTCTAAAATAGGGAATTCATTGGAGAAAGTCTCTGAATAGGGTAGACGTAACTTAGTCCAATTCAACCCCGCCAAGATACAAGTCTGCGCGTTCACCGCTAAAAAGTCACCAATGGTCGTATATCCTCGTTTTGAAGGCACATCTTTAATCATTTCCCCTAGCATTGAAAGACTTGGCGTTAGCATATCTAGCGAAGTCCAGTTCCAATATAATCTAGAGGGTAAGGCCAAGTTAGCCTCGAAGAAGCTTGGTGTTCTCAACGGAGCGAGACAGTACTTCAGTCCGGACCAACGCCTACACCTCTACAAGGCGCAGGTTTATCTTCCTACTCCTCCTATTTTCTTCTGATTAATTTCGTTGCGGTTCTCAAGACAGTTTTCAAGCATGTCCCTCGGGCTCCCTAAGATCATATCAAAGGGTTTTCGTGGTTGGATACCGCTGTCGATCCCGGCGACACAGGAGATACGGTGGTGGGAATGTGTGGTGGGCCAAAGCCCGTTTAAAAAAAAAGCAGGTTCGGCCACATATGGAATATTGTTCTCATCTCTGGGCAGGAGCGCCAAAATACAAACTGCTCCCTCTGGATCTTATCCAACGAAGGGCCGCTCGAATTGTTGACTGCCATAGTGTTTCAAACAGCTTGTACCCCTTGGAATTACGCCGAGATGTAGCTTCACTCTGCATCCTCTATCGGTTATATCACGGGGAGTGCTCTGAGGAATTGTTCGGAATCATACCACCTGCAACTTTTCGCCATCGTCCCACGCGAAAAATATTCCATCCTCATCACCTTGATGAGTGGCAGTCCGTGCGTTTCTCATGTAACTTTCTGTCGCGCACTGTAAAACTCTGGAACGAACTATCACCAGCAGTATTTCCGGACCTATACGACCTGAAAACCTTCAAGAAGAGAGCGTTATTTTATATTAAAAAAAAAAGAATTATCACTTACTTTTGTTATAACCTGTAGATATAGATACAAGCATAATAATTATTCATTAGGTACATTATCATTTATTTTTAATTTCAGTTATTCGTACATTTTAGAAGAATGACTTAACCATTCAACATACAGTTCGACAAGGCTGTATATGAACGTGGCGAGAAAAGGAACTAACGCTTCTATCATACAAAAACGTCATTTTTGACAGGTCTCCTCATAAGCAGCGCCCATTGACATCATTGACATATTCATATTTGAAAGCCTTGTCGAACTGTACAACTACGAGCCGTCATTTAATGAGTTTTTTAATTTTTTCTCGAATTTCTTAGAGGGCCGTTTTGTTTTTTTTAATATATTTTGTGTAAGTAAATAGTTAATATTCTATAAAACCTTCCTGCAGCAGCTGTACTTCTATAATGAGCCGGGAAGTAGATTAAAAGCTAGACTGAAAATTCTGCCGAACTGTCAAAAATGGCGTTTTTGTATGATGACAGCGTTACTTCCTTTTTTCTCCAATTGCATTTAAAATCTTGTCGAGACTCGAGCTCTATGGTTAAATATGGCGTCTTGATGGCGTCCATTTTTAACTTTAGCCAAAGATTTGACATTTTGCATTAATTGTAGTTAAAGTTATAGTTAAAGTTATAGTTAAAGTTACAGTTATAGTTAAAGTTAGTTGGTGCACTAACTGCCGCACTCAGATACATTTAAGTATTAATTGCTTAACTGTAATTAAATGAAGATTTTGACATAATATATTATCTGTCAAACTCTTCATTAAATTGAAGTTAATAAATATTGTTGATTGGCTAACTTTTTTACAAGCCTATCAAAAGCGCTACCTATAACCTAGCGAATATTATAACTGTTGCCAAAAATCCTCAGAAATCCAGCCTAGGTTTGATAAGAATGCCCCCAGGACACATTTTATGACACAAATTCTTTCATTACGTCACTGTAGAAGACAAACTTTAAAAACATCGGTTTTAATCGTTCCACATAAGCTAAGTAGACCACCTTACCGTTGGGCGATCAGTCTACTCGCTTCTCTTGTGATGTGCGCGCGTGTTTTTTTTACTTAACAAACTAGTTTTCTAACGGTAAGTTAAACTTTAGTTAAGTCAAGCTAAATGCCATTGCATCAAAAAACGATATAAAAAAAGTTAACGTCAAAATTTTAAATTTGGAATATCTTGTTCTTGGTCTTTTCAATTCGAAAAAAGTGCACATTGTCAAAAATCCTTTGGAATCAAATTCAAATTTTTGAATTGTTAATTTTTTTTTGCTTAATGTTTAATTTGTACTCTAAACTCATGTTTTCATTTTGTTTGAACATCTTTTCGACGTTAATTTCAGTAAAGAAGTTAATATTCATGAAAAAGATATCGCATTAATTAAAGGAAAACTTTCGTATTCAAAAGTATATTTATGCGGAATATTAATTAGTATGGTTTTCAATAATTTATAAATATTTAACGGAAAATTCGAGAAGGGACGCCTTTCGTTCGAGAAAGTCCGGGTTTTTCTTGCTGACCGCACGTTGCGAGCTCGGAATTTCTACTTTTTCGCATTTCTTCATTATAACAGTAGAAATACGTTTGTAATAATAAATAATAGATTTTAGGGACATTTTTTAAAATTTCTTCAGTCGATTCTTTTCGTGGAACAAAAATCTTTTTTGGTTGCCATGCTAACTGTAGAGAATATAATATAGAGATTAGAGATTATCTTAGAAGTTAGAATAAGGTTCCAAGGGCCGATTACAAAAAAGTAGAAATTATAGTTAAAGAATCCTGTTATTTGTTACCTATAAGTAATTAATTTTCTCTATTAAAAAAAACAAAACATAACATTATCTAAAGACAACTTCATAATATTTGTTAATGTAAAAATGGGCATCAAACTTGACTCGCTTCTTGATCAACTTTCAGAAATTGCAATAAAGCATAATAAGTATTTATTATTATTAAACACATTGTCAATACATAAATTTCATTGTCACATTATGAACTGGCAACTGGTGAAAGTGTCTGTGGGTGTAGGTATCGGGTTCGCGGGTAAACCCACGAGGGTCACTTTCGTTTCTATTGATAAATTAATAACTCTTTATCAAAATCGATCGAGCCAACCTAACGCAAAAACAGTCCATAATATTATGGCTTCTGTTGCAAGTCCAAAAAAGTCAAAATTCCATACAGATGTTCGTTTTTATTAAAAAAAAATCTGCAATGTTTGGTTTAAAAGGTTTTACTGACGAAAAGACACAACTAAGATTCAAGAAGTCAAACAAAAAGCCTCCCACGGATCACGATCAACTTTATAACCACAAAACTGTCAAAATACACACACAACTGTCAAAACATCAATATGAAACTGTCAAATTAGCCCGTCATAATCATCATCAACCCGTCAGCATGTAACCGTTTTAGGTTATGTGTGTCGCGCGTTGGAATTTAACGGTAAAACTGACCCACGGAACAAAAGGCAATCAACAGAATCACATTGAAATCGGGTTAGTGTACCGGTTTTGATGCTTTTGACTTGGAGTTTGGACCCATAATTTGCTATATTATCCTTTATTTGGTTCCCATAGTTTCGTTTCCTCTTGATAGCCCCAATTATTTTGATAGATAGATCAAAAACCAAAAGTCTTTACAAATATTATTAGTATAAAAATATTAGCTGCTGTTGTTAGTTTTACTGTGTAAACATGCCTAAAATGGGCCCAATATTTTAACCTTTTGCACGCAAACATACAAATATCGCCCCATTTTTTTACATGGGGAAATGCTTCGCGCATCCCTGGTGGATTGGGGATATTGGCCTGGGTATGTGGGACTCCCCTGGCGTCAGTCTACCCACTAAAACATAGGTGGCTCCACTCTTCCCTTAATGCAGAGGCGGGTACTGTAGAACCTATTGCAGCAGAAAAATCACCACTAATAAGTAATACCTAATATTAGTATAGTTCAGTTAACAGAAAGTTTTATACGTGGGAGAGCCATGCTTCGACACGAATGGGCCAGCTCGACCGGAGAAATACCACGTTCTCACAGAAAACCGGCGTGAAACAGCGCTTGCGCTGTGTTTCGCCGAGTGAGTGAGTTTGCCGGAGGCCCAATCCCCTACCCTAATTCCTTCCCTACCCTCCCCTATTCCCTTCCCTTCCCATCCCTACCCTCCCCTATTACCCTATTCCCTCTTAAAAGGCCGGCAACGCACCTGCAGCATTTCTGACGCTGCGATTGTCCATGGGCGACGGAAGTTGCTTTCCATCAGGTGACCCATTTGCTCGTTTGCCCCCTTATTTCATTAAAAAAAAAGTACTTTTAATTACTTTTCGTGATATGAATTTCGTGTAAAGCACTACATGCGTTGGTTTATTGTCGCGATTTAATCATTTAAAACAGTTTCTTTACCCGGCTAGTAGAGAGGCAATTTTAGAGTATTTGTTTGTTTATTTGGCAATATCTAGCCTTGAAATTTGTTTTACATGTGGGGCACTATTCTTTTTATGCAAATGTCCCACTCGCCCGTGATAGCTGCTATAATTATAAATATTGTGTGATAATGAATAATGATTTAAACAGCTATATTCTGGATGCAAGAATCGGGCCCTAATAAGTGTAATTATGTATTCTTAATTAACAGTTAATGAGTAATATAGAGACCTACTTAAATAATATGACGTCGCATATAATTTCCGGTAAAAAACCTTACCCAATACAAAAATCACTGAACCAAAAAAACACACCCCCTATTACATAGTGCAACAATTCTTTGCCAATTGCCATTTGCCATAGTGTTTAGTGTCGTCAATTGCCATGTTGCCAATGGCTCATGTGACAGGTGGAAATCGTTTCATGAAGCACTGATGCATCAAGCGAGTGCCAGTTGTATAACTAAAATTATGGAGCTATATGTAGGGTATCTGAATCTATAAAAAATGAGTTCTCATTTTTGTTAGTGTCGCTAATACTCGAGAACGGCTGAACCGATTTGGCTTATACAGGGTGTAACAAAAATAAGTGATAATACTTTAGGGTGTGTACGTGTTCCCTGTGAAGAGATCACTGTGAAAGTAGCAGCACTGAAAAAGGATTTTTTTTTTCACTTTTGTATGGGCAAGGGCCCGAGCGTCACGAGTTTCCCCATACAAAAGTGAAAAAAAATTTTGGCCTTTCAGCGCTGCTACTTTCACAGTGATCTCTTCACAGGGAAAACATACACACCCTAAAGTATTATCACTTATTTTTGTTACACCCTGTAGAAATATTTGTAGAAGTCCAGGCAAGGTTCATAATAGTGATACGAAGTTCATAGGGTCATCAAGATTGATGAAGATAAAAAAATGATACAAGATATCATAAAATCATTTGAATATACCTCTACATAAAAATAAATGAATACCAGTACAGTTGAAATGTTACTCTTGTAGAGGAAAATTGGGAGGACATTTATGTATCTTGAAGTAGTATAACAATGCAGTGTAGCGTTGCCCGTGCCGTGGCCGCACGATGACATATTTTGATGATGATTTAACTTAAATTTAATGAACAGTTTGTCAGATAAAGTGTGTTGCTTAAGCCAGAATCTTCATTTAATTACATAGTAGTTAATATTCGTGTCTGAGTGTGGCAGTTAGACTCGTCTCAGGCCTTGTACCATGAAACTGTTTTGAGACTCAAATAATCGGACGAGAATGCCGCGATCTACTCTTACAAACGTGAAATGACGTTGTTAGAGCAGGACGCGGCATTCTCGTCCGATTGTTTGAGTCTCAAAAAATTTTCGTAGTAGGCCTACTGAGTTGGGCGTTGCAGTTGCTTTCAAAGACACAGTTAAGAGCTCACCTGACTCTAAAAATCAAACATCGTCCTTCTCTCTTCACACTCACGCCCGTCTTTCATATGCCAGGTGAAAAAGGACGGCGCGGAATAATCGCTGAGTCAGTTTTACTTGAATAAAAGACGAACTATAATGATTATGAAAAAAGTGTTTTGAGCAAATTTAGATTTTATCAATACCTTTTTAGATATTAAAAAATATTAAAGAAAAGACAGCAAACTTCAAAGATCCAAGCAAAAATGTGTCTAAAACAAGGTTTTTTGTAAAAAAGAAACTATCGAGCATTTTTTGAGTAATCGTGTTTTCGTCTTGAGCATTTAATCTTTATGAACCGAAGTTACTTGTGTCAAAAAATCAGTTTTCTAGACCTTACAGATTTTGAGATCTAGGTTAAAGTATGTAGTCAAGTTAGGGTCATATGGGCTCTTAAGTTATTCAACTCTATTATTAAAGTACTATAGTGCAATGTATGCCATGTGAATTTTATACCGAAATACTTGGGATTGTATAATTTTTTGTATGTTAAAATATTGGCTAACAAAACTACCTCCACGCAATATTATTTATATTGGGTTTTGTAAATTTTATTTTATATGTTTTGAAAGAACTATTAACATACAATTGTAATATATTATTAATAATATTGTTTACATAGTAGGAAAATATTTAAATATAATATTATATTGTTCAAAAAACATTTTTATATAAGTACATTTTATAGGCGTAGTATTTACGTAGGCAAAGAAAGAAAGAAAATCATTAAAGATTCCGAAAAAATGTTTTCACTTTAAATGCTTTGTCACTTACTCTCAATCAATTCAGCAAATGAATTGTCAAAACTGTCAAACTGATAAATGTCAAATTAGTACGAATTACTAGACATTAATTGCAAGCAGAATTGCATTTTACGATAAAAAAAAAGAATTATATAATGATTCATATTATGATTCTCCAAAGCAACCATTTTAGCCCCGCTGGATTTTGGTATGCTTAACGTGACGTTGACTTTTGCTCATGGAAGATTGTGCATTTATTACAATTTACAAAATATCAGGTTTTTATGTAACACGAATTGCCAACATGCGGATCTGGGTATTTTGGGACTATGTGTTTCGAAATTGCGTTTTTCTGTGTAATCCATATTAATATTAAAAATACGAAAGTCTGTCTGTCTGTTACCTCTTCACGCCCAAACCGCTGACCCGCTTTTGCTGAAATTTGGTATGATACTTCGAGTCCCGGGAAAGGACATAGGATAGGTACTTTTTATCCCGGAAAAATGTATGAATATGTACGAATTTTGGCGCAACGGAGTTGCGGGCGTCATATAGACTTCTGAATAAAGCAGTTGCAAGAAAATCACCAAACATAATAATATCTGTAAACTTATACCTCTATCTAAAGATCGGTTTATGTGGCTTATTCACAGGATTTTTCAACAACGGTAAATATTTATATTATAGCTTTAGACAATCAAAAGCGCCAATGATTAAATCCTGATAAATAAGCCCAAAAACCAGTAACCTAATAGTCCAAAATCTCTTCTTTTGTAAACTTTTAAAACATAATATTTAATAGGTGCTTTAAGGGATATTATGTATTGCTAAAAATAATAAGTAAAGGTTAATCTTTTGAGACCTTTCATTGGCTGTTAGTACTTTCCCTTAAGGGCGTATTGGGGCACTTTCTCCAACATGCCTACTGCTTAGGTGTGAATTCCACCATCTATACTCATTATACCGCCTAGGCCTAGATCTTTCAACTTAAACGAGGTATATAGTATAAAAATATTTTTTCGGCAACGCCTGCAATTTTTTCTGTGGGATTTAGCACGTGTAGGTTGTTTTATAAAGAAAAAAAAACTAGATTGTTCTTATTTCTGACAGCCGCATTCAGAGAGGAACGTTTTGACGTGGGAGAGCCATGCTTCGGCACGAATGGGCCGGCTCGACCGGAGAAATACCACGTCCTCACAGGAAACCGGCGTGAAACAGCTTCCGCTGTGTTTCGTCGAGTGAGTGAGTTTACCGGAGGCCCAATCCTCTACCCTTTTCCTTTCCCTACCCTCCCCTATTTCCTTCCGTACCCTCCCCTATTCCCTTCCGTACCCTCCCCTATTCCCTTCCCTACCCTCCCGTATTACCCCTTAAAAGGCCGGCAACGCACCTGCGGCTCTTCTGATGCTGCGAGTGTCCATGGGCGGCGGAAGTTTTCCATCAGGTGACCCGTTTGCTCAGAGGAACATTCATTAAGTACTTAAAATATGTAATTAACTTCAAATTTTGACATAAGCCTCATACAATATTATCTGTCAAACTTTTTATTAAATTGAAGCTTAATCACAATTAAATGTGTCTGTACGGCAGTTAGACTTCTTGATTTGACAGCACTTTTTTTTGGTAAAATTGACTTTTCTTCAATAAATTAGAGATAGACATACTTAAACTCAAAATTGAAATAAACTTGGGCCAAATGTACCAATCAATATCATCTACTGCTAGTCCTGTGCTAAATTGTCGTTCTCTTTATTACAACACGAAATTATAATTCAGAATTTTCTTTGGCGTAAGTGGATCTCAGAAGGTGCCTGTATCTATCTATATATATATATATATATATATATATATATATATATATATATATATATATATATATATATATATATATATATATATATATATATAATGAAATTTGGCATACAGGTAGATATTATGACGTAGGCATCCGCTAAGAAAGGATTTTGATCAATTCCACCTCCAAGGGGTTAAAATAGGGGATGAAAGTTTGTATATAATAATACTTCTTAACGCGAGCGAAGCCGCGGGCAAAAGCTCGTTAAGAATATTTTTAATTTGACAATAAGCGAGTGTCACAACTCACAAGACGTGTCAGCTCTTATATCCTAAGATCCGACCGTAAAATCCTGCATGAATCGTTTTTTTCGATCAAATATATTTTAAAATAATCTTTAGAACGTATAGAATGGATCAATGTTGGGTTGCCTTGTTAAAAGTAGCCGCAAGTACCTCTAATTGAGCAAAATGAAATTCAATAGAAAAGTAAGAACTAAGAAGGAATAACATTGAGGAATGACAGGACACGCATAAAAATAAAAAACGCCTGTTAAATAAAAATAGCAATCCTGCGGGTTCTCGCAGCTAGGCATAATAATTGTAGGCCTGAACATTTGTCATATACAAAAGTGATGGCAATCCCAGTTTGCGGCTATCGTGCCACTGGCAACCATGGATATTCATGTACAAAATGCGTAAAACTTTAATTTTGTACCAAAATTGTTAAAAAAATCGATGCTTCAATTTTGATGAAGAACTATGTCTGTGTACGGGCTGGCAACCCTAGGTTGCGGCCGACTTAGAGCTGGCAACCATTTATACCCTATTTTGTCACGTCATTTTCTTTCAAATGATGTAAAATTTACTGAAAAAAAAAAGATAGATGCAAATTCATGCATTTATCTCATGAACATTAAACTTAATTAAAGGTACTTGCGGCTACTTTTGAAAAGGCAACCCAACATTAATCCATTCTATACGTTCTAAAGATTATTTTAAAAATATATTTGATCGAAAAAAACGATTCCTGCAGGATTTTACGGTCGGATCCAATACCATTAATGTTCTTCCAAATGGATGGACCGATTTTGATTTAGTTTTTTCAATGTTCCTGTGTTGTTGCATGTTGTGTGTTGTCCTTAGCTATAAATGCGTTGATTCCAAGCTGTAAAGACATTGTTGTTTAACTTTGTTGACGAGCAACCATTTTCCACAAAACTCATCAGATTTGTCTGTCCGTCCTGTTGTCTGACAAGTTTTTCCGGTAGTCTGTCGGTAGAAACGAGCACGCATTCCAATACGTTGGGGCTGCAGTTATATTATTAACATAATAGTTACGGTCAGCTTGCTCGAACAAGGCATAAGCGGTAGCGGGTAGCGTCTATATCTTAATATAATCTTATAATTAAATAGTAATAACACTAATAGGGTGTTATATATTTTATACTTCAACACCTGATAGGACGCACACTGCACAGGCTCTATAACATAAGTACATGACGCCAGCAACTTCGCTGCGTTAAAATTCGTTTGTCGCACGGGAGCCGTACATTTTTCCGGGATTAAAAGTATCCTATGTCCGTTCTCGGGACTCAAGGTATCGCTACAACAAATTTTAGCAGAATCGGTTAAGTTAAGTAAAGTTTGAGCGTAAAAAGGTAACAAAGAAACGGACTTTCGCATTTAAATTAATAGTATGTATATGATATACTGGTAAGCTAAATTTCAGATAACTCAGGAGGGCAAAACAATGCGTAGACCAGACTTAACTATAGGGTCTAAGTTAATCGTCTTTGATTCTTAGAATAAGGTTAAGATGGATAAAATATAATAGTTTCAAAAAACTAACAAAAAACACCCTTTTTAAAAAAAAATATATTTTAATAAATTAGTCATTTTGTATTTAAGTGTGTAAATATGTTAGTAAATTATGTAAGCGTGTACATCATACTATACGGCCTGGAGAGGGACTGACAGACGGACACACCGTCTTTACCCTTCACTTCCCGTTCCCGTAACCCTCTAAACTTGGATTATTTTGAACAGCATCAGAATAAATCTCTATATTCTTATAACTTAAGCCACAGAGTCAACGTACGGCACTCGCTATAGATGTTACGGTCAAGTACGGTTAATGTACACGTAGTTTAACTGCTCAGTTAACTAACTGCATCTGTTTTAACTGAGATGAAGATTTTAATAATATTATGAACAAGATTCCTTAATATTATTTTTAACTAGATAATGCCCGCAACTCCGTTGCGCCAAAATTCTTTTATCGCGCGGGAACCGTACATTTTTACCGGATGAAAAGTATTCCATATCCTTCCCCGAGACGCAAAGTATCTCCATACTAAATTTCAGCGAAATCTGTTTTTTTTTAATGTAATAAGGGGGCAAACGAGCAGGCGGGTCACCTGATGGAAAGCAACTTCCGTCGCCCATGGACACTCGCAGCATCAGAAGAGCTGCAGGTGCGTTGCCGGCCTTTTAAGAGGGAATAGGGTAACAGGAGAGGTTAGAGAAGGGAATAGGGGAGGGTAGGGAAGGAAATAGGTGAGGGTAGGGAAGGGAAAAGGGTAGGGGATTGGGCCTCCGGTAAACTCACTCACTCACGGTTTTCTTTGAGCCCGTGGTATTTCTCCAGTCGAGCCGGCCCATTCGTCAGTTTGGGCGTGAAGAGCTAACAGATAGACATAATATACACTTTTGCATTTATAACATTAGTACTATGGATTTTCTTATCTTTCTTATCACATTTATAATAATCTTTCCTATCACAGATTTTTCCCTAATAATTTCTAAGCATTAAGTGTAGTGTACTCACTTAAGTGAAATTTAATTAATGGAATAATAAAATCTAAATTAATATTTCTACAACAATTCTCTACCTGATAAAATATTACGAGGAAAACGAAAAAAATATTTTTGGTAGTAACCTCCTTTCGAGTAAAAGTAAAAGGAGATTTTATTTATGTCCTTAATTTGAATATCTATTAATGAACAACTTTCCTATGACTCATTGGTCACAACTCACAATTCATAATATCCATACTAATATAGTAAATGCATGTGTCTGTCTGTCTGTCCGTCTGAGATAGACATAGAGAAGTATGTATATTATGTCTGTCTGTTACCTCTTCACGGCCAAACCACTGAACCTATTTTGCTGAAATTTGGCATAGAGATACTGAGTCCCGGGAAAGGACATATAAAACTTTTTATTCCGCAAAATGTACGGTTCCGGGGAGATAAACGAATTTTGGCGTAACGGAGATGCGGACGTCATCTAGTTGGTCATAAGTCATAACTCATAATACAGTAGTTTTACTTCAGTCATGTTCCCGAACTAAGTATAAGCAATACAATTTTATTTTTGAAATGTGAAGTCGTCTGGGGAATTGACATAAATAACTATTTTTGACATATTATTATGACACTTGACGTGAAGACATTTTCCTTTTTAAATTATTAGAAAAATGGTTAGTGACCCACTAACCATTTTTAATAATTTAAGAAGGTAAATTGAATGAAATGTCTGGGAAATATGTTAGAAAGAAAGCTATTATTTGCTCAAAATGACCGATTTAGCCAAATTGGTTCAATCTTTTGTGTGTTTGAAGTAACAAATTCACCAGACATACATAAGCGTAAATACATACTTATGCGTAATACACACATTCAAAAAATAGCTAATGGTCACTTAAGGAGTGACTTACAGCTTACTACACTATTTACACATTACACACTATAATATTATTACAATACAGTCCATACCATATTCTGTCAAAATCTTTATTAAATGGCTACTCAAATATCTAGATAATATCCGTAAAAAGTATTATATTCCCAATGTATTTACTGTTACAAAATATAGCCTACAATAACAAACATCTTATGTGCTATTTTGTCTTTAAAAGTATCCAATCTTTGACATTCACTATTTGTATGGGTTTCACTATATGCCATACTAACGGTACCATGAAACCTGTCCTTGAAAGTAGGCTGATCGGTCATGGCCGCCGAGGTCATTGAACCCAGGCGATTGAAAACGTAAGTTTGTTATTTTGGGTCAAAATATTAGGTTACGTTTCCGGGTGGTACAATTTTTTGGGACGAAAGTAGATGATTTTTTTTTGCGTTTTTTAAATAAAATAATATTATGATATTTCTATTTTTATATAATAAATGTATATTTTTGTGATTTAGTTAAACATTGGTTTTACTATAATATTACTAATAAATATACTTAGTAAAAACTAATATCTAGTTTTTTTAAGTCCGCATCAAGACAATAAAATTATTAAAAAGTTTAGAGATGTTCCGCCTTGAATTTTTTGGCTCAAAGTATAATGTTTACGAAGTGACGCACGAAGAGGTTTGAATAACGAAAGTTGTAAGTTGTCAATCAGTAAACCACACAAATTAGCATACAGCACATAGACCGCAAAAGTGAATTTCATTGTTTACTATTCAAGTTCAATAAACTTTATACTTTACGGTAACTTTGCCACAAAACAAGAAAATTTACTAAAATTTTACTTTAAAATTTTCCATATTAGTATTTGAAGACGAAGGAGATTTAGAAGAAGAAAGTTCTTCTTTTGATTAAAAAAAGATGGCAGAAAAAACTAATGAATTTTTAAACTTACTATTGTGTTTTGTTTTTGATTTGTTTTATATCTCTTGTAGTCCTTTTATGAATTCCACTTCAAAGCTACTCCAAACTATTACATATTTTCTAACATTATTCTTTGTATCTTTACAGGTAAAGTTCGTGATTTCGACAATGGCGCGAAGAAAAAGTGTGTGCGTTAAGTGGACTGTAGCATTAGTTTTAGTTTTATTTAGTTCTTTTGTGTTCTCTCGACCTCAAGAGCTTCACACAACTTCCGAACTCGAGGAAACAACTGAAAACACAATAAGGTATAGACGTAATGAAATTAATATTAAGTTACCTTTATTTAGTTATAGCGAGACTATTCCTTTTGCAGATAAGGTTAGTATTAATGTAGGTATGGATATTAATAACCAAAAAGATATAAATGAATTAATTAATGATTTCAACGAAACTGAGGACTATAGTAATAATCGTAATAAACGCGAAACACAAATTGATAATATATTTTCCAGTAAAAGCCTAACAAATAGACATCCTAGGGTCAGTAGTGTCAGTAATAAACCAATTATAAAGAAAATCGTAACAAAGTGGACTGATAATGTAAAGAATTTAGATTTATCCCATGATGATATTGGTTCAAAAGAAAATGGCCTCAAAAATAAATATGCCAGCAATGAATACTCCGACGAATATGACAGTAAAGAAGGTAGACCATCAGGTATTATTGTTAATAGACCCAATAAAAATCGTGTTCCAAATAGGTACAATCGACCTCAATCACAATATTCTGACGAACAGTTTTACACGAGTAACCTACAAATGACAGGTGATCATCCATACAGCTATACAAGACCTAGTTACGTATACACTACGGCATCTCCCACACCTATTATAACAAACGTAGGTTATCCAAGACCATGGCAACAAAATAACCTACAAATCATTAAAAAACCCAACAAGCCTCGTCCTACAAAACCCACAAGACCTGATAATAATTACAATCAAAATAATTTATACCATCACTCTCCCTATCCTGGTAATTTTGAAGTAACAACATTCCAACCATCACCAACGTACACAGACCGAATTGTTATAAGGCCAGAAGAATATGCAGCAGATTCAGAGGACTGTCCGACTATTTTCATGACTTTAAACAATACTTTTCAAGGCGAAGGTAAAGAAGCATGTCCTGATCTTCATATTGCAGTTAATACAAATGTTATAAACAAAAATAATGTAGTAGAGTCCGAGGAAAACAATGAAGCAGCTCTGACTGATATATTCGGATTACCATCTGAAGAATCAGGGAGCGAGGAAAATGCTAATGACAATGAGTATAGTGCTTCCGATGAAAATGAGGAAGAATCTGAAAGCGTGTCTATTGAAGGCCTATCCTTACCGATTTATAATTCTGATAACGAGGAGTCGGGAGATAATTTTGGGTCCCCGAGTAATGCTTTATCAGAAATTAAAAGACCTAATCGACCTAGTAAAAAGAAAAATGAACTAATAGATTACGATTCTGTGTTTGACTACATCCAACCTTTAATTGGCGGTTTTAGTTGGCTGGCAGCAATTAATCCCTTTAGTTTTAGCGCTGTTTCGTTTCTTTTGACACCGATTATTCTAGTTGTGGCTGCTGTATCTGGTTTTATCGCTTTATTCTCACCATTTTCGTATGGGAGAGAAGCGCCGCAAACTCCTATAGAGTATCCAAGTTGGCAATTGGAGGATTATTATAAATCTTGGTATTATAATTCTTTAGCAGACAGAAGAAGGTGGCAACAAGACAGTCCTCGTACTTTTTTGGATAATAATAATAACACACTCACACAAAACACTAAATTACTGGATGGTATAAAAGAGTTTTTGAAGGCGATTATCGTGAAAGTTAATGACAAAAACAAAAGCGTAGTCCAAAATAAGAGAAAGAAAAGAGAAACTTGGATGATTCGTGTAAAATAATCAAATGTTTTTTTGATGTTTTAGAAAAGGCACATAGAAGATCAATTTAGGTCAATTCGATGAAAAATAATAACAAAAATGTTTTTTTTTAAGTATATTTTTCTCTAACTATGCACAAACCACATTAGTTTTCTCGATCCCACCTATGACCTAACATATTTGCCTAATTATTAGGTTAGCTATAATTTTAAAACATTACACAATAATAAGAATATAAAGATAAAGTCGTAAATAAAAAAAAAATACAACAAAATATACTTAGTATACTTTGTTGTTTTCCAACAAAAAGTACAAATAATTATAATCAGCAAAATAATTATACATTTAATAACAAACGTTAAAAACAATAATTAATAAATATAAAAGTATTTATAATTATATTATGCATTTCTACTTACATAAAATATACACAAAAATATTATGAATATTTCAAATAATTTAAAAAGACACAAAAATGAAGATTCTATAATATTGAAATGATTTGTCTTGTGATTGAAAAATATGAAAGTATATATTATATTATTTATATTTTAAAGACCAAGAATACCATATAATAATATGTTTCCAGGTATAAAAAATAAATCAGTTGAGATTATTTTTATATTTACTTCATCATAAACACGGCCTTTAATAATATTGTTTAAGTATTATATTTAAGTTACTTTTGTATAATATAATAATAGTTACCTATGAAAATTATTACTTAAATGAAAAATATCATAGATTAATTTATTAATTAATCCTATTAGGATTGTAGTCATTTAAGTTTTTTAATAAGAGCAACTCCTATTATTTATTTTAGTAAGTCACATAATAATTTATTATTTAGTTCATAAATAATATATTAAGGTATACCTTTAAATTGCACCGCTTCCTTTTGAGTTTGCAATAATTTATTTTTTATTTGACATTTATAATTTTTAATAAACTTTATTAAATAATTGTAGTTTTATTTTTAATAAATAAGTTTTCTTTAATCTTAATTTATGTTCTATGTAGATTTATTTTAAAGAAAAATAGCAACTCTAATTTTTAAAGAGAAATCGAGGAAGAAATGTACGTCCTTTTCAATTATTCATCAGTCGTCATGAATGGTAGAAAATAATATTTTTTATTTGACTCGTTGCACATGTTATTACCGAAGAATCTTATATCTTTAAACGAGCAAAATAGCTACTAAATAATAACAATGAATTATTTTAAAGGATACATTTTTGTATTAAAAATTTTTAATAATTATTTAAGTTATTAACCTATTTATTTTTATTGAATGGACTACATTCAATAAAAATAAATAGGTTTGGTTTTATGGAGATTATTAAGATAATTTATTGTTATTTTGATATTAAAAAAATTACCCATTTTGTACATAATATGCAACTGTGTTCTATTTTGCCAGTTACGAATATTTTAAAATATATTATAGTAGGTAATATTGTTTTGCTACTTGGCAGTATTTGTATTAGATTCTTGTACTAATGAGGTTATATTATATTACTTTTCATTTGTATCATATATTATTTCGTACAGCCATATTAAAGTAATATTTTAATTTCTATCTCTTTTAAGAAGAGAAAACAATCATGATTTTCTACACTGAATTTTC
Source organism: Aricia agestis (assembly GCF_905147365.1). NCBI lineage: Eukaryota > Metazoa > Arthropoda > Insecta > Lepidoptera > Lycaenidae > Aricia > Aricia agestis. The sequence continues at coordinate 13,277,543 of NC_056421.1, read as the reverse complement.
CATCAAAAATCTAAAGTTTCTCACTAAAATTTGAAATTTCTCATTCCAGGCATAAAACCAGCAATGATGCAGCACCAAAGACGGCGACAGAACCTGACTCAGTACCATCTACCTCTGATACATCAAGAAATGTCAAGAGCAAGACCCCAGTCATTGGTGAATCAATCAAGATGGTTGCTAACCAGCTCTTAGACAAGCCACAAAACAAAACCTCGGACACACCCGTAGTTCCCGATACCAGAATTCCACCAAAACTAAAAACACAAATTGCACAAAAGCTTAAAGTGAAAACAAGACATGATGATGGCATTGATGGGGAAGAAAATTCACATGCTGGTATCGCGGTACCCGTGAGCGTTGAAGAATTAGAATCTGAAAACATGGAAGCGGCCAGTGAATCATCAACAACTCATGAGGGTATATCGACTTGGATTTTAGTAAGTAACCCAGCAAATAAGGAGAGCACTAGCGGAGCAACAGAACCGACCAAAATTGACGAAAAGAAACAGAAACCTAATGCCTCTAAAAATAAAAATAAAAGGCCGCAAAATAACAAAGTCTCTGCTAAAAGACCCATTATTGGAAGCACTAACAAATCAGATTTAGTTGCGGGTGGGTCAGCAATTAATGAAAATGTGTATAATAAATTGAAGGATACTGTATTATCTAATGTGCAGAAAAATAAAAATAATGCTAAGACGACAACTGTGAGTACTACAACCGCGATGACTTCAGAATCCCCAACAACCACTGTGAAAAAGATAAACAAGAAAAACAAAAATAAACAAAAGCTTACTACAACTACTACTGAAGCTGCGATTGCTAGTGATTCAGCTATTTTACCCATGGAGGCTAAAGAACAAGAAATTGAATTGGAAATAAGTACACCAGCAACAACCACTAAAAAACCAAAACGCTCTTCTACAAGAAAGAAGACTAAAACAAAGAAGCGTAAAACCGCTAAGCCAAAACAAGAGACAACTACTGCGGTTACTACCCAGGTTAAGACTGCAAACAAAACAAAGTCTACAAAATTACATAAAAAACCTAGTGCGACAGATACAGGACCGATCACAACTCAAATCTATAACTACCTTTCAAGAGAAGTCATGCCTTCAGTTGGTGTCGGTGTTATTGGGTTAGCGGGCTTGCTAGGAATAGCTGGATACTTCTTATATCCATTTACTGGTACTCCCGTAAGACGTACATTTGAGGTTGACAAGAAAGACGATATATATAAACACAATGCTGAAGAGTATGCAAATGACGGAAACGGCCAACCCGAAGAGGAAATGTTAGGAACCGTTTTGGCAGGTATGCCAGCCACTACGAAGGAAAAGTACAACCCGTACTCGGCTCAGACGACCCATGTCCAACCCAATCGATATACGGCTAAAAAGGAACAGGATATACGATACCGTCATGTAACTAATAGCTATGGTACAACTAGCAAATATGGCCCGAAATATAATGTTCACTACCAACAAAAAACTGGTTTAGCACATGGTGCCGTTTATCCTGAACCAATAAATTACCACTATCAATACGAAGGCAGACATTCATATTCAACTGAAAAGCCTGTAAATGCAGTTTCCTATTCACCGTATGCAGCAGTTGAACCTATTTATGCTGCGCCTCAAGTTGGATCGTCGGCGTATGGAAGTGACTCCTCCGGCTCTGTAGTATACGGAGTAAAACCTGCAGAAGATGCGGATTTTAAGCCCGTATATCCCTATGATCCCCAGTATCACAGCGAAACCACCACCAGCCCAGTAACGTATTCACCAACTTCAATGTATTTAGGCTCCAATAGCGAAAATGCCCATTCAGAAAACCAAAAGTATGATGATCAAAACGATAACGACGAATCAGTAGACAATAAGTTTGTAGTTGGTAGCGTACCAAAAGAATTTTCAGATTCAGCTACGCCCGCAGTTGTCCCTGAACATGGACCAAGAAATCTGAGGAAGCGCAGAAACATACGTAAAAAGCGAGGTGTGGTAGGTTCCATTGAAGAATTGTTAAAGAATGCGAAAGAAAATAAAGAGAACGAAATTTTTATAAGCAACGAGATAGACGATACTCCTAACAAAGTATTCTTAGCTTCTGATGTTGATGATAAATTCGTAATCAGCCCGAACGATAAAGACGTATACACAGTTTATGCTGCATCAGCGGAACCTAATGATCCATTGTCAGTGATACCGAATACAAACCAAAATGAAGTCGTTGAAAGCGTATCAACTCTACCACTACAAGATAAAATGGAAACTGAGGCACCAAAAGTAACGGAGGACACCACAAAATCTTTTAAAGTTTACGAAGTATTCAATGCTGAAAGCACTCAGAAAAACAGCCCAATCATTGAAGGCGAAGTAGAAACATCAACAGTCTTCAAAAGCATGAATACAGAGACAACAACGGAGCAGAAATTTGAAACGACGTCAACAAACGTTCCACCAACAGTCCCGGAGACCACCAAGAAACCCAGACCTACAGACGGAGATATCATTACATACCCACCATCCACATCATCTGGTGGAGGATTCTTTGACTTCCTCAAGCGTCTTGTTGAATTCAAGTACAGACTTGGTCTGAGCATCCTTCAAACCACTTCAGATAACTTGAACAGATATCTCCGCAGTTTTGAGAACGCGCAGAAAAAGTCCAAGTCTCATTGACTATAAAAGATACTCATATACTATTAAGGCATATTTTAAGAATCACAATTAGGGACATAGACTCAATATAGACTGTACATGACCACAAAGAGCATGTGGAAAGCAAAAGATAAAAGGTTAGAAAAAAAGAAATTTTAGTCTTATGCGTTTAATTCTTTCAATGTATGGAAAAGGCAATTATTGTTTTCGATTTTTATGTAGGTAATCATAAAACTTCTAACAAAACCCGTTTCTTCAAAACTTCTTCAAAACTTCTTTTTATTCTACAGCTAACGACAAAAACGCATTTTTAAGACTATTTTAAAATCTGTTATTACATTTTTTTAGTGGTCTATACTAAAGCATTTATTTTTTATTAACTATTATAGTAAACGATACACATAAGACGTAGACTGAATTTTAAACATTAAAATAAGTTAATTAACAAGTTTAAATTAGTAAAGACACAATATCTTGAAGAAACTATTGCGTCCGTATTTTAAAATGTTTCTATTTTTAATGTATTCACTATAACTTCTTTTATTTAAGAAACAGGGATATTTTATAATGAATTATGTATTTATTATATATCTTCAGAATGTCTTCCTCGTAGTGTAACTGAGGGAAACCTACTGAATTTATATTGTGATAATGTCTTTATACACTTAAAAGTAAGAATAATATATTTACTCTCTAGATGTATTTATGTTTAACTATTAATTTTATATTTTTTATGTAAATACAAAAATAAAAATGTATGACTAACTCGATTTTTATTTAACGTCATACTTTTATAGTAAGTTACATTTAAAAGGCTTATCCGAGTCTGACCTTCCACAAAAAGCTCAATTTCATAGTTTATATTTTTCGCGGTAAGTGGAGGAGAGAGTCTTCCAGTGCCGGACATTTTTGACAGTTGCTTCCCACTGCTAGATACCCTCAAAGTTTACTATTAAGAAAGGTTAAGGGCACTGACCTCCATTATATAAGTACGCTGGACTTACGATAACTTAGGTATCCTTTGAAATGACTGCTGGTTTTTGTGCCTATTTGAAGCGGAATCAGCGCCCCCAATGCGGGGAAGAGAACTAAATTTGACGTAAAAATAAGATTTAAAAGTCGCCATATTGGCGCTGATAGCAGTAGTGGGATTTGGGAGTAGTTGGAACTAATACTAGTTTCTACAATCAATAGCGATTAAGCGGCCATTTGCAAGCTACGTCAGATTTAGTTCTCTTTCCCCGCATTGGGGGCGCTGATTCCGCTTCAAATAGGCACAAAAGCAGGTGGGTATCATAAGTCCAGCGTACTTGTATAATGGAGGTCAGTGGTTAAGGGTATCTGGCAGTTGTCAAAAATGTCCGGCTCTGAAAGACGAGATTCGTCCACTTATCGCGTAGAATATAAGCTACGAAATTGAGCTTTACTGTCTTGGTCAGGTAGACCTTCAGAACTGGATACCTCCTAAAGTAACCGCGACCGAAACTCCATAGTTGCTGGTCGTTTCTACCTCTGTAAAGGCACAGGTAAACTTACAGCTTTACGAAACGAAGGAAGTTCTGGCCATCGTAGGCTCTTACTCTATTATAATTTTTATTCTAGGGATACATCATACAGTGTAGATGGAGGTTTTCAAGGTTTGTTAAAACTTTCTAAAGATATTACTAGATGGCGCTAGGATGTAGTTTGTCGTACTTAATATACCAACTTACTACGAATAACAAAAACTATTTATTATTCGTAGCCTACTTAGACATAATTTTTGAAGTCAAAATGAATAGCACTTTGTCTGAAACTTTTTTGCCAAGTCACTATAATAACTATAAACAAAACCGTTGATACAGTCACTGAATGTTGATTTAAAATTACAAATAACTTGAAAACTTGTGATCTGAAAACTTTTTATGATACAAAGATTGCATATATAGACTTGGCTTTCCTTTTTTTACATAATATTTTCATGTTTCTGTTGAGATTTATTACTATTAATGGAGTAGATTCTTGGAAATCTTGTTATTCTATAATTGTGTCTTGCTCACCGGTGAGCTTATGGGGCTTGATGGGTTGGTTAATGAATTGATACTTACTTACTTGATGGGATAATGAAAACTAGATAATTTATTTATATATAATTTTTATATTAATTTACATACTTACTTATTATAAACTTGTCTTCAAAATTTTTAAATTATAAGCAATGTTGTTGGAATTTTACGTATTAAAAAAAGAGTCAAATGTAAAATTATATTTTGTTCCACCTTTTTACATTACAAAAATACACATTACAAGGCTGAACATACAAAATGATTTTTAGTAGTCAAGTTAAGTGGTGGATAGCCTATTCGTCACGAAGTGGTGAAACAGGCACTTAACGTAACATTAATTATTAGACTCGATACCTCTTACAAAAGCTCCACAACTCAGTCTTCTATCGACAAGGAACTGACAGATTTAAGTCACTTGAACCGCTCATTATTTTTAATGTCTTCCCTTTGATAGTAGTGACCCTACTAAGGGTACTTAATGTTGCTCGAACCGCAGAAGGTCAAAGAATGGGTTCCCCTGAGGGTAATTTGGAGGTCTACTTAGAAACATGTCAGGTACGACGAGGGTCCAACCGACAGCTCGCATTATGAACCAATTTGCGTTACCACCGAAACTCGAATGATACTTGAACTCGAATGAAATTCGAATTGTTTTAACTGAAATAATAATTAAAATAATTTTTTTGAGCTAGATTTATAAATTTAACTGAAATTTATAAATCTAGTTCATAAAATATGATATTATATGTCATCATTTTTTTTTGTAAATAAATTCCAAATAGTTAATAGAATCAGGCGTTACTTTGCGGAAATCCATAGCTTAAAATTTATTTTGTTATTATTTTTAGCAATATTCCACGAAATAAACCTCAACCTTTAAGTGAATGAGATGATCCTCTCCCACACTGCCTATGCGTACACTCGCATGCAAACACCACCACCACACAAGCAATAATGTTGGCAAATCCGCGCAAGGCCCCCGACCCCCTCCCCCCTCCTGACAATGTTAAGCAAAAATGGTGTTGCGTCGCAAGTTTTGAGTTTTAATTCTTCTTCTTTAAGAACAAACTAAGTTACTTATTAAAAATGAAATTAATCTAACCTAAACTAAACATACAGATTTTGAGTGTCGTTTGATTAATATGCGGGAGGCTTTGCCCCTGCACCTGACCAACATACAGGTTGAAAACCTCGACGCGCGTTTTGCCCCAACACCGGAGCATCCTCAGGATGTGGACTCTACGAACAACGTCCGTCAAGTGACTTGTTTCAGTAAGGTAGCAAGTTTATTACGCCGCCGGTTCGTCTTGCCGGATTAGATTCCGAACCTGTGCCGCGGTGGTATAAAATATAAAATATGTAGTTATGACGACCAGATTTTTTTTGTATAAAATTCATATATTATCAAAAAAAGGAATAAAAGTATTTTTGTTTTAAAAATACATTATATTTTATATTGTGCTAGGGTTTGAAGTATAGAATAAGAATAATGTTTTCCGAGTGGTTCCACAGGTTGACGCTAGATGGCACTGTGTGTAACAATATTTAACTTTACGTTACGTTCGAGTTCGTCTTCGAGTTTTGATAGTAACGTAGTTGTATACGGCAAATCGTTTCATGGACGGATGCACTGAGATAAAGGCTACCTGCCTGATGGGATGGCTGTGTCATCTTAATTTCAAAGGCAGTCAATTAGGGGACCAAACGTGATTACGTTCAGCATCACTAGTGACAGTATTGCTAATTGACAAGCTCGTTAATCAATTAAATGATATTGTGACAATAGGACATAAATAATAATATTAATACAACAAAGTTTTTACGATAGAGGTAGCACCAGCGTAGACTCTCAGTTCCGAAGTAATGACATAAATTCGAATAAAGGAAAACCAAGGAACCCTCATAATTTTAGCCCCTCCGTCCGTCAGCTCACCCTTGGTAACTTTAGATAGAAAACGTTTATTTGTGCAAGAAAACATACATAGCTTAGTTACAATAAATAATACATCATAAAATGTTTTCGAGCACAAGCCGACGCAGCTCAGCATATTATGCTGCAAATCAATCGGCGCTGATCTTCCGCTGGGCCGACAGGTGACGTACTTTATAATAAATTGAATAATAATTTGAGCTCAAGACATTATATTTTACATTATAAAGAATTTATATTTTTAAAGTCGTTTACAAGTTTTTCCACCTTTTTTAATTTACACAAGGTGTAACTAAATAAGTTACTACTTTAGATCTTGAGATTGTTTACCTATACTTATGGTGAATCTTATCAGGGCGAGCGAAGCGAGCCCTAGTATATCCCATTTTGTTATTTATGATACACTTTACGGAAAAACTATCACGCCTATTGATTTATGCTTTGACATAGTTAGTAATTTTTATTTACATGTGATGTGTTATCATCAGTCAAGGTTTTTTATATTAAGTATGTAGATGTGTCATGAGTCATCATCAGTCAGTCAAGGTGTGACGACGCGAGCCCTCACAAAGCTCGGCTTTTACTCGTAGCTAGTAATGTAATAATAGATACCTTAAATAGAGTTCATCTATCATATCATATTATAAAACAAAGTCAATTTGTTCCCTTTAATCTTTAAAACTACGCAACGGATTTTGATGATTCTTTCTTTGTTAGATAGCCCATTTATCGAGGAAGGCTATAGGCTATATTTTATCACGCTAAGACTAATAGGAGCAAAGAAATAAAGGAAAATGTGGAAAAAACGGGGAAAATTATTTAAAAGGGCTAACTTGAACTCGCTAATCTCAGGAACTACTGGCATGATTTGAAAAATTCTTTCAGTGTTAGATAGCCCATTTATTAAGGAAGGCTATTTAGGCTATATTTTATCACGCTAAGACTAATAGGAGAATGTGGCAAAAACGGGAGAAATTATTTGAAAGGGCTTATCTCGCGAACTACTGGAGCAATTATTATGTTATTTGGCACAGATAAGAATTAGACCACGTGAAGAATCATAGACTATCGATTTTAATCATGTTTTCAGTGGCTATATATTTGATACCCGTGCAACGCCAGGGCGGTTCGCTAGTTTGTATATATTTTTAAAGAGAACTCTATACAAGAAACACACACCGTAAAGTATTATCACTTAGTTTTGTTACACGCTGTAGTATAGTAAGTAATTAACTTAATATACGACTTTCCCATTTCTCTAATCCTAAGCTACCATCTTTGTTCAACATGGGGACAGGAACAATCGATCCCTTATCCCCTCTAACGATACGGAACAGAATTAAGTCAGCAGTAAACTTTTCGGTTTGCGTCCCTGTGGGCATTCTAATAGCAATTCTGCTTTATGTATTAGAACTAAAACAATATAAACTATTTTAAAGTGAATTTCAGTAGATACCTAGGTTCAGTAGATACCAAGATAGTAGTTACCTAGGTTCCTGTACAAAGATTCACTGCAAAATATTTACATACCAAAAATATAATCGATTACAATAATTTACATACTAAATTGTAGTCGTTCATATTTTTTGGTATGTAAATATTTTGCAGTGAACAGTACACTTTGTACAGGAACCTAGGTAATTACTATCATTAGCTGAATAATAACTCACATGTGGTAAATATTCTCGTATGGGAAATGATCTTGGTATTACGTTTGTATGAGAATTGCGATGGCACCCGGACTCTTAATGTAGAAATATTAAACTAACGTCCACGTATAGGTAACTTAGCCTTATTTCCCTGTTCTGAGGTAAAAGCAGTATATCCAGACTATTATGATAAACCTTCAATAAGACAGCGTTTCCCCCCTTTTTTTTTAATGAAACACAGCGCAAGCGCTGTTTCACGCCGGTTTTCTGTGAGAGCGTGGTATTTCTCCAGTCGAGCCGGCCCATTCGTGCCGAAGCATGACTCTCCCACGTATAATATATATATATATATATATATATATATATATATATATATATATATATATATATATATATATATATATATATATATATATATATATATATATATATATATATATATATATATATATATATATATATATATATATATATATATATATATATATATATTATATATATTTTTTTTTTTTTAAGGCCAGTGACGCATTTGCATCTCTTCTGATCTTGTGTGTGTCCATGGGCGACGGTAGTTATTTTTCAGTGGGTTCAGGTTACTCGTTTGCCCCCTTATTTTATAAAAAAAATCTGATTGAAAATACATAACACGAACGGAGAGTATTACTTGTAAGTAATCCAGCACTTATCAGGAAGTAGTGAAACAGGCCCTTAGTCAATATTACAATATAGTATAGCCATCGTGGCGTAGGAGACTAAGGGCCTGTTTCACCACTTCCTGATAAGTGCTGGATAGGCTATCCACAAATTAACTTGACAAGTAAAGTATGAAAAATCTGTCAGATAAGTTGTGGATAGCCTATCCGGCACTGATCAGGAAGTCTTAAAATTCCCTAAATATTTCAGTCTTTCTACGATAATATATTTGCGCCCCGTTTTCTGGGCATAAATACAATACATTAATTCAATGAACATACATCTTTTTTGGCGCATGTGTAAAACGCTGATACGCTAAATGCTTTAGAACCACGTTGTACACACTCTAGTAATCATGTATTGTTATTCTCCCTCGAATAATACAGTTATATACAGTAGAGTAACTCTGAGTTCTTGAATCGAAAATGTGAAATCGAAAACGGAGAAAAGTTAGTGCGACTTGTTACTATTGTTGTCTCTAAAATTATTAAGCTAATGTGTGCGTGTCCCCGATTCGGATGGTCTAGATTCTAAAATCAAAATATATTTTATGGAAAATAAACATCACGTCATTCCAGCACTCTAGCGCTGTTCTAAGTTCTGGAAGAACTTAATTTTTATTACAGGTACCAGACACAAAAATACAGTTAATAAAAAACTTTTATTAACATCGTTTATAAATATCATTTAAAAGGCATCCTATGTCTTTTCCAAGGACTTAAAATATATCTCAATACCCAGCAAAATCGGTCCAGCCGTTTTGTTTTATAATAATCGTATGAATATTTCAGACCCAACTCATCTACCAGCTTGAGTGTTAACGTTCTGAGTTAAATACAATCTACTGTATACTATTATACTATGTTAATATATTGTTAAGACTCCCTCACAACGCTTTCTTTCACAGCCGAATTGAGATTAGAGGCACGTGGCGAAATTCTTTGTGTTCAATGGCCACTGATTGTATTGTCGGGGGTTCGATGCTTGAATAATAAATTTTCCAGTGCATTACTCAAAATAATTGGTGAAATCGACTGTGACTAGAATAGACGAAGCGAAGAAAAGTTAGCGAAAATTGATTATAAATTACATTATATTATGTATAATGCCTAGATTTTATTTTTGACTAAAATTATTTGTTTTAACACAAAAATTTCTTAAATTTTTTTAATGAAACTGGTGAGGCTTGACCAGAAATTAAATATAGCTTGTTGAAGCAAATTCAACATCTAAAATACATATACACAACAGCTTTTAGGCTTCATAAGATTGACTTGAAATAAAATTCCACAAAAAACCTTTTTTGATTTCATTAAAATCGGTGCAGTGATTTCGAAGCCTATTTCGTAAAAAAAAAACGTTTGGCAACGCACCTGCAGCTCTTCTGATGTTGCGAATATCCATGGGCGACGGTAGTCGATTTCCTTTATGTGACCCGTTTGCTCGTTTGCCCCCTTTATTTTATTAAAAAAACTTTTTTATTTATTTATTTAGATTAAAATATTATGATGTGAAAATAAATTATCTGTAACTAGCTGTCCCGAACCGACCTGAACTTCGTGTCACTTTAAAACCTTCCCTGGACTTATACGAATATTTTAAGACTAAAATCAGCCAATCCGTTCAGCCGTTTTCGAGTTTTAGCGCGACTAACACATTTGAAAATCCATTTTTATATACAGGGTGTAACAAAAATAAGTGATAATACTTTAGGGTGTGTACGTGTTCCTTGTAGAGAGTTCACTGTGAAAGTAGCAGCGCCGAAAGACCAAATTTTTTTTCACTTTTGTATGGGTAAACTCGTGACGCTCGGGCCCTTGCCCATACAAAAGTGAAAAAAAAAATTCGTCTTTTAGAGCTGCTACTTTCAAAGTGAAGTCTCTGCAAGGAACACGTACAGACCCTAAAGTAATATCACTTATTTTTGTTACACACTTTATAAGAAGAAGATTGTAACAACCTAAGCTAAATAAAAGCAAAAAAAAAACAAGTAACAATTTACATAACATTATGGAACGTTTTCAGGTCAAGAAACGAAGATGATTGCATGAAAAATTCATTCCAACCAGCTTTTAATAACGAGAGTTGTGCATAACATTACCGCAGGACAATTACGTTTGTAATTTAATTACTTTTATGTAAATTAAGCAGGCTTGCAGATGACAGACACTTATCATTAGGATGATGATGATTTAAAGCTTAAATCTATACTAAGCGAACGTGTGTCAGTCCGTTAGTCTGTCTGTTTGTAACCTCCTTATAGAGATACTTTAAGTCCCAGGAAAGGACATAGGATACTTTTATTCCGGAAAATTGTGCAGTTCCCACGCGACAAACGAATTTTGGCACAAATAATTTAAAAGTAGTAAAAATCAGAAAGAGAAGTTAAAAAAATATATAATTTTTTGTTATATTAAGGGCCTGTTTCACCACTTCCTGATAAGGGCCGCAAGGCTATCCACCACTTAACTTGACAGATGAAGTATGGAGAATCTGTCAAAAAGTTGTGGATTTTTTCTTAATGAAATAAGGGGGTATACGAGCAAACGAGTCACCTGATGGAAAACAACTTCCGTCACCCATGGACACTTGCAGCATCAGAAGAGCTGCAGGTGCGTTGCCGGCCTTTTAAGAGGGAATGGGTAATAGGGGAGGGTAGGGAAGGGAAGGAAAGGGAATAGGGTAGGGGATTGGGCCTCCGGTAAACCTAGATAGTAGATAGGATAGCCTATTCGGCACTTTATCAGGAAGTGCTGAAACAGGCCCTAAGTGTAGATGCTACGGCGTAGCACACTGTAGCGCAGTCGTAGCTACGTAGCGCTTCAGCTCGGCGAGGCTAAAATGGTCGCTTTGAAGAATCATGACATGAATCATAATACGATTCATTTTTCTAAAATCGCAAATGCAACTCTGCTTGCAATTCATTTCTGTATTTTTGTACTGATTTGACATTTTGTCGGTTTGACAGTTTTGACAATTCATTTGCTGAATTGATTGAGAGGAATTGCTAAATGTGACCATTTTAGCCCCGCTGAGGGTTGGTTCATATTGCAACATAAACAGCGGGGATAAAATAGTCACATTAAGCAATTCCTCTCAATCAATTCAGCAAATGAATTGTCAAAACTGTCAAACTGACAAATGTCAAATTGTTACGAATTACTAGATATGAATTGCAAGCAGACTTGCACTTCGCGATTTTAAAAGAATGAATCATAACATGATTCATAATGTGATTCTTCAAAGCGACCATTTTAGCCCCGCAAATTTTTAAATGAGCTATTTGCAATTGGATTAGGCAGCCCATCGATTTAAATAATTTATTATTTGTATACTGTCAAAAGTATACTAGTAATAAGTTTAAAAATTAGGATTTTTTTTTAATATCTTTATGTCGTGTAACAATTTAAAAGTGACATTATACCAGCGAACGAAAAGCTGCTTTCAAAAATGTCTCATTTGTCTAATTACTATAACTAGTTTAGAAGTTATGAGCGAACAATAGAACATCCAGAGACACACAGCACAAAATCATAACCCTACTTTTTTGCCGCAGTTGGATAAATATATCGCTACGTATGAAATCTGAGTTTCGAGATTAAAGATATAGAAAAATGTTATCGCACTCGATGAAGACCTATGTCAGGACCCGTGTCAAAGTGACACCCAACTTGACACGGAATGACACGATTAAACCTAAATGCGTCATCGGGGTGGCGTCATTTGGTGACAATTTATGAGTTTAGTGTCAACTGCTCGAAATATTTTTGGAATAAAAAAAATATGAACAGACGAACATAATTATTATACCCTCCTCTTTTTTAGAAGTTGATTAAAAAATCTATATATATATATAAAACTCAAAGGTGACTGACTGATTGACATCGTGATCTATCAACGCACAGCCCAAACTACTGGACGGATCGGGCTGAATACCTGGCATGCAGGTAGATGTTATAACGTAGACATCCGCTAAGAAAGGATTTTGATCAATTCCAACCCCAAGGGGTTGAAATAGGGGATGAAAGTTTGTATATAATAATACTTCTTAACGCGAGCGAAGCCGCGGGCAAAAGCTCGTCATATTATAATATTATAAGGAGTTGGCTTTATTAGAATTTGATTGATAGTAATTTTGTTAATTTTTTATTATAAGTTTGAAATTTGAATGTAACTAGGTAGTTTAATGGCGAAATTATTGAATAAACTTTTGTTCATTGTTTAATGTTGAAAGGCGATATGTAGTAGGATAAAAAGAAATAATAGTCATTTTGTTCATAATGTTATTGGAACTTAGGATATTATTAGTTATTAGTTATAACGAATCTACTGACACCTCATTCAATATAATAGTTTGCTTGTCAGTTGTGTGTAACCTCCGCACTCTTATATAGTGATTTTGATCTAGTATTAAATTAATTAGAGTCCCAGAAAACACATAAACAAGTTTTTAATAATAGCTAAAACATTATAAAACAAAAAAGTACATTTTAGCTCGAAGTTATGGAAAACATTTAGTAGGTATACTCGTACAGTATTTCTTTGAACGTTTTTCCCCTACACCATAAAATATATTAATAAAGTATGATAAACAATCGCAATATATCATCGATAACAGTTGTACCGTGAACTCTGTCACGTATTAGCACGCCTCATAAACTTTTTTGTGGCAAACCTCCATAGCTAAACCATAATACTCCGTTGCGTTGCGTTGTTTTGACGCAATCCTTTCGTTTTCGTTGGAAAAACGCATTATATGCTAACTGCGTTGCGGCAACACGCTACAGCACAATATGTACAGTACTCCCAAATTAATCACGTCGTAATCACGAAAACATCCGAATCTATGAAACTTGCATTTTGCACCTTGTTCAAAGGAAATAGAAGTAAATGTCATATAGCCAGTGGCTGTCCGCTGTCGCTAACTCACCGGGAAGCCATCGCGGCGTTACCATGGTAACGTCCAAGCAATGTCAGGCGCCTTTACGTCACTGCAAAGCGCTGTTTTTCTTAACGTTAAGTTTAAAACAGCGCTTGCAGCGACGTCTTCCGACGCTCGGGAAATACGACCGTTGCCGAAAAATTACGAAAATTTCTATGCGCATTATCACTCTGGGAGCACTGTATATTCAAACGGTAATAACGCATAATTAATCCGTCAAAACGTCGCGTCCGACGATCCAACGCAACGAATATAGAACCTCCTCCTTTTTGTACGTCAGCAATACCCCGATCGTGGGAATTGCAGACACAATAGATTTTCAATTATTATGCGACAGCCGGGTGTCGCTTGGGGATTGATATTTGATGGGTTTAAAAGCCGGCTTAGCAACGACGTCAGAGTAGACAGAATGATAGAGTATGCCGTCTTAGAACTGCTGTTGAAATTTTTAAATTTGACGTATTATGACGAAAATCGTCGCTAACTTGTTACCTACGAATTTAAAACTATGACATATTCGATGGACGTGTTCCTCTTTGGTCGTATTGTTGTTTGTGTTTTGGCACATGTGATTAAAATTGTCAGAATCCAATTTTGAAATCTTTATTTTAAATATTTAAAAATAAATTATATCAGCCAGCGCGAGGCACATTCCGTTCATAATCCTAGTGAAACCCGACGAATTTGACAGATATTGAAACCTGTCCGTTTCTTTGCAGTCGAACTACTGGTCGTTATGTCTATTGTGACGACGTTGTGGCAATGTAACACGTGACTTCAAAAGTTTTCAATAGCTTTTCGGATAAAAAATCGATTTCAATATCTATTGGCAAAAGGGATATGCCGATTTTGATTTGACTTTCGGGGTGCGGATCACGATCGTAGCTGAATCAAAATCGACATCGGATTAGATTTGAATCAAAAATTCACATCGAAAAGTTTTGTGTATTGGTATCCAATTCGAAAAACGAATTTATTTTTTATCAAAGCGAATTGTAAGAGTATATTTTGTGCATCCTTAGAAACTCACAATGGAAATATAGAACTTCCATGGTTCCATGAGTTCTAAGAATCTAGAATGTAGAGCTTAAGATGACATGATAACATTATCACAAAAGGTCATATGTCTTCAATAATTACTGTATTATTTATTGTGACTATACTGACCGTGGTAAATCTGCGTCTCTATATGAAGCGAGTCTCAAGGACGCCATGTTACAATTATTCTACTCTATTAATAATTATACTGTAACTGTTCCGAGTTTGATTTTACGGTTGAGTTAGTTTACTGTATGTATACTGTGGTTTTACTGACCGTGCTGAAGCTGCTAAAAGCCTTCATTATTTAGGTGTAACAAACGCCCCACACAGTCACGACACAAGATATACTGGACTCCAAGCACTTAGCCTTAAAATACAGGTGTGAGATGCTTGTATGAACTAGTAGTTTTCTCTTATAGCCGTAGATAATAAAAATATATAGTCTTATATCTTTAAACGAGCAATTCTTGTATATATATAATTGGAATCTCGGAATCGGCTCCAACGATTTTCATGAAATTTAGTATATAGGGAGTTTCGGTTGCGATAAATCGATCTAGCTAGGAATCATTTTTAGATAATGTTATTTTATTCGTGTTTTATCGAATACCGAGCAAAAATAGCTAGTAATATTTTAATAAAGATGAAAGTTTGTTTTTTTAGTTTGTGAGAGGTAATCTCTGAAACAACTGGTCCGATTGCAAAAATTTTAACACCGATAGAAAGCTGGTGTGTTCCTGAGTGACTTATATTTTTTTTTCATAAAATTATGTCGTTCACAGAATTCCACGCGGGTGAAGCCCCGGGCAAAGCTAGTGTTATAATTTGCACATTGCATAGTAAATTTAATTTTTAATAGACTTTTATACTAATAGTGAATGATCCGGTATATAATAAAGTTTTGCTATTCGTTGCCTAGATTATAAACAACAGGCGTTAATCGGTTCTTAGACCAAAAAGGACACAAAATTTTAATTGAATCTATCTAGCCGTTTCAGAGTAGTTTGGGCAATAAACCACGCGATACAAGAATTTTAAAATGGGATAATATAACAAGACACTATCCCCCTTACTAATAAACCGCTGTATAAGCTTTAAATAGTTACAGTGTTTTGTCTTCTTCAATCCAATTAAAAATGTCACTTGTGTGACAGGAACAACACACTGTATAACTATTAAAAGCTTATACAATGTTTATTAGTAAGGGGGTTTGTCTATTTATCCATCCGTTAATGTCATGTGGAGTAGGACAGACAGTTCCGCAAAAGAAAATAGCTTAATATGTATCCTGAAAAAAAATGTGCGGTTCTTAGGTGATTAACGAATTCATGGTTTTTATTTACTTCTTTTCTATTCGCGCGTAATAATATTATATAGCCTTGCAACCACATGCGAACGTAAAACTTGGTTTTTACTACAAATAATTTTCATCCGCTTAACTATTTGAATGTTAACTTTAATTTTATGCTGAGAACATTCAAAATACATAGTTAAATAGCAAAATACAAATAAAAGCGACTGCACTCTAAAATTTTAATCAATTAAAGCATTGCAAATCGGCTTCTATTACCAGAGGACTCATTGTAATAAGAAGAAAACTTTTACAACCTTTATTTAACTTGAGTCTGTTCGAGGCATAGTCATCGTAGTGAATTCTCCCACGGGAATCGTGAATTGCCTTTAAGAATCGCGAATTGCCTTTAGTTTTAAATTGGGTGACTTTTGACAGAAAATTGAAGAATTTTCTGATGTATTGGCAGTCGATTATGGACATTCAATTACAATTTAACTGTAAATTATTAATATCACTTTGTTTTGTTACAGCCTGTAAAAAATGCTAATGTTATGGTACGAGTTAAAACACAATCAAATATGCATATAGTCTTTTTAAATATGCACGACGTCATATTCATTCACACTAATATGTTGAAATTTCGTTCATTATAATAAAAAAATATAGGCACGCTCGGTTTTTGTTAAAAAGCACATTACTGTGCCCTCTGGAGTGCTGTTTCGGAATTCATTTAAGAAGCGCCGACCCAAGGACGAATTACATTCAAAATTATATTTCCTCTCAAGTAGCCTTTATGATGACCACATAAGGTTCATTGTAAGGGTGTAATAACTGTGAATGAGCGTAATTTAGGGATATTACAAACACGCTAAAATATTACAGCGTATTTACGAGCTGAAGCACCTATTTGTTGTACAATTTAGGCATGAATACGTCATAAGTTTTTATGTTGATAATGATTTTTTACTGGAAAACTGTACCTAAATTCTACTATATATTTATTTATTAAGTTTATGTTGATAGGCAACGAGATGCTTTCTAAAATAAAGGTTGGAAGCTGGCTACATGAAGTTGCAGCAGACGACGTGCAGTCGCGATACTACTGGTTTCTATATATTTCTATGAATGAGACGTGTCGCTAGCTGCGGGTATTTCATAGAAACCGTGAAAAAAAGTGTCGTGACGACATGTCGTCTGCGGTGGCTTATGTCGCCTGCTGCCAACCGGCACCTTTGGTCATATAAAGTCGGAATAGGCAGCTCCAAAATCGCGAGCGGCAGGTCTGTCAATTTATACTTAGAACAAACCTACGCGTCAGTGACGGAGCGTCAAGTTGCGTCAAGATGTCAAATGTGTGTTTTGTTCAATGTACATTAATCTGATATTTTGATGTGGCAAGCCAATATTAAACTTCAAAGTTTTTCCTTGACACGTGTAGAACGGCCAGGGTTAATACTTAAAGTAAACATTGGGTTAAGGCTGCGTTTCCACCAGAGTTGTGTTGCGAGGAATAAGATCCAATAGTATCGCTGCGCTGAGCGATGTCATGGCAAGCTCACGTCAATGAAGCGATTCTATTGGTTCTCAAAAACACATTCCTCGCAAGCCGCAACACATATCTGGGGGAAACGCAGCCTAAGTGTCTAAACACACCATGCCGAAGTTGCGCGGCGGAAGTTCGGCATGATTACGTCAGCAATGTCAAACGCATACAATATTACGCGACGTAATTTCGGCATGGTGTGTCATCGGTAATTTAAAATACATTGCAGGCGGAATCATGCCAAACTTCCGCCGCAGAACTTCGGCATGGTGTGTTCAGACACTAAGTCTTAATGTAGAACTAGTTGTTGCCCGCAACTACGTTGCGTATTAATTCGTTTTTAAGAACCCCACCTTTTTCCGCAACGAAAATTATCTTTTATCCTTTCACGGGACTCAAACTATGGGATAAATATAATCAAAATCTGTTCAGCGGTTTCAGCGTGAAGAGGTAACAGACAGACACAAGTATGACTGTCTGTCTGTTTGTCGCAATTATAATATTAGTATTGATACGTTACTTTTAACCAACTCGGGTTGGCGTCACTGGGCCTTAATATTGTTACGTGCTAGGGTTCGAGGATTTGGAGAGAAAGACCTGGTGACACTCTTGATGACTTTATTAACACTGCACTAAACACTAGGTCACAACACTTAGCACTAAGTCCAAACACTAATCACTAGGTCCAATCAATAAGCACTATCACTGTCCTAGGTCGTAGCCAAGTCGCAGGTTTCACTGGTTCACTCACTATTGATCACTTGATGTCGCCTCGAAGATCGCTCAGATTGAACTGACTTGCCGGACCTGCCTGCGGCTCTTTTTATATGGCGAGACGAATTCCAGAAATTTCCCGATTCACGTAAACAAGTAAACAACCGTGGGAAATTTCTAGGAGGCTCGGGCATGTACCACAATAAAACTGCCGTCCTTGCGATAAGTGCAGTAAGTTGAATTTAATTTAGACCTTATGGACTCAGTCATAAGGTCTAAATTCAAACACGCTAACAAATAAAGGGTAAACACGTAAACAAACATTGGACCTTTTTAGAAGGTTCGAGTATGTACTTGCGCACCACGTTTCCGTATACCATGTACCGTAACACTACTCCCCTCTTAGAGATGCTCGTCCCGAGCATCATTGTTACTGCCATGGTAACGCGCCACGCTGTTCCTACGACTACTCCTGGTCTGTGGTCCCTTTACAGCAGCGCAAGTAATACATCTGTGGCACCAATCCTGCACATCATCTCTCCAATGCAACCAAAAGAATCGTTCTCGCACTTTCCTTAGCATCCTCTTGACGCCTAGATGACTCCCTGATACGCCCTCATGTATCTCGCGGAGAACATCTGGTACTCTTGCCCTTGGGACAATTATCTGAAAATAGAACTCTCTGCCGTTAGCCTTATGCCATTTCCGGTAGAGTAGTCCGTCCTGAAGTATCAGACTGTCCCATTGCTCCCAGTACGCCTTAGTGACAGCGCCAGTGGGTGCAACCTCACTCCAGATTGGTTTTATGTCACCCCGTTTCTTCCATGTGATGATGTGCCGAAGGTCGTCATCTTTTTCTTGAGCCTTTCTCATAGCTTCATTCTCCATGTGCCCCAAATTACTTGTTCTCTTTGTTCCGCTCCGTGCCTGGGAGGTAACAGTTACCGGGGCTTTCTCCGCGTCATCCAGTACTCGCCCCTTAGTTCTGGATTCTATTCGTTCCCCATGACTCCGGGTAGGGGACGAAACCGCTTGCTTCTTCAACTCCTCCATTTGTTCCTCGATCCTTTTTATCCTTGCCATCTGGGTCTTCTTCTGCGGACAGTTTAGCTGAAGATGGCCCCTCTCACCACACTTATAGCACATGGCTTCGAGTCTTTTCCTCGTAGAAGCCTTAACTTCCTTGACTTCTTCAGAGACCTTGTAGATCTTATGGGTCTGCCGTATGTCATGGCGCACAGCCTCGACTTCCAAAGCATGCGCTAATGCTTCCTTTAACGAGGTATGGTGACCAAGTCTTACTGCAGCCCTGACCTCCAAGTCTTTGATTCCGTCGACAAATCCTTGAACAATATTTGTGTCGACCATCTTGGTGTCGGCTCCTGGATATGCTTTCCTGACGAGTTTTTCAATTTCCAACGCCCATTGTTGAAGTCCTTCTCCTGAACGTTGGACTCTGTCACGCAGTTGGGCACGGAACACGTGCTCCAGGTGTCGTTCCCCGTATCTGGATTCCAGTGCCTCCATCAGGTCTTGGAAACCATTTCCCGTATGTGGCAGTGCCTCCAGAACCGACACAGCTTGCCCTCTGAGTGCAACAGTGAGAGCGGTCAAGCATTGCTCCTCCGTCCATCCGTTTGCGGTAGCAACAGTCTGAAATTGCCGACGATAAGCGTTCCAAGAAGTAGTGCCGTCGTACGGTGGCACCTTTACTCTTGGTCCTTGCGCCACACCAGTGACTCCACTAGACACCGCAACTCCCGTAGTTTCTAGGCGCACTACTCTCTTCTGTAGTTCTGTGAATCCGGTTTTCAAATTTTCCACAACCGTCTCTAACCCAGTAACTCGTTCTTTCATTACGTCGACATCTTTACGAAGCTTAGTCACCGTGTCACTGACATCCTTTATGGCCAGAAGCGCTTTCTCTTGGAGGTCCTCTTGTTGCTCTTGAGACTCCTGCAAAGCGCCGAGCTTGCGGTCTTGTGACTCCTGCAAAGCGCCGAGCTTGCGGTCTTGTGACTCCTGCAGAGCCTGAATTAACTCAATTAGGCTTTGTAATTGGGGAGCCACTTGAGGGGCCGCAGAAGCTACGGGCGATGCATGGTGGCTGGAGCCAGTAGGCAGGGGTTGAGCAGACGGAGCTCGGTGGGCGGAGCTAGTGGGCGTGGCCTGAGTGGGCGTGGCCTGGTGGGCGGAGCCAGTGGGCGTGGCCATGCCCAAAGTGGGCGAAGCTTGAGGGGCGTGGCCAGTGGGCGTGTCCCGGTGGGCGGAGCCAGTGGGCGTGGCTTCAGCCAAAGTGGGCGGAGCCTGGTGGGCGTGGCCAGTGGGCGGAGCCATGTGGGCGGGGCCAGTGGGTGGGGCCTGTCCCTCAGTGGGCGGAGCTTGGTCCCCAGTGGGTGTGGCCTCCGCAACTCCTCTCTCGGAGTCAATGGCAGCAGCTCGCTGCGCCCTTGTCCTGACACTCCCCTTGAAGTCCTCTCTCGGAGTCAATGGCATCTCCAAATCGCACTTCTGACACCAGTTGTTACGTGCTAGGGTTCGAGGATTTGGAGAGAAAGACCTGGTGACACTCTTGATGACTTTATTAACACTGCACTAAACACTAGGTCACAACACTTAGCACTAAGTCCAAACACTAATCACTAGGTCCAATCAATAAGCACTATCACTGTCCTAGGTCGTAGCCAAGTCGCAGGTTTCACTGGTTCACTCACTATTGATCACTTGATGTCGCCTCGAAGATCGCTCAGATTGAACTGACTTGCCGGACCTGCCTGCGGCTCTTTTTATATGGCGAGACGAATTCCAGAAATTTCCCGATTCACGTAAACAAGTAAACAACCGTGGGAAATTTCTAGGAGGCTCGGGAATGTACCACAATAAAACTGCCGTCCTTGCGATAAGTGCAGTAAGTTGAATTTAATTTAGACCTTATGGACTCAGTCATAAGGTCTAAATTCAAACACGCTAACAAATAAAGGGTAAACACGTAAACAAACATTGGACCTTTTTAGAAGGTTCGAGTATGTACTTGCGCACCACGTTTCCGTATACCATGTACCGTAACAATATTTTCGTAACGATAATACGACATTGTACACTGTCCCCTGCGTCTCCGGAGAGTGCAAACTTGGGTACAATTCCACTTTCAATATTCAATGTAAGCTGAGACGAACAAAATATTCAAATGTAGGTAGTCAGCATAAGGGCAAGTCACTATGAAACGCAGCTCGACGCGGCGTTTTTAGACCCCATTGTAAATAGTATTGAGGCCGATTAGAAGGTCGATCGCTTTGATTATATACTATACTAGCTGTTGCCCGCGACTTCGTCCGCGTGGACTTCAGTTTATAGCGCGCGATGTCAACAAAATTGGTGTCAAAAGCTTTTAAAAAAAACCCTGGTACCCCTTAAATCAAAACAGCTGTGCAGTGTGCACATAATATTTCATTTTTTTAAATTAAACTTTATATATTATGGCAAATTTTAAAGCTTATTTAGCCCCCCAATTACACAACTTTACCCATAAACTATTTAATATTTATCATTGATAGGTTTAAGGTTACGTCACTGTATATAATATAAAGTACTTACTTATTAAATAACGTAAAATAGTAATAACAATCGAAAAAAATCGAAATTCAAATATATAATGATACCACCTCTTATAGAAAGATGTTGGGCAAGCGTTAGCGCGATGTAAGAGACGCACGGCGCCATCTAGTATGAAGTTTTGGAACTAACTTAATTTGAATAAATTTTCGTATTTTCACCCCCTTACAACCCTTTTTTCCAGTAAAAAAGTAGCATATGTCCTTTCTCAGGCTTTAGACTATCTGTATACAAAATTTCATTACAATCGGTTCGGTAGTTTTGGCGTGAAAGCGAGACAGACAGACAGACAGACAGACAGACAGACCGACAGACAGAGATACTTTCGCATTTATAATATTAGTATAGATAATCAAAGGTCGATCGTTCCAGTTGGACTGATTGCAGGCAGATCTGACCATTCTGTGTGTCCTCCAAGTATGATGTCTATGTACCTCCCAAACGGATGAATTTAGTTGCTTTATTCAATAGCTGACATAATCAAGTGTTACTAAATTTAAGTTACTATCATGAATTTGACTATACTATAAACAAAATCAGGAGGCACAAATTTTCATTAAACACTTTATTGAAGTTTTGTGCCTTGATTGGCCTATTGGAGTTAAGAAATCCATACTTCCATACTAATATTATAAATGCGAAAGTTTGTCTGTCTGTCTGTCTGTCTGTTACCTTTTCACGCCGAAACCGCTGAACCGATTTTGCTGAAATTTGTCACGGAGATACTTTGAATCCCGGCAAAGGACATAGGATACTTTTTGTTCCAAAAAATGTAAGGTTCCTGCGCGATAAACGAGTTTTGGCGCAACGGAGTTGCGTGCATCATCTAGCAAGAAAAGAGCGTATTCCCTCTTAAAAGGCCGACAACGCACCTGCAGCTCTTCTGATGTTGCGAGTGTCCATGGGCGGCGGTAGTTGCTTACCATCAGGTGACCCGTTTGCTCGTTTGCCCCCTTATTTAATAAAAAAAAAGTGGAGGTGACGTCTATTATAAAGACGTCACCTCCACTCGTCGTAATCATGAAGCGCGAGTAAATTACAGCTTTTTGAATAACGCGACGCATCTATATCTATATATTTTTATTTTTGTATCCCCTTTTGCTTCTGTAAGATGAATTTCTATATTTTAATTATTGGCTATTTAGTTAATTTTATTATTGTATCCCTTTTTACTATTGCGAATTTTTATATCTTTTATTTGGTTATCTTATTAATTTTATATATTAATACTTAAAGCAACAATTTGCTTTAAATCGACTAAAAATATAAAATATAACATGCATTACAATTAATGCATGTTATATTTTATACTTATTTAAATTCACAAAAATAAATATTTAAATTCACAAAATGCATTTAAATATTTAAATTTCTTAATTGTATTTCTTAAATGTATTACGTGGAATCAATTGTTGACAAACCAAATAAAATAAAATAAAAATGAAATAAAATCTAGTGTGAAGTCTAAGAGCCAAAGTTGGTTTGTTCTCAACATTTTCCTTAATCTTCATATTGGGGTTTTAAGTTTACTTACTTCATAGTTTCTGTCCTCCTAATATTATTATTTTTATTTATACAGGAATCGTTTTAGGGATATATCTTATGTACTTATCTGGGACTCGAAGTATCTCCATACCGCTTTAGCGATTTTTGGCGTGAAGAGGTAACAGATAGATAGACAGACAGGCACTTTCGCATTTATGATATTAGTATAGATTCTTTACTTTGAAAGCTGGACGCGTAGTGTTACCTTCCCTTTCATTTCTGCTTAGTGTTAAGTTTTGCGTGGCCTACGGAATAATTTTTCCTGTTACATTGTGGATTACTTCTGATTGATAAAGGTCTCTCCTCCAATTTCCACATAATCCCTTCATCTTTATTGACAATGAGGTAAATCCTGAAGTAATCTGATAAAAATATGCTTGATTCTTCATTTTTATCCGACTACGTACGGTGAAGCCAAAAGGAAGGTAATTTTGGTTGTACCATCGTAGCGTGGTTAAGGGGGCGACTAACCCTAAAGTGTCGACTTTATAATTCGTTTTTATACTTGAAAATAAGCCCCAAATCTAATGTAGAAATATAATGTAGTATCTAATTTTAAAAAATGTTTCATTTTCTAAAATTAGATACTACATTATATTTCCGAGAATTCGATCTGAGCAAAAACACGATATCTTAAATTTTTTTCGATAGAAAATAATCACAGAGATGCATCTAATTTTCACGAATTTTTCATTTATTGCCATAACCGTGCATTGAACTAAGTTAATATTTTAACACATTGTATAAAATTCTGTCATTGAGAGATCTACCTAGCGGATTTTTAAAATGTTGTATATTTATCGAGTTATTAAGAAAAAACTAATTTGACGATGAATCCCCGTCGTTCTTTTTCACCTGGCATATGAAAGACGGGCGTGAGTGGGAAGAGAGAAGGACTCACGATTCACAAAATTACGCTCGTTTGGCTTATATATACGTATATATGTATATATACACAAGAATTGCTCGTTTAAAGATATTATTATATAGGTTGGTAATAATGCTGCTTGCGAAATAGGCACTTTTTGTGTATTGTAAATAATCGGGTTTTTTTAAATAATAGAGATTGGCCGTCATTGAATCCATACTTAATAATATAAATGCAAAAATGTGTCTTCCGTTCCGTCTATCTGTCTGTCTGCGTGTTACCTCCTCACGCCTATACCGCTGAACCAATTTTGCTTGGTATGAAGAGGTTTTGAGTCCCGGAAAAGGACATAGGATACTTAGGTACTTACTATCCCGGTGCCGGACACATGCACGGTGCCCGCGTTTCAACAATGTTTCGAGCGTCTTCTAGTATCCTTTTTTTATGAAATAAGGGGGCAAACGAGCAAACGGGTCACCTGATGGAAAGCAACTACCGTCACCCATGGACACTCGCAACATCAAATGAGCTGCAGGTGCGTTGCCGGCCTTTTAGGAGGGAATACGCTCTCTTCATGAATGTTTGCAGGTCGTATAGGTCCTACTACTACTGCTAGGAAATACTGCTGGTGACAGTTCGTTCCAGAGTTTTACAGTGCGCGGCAGAAAGTTACGCGAGAAACGAACGGTGGAAGGCTGCCACTCATCAAGGTGATGAGGACTTGTCCTTAACCGTTGTCTTTAACCGTTGTCTGGGTTTATTACTAAAGCACCAAAAAAACATCTCGCCTCAACACGGCCCTCATAATGTTTTTATAACACTTTGGATATCGTCAACTTGGCACCGACTTTTAGGGCTTTGCCAACAATATTCAGTATTTATGATCTGTAAAATAAAATTATTATTTCATGCCTACATTAATAGCCCATAAACAAAATAATATCAATCACTTTTAAGACCCTTTAATGATTAATTTACTTGTTTATTTTATGATCTGACCGGATGTGCCCCGCAACTTTATCACGCCTAAATACGTTTATCGCGTCAACCGTACATTTTTTCGGAGCAACAACTATGCCATATTCTTAACTGAGACCTCAAGTGATTTTATACCAAATTTCATCAAAATCAGATCAGTGGCTTAAGCATGAAGATCTAACAAATAGACAAAAAAAATAGACAGAAAGACAGCTTATGGTCAGAGGACAGGTATTTCACACCAGTCGTGTCATATTTTGTTCTACTACTTTTTCCTTGCTTTCGAGTATTTCGCGCACACCTAGGCACTATAAAAACACCTCCAGTTCATTCGATCCGTCCGTAGCAATACACGTGTTCGTAGACACTTGATTCCATTCAAAGGAATTCCATCCTAAGGGAGCAGTATGATTTGCCGGAGAAAATTACCCTCACTTTATAAGCCGAAATTACCGTCGCTTAATTTTGTCAGCACCAACACGTGTAGCTTTGAAACTTTTTTAGATTAACATAAAATGATAATTTTCTTGGTCTTTTAAAAAAAACTGACGCACCCTACGGACTTCCTAAAAAATGACGACGTTATCCTAAAAATTTTCATAAGTTTATTTTATATTTTTTTATGTATAGCGCAGAAGTTATGTTTCCTTCTGTCGGTCATCTAATTCGATTCCGTCGTTTAAGAGCCGCAACAGACATAGACACATTCGCATTTATAATACTAGTAGCTTAGGTAAGGATTTATCTACTTACTAGATTTTGCCCGTAACTTTTTTTTATTTGTTTTATCACGCGGGAACCGTACACTCTCGGGATGTGAACTGTCAAGTTTATTACGGAGGTATAATAGGTCTACCAGGATCTGATGGCAAGAAGTGAGAAAAGAAATTGACTAGCATTACCGGGGAATAAAAAAATTTGATCCTTGTTTTTCCCTATAGCGGATGATTATGTGTGTGGAACATGCAAATATAAAAATTTATCCAATGATCGAGGATATTTTTTGAAATGGTGCCATCCAAATTTGCCATCAGATCCTGGTAGACCTATAGTTAGCCGTGTATAGTCACACTTCTGTAACGGCTATGAGCTGGCACGCACCGACAGTAGCTTTGGCAATGTTTCCACAGCATGTTTTGACCTATATTGTTTAAACATTCATCTATTTTACACCAGAGAGGTTTCACGTTACGATTATGTTCCATTGAGTACCGAGAGGTGCGTATTTAGAGTACATTTCGGCCATCTAACGTGCATATTTGTATGCATATTTTGGCACTTTGATAGTGCATTTTTTCCGATGTCTAGTTATGACTTTATGAGCAGATTTTGTCAAAATCAGTCCAGTAGTATTGTAACTATAAAATCCATACTTCAATACTAATATTAATTTGAAAGTACCTCTATCTGCTTTTCTAATACAAAATTTCATTGAATCGATTTCGATGAAGTTGATACTTTTTAAATCAGAAACATTTTCAGTTTCCGCGTGATTAAAATTAACTTCGGCGCAAGAAATTTGCGACTGTTATTATTATTCAGTATTCATAATTGTGAGATACAAATAATTAAATATTTAAATTGAAATACACGAAGATAAACCCCCGCGACCTGTTAGGACAAAACGCTTTATCCCGTAACACGTCAACTTTCAAAAGATGAGTTTAATTTTTTTTACTTTAGCTCGTTACCGAATTTTATCCAGTGCTTATGTACCTACATATTGTTTTAGTAGGGGAGGTCGCGCTCATTTTAAAAAGTAATTTCATACCGAGCGAAAATCGTAACAATAATACTATTCTATTAATACATAAGAGTTTTGATCGTCAGCTACTGCAGTATGGGTGGAATAAAAATTGAGAGTATCTCAAAGTTGTTGTTGGAAATCGTATTGAATTGACATTAAAAAGATCCCAATTCGCACCCAATAAAGGTCATATCTAGATTATACACGTTTAGGTTTGGTAGGCGCTATTTTAGTTTTAGTATATAACAACAGATGGCGCTTTTAAAGTAAAATGTATATAATTCTTCTTCACAAATATTGACTATCGAATTAATTTCTTAAAATTGCTATGTGAGACAATTTTATGGTTAATTCAAACGAAAATCGCCGTCAGCTGAATATTTGCAGGTGGAAATGTCGCCTACGCGACGCCCTAGGATACATTGAGCGCGAAGTAGGGCTATATTGGTTATAGCTTATATCGCTGGCTGACGGGCTTTCCACCCGCATATTAACGACTGACGGTGGTCTTTATTATTAAAAAGGTATCAACATTCACCTGTTTAAATTTTGTACGGTATGAAATGACTTTATATTTTAATTTTTTTAACAAAGTTCAGTAACGCGACTGACGTTAAATCCCCCGTCTGCGATACGGCTGACGGTGCATTTTTGGTTAAGCATGACCTCAATAATCATCCATAAAAATTTCATTCGGTATAAAATCCCTTTTCGCAATTATTTTTTTTACAACTTTTAAATACTCTCAGTTAACATCCCACCACGGGTGCGGCGACTGACGCTGATTATATTGATTGATAAATATTAAGCTACCATTGGACAAAAATTTGGTCGGTATGAAATGACTTAGCAAACGATAGCACTACCTCCCCTACTATTTCTATATGAGCTTCTTACTTATAATATTTCCAAATTTTTATTAGAACATTATTTTATCGTATTTTTTTAATTATCTTAAAATACTTTAAAACATAGTATTGTGTTGTCATGACAGTTTGCATCGTTTTGCAAAAATATTTCATCCTCATTTTGGGTTACAGCAAAATGGAATATTTCGGTTAAAAACTTGTCCTCAATTTTTTTGGTTAAATCAATACAAAGCTTACATCAAGTAGATTTTAGACTAAATTATTATAAAACGATGTAACCCGGGTTGCATTGTTTTGTCGTAACAAAACAATGAAAATATTGACCCTCAGATTAAAATAGCCTTTTGAACTCCTAATTTGGGATTATCTCAAAACGTACCAATAATTGAAGTTAGAAAGTTACACGGCAATCATTAATTCCGACAACTCCCTAATTATCCTTGTTGAACAAGATATTTAATAAGCAATGAGTTATTTATACATTCATCAAACTTGGAGTTCCTTCTATAAATCTTATATCTTTAAACGAGCAATTCTTGTATATATATATTGGAATCTCGGAATCGGCTCCAACGATTTTCATGAAATTTTGTATATAGGGGATTTCGGGGGCGATAAACCGATCTAGCTAGGAATCATTTTTAGAAAATGTCATTTTATTCGTGTGTTATCGAAAACCGAGCGAAGCTCGGTCAAACAGCTAGTAATATTATAAACAGGAAAAGTATTTTGTATGTATGTTTGTCGATGATTTAAAAAGTAATGGATAAGTTTTTTAGCTTTTAGAGCGCTAAATTATTTTCATTACGTAGTTGTCAATACCAGAATTCACAGATTCCAGTAGTTCCTGAGATTAGCGCGTTCAAATAAGCCCTTTCAAATAATTTCCCTCGTTTTTTCCACTCTTTTCTCTATTTCTTACCTCCTATTGATATAAGCGTGATAAATCTACAGCCTTCCTCAATAAATGGGCTATGTAGCACTGAAATAATTTTCTAAATCAGACCAGTAGTTCCTGAGATTAGCGCGTTCAAATAAGCCCTTTCAAATAATTTCCCCCCGTTTTTCCACATTTTCCTCTATTTCTTCGCTCCTATTAGTTATAGCGTGATAAAATATAGCCTATAGCCTTTCTCGATAAATGGGCTATGTAACACTGGAAGAATTTTACAAATCGGACCAGTAGTTCCTGAGATTAGCGCGTTCAAACAAACAAACTCTTCCGCTTTATAATATTAGTATAGATTTTTCCACATTTTCCTCCATTTCTTCGCTCCTATTAGACTAAGCGTGGTAAAATATAGCTTATAGCCTTCTTCAATAAATGGGCTATCTAACACTGAAAGAATTTTTCTAATCGGACCAGTAGTTCCTGAGATTAGCGCGTTCAAACAAACAAACAAACAAACTCTTCCGCTTTATAATTTTATTAGTATATTAGTATTAGTATAGTTTATAGATTATAATATTTATAATATTAGTATAGACACTCGTAAGCCCTTTCATATAATTTCCCCCGTTTTTTCCACATTTTCCAATATTTCTTCGCTCCTATTAGTCTCAGCGTAATAAAATATAGCCTATAACCTTTCGCAACAAATGGGCTATCTAACACTGAAAGATTTTTTTAAATCAGACCAGTAGTTCCTGAGATAAGCGCGTTCAAATAAGCCCATCCATATAATTTCCCCCGTTTTTTCCACATTTTCTACTATTTCTTGGCTTCTATTAGTCTTAGCGTGATAAAATATAGCCTATAGCCATTCTTGATCAATAGGCTATCTAACACTGAAATAATTTTTCAAATCGGATCAGCAGTTCCTGAGATTAGCGCGTTCAAATAAGCCCTTTCAAATAATTTCCCCCCGTTTTTTCAACATTTTCCTCTATTTCTTCGTTTCTATTAGTCTTAGCGTGATAAAATATAGCCTATAGCCTTCCTGTCACCTGATGAAAAGCAAATATCGCTGTTCATGGATACTCGCAACATCAGGAGAACTGCAGGTGCGTTGCCAGCCTATACCGGATACAGTGTTGCTAGATTAGTGGTGTAAGAATTAGTCTAAGTGTAACAATGGTTTTTATCCAAATTTGCCTACGTTAATTTTGATAATATATTTTCAGTTTGTAAATAATTAAGTAACAAAAGAGATTGTTTTATTAACAATTTAAGGCGATATTTATTCAATTTTAGGATTTCATAGTGATCGTTGAAATATCTATATAGATAGGGGCCCATATATGTTAATTGACGTCTTGCAAACATTTTGTTAATTGTAATGGTCGGAGTCATAACGCGTCTTTTATGTAGGGGTAATTGTGTGAGGTCTACATATTTATGGTGTCGTAGCACTGCGTTCTGTATAAATAATTGCCGCACAGTCAGAAGTTGGGTCTCACGATAGAGTAATTCTGTAGAATATTTTCTGGGCTTATGAGTCATAACCTTAATAATTGCTCGTTGGGTTCGTTCTAGCTCCAAGAGATGACTGGCAGCGGCTCCACCCCAAACGGTAACACAATATGTCAGAAGCGATTGGCAAAGGGCATAAAAAACGTTTTTTATAAGAGAGAACTCAGTAGCGTCACGAAGATTCTTGAATATAGGTAAAAGCTTACGTAGACGCTTGCTCAATGCCGTAATATGTGGATGGCCGCGCCATGCCGACTGTATGGGCGCCGCAGACTCGATCCCACAAAAAGTCTGTCGTCTGCGATCTCCCTTAATTATATAGACAGAAAATAGTGTTATACATTTTTATCGGGTAACATTTTTATGGGAAACCATTAATTGAATTTACAATTCAGTGACGTCGATAAAATCCGCGGTATTGTGAGCCCGAGTCGGGGCGTAATTGTTACGTTGACATTTACAAATGAAAATGGTTTAAAACAATGGCGTCACATCTTTTGTCGATTTCATACGTGTATTATGCTGCTAGATGACGCCCGCAACTCCGTTGCGCCAAAACTCGTTTATCGCGCAGGAGCCGTACATTTTTCTGGGACAAAAAGTATCCTATGTCCTCGCCCGGGACTCAAAGTATCTCCATGCCAAATTGCAGTCGAATCAATTCGGCGGTTTGGGCGTGAAGAGGTAACAGACAGACAGACGTCTCAGACAGACAGATGGACAGACAGACGGACACACTTTCGCATTTATAATATTAGTATAGTAAGTATGGATTGCATAGCTTTTATCGCGGGCTTTGAGTGCGGCGACCGATTCCAGAAATTCCGTAACGAAAAAAAACCTAACACTATACTCTGACCGGCACAGCGGCGGTGCGGCTTTGATAGCCGTACATTGTCTAACGTGGTTTCCGTTTGGCAGACTTCAGCGCGGCGTTTGTGTAAGTACGACTAGACATATTATGTGTATCGGTCACCACACTTTTTTTTTTATGAAATAAGGGGGCAAACGAGCAAACGGGTCACCTGATGGAAAGCAACTTCCATCGCCCATGGACACTCGCAGCATCAGAAGAGCTGCAAGTGCGTTGCCGGCCTTTTAAGAGGGAATAGGGTAATAGGGGAGGGTAGGGAAGGGAAGGGAAGGGAATAGTTGAGGGTAGGGAAGGGAATAGGGTAGGGGTTAGGGGATTGGGCCTCCGGTAAACTCACTCACTCGGCGAAACACAGCGTAAGCGCTGTTTCACGCCGGTTTTCTGTGAGAACGTGGTATTTATCGGTCGAGCCGGCCCATTCGTGCCGAAGCATGGCTCTCCCACGTTTAGATTTAGACGCTCAAAAATTTGCATTAGTATAAAAAATCATTAATTATAATTGCATAAGTTCTTTGTTTAATTGCAACATCTATTACAGTACATTCACTGTGTAAACCGTATTACCAGTATGAATGTACTCAGTTATTCTAAGCGTTCCCCGAAAATCGGTTCAATCACATTTTAGAGGACATTTCGAGTTGTGTCTGTTTAGAGTTTCATTTGTTTACCTTGAAGGGTTTAGCGGTATCAAGTTCGTGAATTTCATCAAGAAAAGGGTTCTGTTTATAGAACATTAAGAGGATACACCAGGGGCTAGAGAAATGAAAAAAAGTACGTGTAATATCTATAGCTGTCTGTCTTACCTCAAGCCTATACCGCAGAACGCGATAGAGACAACTGCAGAAAATCAACTATTCGTTGTCCCCTGATTACTTCTCCAAAACTTTACAGATTTAAGTACTTTTTTCATTAAATATTAAAGAAAGGATTGAGCTGTGTTCTTATGTTTTATTTTTTTTTGTATAATCTAGCCAAATCTGTTTTATGGATGTTTGAACACAGCGGAAAATCTGGACATTTTTTGGGTTTTTGAGCGTTCATATCTTGTTTAATAATTAAGTTATGAAAAAAAGAAAACATAGGGACATTGTATTAGTGGCCGTAGATATTCAGGAAAAAAATTATAACTCAGGGAGGAAACAGGGGACAACGTTTGTATGGAAAAAGGGCGGTGTGGACTCCTCTTAATGAATTTCGGAACCGAATCGGTGCCTTTGAGCCCTGCCACAGTATCAGCCCTAAACAGAATCTCGTTTCGAAATTCAATTATAAATTTAAATGTAAAACGAAGGTAAATTAATAAGGATTTATATTGTGTGCTTATAGGAGGCCTCGTGTATTTAAATTTTTGTTTCTTTGAAGAGTTGTTCAAATAATTTTATTTCCAAAGAAAAGTTTATTTTTGGTAGATTTAATTTATATTTTGGAGCGAAAACTTCTTTAGCGATATTCACTTTTTGGGGGGGGTAAAAATGTTAAAGTTGCACCAGGACACCCTGCACCCATTTATAATAAAGAAAGTGGCAACGGAGACCGACCAAATTAAAAAGATTTTTTAATTTGGTCAGTCTCTCTAAAACTCGAAAACCAATAAACCGATTTGGCTAATTTTATTCTTGATTTTTTTTTAAGTCCGGCGAAGATTATATTATTATGTAGGTGATACAAATTTAACCGGGTCATCTAGTATCGTATATGACACCTCCGTGGTTCAGTGGTTTAGTGCGTGGCTCTTGACCCGACGTGGGTTCGATTCCCGCGTTGAAAACGTGTTATTTCCAAGTTTGGTTGAGACAATGCAGGCTGGTCACCTGATTGTCTGACAAATAAGATGATCCATGCGTCGGATGGGCATATTATGTAAAAAGTCGGTCCTGCGCCTGATCTCTCGCCAATCGTGTCGGGCGTCCGTGCCACTGGGTTATGAGAGTAAAAGGAATAGAGAGTGCTCTTGTGTATTGCGGACACACTTAGGCACTATAAAATTACTCCTGTGTTTCAATGAAGCCGGCCACCACCACCGAAACCAGCGTGGGAGTTATTATTATTATAATATTATGTATTTTGGTATAAACTATAAAGTATAAACTATAGGTACGGTAGTGTAAATAAATTTCATTCGCCACATAAAACTAGCCATAAAATTACTAACAAAAAGCAGTAAGTCAATATTTGTATTTTTCAGGACACAGCGTTTTGATTTATCATCACCTGTGTCGTTATTGTTGGGTCGAATTTCCGGAGGTCGAGGTCAGAGGTCGGAAGGGACCTGTAATGCCTTTATTTCGGTTATAATTAACTTTTAAAATGTTACACGAAATTAAGATTTTTGAGGTTTTTGTGACTTGGTTAGTGTTTTTAGGGTTCCGTATCCAAAGGGTAAAAACGGGATCCTATTACTAAGACTTCGTTGTCTGTCCGTCTGTCTGTCTGTCTCCAGGCTGTATCTCAAGAATATAATATAGGCTGTATCGCTATAGGTAGACTTTTGAAATTTTCACAGATTGTGTATATTATGTATCAGTTGCCGCTATAACAACTCATACTAAAAACAAAATAAATTAAATATTTAAGCACTGTACTTTTTTCTGGGATAAAACGTATCATAATACGTCTTTTCCAAATTTCAGCAAAATCGGTTCATCGGATCTAGACGTAAAGAGGTAACAGACAGACAGACAGACAGACAGACAGACAGACAGACAGACAGACAGATAGACAGACAAACGGACAGACAGACAGACTTTCGGATTTATAATATTAGTATTAGTAATAAGTATGGATATGAATATCACTTATCAGTAAGTAATATGAATTTACGGTTCTTGCCCAAAAATTCCCGCGCTACAAACTTGCAACTTTTGTATGTTTGTAAATGGTTTATATATATATAGATAGTTTAACTGAAGCACGTTTAAAAGTAATGTAACCCCGCAATGGATCTGTTTAACAAACTAAGTGGCTGCAGAACAAATAGCGTTCTTAATTAATTAAACTAAGCTTATTGCATGTAGCGATGTTAACACTACAGTGTAAATAAGTAGCCGCCTTTGTGGTTTAGTGGTCTGAACATGATTTTGATCACGATTTTGGACACTTGGTCGTGAGTTCGTACTCCGTGTTGAAATGGCAAAAATTGTTTCTAAGTTTGGTAAAGACAATAGAGGCTCGCCTGACTGTCTGACAAGAAAGATGACCTATGCGTCAGATGGACATGTAAGGGCGTTCACCTGCGAGGCGTGCTTAATGTTTCATGTCATCCCATAGAGCGGCGCTACGTTGAGGCGGGTCAGCCGCGCCGGGCACACGCTCAACGCGGCAGTGAACGCCCTAAAAAGTCGGCCCTACCGCCTGCGACTGATCTCTCGCCAGTCATGTGAACTAGATTGTAGGAGTAAAAAGGAAGACCAGTACTTCTTGTGTACTGATAAGTAGTGTAATATACGCATTATTTTTTACTTTTTACTCATTAAAATGTGTACCAAAAAAAATTTCGTGTGCAGATTTTTTTATAAAATAAGGAGGCACACGACCAAACGGGTCACCTGATGTAAAAGCAACTACCGTCGCCTATGGACACTCGCAACATTAGAAAAGCTGCGGGTGCGTTGCCAGCCTTTATTACAGATTGTCTAAATAACGGGAAAAGAAAATATTGTATTACATTTATGCCAGAAAATTGTGGACGCCATTTTTGCGCAAAAGAAGTTGCGGGCACATCAAGTTGCTTACAATAATATCAGGGTTACAACGACACAACTGCCACGAGATCCCATACGAATATTACTTTCCCGAGTCCTGTATTCATTATCGTTTATCATCCTGGTCGGTGCAGACTGCAGACTTTTTGTATCTACTGTAGAACGTATTATAGGTTTAATAGTACTTGGAGACATTTAATGATAACTTAACTTTATCATATTGTAGTTAAAGGTCAAGGCAAATGAATGATTAAATAAATTATTATGATTATGATTCGCGGTAATGTAACATCATAGACTTTGAGCATTACAAGATGATTCACTTAGCATTGATGTTACAAGTTGTATCAAGATGTTACACATTGTATCATAACAATGTGCGCATTGTAATGCTCGGTTCTTCTCCCACACTGATGTAATGCTCGACTCTGTAACATTACATTACAAGCGAATGCTCCCGGTGAGAAAGCCTCTTTACGCCGCGATGGCGTTCTAATCGACTTCCGTCTTACAATTTTTAATCAGACTAATTTCGTTGTCCTGATAATATTATTATATTGAACTCAATATTTTAGTCACCCCAAAAGAGTAAACATTAACTCTAAAGAAGTTTTAACTTTAGAAATCAAATTGACGGTATAACAGACTGGAGAATAGTGATTGTATAGTCATAATTACTGCCGTAAAATGCAATTTTTTGCTATCAATATGTGTCAAATACTCGTTGATGTCTTTTGTATGACAACGTTTTCTTTCATTATTTTATTAAAAGTCGCCCGTCTGCTCCATCCCCGAGTCGCGCAATACTGTGATCTTTATAATGCGATGGTATCCTTTAAAATGATCATAAAATTGATATATAGGCAAGTTTTATTAAATTTTTAAGTCTTTAGAAGAAGTAAGTTTTATGGACGAGGCAGCTGCATTGTCATGCTATTTGAAATTGATACTTTAATTTTATAATGAACTATTAATACCTCGATAGTGGGAATCGCAGACACAATAGATATTCGATTGTTATGCGGCACCCGGGTGCCATTTGGGAGTTGATGGGTTAAAATATGCTTTCAGAAGTTGTGTAACGCGAATATGTTTTTTTTCCCCGAAATTTTTCAGGGACTGTATATAGAACTATCCTTGTCCATTCCAGGGATTCAAAGTATCTTCATACAAAATTTCATTTAAATCAGTTTAGCAGATACTGCCTGAAGAGGTAGCACATGCACAGATACACTTTTGCACATTTAATATTGGTATGGATTCTGTAATAATATTATGAAAATTCTTGGAAATCTCAAATTTATCCCCAAACAATAAAAATTGTGGTCGCATCCATTGAAATGACAAAAGTGTTTGGTATTATTGACTACCTATTTGATGTATTTTCGATGATCGCACAGTCGCAGATCGCGGTAGAAAATGTTGAACATCGTTAGTCTTGTAGGTGACCATCATTTCTTAATAACAAAGGACACATAAATATTTTCCTATTTTAGTGTTTTCATTTAATATAATATATTTTTTATTTGCACTAATTGTTGAGTAACTTGATATGTTAATAAAAGTTTCTATTTTCATTCTCCAAATTATACATACTAATATTAAAAGTGCAAGTTTGTTTGTCTGTTTCCTCTTCACGCTTAAACCGCTAAACTAGTTAAATAATTTGAATGAGAAAAATCTACGACCATAATAAACTTTCACATCTGCAGCAGAATTTCATTTTGTTTATGAAACTAAGTATAAACGCACTGGCACTTTAAGATTTTCTATTAAATCCCACAGTTTTGACATGTAACTTCCCTGTCGATTGCAATTTGACGTATTACCCTGTACGTCTGTTTCCTCCTCGTATTTTATGGTCCTCTATATTCCAGTATTTATGGTCACATTACACGGAGTAAACGTCACGTAGCTCTAAATCAAAGTACTGCAATTCAGTCGATTCATGAATTCAGATATTTTATTGTTGGCAAAAATAATATGAATTGTAAGATTAAATTCAGAGTTCCATTGGTGTAAAATCTAGGGTGTTCAAGACTTTGATTTTTGTCCTTGACTACCAGTTTATTTCAGATTTTTATTCATATTTTAGTCACGCTTATATACAGAGTGTAACAAAAATAAGTGATAATACTTTAGGGTGTGTAAGTGTTCCTTGTAGAGAGTTCACTGTGAAAGTAGCAGCGCTGAAAGACCAACGATTTTTTTCACTTTTGTATGGGGAAACTCGTGACGCTCGGGCCCTTGCCTTTACAAAAGTGAAAAAAAATCGTCTTTCAGAGCTGCTACTTTCACAGTGAACTCTCTACAAGGAACACGTACACACCCTAAAGTATTATCACTTATTTTTGTTACACACTATTAATAACCTTTTTTGCAACAATAACTATTCTAACTGGAATTTTAAGTATATATCTTCATACTAATCTAAATCAACTAATCTGAATAAAAATAATCTACATTTTATATTGATACTAGAAATAATTTATATTGCAAAACAACGTTTGCTGGGTCAGCTAGTATTATAAATAGTTTTAAATCAAAACGCCTGTTTAGCGTTCTGAACATATCCATCTGGCTGGCGCTGATGGTAATGAAGTCTCCAATCAAAGAATGAATCCATGGAATCCATTGACATAAATTAAAATATTGAAAAGTCACCCGAAGGACCTTTGTCTGTCTTGAAAAATTAATCGCCGTTTTTATCGTCTCGTCTTAAGAAATATTAACAAAAGTTAAATTGTTTTTAGATTGATTAAAAGTTTTTTGTACACTTTTATTTTGGAGATTATTTATCAAAGAAAATGTGCAATGTGCATAGAAAAAATATACATGTATATATGTATGTCTATAGTCTCTGGTAATAAGTAAAAACTTGATAAGAACTAATTAGTAATTCGAATTACTAATTTGAATTCAACATTTTACGCTAGTTAGGGACTGTTAATTCTAGTTAGAGATTTAGAAATAGAGACTACTACGCAACGTCCGCACGAGCTCCAAAATTCGTTTATCTTGCGGAAACTGTACATTTTTTCGGAATAAAAACTATTCTATGCCCTTTCTCGGGACTCAAAGTATCTCCATGCCAAATTTCAGCAAAATCGGTTCAGCGGTTTGAGCGTGAATAGGTGACAAACAGACAGACAGACAGACAGACGGACAGACAGACACACTTTCGCATTTATAATATTAAGTCAGTAAAGTAAGTGAAGTAAGTAATTAGTAAGTTAGTATATTAGTAAGTATGGAGTTCAAAATCTCTGACTAGAACTATAAGTGTAAGCTGTTGAAATCAAGTAAGCTGTTACTTAAGCTGTAAGTCTGTGTGCGTGTTTTTTTTTAATAATTAACTTCTCAAGCTAGCAAGCTTTAGCTTAAGCCTAACAAACATAAACGCACCGCCTATAGAAAAATTTACTATCAATCGAATAAAAAATATTTGTAAGGATACCATTTCATTGTAAAGAATGTGATGGTTTCTACATATATGCTATAAATAATTATATTGATCTTCAGCATAAGTAAATCTAAGCACAATTTTGTTGAAATAGGTTCAGTATTACGTAACCTATCAATCGAAACCGCTCTCTATATTAATTATTCACGACTAAATTGCCTGTATTTTAAAATTAATGAACCAATTAAACGCTAATCGGATCAAACTGTAATCCGATGATAACAACTCATAATCCTTCGTTAACACTTAACGATAATCACTTATACTAATGAGTTAATATGTCGACACCTCGCTAAAATTAAGGCTCCTTTATACAGATAGGCCGAACGCTCCATTAGGACTGATGTCAGGCTGACCTGACCGGACTAACGCGATTTTCAGAATGCAGAGTTCATAGAAAATGGGTGGCAGTTTTTTAAATAAAAACTTATTTAAGGGCGCTGTGCCCTTTTTGGTAAGATAAAAAATGCTAACGTCAAAGTACGTGATCTGATAGAAAATTCGTCATACATATTTAGGGAGAAAAGTAGCGTTTTTCCCCACTCTTTCTGCCTCGGAAATACATGCCTGGCAGACGGCAATTGACAGTGTCATCGACGGCACGCTCAATTTTGACGACCTCTGTGGCTCAGTTGGTGGCGCGTCGGTAGCGCAAGCCGGGGGTTGCGGGTTCGAATCCCGCCGACGGAACAAAAAGTTTTCAATGTTCCTGGGTCTTGGATGTATATTAAATATATGTATGATATAATAAAAATCTTAAATGTGTGTATAATATAAAAGTATTAAATATATTTCCGTTGTCTAGTACCCGTAACACAAGTCCTTTAGGTACTTAGCACGGGGCTAGACTGACGTGGTGTGAAGCGTCCATAGATATTATTATTATTTATATGCTACACCGCAATATCACAAGCAATTATTGTATGTAAATGACAGCGTGATCGCATCGCTATTAAAATAAATAGTTACATACTATTGCTTGAGATCTCGTGGTGTAGCGGCCAAACCGTTGGTTCGCGCGGACACATATAAAGCCAACAGCAGTCTGCAAACTGCTGTTGCAGCGCAAAAAACCGGCGAAACAAACTCCTAAAATATTATAAAATCCGGGTTCTTGAAATAGATTATCATAATTTTATTTTTAACGTTATACGCATCAGGTGTTGGGATCGTTACAAAAATATGCAAATTAGTAGGAAGATAATCGCCTTAAGCTCGTCACAGACAGAGCAGGTAATGTATATTATTGTGCTATCAGAGAAGTTGATTCCTATGCCAATCGGGGACCTAAGTAGTTTGGTCGCGTTACGTCAAACCCAGCTAACAGATCACAATTAACATTGAATTGACATATTCGACCAAATAACGTTGGTCTGTCAATTGCATAGGAATCAACTTCCTCGATGGTACATTACATCCCGGGATGTATATCTTTACATTATATTAATGTATTACAAACACAACAGGTAATGTAATGTATCTTTCCCTACATTTCAATGCTAAACGCCCCGCTTGACGCACATTTCAGCTGCTAAAGTGTTATACAGGCTGTTCTTATTTTTAATGTTGTAATACTATGGCCTTTCGAGTTACTTGCTATTAGATTCACTAGATAGTTCATCAGAAGATGATTCGGATTGTAATTTTGATGCGCGCATTGTTACATATTGTACCAAAAACAGAACGATGTGGATTGAAGATATTTGATTGAAAATATAGGCTCTGGGGAACAGACTGCCTGCAGTACCTGCTGTGAAGTGCTGTGCTAAGGTGGCAAGTGGCAACACTGTGTGTATCTGTCTATCATACACATATAATATAATCACAGAAATTTTTGAACAACCTATGAAGAGAAGAGATGTATCGTAACATACAAAAATATATTGAGATGTATTTAGATGTATCAAAATATAAATGTATATTTTAATATAGCTCGGTATCCTAAGATACGAAGATGTAAAAATATACATTATAGCTGGTGTGTGTGGTCTCCTGACGATTTCTATAGAAAGATATATTGAGATGTACCGAGATGTATCGTGCTATAATATACATCTTTACATTACCTACTCTGTGTGTGACAAGCTTTACTCTAACAAGATTTATATTAGAGAAAAATAATCGGCTTTATATCTGTTTTTCAAAACAAAGTGACGGACGTATTTATTATTGAAAGAAGATTTTGAAACTTTATATACAAGTTGCATTTTTCATAACTTTTCTATTAGGGTTTTTATTACAAAAGAACTGCTTGCCTCAGGCAGCAGCGAAATAGAGTAATTACTATGTTTTTACTTGTGCCAGTTGGCAAGAATACATTTTAAGTGGAAAAAGAAGAGTATGTTACCTCTCCACTCCCTCCGTCTTCGAATAGTTGACTTGTCCAGAGATTGGGCAATGGGCACCTGTCGAGGCAACGCCTCATTATGTTGAAAATATGTACAGTACACCTATGCCTAAGCGGATGGATCATATAGATATATGAAGAAAGAACGTCATTTCAGAGAAGTAGATTCATGGGTAGTGATTCAGATTCATTTTACGAATTATTATATTCATTGTACGAATTATGAATTATAAGTAAGGCAGACGACCTACGTAATTTCACGACTAACCATAAAGTTGATATACCTAGCGGAATAGAGCAACAATCTCGAGCTGTCAAACGAAACCGAAATTGGTTTCATCTGTGTGTAAAAATATGTGTACGTATACACTTACACAAGCATGATTGAACATGATTTCTATGAGATTAAATTGTCAACGTGCGGCACGTGCCGACTGGAAGTCAAAAAAAGAGAGCTTGTGTCATGTATCACACGTCTCTTTTTACCACGCAGTGTTACTGATAGTGACATCTCGCTTGCTCAGGCCTCTGTGTCTCTATTCCGCTAGGTATCTTATATCTTTAAACGAGCAATTCTTGTATATATATATATATATATATATACAAGAATTGCTCGTTTAAAGATATATATTTATATATATATATATATATATACAGGGTGTAACAAAAATAAGTGATAATACTTTAGGGTGTGTACGTGTTCCTTGTAGAGAGTTCACTGTTAAAGTAGCAGCGCTGAAAGACGAAA
Source organism: Aricia agestis (assembly GCF_905147365.1). Taxonomy (NCBI): domain Eukaryota; kingdom Metazoa; phylum Arthropoda; class Insecta; order Lepidoptera; family Lycaenidae; genus Aricia; species Aricia agestis. Next base: position 13,235,867 of record NC_056421.1, on the reverse strand, counting down.
AAATTTTTTCACTTTTGTATGGGCAAGGGCCCGAGCGTCACGAGTTTGTCCATACAAAAGTGAAAAAATTTTTTCGTCTTTCAGCGCTGCTACTTTTACAGTGAACTCTCTACAAGTAACACGTACATGCCCTAAAGTATTATCACTTGTTTTTGTTACACACTGTATATATATATATATATATATATACAGTGTGTAATATATATATATATATATATATATATATATATATATATATATATATATATATATATATATATATATATATATATATATATATATATATATATATATACATAATTGGAATCTCGGAATCTGAAAAATTTTGTATATAGGGGGTTTCGGGTGCGATACGATATCTAGCTAGGAATCATTTCTAGAAAATGTCATTTTCATCGGATACCGATGGTCGGTCAAACAGCTAGTATTAACTTTATGCGACTAACATTGATTAAATTGACATAATTTTAAATGACGTAACTCTGTCTATAAATCAATTTCTTTGATGGTACAAGAAATGAAAGAACGTAACAATCGCTTAAATGCAACGGACTATTAAGTAAATGAGAAAAATGTAACAATTTCTTTGATGGTACAAGAAATGAAAGAACGTAACAATCGCTTAAATGCAACGGACTATTAAGTAAATGAGAAAAATGTAAGAACGAGAGCTGTAAACCCCTTTTATATTTTGAACAAGAGTTCCAAGAAATAATACTTTTGTGTAGCGAATATATTGAATTGTATGTGGATTGTGGAGTGCACTTTTTCTTTATTTTTATAAATACTTGAAAAGTACAGATCAAAATATGCTTGTGACTTTATGTAGAGAAAATCTGTCAGAACATACATACACTGATTAAAAGTAGCTTATGTCTTTCTTTGTGCTATTTTTATACTATGTGTACCTATACAAATTACCTAATTAGTAATTACTAATGTCTTACCTTTACCTTTTAAATCTTTACTATTTTCATCATCTCTTTTTAGATTCGAAGTAATTCTTCACAATTTTTCTTCTACTTTTTTCATCGATACGTTGCTAAAGTTTTTTGGCTAAGAAGACAACATTGAATTGAATTGAAAACTGTAAATACTTTAATTATAGACGAGGTCACAATGTAGTGGTATGGAACAAAACTTTTTTAGACTAGTTTATTCTATGACTCGTTTCAAGGATACGACTATACTTAGTAACAGTCAACCACTACCCGACATTACATTAAAGTTAATAATGATATACATTATGTACATACATTACCCTGTGGTTGGTTGAATAAATAATATCACATTAACATCCTGTATACATTAGGGTTAATAATATAGTGTGTTGCACCAAATTTACTATTACCAACCCTATGTGCCCTTTGCAAAGTGTGTGTGTGTGTGCTATCATAATAATATTATTATTATAACTTTAAGGCGTTGTGCAGATGAAGGGGCGGGTGGGCCGGTCAATTTTGCCGCGTACGCCCGTCGTCGATGTCTGCGGCTGCCCTCGCGTCGCCGCGTACACAAAGCACACGTCGTCTGCACCGTCTGCGTGTAATGCAGTCTGCATGTAATTATTGGCGGACACGCGCCGCCAGTGCCCGCCGGGCACGGTCATTTTGCCCACCGTGTGCGTTGGTAATATAGGATTCCTTTTGTGCTATCGTTCGCGGCGAAATTGACCGGCCCGCCCCGCCCCGTCGTCTGCAAAACGCCTAACAGAATTTAATCACAAATCACAAAAAAAATTGGTTTTTCAGGGCTGGTACTTTCACATCTACAAGGAACACGTCATATACACCCTATATAATATTATCACTGAGTTTTGTTACACTCTGTATACTATACTAATAATATCACCATAAAATCGTAAGCATGTCTTTCTGTCTTAAAAGAAATCCCGGTTTACTCTATTTCCTTTATAATATTATTTTTTATTTCGTACACCGTACAACATAAAATAATAATATCAATTGATCTCTTTAAGTAAGAAACTTCTTTGTAAAGAGAGGTCAGCTTATGCTGGTCTATTATTTTTCCTCATGTACGCTAAGAAAAGGTTTTACTAGTCACGAAACATAGACATCAAAGTTTGCCATCAAATTGAATGATTTTGATTGATTGACATACGCTGTAATGAAAGTTGCTAGGTAAATACTGAGAAAATCTCTTTTCCTTCGCTGTAAGTAGAAATTACATTTTTATATTGTTATTTATTTTATTATTCTAAGTTTAGTTTTTAGGGTTCTGTGCGTACATTAATAACATTCACTGTAGTCAGTTTGTCTTCCCTTGTCACTCAGAAATTTTTGATAACCGGTTATAAGTAGCATAATAGACATAACTACTCTGTAAGTAGTAATCAATCATTATCAATTCGAATATTATGATAAAAACTTGAACATGGTCTGTTGCGTAATTTCAGCCATCCACTCACGGCCGAAATAGCTCAGTTGGGAGAGCGTTAGACTGAAGATCTAAAGGTCCCTGGTTCGATCCCTGGTTTCGGCAAAACGTTTTGTTTGTTTTTACTGTTTTTTTTTATTATTTTGCTATGCCGACCAATTATTATGAACAATCCTTTTATTATTAACATGCAAGGAGTACAAATTAGTTTGTCTACAAAAAACTTTTTAATGTTATTTTTGTTGCACTGAACAACAACAAGGATTAACAATTTCTTGCTACTTTTAAAAGTATCAAATTATTACTAACTTAAAATTAGCATTGCAATGCATTTTTGTAATAAAATAAAATTATAGTGTCCTACCCAGGTAGCTAAATCTAGCTATAAAAACTATAAAGTAACATTTTATCTCTTGGCACAGCGGAATTGGCTTAAAATCAAAAGATAAGAAAGCCTGGAAAAACCTTAAGCGCTTGTTTAGATGTCCAGCTATAAATTTACTAGCATTTGGAAATTGCTAGACCATAAAACTGTTGAAGTAAAAAATATATTTTAAAAAATTGCTGAAGTTGAAAAACCCCGTTGTTTGGATGCTGAAAAGTGGTAGTTTATTGAAGTGAAAAACCGCTAAATATAGCGGTGATATTCTTTTATTATGTGATGTCATAATTTCTGCGGGGCTAAAATGGTCACTTTTAGCAATTCCTCTCAATCAATTCAGCAAATGAATTGGCAAAACTGTCAAACTGACAAATGTCAAATTAGTAAAAATTACTAGACATGAATTGAAAGAAAGAAAATAATCTTTATTCGGTAAAACAGTAGATGAACATTAAAATAATCAAGAACATTTTAAGATAATTCTTACCAAATTGGCAGTCTTACCTACTCAGCATCTGTTGCAAGCAGACTTGCATTTTGCGCTTTTAAAAAATGAATCATATTATGATTCATAATATGATTCTCCAAAGCGACCATTTTAACCCGCTGGACACATTATTATGACCTTATAATATTCGTAAGACGGAGGTAGAGTCGTTTGTAAAGCATAGAAGAAGTAACATAAATTCTAAAGTAGACCCTGTATGCGGCTGTCATTCGTCGACAACTAGCATTGCTTGACGATGCCAGTTTTCTTGGAGGCCTTGTTAGGATCCGGTAGAGTCGATCCATTTGTAACAGCAATCTTTAAATAATAAAATTGGCCAAGTGCGAGCTGTACTCGCTTACGAAGGGTTTCGTACCACAATAGAGGAAAAATAGGCTGAAAATTGTGGTTTTTATATAGGAGTCCCTCTTAATTATCAATTTTTTTTTAAATAGTATATCTATATATTAATACGTGAGCCAACAACTTTGTATCCCTTTTGACGAAAATGGGGAAACGTAGGTGAAGGATGCACAGTTATAGTTTATATGGTGAAGGAGTGCATCGAACTAATATTATTTTGAAGTTATGCTTTTATCATACATTTTTTTAACAAATAAAACATTACACAATACACACACTGCAATACGCACTCAAGAAGATGACAGATTTTTGAGTGACAAGCCTATACATACGAATTATACTCTTTTATTTATGGTTGAAATCTGTTGACAACAAGTTGACAAATTGAACATGGATTATAGTTTTTTTTATTGAATCTTAGATACTATTAGACAATGCTTACACGGCCAGTCTGAGATCAGCTGAGTCTCAGAGATAAGAGTTGAAAAATATTTGATAAAGTCAATATTTTTTTACAAAATATAGGTAGTAGTCTATGCCCGTTTTCACCAACGACACCTAAAATTTAGGTGTCCCTTAAGCGAATATAAGGGGCACCTAACGCAAGTTTTGTTTTCACCGACGTTTAAGTGACACCTAAACCATTATAATTTAGGGGATGAGTTGACAAGCCCGTAAAACTTAGGTGACGTATATTTTGATTAAAACAACCTATTATGCGATTCATCCGTCAAACCATTAGGTGACCCTTATAATTTAGGGGATGAATTGACGACCCCGTAACACTTAGGTGACGTATGTGGCAACGACGACGACGTTAGATGGCGGTTGCCTTGACAATGAATCTGTTATCGAATGGCCGTCTGATATTTTACTTGTAAAATAGCGAACTCCCATAAATATCTTCATATTTATCACAAGCCTTCCTCTTTAATCACTCTATCTATTAAAGAAAACCGCAATTAAAGGGAACAATCCCTTTGTTCCCTTTAATTGCGGTTAAAGATGTGGACAGAAAAAGCGACTTTATGTTATTCTATGTAGTGATATACGTCACCTAAGAGTTACGGGATTGTCAATTCATCCCCTAAATTATTGAAACAAAACTGACGTTAGGTGCCCCTTATATTGGCTTAAGGGGCACCTAAATTTTAGGTGTTGTTGGTGAAAACGGGCATTACCCCCCGTTTCTGAAAGGTCTGTCAAATCACTGATCAACTAACACTGCTGTTAATTTAGCATGGATGTCTAATCAGTTTAAGTTTCTGATACATTGATTAGCCGAAAATTAACTAAGCTATGATCATTTTTAATTTGACTAGCGATTTGTTTGTTTTCGTTCATAGCTTCGCTATTAACTATCAAAAATGCAAATTAAATGTCAAAAGAAGGAATTGCAGACTGTCATTGCTTTCAAAAATGTTTTGGGAATTTCAAATCTGATACTTTTTGAAACATTGATCAGACGAAAATTAACTAATCTGTGATCATTTTGATTTGACATGCGATTTGTTTATTTTCGTTCTTTTGTCAGAATTCCGAATTTCAATTTTTCAGACGATATCGAATCCTAAATTCTTCTTCATTATAGAAATGAAATTGATTATAATATACATTTTTGGCAAATAAAACGAGTACCGCAAATAAACAGTTTATTTGCATAATCAACGTATTTCTTACGAATTTTTATTAAAACTTCATAATAAATGTGTTTACGAACCTTGTAGTAACGTAGTTTCAAAGAGAAAATGTAGATTCACATAAAAAATAAATTGAATTCACAAGTTAATTCACAACTACCGACAATTACCGATTAGTTGACACAGCTTTTGACAAACCTTTAATCTAAGATCACGGCTTGACAAGCGTTTCGGAAACCCAAAATGGCGGTTGACATATCGTTCTCGAGTCAAATTGAACAGCTACCGTCAACTGACGCGCTGATCAAATTAAACTAACTAACCATGCTTCTAGCAACCTAATTGTTACTTGACAAGAGATTAAGCCCCAATTTCACCAACGTCTGTTAGTGTTAACAGCTTGTTAAAATGTAATGTCTTCTCTTTCATTTATATGAAAATCGAAAGAGGTAACGTGATACTAATTCCGGCGTTAACTTTAACAGTCGTTGGTGAAATTGGGGCTTAACAGGCGATTAGTTAATTTTAGTGTTGATCAGCCTTTCAGAAACCGGGTGTTAATGTCGTTAAAACTAAGATCGAATTTCGACCATTGGGCATCTCTAGTTTTAAATTACAAATACAACTGAGTATTTTGTGAATATTTCAAGTGCTTATGTGTTGCCGTTATTGATATCGAGCAAGAAAAAATATTAATATTTAAATTATTTGGTTTTAGTTTATTTTATTATAGCGGCAACAGATATACACAATCTGTGAAAATTTCAGATGTCTAGCTATAGCGGTTATTGAGTTACAGCCTGGAGACAGACAGACATTGAAGTCTTAGTAATAGGGTCTCGTTTTTACCCTTTGGGTACGAAATTCTAAAATGAGGACTAGGGTTCTAATTCTTGTAGCTCGAATCTCGGTTCGGTTTGTTGGTCTTCATAACCTCTGTCGGGTATTTATATAATACCACAATATCATTTCTAGAAGGTTTCCCAGTAATACTTTTCATGACAAATGTCACGCAAATGTAAACTCTATTTATTTGACATTGCGATGTAAATTCCCTTGATGGGTAGTAGAACAAAATGTCAAAGTTGGGATTACGTTGGCGTCATTTGGCGCAAGTCACGTACTGCAATTATTTCGATGGCAAAATTGAAAATACTTTTTGTGTGTGAATTTCGAAAATTGAAAAGCAAGTTTGAATTAATTATAGTTTTTAGGGTTGCGTAGTTCCGTCCGTAAATGGTAGAAAAAATAAAAAATATATGTACGGTCAAATTGATAAACCTCCTCCTTTTTGGAAATCGGAAAATCGAACCCTTGTACAGGGTGTAACGAAACTACATACTGTACAAGGGTTCGATTTTCCGACTAGGGCAGGTGTTCCCAAACTGTGCGCCGCGGCGCCCTGGAGCGCCGTGGTAAGGTAAGAGAGGCGCCGTAAGCCGATCCTCCACAATTATCCGAAACCACAATGATAAAATAAATTTATAATATTAATAATATGCAGCAGGCAGATGATTAAATTTACCTTTGTTTATTATTAAATTTACCTCCTTAACTAACTAAAGTCATTAAAGGTGATTTTTTATGTATCTTTTTGTAAAAGCTAGGTAGAGAAGGGCGCCGCGATAAAATATTGAGACGTTTAACTGCGCCGCAGGCTGAAAAAGATTGGGAACCCCTGATTTAGGGTGAAAAGTGATGCGAGTGTCTTTGATTTTGATTTGATTTGATAAAGCTAAAATAGACCAAAAATTGTGTTTTTTTATATGGGTGCCCATAATTTTCATTTTAATTTTAATATTATTAATTTATAATTGAAGTTAACATAATATATAATTAAGGCTTTTGTGAAAATATCAAGTACCTGTACCCTTTGTTTTTCATATCGAGCAAAAAAGGCCAAAAAAATACGTTTGTTGTATAGGAGTCCCCCTTAAATATTAATTTTATTTTGTTTTTAGTATTTGTTGTTATAGCGGCAATAGATAAACACAATCTGTAAAAAATACAGAAGTCTAGGTATAGCGCTTGCGACAGACATCGAAGCCTCAGTAATAAGGTCCCGTTTTTACCCTTTGGGTACGGAACCCTAAAAATGACAGTCGACCAAGGTACAAGTTGAAAGCCGGCTAAGCCGGTTCCGTAACCCTAAAAACACTCCAATAGACTTGAAAAACATTGCGTTGGATGCGCTTATGCTTGTAAATTAACTTAAGCTTTGCTCCAGCTTAACATACGTTTTCAGATAATATAGGGTTTCACATAATGCCTTGACAATAAGTCTTATTTTATAGCTAGATCTAAAGATACGTCTTACTTCTAGACCTAGGCGCCTAGGTTGATCGTTTGAAAGGACACTTTTTTGATGATTATGATAAAATAGGGCATGTGATACTTTATTTAAATAACGACATCCATACTTTAATACTAATATAATAAATGCGAAAGTCTGTTACATCTTTTCGCCCAAACCGATTTTGCAGAAATTTGATATGGAGATATTTTGACTTTTGAGTCCCAAGTTAAGAGGATTCCACACCGCCCTTTTTTCCATACAAACGTTGTCCCCTGTTTCCTCCCTGGATAATGCTAGTAGAGTTATAATTTTTTTCCTAAATATCTACGGCCACTAATACAATGTCCCTATGTTTTCTTTTTTTTCATAATTTAATTATTAAATAAGATATGAACGTTCAAAAACCCAAAAAAATGGCCAGATTTTCCGCTGTGTTCAAACGTCCAGAAAACAGATTTGGCTAGATTATACAAAAAAAAGCAAAACATAGGAACACAGCTCAAGCCTTTTTTTAATCTTTAATGAAAAAAGTACTTAAATCGGTTAAGTTTTGGAGAAGGAATCAGGGGACAACGAATCATTGATTTTCTGGATTTTCTGCAGTTGTCTCTATCGCATTCTGCGGTATAGGCTTGAGGTAAGGGAGACAGCTATAGATATTACACGTACTTTTTTTTCATTTCTCTAGCCCCTGTTGTATCCTCTTAAAGTATATTGAATACTTTTTATCCAGGAAAGATGAAGTGGGAAGTTCATTCACCTTCCCACTTCATCTTTTCCTTACGCGCGCGACGCTCCACAACACAATGCAAGATGGTAAAAATCTTGTATTATGTTGTCGTGCGTCGCAGCAACGCAGTTATGTGGCATAATAGCGTTATTTCATTCCGACGATGCTACGTACCGCAATATAGCACGCATTAAAGCCTCTCTCTATCCGCATCCAAAACTGATAATACGTTTAAAGTGCATCACAATCAATATAGTTGATAGTCTAATTATTTAAAGGTTAGGTGTGTTATAGTTAAGTCAATACTTAGGGTAAATATTTGGTATTGGCGTTGACTAATCGCTTGAAATTGATGATCTACAGCTCATCTTCCTGCAAGTGACATGTTTATATTTCGGATATAACATGCTTTATTGCAAAACCTACCATCGTCATTCTTTCCTTTAATAACAAAATAGCACAAATTGTGACACATAAAGTTTAAGATTTAAGCTAATTACTGAAAAATACATCGGTTTTACATTACCACGTAAAGCCAAATGGATTTAGCTAATTTATACTAAATAGTCAATTTAAGTTCGAAGTTCGATTTGTAGTTAGTCACTTAGTGCCGTCGGCTAATCCTAAGTAAGACCTAACTGACGGTGATTGGAACGAATTAAACTTTAGACGTATTGACCGTAGTGTGGCTAAAGTTTAAAAGTCAACTGTAGGTTTCAATCATCATCACTAAAGGTTATCTCGAGTAGGTAGGTACTACTAGTAGTACTAGTAGTACCTGATTTCTGATCATTCGTTCGAATACCTTATTCAGTATTCTTCTTTGAGTACATTTGGATTTCGGAGACTATTTTTTAGTTCTTTAAGCAACTAAAAAGTGGAAAATAAAAGAAGATTACTTAATGCTCGCGTATCTCATTAAGTTATATTCTTGGTCAAGATGAAACTAACGATCTTTAAACCTTGAATCTGATTAGTCGTTCACTGTAGACCTTAGAACAATGTAAAGAAAAAAAATACATGTGGCACTTCGGGACTGCCACATAAAGCTATTGTACAGTTCGATATAATCTAAGCGATAAGTTGAGAATGGCGAAATATAGAGATAAGGGTCATAAAAATACGTGCGATAGCTCATTAGATTCGGGAAGACGTCTAGAAAAATGTATCGGAAGCGTGTATTAATTAGCACACAAAAAATTGCAAAAGTTATAAGCAAATTAGGTTGCCAAAAAAATGGTATTGCGTTTTTTGTTAAAAACTCCGAAACTATTAACATTTAAGAAGTTTAAAAAAAAAGATTCTTAAAGAAGAGGAAATTTCCATAAGAAAACTCCCGACTCCTGGAATTCTACCTCTATTATTTATAATTCTAATCTAACGCTGAAAGTAAGCCTCCGCGCGGCATTTTTAGGTAGCGCGTGCGGCTTCAAAACCGAGCACGTTACACTGATTATTTTTTTAAAGGTACTAAATATTAATTTAAAAATTTCAAAAACTTATGGTGTATTCCGAACACTTCAAAGAATTTCCTCCCGTTGGAAATTTAACTTCAAGTTAATTTTTCAACAAATTAGACAAATGTTAACTAACGAAATTTTTTCGAACTTCCGTCCTCATTGTACTTTAAATAAAATCTTAAATAATTTTCGTAAAAATTTTGCACTTTGTGGAGCCCTTGATATAAACATACTTAACAAGATCACGCCATAAAATTAAAAAAAAATTAATACTTTGTTTATAATAATTTTTTAACTTGAACAAAAAACTAGAAATCCAAGTAATATTGTCAAAAAAAATTTTGTTTTATTTATTATTACGTAAAATTTATAAACCAATGCACTATTTCGATGCTTTTAAAAAATTTTTTTTGACAGTTCTCCTTTACCAGTAACGCCCATTGACACATTCATTTAAAGGTTAGCATTTTTATTATTCGTAGATTTTTTTAATTATCAAATGCGGCGAGAACCACACCTTCAGAGTTCAGCCATACCTATAACCGAGCCGAAGTTTGTCGAACTGAAACGACGTTAGACGAATGTTAGGTGTTTTTCGTTACGGAATTTCTTGATTGGGTCGCCGCGCTCAAAATCCGCGATAAAAACTTTAAAATGTAAACCTAGGTGCGTCGAAAAGTATTATGACTCTCCTGGTGGAGTCGTAAAAATAAGAATACGTGAATTTTTTAGCAACCATCCCACATGCACTCAAAATTTTTCCGATAAGCGTCATAATATTTCCCGCAAGAAAAGTTTTAAAATTAAAAGTTGGCCCACATTAATCGCATTTGCTGTAATTGCCCGTAAACTTTGACGGCCATTATTCTGGCTATTAACTTCCTTTTATTCGTTTTTGATTGGTTTCATTCGAACCCTCAATGTTATAATTTGGTTTATTTAGAATTTGTGGTATTTTGTTGCAAAGTAGGAAAAGAGAAGATATTTAAATAAAAAAATATAATTAGTATAAAAATTCTTTATTTCTGAACCATTACATAACATAAACAAATTTTACAATCTGCTTTCAAAAGTAACTTTTGTTTACACACAAGTTATAGCACACAACTCACAAGTATCTAAATAAATTGTTTAAAATATACTTACAATTTTGTTTTAGTTACGTAAGCCATACAAATTGCAATGGACCCCAAACTAGGCAGAGCCTGTATCTTGGTGGTCAAGAAGAATTTGGCCTTTTATTTATACTACAGCAATTAGTTTTAAATCGATACTAATATTGTAAATGCGACAGTGTGTCTGTCTGTTACCACTTCACGCACAAAGCGCTGAACAGATTTTGCTGAAATTTGTTGGAACGAAGTTCCTTATCTCGCGTTCGGCGTAAATCTGAAGGCTGGACAACGATATTTGACCTTGATTTGACTTCGACACTTTTTATTAGTACCTGCATGTTAGGGGCAGAGGGCGTTTATAGTAAGTATTCCTGTGCGTCAACTAGATGCCGTTTTTTTAATAAACAGCGAATGTTGTTAGTATTCCTGGGCGTCAATAGATGGCGTTTTTTTTAAAATAATTTTTTTGTGTGTATAATATGTATAAGTACAGGTTTTTTTAATTTTATTTAACAGCTTTATGGTTATTTACTTACAACTAGATGGCGCTCGAAACCCTGATGCACTAAAATTTGATTATTGCACGGGAACCAAACATTTTTCGGGATAAAAAGTATTCTGTCCTTTCCCGGGACTCAAATTTAAAACCAAACAGCAAATCGTATCAGGGGTTTGGGCGAGAAGAGGTAACAGGTATTAGTATGGATGCACTGACAAAATAATTGCCTTTTTGGCCTCGCCACAGTCGCAGTTAAAGCACTTAAAAGTCACACATAAAACTTATACTCTAGCAAGTTGTGTTTTACGATTGTTTTAGTGGTATTTTACTGCATCCGACAAACAGAACTTTAGTTATGACTTTTCATACACTACTTTTATCAATCGATGCAGCGATAGGTCATTTTGTCATAATATTGGCGTCTGATTGAAATATCAACGTGCATAGCATTAAGCATGGTCACAATAGAAACTATTTTAAACTTTCGCGTTGCATTATAATTAAACTTTTTAATCGGGACTTAACGCGACTTATTTAAGTAGTAATGCTACTACGAGTACATACTTTTTCTCGACGTTTCGGCCGTGTTGCAACGGCCGTGGTCACGAAGGGACTGCAGGAGCGCGACGTCTTCGTTTGCACCGGGCGGTCGGTTCTACGACTACCCTCGAATTGTCCAATATTTGTGTTCCAATACACTGAAAGTCATTAGGTTCACTGCGACACACAACACTAACTGTATCCAGGTTTACACTTATAGACACAGGTGACACACGCGGTTTGCACTTATTGATCACTGGATTCCAGGCGGGCGACAATTTAAATCCGTCCTCACGATTGAAATTTTATACTTTTTAATTTCAATGGCTTCACGTATTACTCTCGTGTGGTAATTACGATCCGTAGAGAGGATTTTAGGGTCGTGTAGCTCCATCCAGTGGTCAGTCCCCATATCAAGCAGATGTGCTGCTACCGCGGATTTATTTGTCTGGCGATTTTTCACTGCGGCTATGTGTTCTTTCACTCTTTCGTCTATAGTCCGTTTCGTTTGGCCAATGTACGAACTACCACAGCTACAATCTATTTTATAAACCCCAGGAGTTTGGAAAGGTAAGGAATCCTTTGGTGACCGAAGTACTTGTGATATTTTACGTAACGGAGTATACACAGTCTTAATGGAGTGTTTCCTCAGCTCTGTTCCAATTTTGTCCGTTACGCCTTTGACGTATGGTAAAAATGCTGCTTGACGGTTAACCTCTGGATACCTCGTTTTCTCCTTCTGTCTTCTCAATCCCCTCGACACCTTATACCCGTTACGTCTAAGTACCTCCTGAATATGTGTTAGCTCCTTGGGCAAATGTTCAGGGTCACAAAGGTTATGAGCTCTGTTTGTTAATGATGATATAACAGATTGAAGATGCCGAGGATGATGATTAGAAGATGCGTGTAGATATCTGTCATTGTGTGTAGGTTTTCTGTACACAGTGTGGGATAATGTACCATCCTCCTTCACTTTGATCTCCACATCCAAAAATGCGAGGCATCTGTTTTTCTCCATCTCGTACGTGAACTTTATTTTTGGATGGATTGAGTTAAGGTAATTAACATACTGTTCTATTTCCTATTGACCACCATTAATAATGCAAAAAACATCATCAACGTACCTCTTCCAAAGCTTCACAGTACATGGTCCAGTAGCTAAAGCTAGGTCTTCAGAGTGCTCCATCCAGATATTTGCAATTATCAGATATTTGCAATTATCGGTGCCAGAGGGCTAAGCATTGCAACGCCATCGATCTGGAGGTAGTACTGATCTCTGAAGAGAAGGTAATTACCGTCCAAACAGTGTTCAATGAGAACAATATATTCCTTAGGCAACTCATGGTCACACAGTTGTTTTTAATCACCTCGATGCAATCCTTGAGTGGAACGTTAGTAAAAAGTGACTCAACATCGAAACTCACCATGGTATCTCCAGGTTCCAACTTCATACTCTTCACTATGTCCCTGAAATGGACCGAATCCTTCACGAATGACGGTGTTTTCCCAACTAATGGTCGCAGCACTCCAGCACCATGTTTAGCCAAGTTGTATGTCGGAGAGTCAATTTGACTCACAATGGGCCTCAGAGGAATGTTCCTTTTGTGAATTTTAGGCAGACCATATAGCTTAGGGGGTTGCACAGGTTTGGGTTTGTGTAGAAAATTGTACTCGTCCTCCGTGAAGACATCTTTGTTTTCGTGGATCAAAGTTCGAATGCGCCGAGTAACTCTGGCCATTGGATTGTATGACACTGGCTTGTATACATTTGTGTCAGACAGCAAACTCCTTATTTTCTGCACATATTCTTCGGTACTCATAACTACAGTAGTGTTTCCTTTATCAGCCCTTAGCACTAAGATGTCATTGTTGTTTCTTAATTGTTTAAGTGCTAGCCGCTCTTCTGTAGTTATGTTACTCTTTGGCAGCTTCGACTTACGTCATATCACCGCTATATCCTGCCTTATAACTTCTGCATCCGCGGTTGGAACTTTATTACGTGAAATAGCCTGCTCCACGCTACACACTATTTCCTCGTAAGACATTCGCTGAGGTGTTAATGCGTAATTCATTCCTTTGGCCAATATACTTTTTGTAGGGTCATCCAGCACTTCATCTGACAGATTGATCACCACACGTTCAATGTCTGACACAGAGTTAAGAGTCCCATCACTAGTGGGTATCCGAGGCTCATCACGAAGTTAGTGGGTACACAAATTATTAAATTTGCGGTCGTGGCTCACTTTACATAACTCGTATGTTCGCAACGCTTGATGGAACGTTATACGATCACATTTATCAAAATCTTCAGTAGACAACACCCTACTGCATTCCAAATGCACTGTGTACAGTTCACTCAGCACCCTACTCAGTTCAATGTGATTGTTCCGTATAAGTTGTTTAAGCAAACGAAAACTCGCAGACGTTAGAATCCTCTTCGAACACGCTATGTCATCACGCGGTTTTATCCACACACATTTAGGTAACACTGCACTTTCGCGGCACTGTGACAGGAATATAACCGACGTTTCCAATCGAGCGCGTTTTTTACGAAGGAATTCTAGATGTTTTATTTTTCTAATAATATCCGGCCCGTATCGGTTATTAAGATAATATTTTAAACTTTCGCGTCGCATTATTTGAACCGATTTCGCTACTTTTAGTCTTCAAATATTCATGGGAGTCCAGGAAAGGTTTTAATTAAGAGACAAATTATCGGAAGTCCATCGTATCTTCTGATTTAAATATTTAGCGTTAATGAAAAGACTTAACAAAAGGCGCGGGGGGGGGGGGGGGGGCGGGGGGGGGGGGGGGGGGGGGCTCGGGGGGAACAGCCCCCCGCCAAAACAAAAACAAACATAATCCAGAAAGTCCAAAAGTAGGTTAGGTTAGGTTAGAACATAATCTAATGGCCAAATTTACAATACTAATTGAATCGAACTATAAGCAGGGAGATTTTTACATGCATAAAGAATGTTAGAAATATTAACATTTTCCCTACAAATTCGCGGAAAAAGGAGAATTTTCATATAAGTATCATTAGCAGGAGTCGTTAAGTTTATGGTCATATAAAAGCGATTTACAAGACATAAGTCAGAGGAAACGGCCTGAAGGTGTCTTCACAGGTAATTAAGAGGTTCCCTCTTGGAGCGCGACCAAAGGCTTATAATGTATAGGCTAGCTAGAGGGTGAAGCTTAAACTATACGGTTTCTTACAATTTGAGGATGTCATGGGCACGATGTCTATTAGTAGTTATTTTATAGTTGTTTATGTAAAAAAATTAAACAGTTCGAAAAAATACACATAAATTAGGTTCGGCAGAGAGTATAATATTATAATATTCTAAGACAATTATTAAATAATTTTTCGACCTTAAAAAGTTGTGTTCTTAATAGCTTTTAAATTGATTTTACCAAATCCTTATTATATTTTGTTACTTATATAGTAGAATATAATGTGCGCTCCAAAAATAACAATACTATAATATACTTTTTGCTAGGAAATCATGCTCGCATGTCCTAATTTTTTACTACTATTATAATTGTTGGATTTTGTCTATTTTTTAGAAAATTCATCCTGTATTTTGTAGGTAGCTTATAGATAACTGTTTATACCTTTATTATGTAATTAAGCTTCCTCTGATGACACCTTTATTTAAACAAAGGTTGTTTGTTAAATGGCTTTTTACCACAAAATCTTTGTAGTAGCTTTCATACGCACTTGTAGTTAATAAATATTTTTAGGTATAATAAAATGATAGTGGATTAGATTTAGGGAAAATTAAGACTGTATAATTACAGGCTACAGTTCCATCACTCTTTTGGTGTCTGGCCAAAATCAGAACTTACGGCGTATTGTTAAGTATCACTTGAGATATTTAACACTTTCGTTCCAAGAATTGACAAAAAAGACAATTAGTATCATGATAATAAAAATTGCTATTTAAAATATAATAACACCCATCTTTTTTGTCGGGGTTTTAAAAGACATCTAATAAAGGAAAAATAACGTCACAACTCAAGTTGGTAAAGCGAGCCACCTAGTTGTGTTGTGGTAATGCACGTTAACAAAATAATAGAAGGTGACAGCACAGCCCCCGTAGACAAGTGGCAAAACGCTAACGCTAGCGCTAGCGCTACAAAATGTATGGATTTGACATTAGTATTCGCTAGCGAAGCGATGACTTATGTCAAATCGCATACATTTTGTAGCGCTAGCGTTAGCGTTAGCGTTAGCGCTTTGCCACTTGTCTACAGGCCCAGTGCATCATCACCTACGACGCGACGATGCAACGCATCAATGCATAAAATTCATACTATCTATACTAATATTGTCTAGATGTATATTATAATATTATAAAGCGGAAGAGTTTGTTTGTTTGAACGCGCTAATTTCAGGAACTAAGTACTGGTCCGATTTGAAAAATTATTTCAGTGTTAGATAGCCCATTTATCGAGGAAGGCTATAGGCTATATTTTATCACGCTAAAACTAATAGGGGCGAAGAAATAGAGGAAAATGTGGAAAAAACGGGAGAAATTATTTGAAAGGGCTTATCTCACGAACTACTGAAGCATTGTTTTTGTTATTTGGCACAGATAAGTAGACCACGTGAATGATCATAGGCTATTTTTTGTGAACTAATTTGTCTGTTTAATATCTAATTTACGCGGGCGAAGCCGTGCGGAACGTCTAATATTATAATAAATGCGAAAGTGTTTGTGCCTGTCTGCTACATCTTTAGCCGGAGAACCGATTTTGATATATTTTACATAATATGCAGATACTTTAAATTCTCGGTTACAGTTTTAGAGTACCTGAATTACAGTTCCCGTACTAATTTCGACACAAAAAAATTTCAGGCGACATCTGGTGCGTATCAACAACTGTGCCGCTGCGGAAACGCACCGCAATGGAACCACGTGGCTCCGCTAGGCTGTATAAATATCAAGGTCATTAATTTTTCAGTTTATAAATACAAGGCCCGTGTAATAGAGACGTTGTGTTTATTGGTGTAATCACTAATCAGGCCCTATAGACTGACTAATTAAGCTTTTAGTATGCAAAAGTGAGTTTTGAAGCAACGAATAAGCAGAAAAAGATATTATGATGACGACGACGACGCGTAAAATAGCTTCCCAAAAAATGTCTTCTCATCACACATCTTTGAGTACATCAAAGGGCTCCAACTCAATTTGGTTTTCATCCATTCCACCTCGCAAAGGGAAAAGTTAGTGAAATTGCATGCTGTTATCGGGGATTTTCAATATTGGTTTTCTTTAATCATCCGCAAAGATACAGAGTTGCATTAGCCGAAACCCAATTTCAAAATAACTTTTTCGTACACATTTTTCTCACTGTGTAAGGTTTGCACTTCGTAATATCTTCCGGAGAGGTTCACTCACTTCACTGGACTTCAACGAATACTTCAAGACTAAAATTAGCTAAATCGGTTCAACCGTTCTCGAGTTTTAGCAAGACTAACTAGATTTTTTTTGATTTATATAGACAAGAAACAGTTGATTATTTTATATTTATTTAGAACAATTTTTAAATTACTCTGAAGCTGTTTTATTCTTAACTTTAACTATTTACTAATAAAAATATTAACGCATTTTTTCAAGGTCCACTGTTTATAATTTAGTTTGCAAATTAAAAAATTTGTCATGCCTGTCCTTGTTTTCAATGTCTGACTAATTACTATTTATTAGTAAGGGGGATTGATTGTAGTTTGATTAAGGCTAGCCGCATACATACGTTTTACTTATTCAATTATTTCCAAATTCGTTTAAACTGCATTTGATTTCCGAATTCGTTTGACGTATTCGGAAATCCGTATGCACGGTATCAGTAGAAAATACATTAACTGTTGCACACTTCCGCTTTATTCCGAACGGGACAAATGTCGATTTGGAATTACGGAATTCCAAATCGATATTCAACATTGGGAAATCGCATGCGGAAAACGTGTGTATAGGACGGCCAGCCTAACTAACGAAAAATAGTAATAACAAAATTGACTTAACAACCTGTCTGTTCGAAATCAGAACAAACATCTCCGAAGCTGCACAATATTCAAACACGTAAACAACCCCCTTGAGAGGGGGTTAGAAAGGGGAGAGAAAGTGGGAAAAAGGGATAATAAATCATGAGGAATTCCCCACGTATCGATGTCCGGGAAAAACAAAATCGGGTGGCGATTGATCTCGTGTGAACGAAAATTTGTTTATGACTTGTTATAAAATTGTTTGATTCTTCATGTATCGGAGAAATTGATTCATTTATTAATTTGGTCGGGTTATATTATCTAGAATAGCCTATTAACGATGTCCACACTGTGCCTTTTTTGTTCATCAAGGGCATGCGTTATAGCGCAGTCGACTGCGTGAGGCATGCCCGCGACGCTATGACACTTTTCTTTCCAACGTGCGTGGATTTTGACGAATTCAATTATTGAATAGGCCAAACGAAAGTTGAATTAAAAGATGATGACGAAAATTGAAGATGCAATTGCATAGTGTGGACATAGCAAGATCACGGCTAACGTTGACTTGACAGAAGACAAAGAAATAAGAAGTGGAGGTCCGCCACCCGCTTATAATTCAATTTCATAGATGGTGTATTACACGAAAATAGCATAATTAATATAATACTAGCTATTTGACCGAGCTTCGCTCGGTACTCGATAAAACACGAAAAAAATGTCATTTTCTAAAAATGATTCCTAGCTAGATCGATTTATCGCCCCCGAAACCCACTATATACTAAATTTCATGAAAATCGTTGGAGCCAATTCCGTGATGCCGATTATATATATATATATATATATATATATATATATATATATATATATATATATATATATATATATATATATATATATATATATATATATATATATATATATATATATATATATATATATATTCTATTAATTCTTGTATATATATATATATATATATATATATATATATATATACAAGAATTGCTCGTATATTGTAAAATTTACGGGATTTGACTAAATAGAAACGCGTTGCGTTAAGTCGTAATTGTATAGTAATTTATATTTCTAAGTATAGAAATTATCAAAATTAAACTAATTAGTGGTCTTACTGTATGTAGAGTAGATGATTATGATCCTTTTGTTTCTAAATTCGTCAGTAATTAAGAATACACTGGACGACGTAACTTAACTGTTGGCATACAACAGAAAATTTTAGTAGATTCTTTATTGTTAATTAGCGAAATATGTCCTTACCTAACCTGGCATTCATATTTTTACTTCCTTACTTCGCCTGAAACCAAGCTTCCCTATTACAGAGGTTTGTTACAAACAAGCGATAAAGATGACAGAGATTCGAAGAGTCTTGTTTCAAAGGGACTCAAAGGGAGCATTTAAAATTCATTTCACAAACTTAAGATAAAGTACAAATTGTGCTGTTCTATTTTAAGTGAGGCTTCGGAACTAATGATCTTCTATAAACTTCAAAACACTCAAGTACAATCCTGCGAAAAACAGTTTTGCTATTCTAGTTGCGTGAAGACAGAAATAATGATTCTAGTAATTTTGTTCAGTTAAAAGCATGTACTATCAGAGAAGTTGATTCCTAGGCAGATGGCGGACCTACGTAGTTTGGTCGCGTTACGTCAAACCCAGTCGACAGATCACAATTAACATTGAAATGACATGATCCGACCAAATGCGATGGTCACTCAACTGTCTAAAGCCGGTATAAATAGTCAGTAGTCAGTAGCTACTTAAGATGCGACGCAGTCTCAAGACGCGGTTCGGCTCTGTGATTGCTCCAAATTTTGACAGCCAACCAATCATAGAGCCTGAACCGTGTCTTGAGACCGAGATGCGTCTTGAGTACTGACCACAGACATAGATTATGTGTATGTACTTCGTGTGCGTATATCGCGTTCACAAACGTCGAGCAATGCTCGTCTTTTGAAAGTCTGTTCTTTAGCTTGCTGTCGGAATCGGACGTCAATCGGAATTTTAAAAATGCCTAAATGCCTAAAAGTGCCGTACTGAGCTGTAGAAATTTAAATAGAAACGTTGGCCTAGATAATGGACACGTTTCTTATCCTCGGTACGTCACAGTATATAGGAAAAAAGTGGCACGCTCGTTTTCATACAAATGGAGCGACATGCATCTTGATCTATGTCTGTGGTACTGACTATTTAAACCGGCCTAAGAATCAATTTTCTCAATGGTACATCAATTCTAATATTATGATTATGACTGTGAAACTGTATCTGTCTGTTACCTCTTTACTCTTATGGTAGCTGTTTTATTGGAAAATATACGGTTCCCGCGCGTTTAACGCATTTTAGAACAAGTGTAATTTAAAGACTTTTTTAACATCGTCTAATTGTTATCAATAGGCTACTTGACCTACTTTTTTTCTTCAGGCTAATCGCTTCTTAATCATTCATTTTCACAAAAAAAACTAATATTTCAATATTTTACACAGTAGAAACCCATAAAAATGCCTTATAAATGGCGCCGAAAACACTGTCCGCCATAGTGTGACGTCATACTTTTTGTATTTTAGACTCTTTTTATTGAACATTTTTTTATGTGCTAAATGTACGAGTCTAAAAGTGCCCAAAAATTATAAAAGAATTAAATAAGGAATTAGAAATCATTTGTAATGTTGAAAACTTTTGGAGAACATTTTTGGCCATTTCATTTCCCGTCTACAATAAATCGAGATAATATATAAAACTGATGTTATATTTGAATTTTTCAGGAAAATATATTTTACAAATCTTTCTCGGCTTATTTAAGAATAAGCCTAGAAAGATTTGTAAAATATATTAGTTATGTACAAATAAACTTGTATAATTATAACGAGCGCGATAAATAAAAGATATTAAATTACGAGTCTGATGACGTCACATCCAAATCGGAAGTACCACAAAAGCGTTTTCGTCAGTACAAATCCTATTTTCATAAAATCATATTTTCAAATCGACTTTATTTATCAATCATAAGCTTTTATTTGATGATAAGGATTAAAATACGGTGTCCTAGGCCAAGTTCTACTAGAAATATGCATTTGTTCAATGAAATTGAATATAGGTCAAGTAGCCTAATTTATATCTTTCCCCAGATCATTTTCTTCATATAATGTAATTAACCCTCTAATATACAAGACAAAATAATAATTGGTGTAGGTACCTATGGTCTATAAGACCAGCCTTCCTTTAGACGCAACGCAAAAATTTATGAATACTATTAAGTTTTTTACATAGACATTTTATTTATCAAATATTAAACACTAGATGACGCCCGAAACTCCGTTACGCCATAATTCATTTATCGCCCGGGAACCATGCATTCTCCGGGATCAAAAGCATCCTTTGTTTTTTCCCGGGACATGTCTCCAATACCAAACAGTAAAATCGGTCGGTAGTTGAAGAGGTGACAGACGGATACACTTTCGCATTTATAATATTAGTATGGAAGATACGCACAGAACAAAGCTTCCAAATTCAATAGCATAGAACGTGCGGTCTGCGAGACCAATCGACGCACGTTTACAGGTTAAGGTAATGAAAACGTAAGCCTATTTTAACAATATGCGCGGTGCGGCTCAACCGAGACGTGATGAATTAAGTAATTAAGGGGGAATTTCGTCGGATTATTTAATTAAATTCGCCTCCTTCATGTTATATTGAGTTGATTTTAGAGTTCGCGAATAAAATCGAAAAGTCTGTGGATTTTAAGTTATAATTTTAAGGTTGGATTTATATGCGCGTCCGTACCTGGTTTGGCGGCTAAACCGCGAGATTACAAGCAAATGTGTACTAACGATTTATTTAAACTAGAGATCGCCCAATGGTCGAAATTCGACCTTAAATTTAAGTATCTTCATCTTTTGGCTCCATGTTTAAAGTATTGTCTATTTCATATCTATAATATACTATATCTTATATATAAAAATGGATATCCAAATGTGTTAGTCGCGCTAAAACTTGAAAACGGCTGAACAGATTGGGCTAATTTTAGTCTTAAAATATTCGTAGAAGTCCAGGGAAGGTTTTAAAGTGACACGAAGTTCACCGGGACAACTAGTCTATATATATAAAAATGGATTTTCGATTGTGTTAGTAACGCTAAAACTCGAAAACGGCTGAACAGATTAGGCTAATTTTAGTCTTAAAATATTCGTAGAAGTCCAGGGAAGGTTTTAAAGTCACACGAAGTTCACCGGGACAGCTAGTATTTAATAAAAAAAAAACAACAATCCATTTTTAATTTGACAATAGTCTTGGTCGGATTATTATCCAAGATCGTTTGTTATTGTAAAGCGACCAAATTACGGAGGTCCCCCATATGGCAATGAATCAATTTCTCTGATAGTTATATCATTGCAAACAACTCAACTTCGGAACACCCGGGACAAACTGAACTTGTGAATAAACGAATCATACTTGAGTGTAAACAAGACATGCGAGGGCCTTTGTGACATTTATTGAAGTTTCAACCCTTGTGGGGCTTAACTTGAAATTGTTCTTGACTCTAGTCGAGTAGAGACTTGACTCGAGTCAGTCTGATTTTATAAAGAAAATCTCTCGACGTTGGTTTATAATTGGCAAAACAAGCGATTGCGAATGTGTAGTGTAGCGGTAGGTAACAGGCGGACCGCGAAATAATATTGTAATGTATTATTAAATACCAAGTATCAATTAATACATAGATAAGGTATACGTATAGTTCATACCTTTCACCATCATCATCATCATATCAGCCTATAGTCGTCCACTGCTGGACATAGGACTCTCAAAATTAAAATAATATTAAGTGTGTTTTTTTCTGGACCTCGTTAAAGTTTTCCCACAGTATCCGGACCCCACCTAAAATTACTTGCCGACCTCTGCTATAGAGTATAATATAAAGATTATTATTCATAATAATTTGCCCACAAGCGACGACATTTAATGTGCATGCTATAGAGCAGCCATTCTTAAGTTTAGTGTGGTCCGCATTCAAAGACAAATCATTCTTTTTTGAGAGGTCCGTCAAAATTTTTATTTCTTAAAATTGTTTTCGCCACAAAAAATTTTTTCAGAACCGCTGCTTTTGACTATATAGGAAGCTCAGCAGAACTTTGCAGAAGCAGACATATTTTGCAACACCAACAAAAATACCAATGGAATATTGGGCCAAGATAAGATGTCTGACTTATATATCTAAATTAAAATATATATTATATCAAGTCCAAAACCGTTTCTCTCCTGTGAGGAATTTCGAGTAAAATATTAATAGTTTCAGTAACAGAGATTGATTGATTCAATCAGAATCAAGAACGTCTAGCTGAGCAGCCAAAGTTTAATCAATCAATCAATCTACAAAAGTATTCATCTCCGAGTCCCACCCACACTTACCAGTTTTTATTAATTCGTAAATATTCAATAAATTGAAATTTCAATATTATTTACTATTCAATAAATTAACAAAATAAATGTACTGGCGCGGCCACAATCGTTGTCGGTTCGACATTATTTATTTTTTTCACCCATTTATCACCACTCGAATCGTAAATTTTATATTTCGCTTTATTTTCGGATGAAATTTCAATTTGACAATGGAACGAATAAAACTGCGTCTTTTTTGGAAATCGCTGAAAATCGGAGGAAAATGAGCAATTTCGAATTTTGTAGAAGAAATAAGCGATTACATTATAGCCATACATTTTATAAAAGAAAAGAAATGGGATTATGAACGTGTATATTTACGTTCGACGAAAAGTACGTACCATCAAAGAAATGGATAGTTGACGGACCTACGTCATTTGGTCGAACTATGTCAATTCAATGTTAGCCCGGCCGTACATTATTCAAACTTCTGATCAGAAAAATTCGGACGCCTCGCCCCGCCCATACATTTCGATACGTCAGAATTCTGATAGTATGCGGGGTGCACAACAAAATGTATAAACAGAGTGCGTTCCGGCGCGTCCGAAACTTTCTGATCAGAAATTTCGGATAATATGCGCCCGGGCTAAATCGTGATCTGTCGACTGGGTTTAACATAAAACGACCAAATTACATAGGTTCACCATATTTTGTCTATAAAATATTAACTTATCTGATAGTACAAGTGCTTTATATGCATATAGGCTTACTTATACTGCCTGCATTTCACCAATCGCAAGGCTCTTCAAGTCATTTAGACCAAAATACAGGTTTAAAAATACATAAATAACAGCATTACTCATTTCATCACACAAAATCTAGGGATCAAACACAGAACCCATCATTGTAATACAATTAAGGCTATGGAATTAAAAAGCGATTATATCATCAGGTAATCCACATCAAAAAATATTTTATCACAATTCTTTGAAAACGAATTTCCCTAAACAATGGTAAATAAAAGTACGCTACAATGGCCATACAATGACCATTGGGCTGCCATAATGGCGTTATAAATCTTTATGGATTAATAGCGGAATCCCCACCGCTTTATGACGGTAAATAACTTTTTTCTGTGCCATTCTGTAGCATTTTTCATCGTTAGCCTACGTAAGAAAAGTATTATGAGGGTGTTTGAAATTATTCTATTTGCCACGCCGCTATGAAGCCAGCGGGGCTAAAATGGTCACATTTAGCAATTCCTCTCAATCAACTCAGCAGATGAATTGTCAAAACTGTCAAACTGACAAATGTCAAATCAGTACAAAAATACAGAAATGAATTGCAAGCAGAGTTGCATTTTGCGATTTTAGAAAAATTAATCATATTATGATTCATATCATGATTCTTCAAAGCGACCATTTTAGCCCCGCAGGTGGTTTTCGGATCTTTGCCGCGAGCGACCGCGACCGATAAAAATTCAAATAAAATGCTATTATATGACATAGAATATAGGTATCATTTTCTACTGACATTTGTGTAACTAGCGACCCACGCTGCCGCCGCGCGCCGGCGCGCGGCGGCGGCGTAAAAGCTAGCGGCGTAGTAAAATTAAACCTATGGAGTATGGCGTATGTCATAAAGTGACACATACAGCGACCCCCTTACATTTGTATAACTTATCAAGACCACATACACACTGATACAATATCTTATAGACCACACAGGCACACAAACTCACATAATGCTTAAATTATATCCAGAACTGAGGCTAACTCCAGAATAATTGGCAAAGCTCTGAAGGCGCTAAGACAAACACGAAAATTTGCGGCCCAGAGTCCGGAAAACGGATTAGTATGACGTGACGTCACAGAGTCATTAACATAATAAGACTTGAATTACGACTTCGGTTTGCACACAGAGCTGCGTCGTCGCTACATCGAACTGGAGTTTTATTCTGTGTGTGAAAACTGAATTAAACTCAACGGCGCGCGCTCTCTTATTTGTCACGATTTGAGTCAGTGTCTTGATATATATATCAAAATAATAATTACAATTTTTATATTTTATCTGGGACAATAAAGAATGATTTCATACAATAATATGCTTAATAATTACGAGTATAATCTTACACATAAATAAACATTTACAATCCACAACATTACAACTGATATTCGTGTCATTCTTACTCTTAAAATGTTACCTTTACAAATTATTTAGTAACAAGGTGTACACATTTTTTAGAAGAAATTTTATAAGCAATTGCTTGTGAAATTTATTTTTATAAGCAAGTTGTTTAATTAAACAACTCACATAAAATCTTATCGCATATTAAACAACTGACTGTATCGCATATTTTCACTGCGGCGCGAACTTGCAGTTCTGTGTGAAAACCCTACTCTGGCACTTCACAAGTGTGAATTTATTGCATTTACTTCGTAGCGTATTCACGGTCCGGTACTTTCTTGCATTTATGTAATCCTCGTACGTTTCACGAGTTATTTTTGTTCGCTTGACACTTGCATAATGGAATAACTACAGCTACTACAGCTCTACAATTATGTTTCGGCTCGAGGGTACTGCTTTGAGGACGTGAGTTTGAAACTGGTCACTTAAAAGTGATGCCACTGAACAATAATAAAAACTTGAGAGGTGTCAAGGGACACCCGAACGGAACGAAGTTATTTCGTTCAAAAACCTGTATAAGTACATACCTATTAAAACAATTATTATAAACGCCATCTATTGACGCCCAGAAATACTAACAACTCGTCGCTGATGTTTAGTCTTAAAAACGCCATCTAGTTGAAACATGAATACTTTCAACGCCCTCTGCCCCTACTATTATATTCGCGAATGCGAATATTCAGAAACGTGCGAATATTCGCGAAGCGAATGAGAATATTCGTTAAATCACTATCCTAAAGATCCCTTCGATGGTTACTGGATACCCTCGAGGTAATATATTGGTGACACTTACAAGGGCTTGCAAGGGCTTTAGAAAGTAAGGCCTTGCAAGTGCTTCTATAATTCAGCAAGTGCTTAAGTTTAATCAGATGGTGTAATAAGGCTTAAATGAGCAAGTTTACATTAGCTCGGATCTCGCGGGGCGCGACGTTCATGAATACTAAGCTAAACAGACAAGAATAGAAAGAGATAGATAAATGAATGTAAATATTTATTATTTATTGCTAGTTTATGCAACACGAAATGAAATACAGTTGCTTTTTAAATATACCTTGATAGTTTGTCCAGATATACAAACAGACGCATTTTCGCATATATTTTTTTTTTATGAAATAAGGGGGCAAATGAGCAAACGGGTCACCTGATGGAAAGCAACTTCCGTCGCCCATGAACACTCGCAGCATGAGAAGAGCTGCAGGTGTGTTGCCGGCCTTTTAAGAGGGAATAGGGTAATAGGGGAGGGTAGAGAAGGGAATAGGGGAGGGTAGGGAAGGAAATAGGAGAGGGTAGGGAAGGGAAAAGGGTAGGGGATTGGGCCTCCGGTAAACTCACTCACTCGGCGAAACACAGCGCAAGTGCTATTTCACGCCGGTTTTCTGTGAGCCCGTGGTATTTCTCCGGTCGAACCGGCCCATTCGTGCCGAAGCATGGCTAAACGGCTAAAAAGGGGGTAAACGTCTATTAACAAGTGGTACAACTTTTAAAATACGAAATTGTGTGCTCTAAAAATCCTCATTCAACCCCGTCTTTTGAAAGTCTCGAGAAAACAACTCTTTGTGCTTCAGATAATAACATGCTCTTGCTAGCTCGTTCATTCCACATAACATCACTGAGAGAGGGGTACTGAAAAGAATTATTCTTTTTCAAATGTAAATAGAGTTTAAGTCTTAAGATTATTATAGTTGAAAGAGCTTTTCGTTGAGTAGTTGTAGAGCCATGATTATCACCATGATTGCGACGCTATCAGCATTCAGCATGTATTATACAGGGTGCAATTAAATCTTCCGGCCTTTCGATATGTATTGATCATTGTAAAAAAACTTGAAAGGTGTCAAGGGACTTTCGAATGGAACGAAGTTAGGTATTTTTTATGTTCAAAAAACCTATATACATAGACACTGAAAAAAAAAGCCACCTACTGACGCCCAGGAATACTGATAACGCATCGCTGTACTTTAATTTCAAAAACGTTGACGCACACGAATTCTATCAACGCCCTCTGCCCCTACCGTGCAGATACTAATAAAAAAGTGTCGTTACATTTTTTTCAGGCTAGCCGAAGGTGCAACGCGCGATAAGGAACTACGTTCCAATAAAATTACGCGTATTTTTCTTGAATTAAAAAAAAATAAAATGTTTAGATATAGCTTCTGAAAGTTTTCCTAAAAAGTGACCAAGTTCTAACAGGGCCCATACCCGAAGAAATTTACGCACTGTCAGAGAAATTGATTCGTAAGCAGATATGGCGGACATAATAAAATTACAGATAATATTATTATTGGCCTATTCATAATGGTCAATTCTGGCCCACTACAAGCCATTGCCATTGTGTAGACGGGGTAGTGGTGTATGATGGCGGACTGACATGTCAGTATCCTGAAGAAAGATCCTGAAGAAGATATCGACCTTCACAATTATCCATTTGTTAAGAGACACTTTTTAACTAATGTTTATCGTGATCTGTCGGCTTGACATAGTCCAACGAAATACAATAGGTCCACTAACTGAATTATTTTCTGTAATGGTACAACTTGTGCATTTTTCGTCCGTTTTATAAGTATAGGTAAATAACTTTTATACCTTGGTCACGGTTGTGTCTTACAATCTAGCACTGCCATGCATTACAGAGCGAGCTCAGCAGAACGAAATTAAATTCTGTCGTGGGTGAACACTGCACGTTTTCAACAGACTACGAGACTCTAAATTACAAACATACCACAATTCGGAGAAAATGATAAAAATGACAAAGAAAATAATAAAAGGTTTGGGCTTCCTGTCTCCTATTCTGTAATATCGTCGTACATTTTGAAGAGATTTCAAGTAACTATTATAATTAAGGTTAGGGCATACTTATGGACAGTGCCGAATTTATATTTTACTGAGGGTAGGCCACTTTATTTTCGCCACCCCATGTACGAAATTTGCCGCAATCCTAGAACGCTGCCAACCCTAGGTCGCGGCCTAAACAGCCTATTTATAAATCCGGGGCTGCTTCTGAAGAACCAAAATGTGAGAACTCTTAAAATTTATTTAAAAATGCATAGTATATTTGCGTTAGAATAAAATTCGGAAATTTCATTTCAGAAACATTTTTAAAATTAAGAAATTGAAGTAACTTTAAATAATTATAATCCTTTTTTTTTGATTTGATCAATGAATGGGTTAGCTTTGTTGTGCATCATTATAAATAGAAAATAAATGCTTAATACTACGAAGGTAAAAAACTAACGCGAAATTTTACCCCTCTTTTTGCACCAGGTTAATTAAGATATTAGAACATCAATCAAATCAGATTTAAATTTTAAATCACAAAGGCAATTAATTGTAGCCGTGATTAAAGACCATTAACTCTGAAAGTGCTAATTTGTGAAGAATATCCCATTCATGAGGGAAAAATTAATGATATCATTTAAAAACTCGACCCTTCCATACCGATCCCTTTTAATGTTCAGTCAACTCTAACGACTAGTGACGTCGAATACAATCCGCATAAAATCCGAAACAGAACTCGTAATCGAATTTGATAATAATTATTACTAGAGATCGCCCAATGGTCGAAATTGGACCTTCAATGCTAATAATATTCTATTACCAAAATTTTGACCTTCTTCTTCTTCTTCTTCTTTTGTTGGCTCCCCGTTCAAAGTATTGACTATTTCAGATTTAATAAAAGAAACAACAAAACATATTTTTTAATTTGACATAAGACTTCAACCATAAATAAAAGAGTATAATTCGTGTGTATAGGTTGTCATTCAAAATATTGTAGTTTGTGTAATGTTTTGTTTATTAAAATAAGGTATGATAAAATCATAATTTTTAAACAGTGTTGGCTCGATGCACTCCTTCTCCATAAAAACTATAATTGTGCGAAATTTCATGCACTTACGTTTCCGCATTTTTCATCAAAAGGGGTCCAAAGTTTTTCTCACGTATTATTATTTGATAAATTATTATTTGACGCCCGCGACTCCCTGTATGTCTATCTATCTGTTAACTACTACGCTTACGCTTAATCGGTTGTATATTTTACTTTAATTAAAAGTATGGAGATACTTTGTTCCGGAAAATGTACGTCTTCCTTGTAGAGAGTTCACTGTGAGAGTAGCAGCGCTGAAAGACCAAAATTTTTTTTCACTTTTGTATGGGGAAACTCGTGACGCTCGGGCCCTTGCCCATACAAAGGTGAAAAAATTTTTTCGCCTTTCATAGCTGCTACTTTCACAGTGAACTCTCTACAAGGAACACGTACACACCCTTTAGTATTATTACTTATTTTTGTTACAGCCTGTATAAAATTTTAATTACTTACCCAAAAGTGTTCTAATTTTAGCTCGTTAGAAGGGATGTAAATGGTTTTTCGGATTCGAATTCGGGTGTTTTCAGAGCAACTGAACAATCTGAAATATATATATATATATATATATATATATATATATATATATATATATATATATATATATATATATATATATATATATATATATATATATATATATATTTTTTTTTTTTTTTTTTTTTTTTTTTCAGATTGTGCAGTTGCTCTATATACTCTATAAACTCGTGACGAGTCACGAGTTTCCCCATACAAAAGTGAAAAAAAATTTTGGTCTTTCAGCGCTGCTACTCTCACAGTGAACTCTCTACAAGGAAGACGTACATTTTCCGGAACAAAGTATCTCCATACTTTTAATTAAAGTAAAATATACAACCGATTAAGCGTAAGCGTAGTAGTTAACAGATAGATAGACATACAGGGAGTCGCGGGCGTCAAATAATAATTTATCAAATAATAATACGTGAGAAAAACTTTGGACCCCTTTTGACGAAAAATATATATATATATTTGAATTCGAATCCGAAAAACCATTTACATCCCTTCTAACGAGCTAAAATTAGAACACTTTTGGGTAAGTAATTAAAATTTTTAAATGTTATCAAGAATATTAAGATTAACGATGGCATGTCTTCTTTAAGGTCAGGTCAAGGATATTAATTTTGGTCGTATAGAAATCTACTTTTGGATAAAGAATTTTATATTAGAGTGATTGCTAAGATTAGCTTTTTAGGACTAAATTATTTTCAGTCGTTTTAAATACTACATTGTTGCATTTTTTTTTCTTTCCCTACTAGACCTATTTTGATAGTTTCTCCCCGTTAGATTTACGTTGTCTACGTTACATGTTGGCTATTTTCCATCATTATATTATGTACAAACGTGTTTCAATTTTAGCCCTAAACAGCTAAGGGTAAGCCAATCGTACACAACATCGTATTCCGAATATTTACATATTAAACAGTAATCATTATGTAAATATTTTGCAGTGAATCTTTGTACAGGAACCTAGCTTTCAGCTATCTTTGTACAGGCTTTGCTCGGTATTCGATAAAACACGAATAAAATGACATTTTCTAAAATGATTCCTAGCTAGATCGATTAATTGCCCCCGAAACCCCCTTTATACTAAATTTCATGAAAATCGTTGGAGCCGATTCCGAGATTCCAATTATATATTATACATATTATTATATAATATATATACAAGAATTGCTCGTTTAAAGACAATATAAGATACAACACATTCGTCTAGTAGAGTCTAGACTCTAGTGGATATTATATTTTTCTGCAACAAAAAAAATCCGAAGAATAAATCAGTGATGATATTTTAATAATTTCATCCGGATTTTTGTCTGTCACAAAAACGAATTTCGATTGCTTTCGATATTGTATGAAGTGCATTTCACAGTTCAACTTCAATAACGCTTAATAATGAGTGTTGGTGAGAGTTCAAAACATTTTTATTTAATAAAAATTGAATATTTAGATCGCCGTCGATTTGATTTAAAACAAATGTTTAATAATAATGATAACTTCCACAATGGTTTCAGTGACGGTTGCCGATTTCATTGAAACCGGGCCAGTCAAGCAGGAGTAATTTTAAAGTGCCCAACTCCCAAGTATGTGCGCAATACACAAGAGCAACCCATCTTCCTTTACTCTCATAACCCCAGTGGGTTATGAGAGTAAAAGAAGATGGGTTGTCCTTCCGTCTGACCCACTGGTCGTACGGATGACCAACACGACTGGTGAGAAATCAGGCGCAGGACCGACTTTTTACCGTACGGCGCATGGATCATCTTACTTGTCAGACAATCAGGTGATCAGTCTGCATCGTCCTAACCAAACTTGAAAATAACAATATGTTTTAAGCGCGCGAATCGAACGCGATACCTCCAAGTCAAGAGCCACGATCTAAGCCACTGGACCACGGAGCTGTTAAAACTTAATAAAAGGTGATATTTCGGAGAAGCAAATTAAATTAAAGCGAATTTTTCTCTATCAATAAATTTAAAAATGTAGTAAAAGAACGTTTGTGTACTAAAGCTTATTATAAAATCAATGATTTCATCGACGACAACACACCTTGGGAATAGGGTGGTTCTTACAGGCTACTAGAATATTTTTCATAATTCCTATTATAAATAGCTCTTAGTGATAATATTGTTATATAACACAGTCAAATTAACTAGACGCATGGTGATGACGTCATTACGAAGCTTGCATATACATTCCAGTGGTGCGTCAGGTTAATGTGACCGTGTTGTACTGTATATGTTTTAAATTGTAATTTTCCATCTTTTTAGTAAAAGATGGCCCCGTGCGAGTTTCTTACGCCGGTTCTTCTCGCCGGGTTAGTTCCCGAACCGGTGGTAGGCACCGTAGTATCGACGTTCGGTAAAGTTTTTGTAAAAAAATTACTCCGAATAAAAATATTTTTGATTTGATTTGATTTGATTTAATGATTTCTTAATTCATTAATCCCATTATGCGGCCTGTCCACGATATGATAGAAAAACATCGGTGATTAGTTTACGAACATTATTGGACGCATTCGAATTTTTTATTTTTATAGAGATGGTTACTTCAATCGAAAAATCCATACTATCCATACTAATACTATACTTACTTACTAATATTATAAATGCGAAAGTGTGTCTGTATGTCTGTCTGTTACCTCTTCATGCCCAAGCCGCTGAACTTTGAGTCCCGGGAAATGCCATATTACCCATGGTCGACGTCGTTGTCGTTCAAATTTTATGGCCCCACATGAATATTATGACCCTTCATATTTGTTGTAGACAATTTATACGACATTCATTTCATAAACTGTCCCCCCCAATTACATCAACTTTGCAACTTTTAATGCGGAGCCCACGGAAAAAGTTACGCTGTTATGAAGGTAAAAGTTTATCAGAAAGGAATTTGGTGTAATTCTCGCGAAAGTTGGCCCCTTCGACATAATTTGTTCCCGGAATGTCACATTTTATAAGTGGGAGAGCCATGCTTCGGCATGAATGGGCCGGCTCGACCGGAGAAATACCACGTTTTCACAGAAAACCGGCGTGAAACAGCGCTTGCGCTTTGTTTCGCCGAGTGAGTGAGTTTACCGGAGGCCCAATCCCCTACCCTCCCCTATTCCCTTCCCTTCCCTTCCCTAACCTCCCCTATTACCCTATTCCCTATTAAAAGGCCGGCAACGCACCTGCAGCTGATGCTGCGAGTGTCCATGGGCGACGGAAGTTGCTTTCCATCAGGTGACCCGTTTGGTCGTTTGCCCCCTTATTTCATTAAAAAAAAATTTTTTTGTTCACGATTAGGAGCTCAGTTCTAGTATCTTCGATCTTTGTCAGAAAGAAGGATAATATGTTTACTATCCTGGTCTATCAGACGTATTATGCTTGTAGCAGTCTATTGATCCTCTATCACGTGATAAATGCAATCTCTGGATTGATGTATAGGCAATATAGGCCATGGCCTATGGGCGGCATCGTCCTAGGATGGTGGCAGAGGTCGTAGCGGCAAAATTAAAGTGGCGTATACCCATAAAAAATATAAATCCGGCACTGGATAAATGTAGCGATTAGCTGCCGATGACGTTATATTATGCCGTCGAAGACGCATGAACCCTAAGGGGGCTACATTCACCCTCCATCTTGATAGATGCATAGTAAATAGTAACCATTAAAATTTACGCTAAAATTCGCAAGATATTATAAGATTTTGGAATAATAATATACGCAAGAAGTCGAGTCTGCTGTTTTTCTTCACTCCTCAAGTAAAAGGCTAAACCAAAATACGCAGCCAAGCCAGCCAAACTTTTTTTTATGAAATAAGGGGGCAAACGAGCAAACGGGTCACCTGATGGAAAGCAACTTCCGTCGCCTATGGACACTCGCAGCATCAGAAGAGCTGCATGTGCGTTGCCGGCCTTTTAAGAGGGAATAGGGTAATAGGGGAGGGTAGGGAAGGGAAGGGAATAGGGGAGGGTAGGAAAGGGAATAGGGTAGGGGATTGTGCTGTTTCACGCCGGTTTTCTGTGAGAACGTGGTATTTATCCGGTCGAGCCGGCCCATTCGTGCCGAAGCATGGCTCTCCCACGTATAAATTTTCGAACAAATTTTCACACCGAGATAAAAGGTATAAGGAATAAACGCCAATAGAGGGGGCATTGAAAATATTGTATGCACTTCTGAAAAACGGAATATATCCATGTCTTTTATTTACAGAATATAAGGTTTTTGGACAGGCGCTTCTGTTCTCAATGTGTTGTTAATTTAGTTTAAAAAACCTCTGAGACTGACCATATCACAATTTGAAATTACACGTACTACTATGTAACAATCTACATTCTATTTTTAAAAATATATCCCTTATTTTAAAATAAGAATAACAAAAATATGTTGCCAGTGGCACTAATTCAAATTTACGCCATAGTCTGCCAAGGCGACCACAAATTTAGTGTGGCAATTGTTTTCGTGTCTTGGCAACACTGTTCCTAACTGATTTATACAAGCTTCTCAATTAGTAGCTTCTTGCAGCTTGTTTTAATGTTTTGTTCCGAAATCGCCAGTGTTACTTAGATAAGTAACACTGGCGATTTCGGTATTTCACAGATTTTGATGTTACTATTTAGTACAGATATTATAAAGCAAGCATTAGGAATGAAAATATAATAAGTATGTACGATTTCTGCAAACTTTTCAGTCGTGAATGACATCAAGTTATCAGCTAAAATTGATGGGACCAATAGCGGATCTCAAATAATCTTCATATAATATAACAAACCGACTTCAAACAGTATTTTTTTTATCATGGAGCCATTTTTGAAGAATCCTCTTTCTTATAAAAAAATAATCATCATTTCTTATAAAAAATAAAAAAAAAAACGGCGAAATTATCCGCGAATAAACAAAGGAAGTCGAATTGAAAAACCTCTTCTTTTTGGATACCGTTTAAAAATATTCAAGAATTATAATTTCCTATTATATTGTAGAACATTCAACCTTTAATGATTTCTGTAGGGTAAAGAAATTGAAAACCTATTACCTAGTTCCAAATAGAACATAGAACGAATTTAATCAAAAACCGGAACATTACATAAAGTACGTTTCAAATAAGCATCGTTTATTGTTTAGCCGCGGTGCTCTCGGAAATTATGTGAGGGTAAATGGCTCGATACGTTGTTTATGTGAGTGAAGACGTAGGGATGGGCCGAATAGAGATCATGTCGATAGAAGGCGAGAGTAAATAATATCGGTTTATCCTATCCTTCATCCGATTTTTAAACCCTGGATAAAAATGAAGATAATAAAATAAAAGTGCATGTACTGGCATAGAAGATTTTAGTGCACCTTTATCAGGTAAAAGGTACATTAATTTGCTGGCAGTCTGTCCTGTCAGTTGTACCATAGAGAAATTATATTTTCCTTTGTCTATGGTTGTACTAAGCTAAGATATTGAAGAAATCCGAAAGTTTTATATTGATAATAATAGTTATTACTTATTATTAACGTGTCTATAAATCTCTAGACTAATATTTAATGTAACAAAACATAGTGATGAAACTTAGGGTGTGATATGTCCCATAAATAAAGTCCACTACGTGGTAGAGCCATGCTTCGGCACGAATGGACCGGCTCGACCGGTGAAATACCACGGGCTCAGAGAAAACCGGCGTGAAACAGCGCTTGCGCTGTGTTTCGCCGAGTGAGTGAGTTTACCGGAAGCCCAATCCCCTACCCTATTCCCTTCCCTACCCTCCCTTATTCCCTTCACTTCCCTATCCTCCCCTATTACCCTATTCCCTCTTAAAAGGCCGGCAACGCACTTGCAGCTCTTCTGATGCTGCGAGTGTCCATGGGCGACGGAAGTTGCTTCCCATCAGGTGACCCGTTTGCTCGTCTGCCCCCTTATTTCATAAAAAAAAAAAAAAAAAACTGTGAAAGTATTAGGGTTGATAGGGTAACTTTTCTTTTTAATTTTTGTATGAGCAAAATCATGACGCTTGACCATACAATCACCCTAAAGTATTATCACTTGGTATGTTACTCCCTGTGTACTACTTCATTTTTAATTCGCAAAACGATGGTATTTTATGTTCTTGGGTTTTTAATAATTTTATCGAACACCTAAAATCCCATCACTATATGCATAGTATTTACCGTACGTTTCCGAGTCAAAATTTACTTTTTGTTGTCACCTGGAAGACTTAGACTATATTTTCGTTACATAGTGGTTGTGTGAGTATTTGAAATCGAATTTTAGGAATTGTATTTAGGCTTATCGTATAAAAAAATAATACAGAATTTAAGGAAAACAAAACCGATGTCTTACGAGTCTTACGACTTGGCCAAGGTTTAGAAACCTATCTCAATTTTTTTTGGTGGTCACATGGGTTAAGGAAGGATGTTTTGGGTGAGATGAACCCCTCCGCATCACTTCCATCCCCGGAAAACTCCCCGTTTAGGAGAAATCCGCATTTCAAATTTTCATAATCTTGACATATTAAGGTCTTATGTTTTCTGGTGTTTACGTGTTACTTGCTTACTAACATTTTTCAAGGTATCGTAAGGCTGTGGTGAGTGGGGGACGAATTTATCATTCCAAAAGTATAAGAACAGTATATTATAATTCTTAATTAATAGCAATGTTGGTACAATACGACTTGATTGGGTTAGGTTACATGGCTAAGGCCTTAGCCATCGTGGTAATTTTTTGTGAACTACCCAGAAATAGGAGCCCCGCGTAGCAGGATCATTTGGTCGGATCATATCATGATAATATTAACACTGCGGTTAGTAAGAGTCGTAGTCATATTTGTTAGTGTTGAATATAATATTTAACCAGCCTAACCCAGCCAGCAGATATTGAATTGACATAATCTGACCGAATGACGTAGGCTCGTCAACTGTTTAAGAATCAGTTACTTCGATGGTACAATGCGACTGCACGTTAACAGTGAGTAGACACAACAAAGTGTATATTGTGACTTTAATGTATGAACGTTGATTTTAGTTAAGGAAGAACAAAGAGAAACATCTGAATGCATTTATTTAGGAATTGTTAAAATACACTACTATTTGCGCGCTTCACGCTAGAATACAATTTGGCGGGCGGACAATTTGCAAAACTGGCATCCCGTGAAAACCTTTACAATATTCACGCGATGACAGAACAAAGTGAAAAAAAAAAAAAACAATTAACTAAACAAAATACAATTCGCCGTTCGAAATAATGAAGAGAGCTGTGTTGTTTTTCGTGTGTATAATTTTCAAACGTATTGTTTTTTGAAATGAAAACTTCTTTGATGGCGTTTTGCACTTTTTTGTAAAAGGTAAAAAAAAATCACGTCAGTTATTACTAATCACCTGATTTAGTAATAACTGTTATTACTAAATCACGTGACGTCTTGATACAAGTTTAAAATTTTTAATAACTATAGTTACTATGGTTCATGAACACCACGTTTAGCCCCGTATTTAATACCTGAAGGACTTGTGTTTCGGGTACCAGACAACGAAAATATATTTAATACTTTTATAGTATACGTACCTATCCATACTAATATTATAAATGCGAAAGTGTGTCTGTCCGTCTGTTTGTCTGTCTATCTGTTGCCTCTTTACGCCCAAACCGCTGAACCGATTTTGCAAAAATTTGGCACGGAAATACTTTAAGTAACGAGAAGGGACCGAGGATACTTTTATCTTGGAAAAATGTACGGTTCTCGCGCGATAACCGTTTTTTGGTGCTACGGTGTTGCAGGCGTCATCTATTAAGCTAAGTAAGTTATAAAGAACTCTTAAAACAAGATTCAATTAAATGTTCGTATTAATTGTATGATCCGGTTATGTATGAAGATGGTATACTGTTTATGAGTTATACTGTGGTGAAATATGGTGACTTTTAAAACAAGATTCAATTAAATATCTCATACGTTGACTCGAGTATACACTTTGAGTTCAAACGGGTTCTTTGTAACATACTATACTTAAGTTTGAGTAGAACTTAAGTTACCTCGAACTTCACCAAAGTCGGCGCTCAGATTTAACTTAGTGTCACTTCAACTACGAGCAGTCACTTAGCTGGTGCTTGTACCAGGAGTATTATCTACTTACGACTTACGAGGTTCTTGTAACTAAAATAAAACTTTTGTTATAGATAGAAGAGACGAGATGCGTACCTCGTCTTTTGTATTTGGGTCTATATAAAAAAAAAACTTGAGAGGTGTCAAGGGACACCCGAATGGAACAAAGTTATTTCTTATGTTCAAGAAACCTGTATACATAATTATACACTCAAAAAAATTATTAATACTAACAACGCGTCGCTGTTTATTTAAAAAAAAAACGCCATAAAGTTGACGCACAGGAATATTCAACGCCCTCTGCCCTTAACATGCAGGTACTAATAAAAAGTCAAATCAAGGTCAAATATCGTTCTGTCCAGCCTTCAGATTTACGCCAAACGCTTGATAAGGAACTTCGTTCCAATAATTTTCGAACCTACAGGATAAGCACACTTTCAATACAATCCTATCAAGATCCAGCCGCTTAGAAAGAGTTCGGTGTTTGGCAAACATTGCGACATGGGAAAGTATTATACATAATGTAACAAAACTAAGTGATAATACTTTAGGGTGTGTACGTGTTCCTCGTAGAGAGTTCACTGTGAAAGTAGCAGCGCTGAGAGACCATTTTTTTAACTATTGTATGGGGAAACTCGTGACGCTGGAGCGCTTGCCCATACAAAAGTGAAGAATTTGGTCTTCCAGCGCTGCTACTTTCACAGTGAATTCTCTTTAACGAGCAAAACCACACCCTAACCGTTGGGTAGGGCCTAACGTATTATCACTTTAGACCCTACCTTTAGTTTTGTTACAACCTGTATAAGATTGTTAATTTATCATTTACTTTTTCAGACAAACCAAAAAACACTTTCAGTTAGGCAATTACTTTTTGACCTATTTCAGGATACAGTCAGGAACACTGAAAGTTATTCTAACTTTTCAATGGTCCAGAGGTGAGCGTGAAGTTACAAACAAAGTCCGTCAGAACTGCTTCAGGTGAAATAGACCGTATGGAAAATATCATCAGCCTTTTATTTAGCCTCTACCTACCTACTACTAGGGGGGAGAAAAATTGATCTGCATGATATTATCTGGACGATGTTAAGTATTCGTGTACTAACCCACAAAAATTATGTATTGAGTTATTTTTTTTATGAAATAAGGGAGGAAACGGGTCACCTGATGGAAAGAAACTTCCGTCGCTAATGGACACTCGCAGCATCAGAAGAGCTGCAGGTGCGTTGCCGGCCTTTTAAGAGGGAATAGGGTAATAGGGGAGGGTATGGATGGGAAGGGAAGGGAATAGGGTAGGGGATTGGGCCTCCGGTAAACTCACTCACTTGGCGAAACACAGCGCAAGCGCTGTTTCAGGCCGGTTTTCTGTGAGAACGTGGTATTTTTCCGGTCGAGCCGGCCCATTCGTGCCGAAGCATGGTTCTTCCACGTCTAAATGCAGTTATGTTCTTTAGATGATTTAGAACAAAACTGCCTTCAAAAACAAAAAAAAATGGGCTAGGATACAAATGCTTACAGCGGCCATCTATCAGTTTTAGGAAAGTTAGGTTAGAATAAGTTTAATTTGATTCCAAATAGTAAGGAAGCAACATTTTTCTTAACTTACAGGTCCAGGGCTTCCCAAACAGTAAAAGACTTCGCTGTCAGTCCGTTTTTTTGTCTGTCACCAGGCATAATCTCAGGA
Organism: Aricia agestis; assembly: GCF_905147365.1. Taxonomy (NCBI): domain Eukaryota; kingdom Metazoa; phylum Arthropoda; class Insecta; order Lepidoptera; family Lycaenidae; genus Aricia; species Aricia agestis. Next base: position 13,196,291 of record NC_056421.1, on the reverse strand, counting down.
ATTGATATAGCTAGACAATTAATATTCAAGGGGGACTCTGATACACCCAAACGCTTGTTTTTCTACATGTTTGTTTATCAATAAATGAGTCGGAACCATTCGTGCGCGTGTCCGACTCGCACTTGGCCGATTTTCTATCATTGTTTCTGCTTGTAATGATACTGACTACCTTTACGTTTATCTCATACATTTACAATCACAATCACCATTTATACCAGGGTTAAATATACACTAAATTAGTGTATTTGAATTTCCATCAGTATACGCATCGGTGGATTGTATCAATGTGTCTAATAATGTATGTGCATAGTAACTAATCTGTTAACCTGGCCCTAATTACCGAACGTGTAATGTTCACTTTCATTGAATCGGAGGTAAAATAACTTTGAACGTAAATCATAATTAAATTGCGCATAATTGCTGGAGTAGTCGGTATTAGTGTCGGTAAAATAGCATTAGCAATAATAATTAATTGTTAAATGCCTATTAGCAACAATTAAATTAATCGTACTTGCTAAAAAATACGTTTGCTAATATTATCGTGCGCAGCAATAGTCTGCGATCATGATAAAAATCACGTGCGCGCTGTATCGCACCGCGGTGCTATCTGTTAAAATGAATTGCTATTTTTCACTCGATGCGAAATAATACACGACGCGAGCGGTGCGATGCGAACCGATAATTCACGATGCCGCGTTTTTAGCAAATAGCAAAGCAATAATACTTAGCATGCTGTGACATCAAAATAAGCATGTTAATTAAATTAATAGAAAATAGCATTAATTCCCATTACTAGTCGGTATTTTGCTAAATAAGCTGTACCCCCAATCTACTTTTGCCTCTATAATGCAACATTGCAGCTTCATCCCTAGTTCGAAAGTTTTTAAACTATTGCATAACTTTTAGAGTTCCGCACCCAAATGGTAAAAACGGGACCCTATTACTGAGACTTCAATGTCTGTCCGTCTGTCTGTATGTCTGTCTGTCTGTCTCCAGGCTGTAACTCAAGAACCGCTTTAGCTAGACTTCTGAAATTTTAACAGATTACGTATTTCTGGTGCCGCCATAACAACAAATACTAAAAACTAAATAAAGTTAATATTTAAGGGGGGCTCCCATACAACAAACGTTATTTTTTCACAAACGTCCTTTTGGCGCGTCATCCATAATGGCAACATGTAGACACTTAAAATTTTCATAAAATCCTCAATTATATGTGCACTTTAATATTAAAAAAAAAATAAATAAATAAGGGGGGCTCCCATACAAAAAACACTTTTTTTTTTCTAACTTCGCTTCCCTTCGTGCGCGAGTCCGACTCGCACTTGGCCTTTTTTTTTTAATAAAAAGCCATCCCCTGCTCCGGCATGCGGCATTGCCAGATTTCGGCTCGGTGTTTGTGTGCGTGCGACCGCCTACCTAGCTTTACCGCCGCGGCCGCAGCAGTCCCCCTGCAGTGCCACATGTATTTTTTTTATCGAACTTCAAAATTGAGGATGCAAATAAACAAAATAATATATGACACTTGACAGTATTGCTAGTAAATAGTTGAAATATAACAGTAGCGCATAAATAAATTCATTCCCAATTTAAATATTTTTTTTGCAAAAATAACATCCTGATAATATATTTTGCAACAAAGTGCCTTTTTAGGGTTCCGTACCCAAAGGGTAAAAACGGGACTCTATTACTGAGACTTCGATGTCTGCCCGTCTGTCTGTCCTTCTGTCCGTCTGTCTCCAGACTGTAACTCAAGAACCGCTATAGAATTTTTCACAGATTATGTATTTCTGGTGCAGCTATAGCAACAAATACTAAAAACAAAATAAAGTTTATATTTACGGAGGGAACCCATACAACAAACGTTATTTTTTTGGTCTTTTTGGCTCGTAATCCATAATGGCAACATATAGACACTTGAAATTTTCACAAAATCCTCAATTATATGTGTTCTTTAATATTAAATAATAAAATTAAAATAAAATAAATAATTAACTACCTACTACCTACCATACAAACAACACATTTTTTCCTTATTTTCGTTCTATAAACTGGTGGTCTATTACTGGTGGTAGGCACCAGTAGTATCAACGTTCTAAAAGCATTTGTTACAAATCTATTCGGAAATAAAACATTTTGTTTTTTTTAACGGTACGGAATCCTTCGTGCGCGAGTCCGACTCGCACTTGGCCGATTTTATTATATTATGTCTGTCATTAATTGTTAACGCTTAACACGTTCCTTTGAGTGCCGGACAACAAAATTAAGAATTTATTAAAATGTACTACGGTTGTTGCTCTCTAAACTAACGAACAAATAATATTGCAGCAACATTTAGTTTGTAAATAATTATCTTCTTTAAGAAGATCATTATAATATTTTGTACTGTTGCATTGTCTTTTATACTTGCGCTAGTCGTAAAACCAAATGGCGGAAAAGATATTGTGTACTACTATGCTCTTAATGTCTTTCCCGAATGATCGTTTTATGCATTGTTTGTCATTTTATTGAAGCCTGCCGAGCAACATTAAGACAATATTTGCAAGGTATCTCTATCGTAATTCGTAATATAGTTTTTGTAGCTTGGGTAAAAACTGAAACGAGAAGTAAAGGAGTGCACACTGAGACGGGCCGTGCCGGGGCTCATCGCAAAAATCCGCCTCCATACAATTTGTATGGAAGCGGATGCGCGTATCGCACACTGTGTCGGGGCGTAGCGGATTTCCGCTTCCATACAAATTGTATGGAAGCGGAAAAGCGGAAAATGTTGCCTAAAAGAATGAGTACACTGAGACGGGCCGTGCCGGCACGCTGAGCCCCGGCACGGCCCGTCTCAGTGTACTCACTCTCTTAGGCAACATGACGGCCACCGCGATGGATAAGAGTAATTATTAACGCTAAGAAATAGTTTTTTGATGATGACCTGTTCAAATTTGGAATTTTTGACCATCGGCCGGCGGCCCATTCGAGTTTGGAACAAACAGCTACTGAGTGACAAGCATATAAAATGAATTAGTGTCTTCTTGTGTTGTGAACAGGGTTCAGTTTTGTACAAATCATTTAAAAATGCATCGAATCGCCTCGTCGCATTACAATGTGAAATGACCCCAATCCGTTAGGCATTAAATAAAAAACACACTTGCAAAATGTTAGTTATAATCTATAGGGTGCAGCTGTTCCCAAAGCTCAAATCTTTTTTCACGTAGATTCTTGTGCAGGGTTAGGTCATCCGATATTTTGAGGTAGGTTCTATTGTCTGGTGTCATCGGGGGCCAATACAGCCCCAGGTCTGCGTCGATAGGGTTAGGGTCGCTGGAAAGTAAATAAAACACTATTTTGTACAAAAATATCAATAAAGACAATCAAATTCAGAAATGTAAAACTCAACTGTGTAATGCGAAAAGGCCAGTACTGCGAAGCTTTTGACACCTTTAATTTAAATGTAGAGGTTTAGACATTAAGGTAGTACAAACATACACACATCTATATATATAAAACTCAAAGGTGACTGACTGATTGACATAGTGATCTATCAACGCATAGCCCAAACCACTGGATGGATCGGGCTGAAATTTGGCATGCAGGTAGATGTTATGACGTAGGCATCCGCTAAGAAAGAATTTTGATAAATTCCAACCTCAAGGGGTTTAAATAGGGGATGAAAGTTTGTATATAATACTTCCTAACGCGAGCGAAGCCGAGGGCAAAAACTCGTATAATATAAATATTGTCTTAATCATCAATAATAATTCATGATTCAGGTGAATTCGGTTAAAAAGCCACCAAAATGAATTTACACTCCTTTGGTCCAAGGCGCTGAACCTCAAGTTAAGGCTTTAGTCTAAATAACGAACCATAAAACCTATCGTATTAATGACTAAATATCTGAGGAGCTTCGTGGTTGGCACCATAAAATCCTAAAAATGCTATAACTTACCCATATTTGGCGAAATTGTACCACATCGCCGTCATCCGATCGACTATAACCGCGTCTCTGCCGATCAGGCCGATCTGCTCACAGTAGTAAGGCGACGGGAACAAGTAGAGAGTCTCGTCCTGATGGACTGCACCTGGAGAAAGAAAATGGATCAGGAAAGGAGCAGATAGTAAGCAGTTGTATGGACAAACGCAAAACTTAAAATCTACTTTAATTTAATACCTTTTTTTTATGAAAGAAGGGGGCAAACGAGCAAAGGGGTTACCTGATGGAAAGCAACTTCCGTCGCCCATGGACACTCGCAGCATCAGAAGAGCTGCAGGTGCGTTGCCGGCCTTTTAAGAGGGAATAGGGTAATAAGGGAGGGTAGGGATGGGAAGGGAAAGGAATAGGGGAGGATAGGAAAGGGAATTGGGCCTCCGGTAAACTCACTCACTCAGCGAAACACAGCGCAAGCGCTGTTTCACGCCGGTTTTCTGTGAGAACGTGGTATTTCTCCGGTCGAGCCGGCCCATTCGTGCCGAAGCATGGCTCTCCCACGTATGTGGTATACCTGAGTGCGGTTTGAGTTACTCTATAATTAAGAGGGCGACTAACCCCAAAAATCAAACATCGTCCTTCTATCTTCACACTCACGCCCGTCTTTCATATGCCAGGTGAAAAGGAACGACGCGGATTCATCGCTAAATTCGTTTTTTCTCAATAACTCGATAAATATACAACATATTAAAAATCCGCTAGGTCGATCTCTCAATGATAGAATTTTATACTATGTGTTAAGATATTAACTTAGTTCAATGCACGGTTATGGCAATAAATGAAAAATTCGTGAAAATTAGATGCATCTTTGTGATTTTTTTCTATCGAGAAAATTTTAAGATATCGTGTTTTTGCTCAGATCGAATTCTCGGAAATATAATGTAGTATCTAATTTTAGAAAATTAAACAATTCGGGGCTTATTTTCAAGTATAAAAAGGAATTATAAAATCGTCAATTTAGAGTTAGTCGCCCACTTAATACGAGTATACACTACCTATTTATTACGTAATAAGTGGTAAATATAAAGCACACGCGTTATTATACGTCCGATTTCTACGAAACCAATGTCATTTATCTGAGCCAATTTCTGAGAAGTTCAGTCTTTTTTTTTTTTGATGAAATAAGTGAGCAAACGAGCAAACGGGTCACCTGATGGAAAGCAACTTCCGTCGCCCATGGACACTCGCAGCATCAGAAGAGCTGCAGGTGCGTTGCCGGCCTTGGGTAATAGGGGAAGGTAGGGATGGGAAGGGAAGGGAATAGGAGAGGGTAGGGAAGGGAATAGGGTAGGGGAACTCACTCACTCGACGAAACACAGCGCAAGGGCCGTTTCACGCTGGTTTTCTGTGAGAACGTGGTATTTCTCCGGCCCATTCGTGCCGAAGCATGGCTCTCCCACGTATTTTTGAAAAGATGACCTGTCTTGTGACTAGTTGCTTATATTTAAAAAAAAACTACTTACGATCCGGTTTCCCAGTATAGGGACTGATGTAGTAACCACATTCACCAACGTAGGTGAAGAAGAAGTACCATACGGGTTGGGTTGAGTGACGACACATCAGGTTAGCTAATCTGCAAAGTAATTATAACAATATACGTTTATTATTTAAATATAATTTTATGAGTATGGGACAGTTATGAGTAAGGGAGAAAGCAAATAACGAATGAGCCGACTTTGAACAATTTGTTGAGAAGTATACGGTTCCATGTTTTCTTTTAAAGCAGATGAAGCAAGTTCTTCAAGTTTTTTCTACATTTGGGTAAATTCAAAGTTTATCTGTGCATTATAATATTCCCTTACCGATGGACTGGAAAAGCAACACTTGAGTCACAATACAAAGAACCTAGCCTCTCCAAACTTTCAGGACTGTTCAAATACAACGGTCGATTCTGAAGGTACACTGTCCTTAGAAGTTCCAATGCTTTCTTCAAGTTTGTCTTCGGAAGAAGAAATGCCAGTGATGCCATCATTTCCCAATCTTCATTCATTTGTTTCAAAATTGTACTGTTGGTTATAATAGCTGAAATATAAGTAATTTGGTTATGAGTGTCTTCAGATAATTTATTATTGCGTGTAGCTGGTAGATGTTTACTTGCTCATAACTCTGTTTTGCCTATATTCAATTATCGGAATAGTACATTTTGTTGGTATGAAAAAGATAAAATTGTAGGCCTTCCAGGGACTCTAACCGTTAATCCAAATCTCGCATTATAAAACGTGAATATCCTTAATTTTTTTTACTATAGAAAATCTAGTATTTTCAAGTTTCAAACTCACGAGGTGCCATGGAGAAGAACTCAGCAGTGTTCTGATTGATGATGATGGGGACGTGAGTCATGTTGCCTTGTCTGATCGCTTCCATCAAGTCAATGGCGAGAAAGCGTTCCTGTCCAAAATCGTTTTCGACTACCATGTCCCATTGGTGAATGGGATTTCTGTCGAAAACCTGAAAAAATATAATTCTAATTTAATATTCGACTTATATCAGCGTAAGGTAAAGTAAGTAAAGTCAGAGTTTCAGTATTCTGTTTGCGTTTAGTTGATATAATAATTATAATATGACTTATGAGCAATGTTAATGTAGAAAGAACACTCGAAACACTTTAGGTGTAATCAGGTAAAGACGGAGTGTAAAGAACTTACATAAAACTTATCGTATGTCCTTGCAAAATCCCTCCAGGGCTTAGTCTTTAAACAAGCCACAATGACTGATGAGTTGGTTGTTGGACAGTCAAGGAGTCGCGCTTGTTTCTCCGCCCACGTATATTGGTCTGACGGCATTTTATCTATCTTCGTGGGGGATCCACTGATTGCTATGGCACGGTGGAATAGTCCTGAAAATGATAGTGCTTAAAAAATATAAAAAAGAAGTATGAAAGGGCTAGTGAGCAAGGTATGAGTGGATGTGAAAGCCGCAGTTTTGACTTCAGGGACAAAAAATAAAATCCAAAAGATCGAACTTATACATCTTCCAAAACCACATTATCTCTTTGATATTATGATCTGAGAGATATGTCCAAAGGACATGCTAAAGCTGCCGTATCGGGCAACGGGCTTTGGTAGAATGATTCAACAGATTGCATCATTTATTTGAATTAATATCAGGCCAGAAAAAACATGAGAAAAGTCTTAGGTTAGTCATAAATACCTTTGGACATAGGAGACACCATATGCGCAATAACACTAACAGATCCTGAGCTGCAGCCAGATATCGTCACACTGTTCGGATCCCCACCGAATGCCCGAATATTCTTTTGGACCCAACGAAGAGCTATAACTTGATCCTTCATTGCATTATTACCTGGAGCAATTTTGTCGCCAGTACTAAGGAATCCTAGAAATGTGTATGTTATATTATAAATATTTATTCTTGTAGGGACAAGCGCGGAGGCCGCAAAGGAAGATCTTCCGACTGAGCGAGGTGGTGTGCTCGGTCAGACCGAAGTCCACGTGATTAATTTCAACTGTCGTATTTTATATACCGACTAACTCAGAAAAATTCGATAGAGCGATGCAGGATTAAGAGGCTAATACCACAATTATTAGCCAAATCGAAAAAGCATTTCAGCCAGATTATTTCGTGTATGGCTCCTACATTCTATAATGCCGATAATATAAAGAAATAAATAGATAGAGTTACATAAAAGGTCTGATATTATGTTTTTGGAATGCAATCTGTCTTCCTTTGTGTGACGCTATGTTTAATTTTCAGCTAAATCACACTACACAATATTAAAAAATAAACTTGCCAAGTGTTGCGAGCCTGTAGTTAAATGTGACCAAAACGATGTCTCGATCAAGGAGATAGTTTGGTTCAAAAATATCACTGCGCGCCGTCTTAGCGAGAAACGCACTCTGATGTATAAAGAATATCACTGGCAACAGTGTTTTCCTGCAAAATCAATGTATCTATAAGGGCCTGTTTCACCACTTACTGATAAGTGCCATAGGCTATCCACAACTTATCCGACAGATAGAGTATGGAGTATCTGTCATATAAGTTGTAGAAAACCTATCCGGCACTTATCAGGAAGTGGTGAAACAGCCCATATGTAACACAAAATTTTGGTGTCGCGATGTGAGCTGCCAAATTCCTCCGAAACGACTTTGAAACTTATAAGCCCATCTGCGATTCTGAAGAAACACGTTTCATTGCAGTTCGAAATTCGAAGATGTGTATTGTTAAAATATAATTCTATTTTCAAAATCTTATTAGAAAAAATAACTGTCACTTACCTATCTTTCTTCAATGGAGTATACACGTTCATAAAGAGACAATCTTCGTCCATATCCTCGTACGGTGGAGTTCGACAACAGTTGTTCCAAGCTTGTGGGCAAACATGGCCGTCTCTGGTGGCATTTACTGGCGATTCGTATTTGTCGATCATCTTCGGTGGCTGTCAAGGAAAAATTTAATTGAACCTGTAACATTTTTCTTGTCGTGTTATAATATAATGTTATTTGAGAGCCACTTTTCCAATAAAAATATATGCCACACAATATCATGACATTAAAGGATCGGACACTGGTGTTGAAGGACATATTGAAATAACTTTAACCAAGTTATTTCAATATGTTATGTACCTTAAGATCCTGTATGTTCCTTAAGACCTTCGAAGTTCAAATGATAGTAGGCATTTAAAAAAATCTAAGTATTATACTTGTTAGTGTGTATATTGGTCTCCATATCTACTAATTGCAAAAGTCTCGAGGATGCCTACTATCATTGGAACTTCGAAGGTCTTAAGGAACAGTACAGTTTACGTCCAGTTTCAAAGGTTTTTTGTCAGGAGCTTATATTTTATTAAATAGCGTTATTAATAATTATTACTGTATAATTTTTAGAGTATAATATTAATTTATACCTGAAATCTAAGGTCTCCGATTGGAGGTTCAGCATATCTTATGCCTCGATAGGACTCAAACCTGCGACCACGTCGAGTCACATTATATAGTCCAAATATAGTCCCCGATGGAGTCACTGTGACAGGTTGCAAATCTGTACGAATAAATTATAGAATGTAAGCATCAAAGCAAAATTATCATTTCACTAGATGTTGCCCATTTGTTATACTCGAAATTGCAGTGTTAAAAAATGGAGACACCCTTTTTGAATTTGTAATATTATTGTCGTATGGTTACTAACTATAATATTATAAATGTGAAAATGTGTCCGTCTGTCTGTCTATTTATCAGTCAATCAGTTACCTCTTCACGCCCAGATCGCTAAAGCCATTTTGCTGAAAATTGGTATGGAGATACTAAATAACTTTGAGTCCCTGTAAAGGACAAGGGATACTTTTTATCCCGGAAAATGTACGGTTCCCGCGCAATAAATGAATGCTTGCACAATGAAGTTGAACGCGACATTTGGTTAGTGAATCGGTGAGATATTTTGATGTTTTTTTAAGGAGTGAGCACACTGAGACGGGCCGTGCCGGGGCTCAGCGTGCCGGGGCTCATCGCAAAAATCCGTCACCATACAATTTGTATGGAAGCGGATGCGCGTATCGCACACTGTGTCGGGGCGCAGTGGATTTCCGCTTCCATACAAATTGTATGGAGGCGGATTTTTGCGATGAGCCCCGGCACGGCCCGTCTCAGTGTGCTCACTCCTTTAAACAGTGTTAGTTATCAATTATCATTGATTCTGAGAACCGATAAGAAAATTAACGTCAAAAATAATTTAAATACGAATCTTCATATCTAAGTATTAAGTAATATGAGCATTACCTGATTCTATTTGCTTGTCCGAATGCAATGGAGTACCAAGTAAAAGTAAAAATATACTTGAAATAAAATTCAACAACTCCTGCATCTTATCACTAAACCAACCGAGCCACGAGTAAATTGATAACTGCCTTTAAAACTCCATTAAATTTAGTAATTTATGATAATTAATACCAATTCACATGGCTATCTATAAGGTAAATAAAACTTCAAACGCCTCCGTGGTCTAGTGGTACAGAGTCGGCTCTTGACTCGGAGGTCGTGGGTTCGATTCCCGCGTTGGAAACATATTATTTCCAAGTTTGGTTAGGACAATGCAGGCTGATCACCTGATTGTCTGACAAGTAAGATGATCCATGCGTCGGATGGGCATGTAAAAAGTCGATCCTGCGCCTGATCTCTCGCCGGTCGTGTCGGTCTTCCGTCCCACTGGGTTATGAGAGTAAAGGAATAGAGAGTGCTCTTGAGTACTGCGCACACACTTGGGCACTTTAAAATAAAATTACTCCTGCGTAGCTGGCCTGGTTTCAATGAAACCGGCCACAGTCACCGAAACCGGTGTGGGAGCTATTATTAAAATTAAATAAAACTTCACACATGTACAAAATTAAATTCTTAATAAAGAAAAAGAAACAATAATAAAATAATTTTAGCAATAATATCTAAGAGCCTGTTTCACCGCTTTCTGATAAAGTGCCTAATAGGCTTTTCACAACTTTTTTTACAGATTCTCCATACTTGATCTGTCAAGTTAATTGGTGGATAGCCTTATCAGGAAGTGGAGAAACAGGGCCTTAATATTATATTGTCATATTTTCTATGCATACAAAAATGTAAACGGAACATTTTAGTTTATTTTCTTGATTGAAAATATGGCTAAGTGTAAATATCATTTTATAGATCAATAATCATCAGTGACAGTCACGATTTGGAAACACTTATGACCACCTGATAACTAAAAAGTAATTTCCGATATTATAGGTTACTATACTCCACTCGGGCTAACTTATCGCTAGCGGTCATCGACTCCCTGTCAAAAACTTGTCATTTTCCATATAAAACAACGATTGACAATATCTGACACTTCATTGTCAATCGCCGTTTATATGAAAAATGACAAGTTTTTGACAGGGAGTCAATGACCGCTAGCGACAAGTTAGCTCGAGTGGAGTATAGCTGTCCTGGCAAACGTTTCTTTGCCATATTATAAAGTATTTCGCCCGTATTTTTTTTTGAAGTGGCTAAATAAGTATGTCACCATGGCAATGTCCATCGCTATCCCGTCGGCCATCGCACAAACAATGGTCGCCGTCAGTCTCGAGTTGTAATAATTTACTATTGTTTATTCAACAATTAATGCACTTATCAATATAAAAAGTACCCAGTAGCCGATTCTCAGACCCACTGAAATGCATATAAAATTTGGTTAAAATTAGTAAAGCCGTTTCGGAGGAGTACGCGGCCTAACATTGTGGCATGAGAATTTTATATATAAGATATTTTTGCCTGAACCTACCGCCTACTTGGACAAAGACGCAAAAACGATAGGAAAGATAATATGAATAGGCGAATGCCAAGATGAAATAGAGCCTGACATAATACATTATCCCAATAAATGTTAACCAGTCGCCTTGGACTAATTACATTAATTGACTAGGAGGATTATACACGAGTTATATTAACTAGGGAATCAATAGCTAATGTTACTCTCGTGGCTTTGAGCCAAGAAGTAGATTCTGATAATGTTGCTTGAAAGGTTTCAGATAACGACGTTAAAATATTAAAATCTTATCAAAAATCTCCAACAAGCGTGAAAAATATAATTGTCATGAAAGAAGCTGATAGGAAATAACAACACAAAGAATAGGACAAAAAAGTTTATTGGGGGATAATAAATAATTTGTCAGTTTAAGACGTTACTTCAAACATTTAATATTTGAGCTAATTCACATAAAATAATTGTGATTACTTTTAAATAGAGATGGTAAATACTAGCCAGAAACAGCTAAGAGCAAAACCCTAAGAAGACAAAATATTATATACTGTACATTTGATTTAATCTACAGATATTTTGACCCGGTTAATTTAAGAAATTATCTTAGTACTTATCTTTTTTTTTTATTAAATAAGGGGGCAAACGAGCAAACGGGTTACCTGATGGTAAGTAACTACCGTCGCCCATGGACACTCGCAACATCAGAAGAGCTGCAGGTGCGTTGCCGGCCTTTTAAGAGGGAATACGCTCTTTTCTTGAAGGTTTGCAGGTCGTGTAGGTCCGGAAATACTGCTGGTGACAGTTCGTTCCAGAGTTTTACAGTCTCTTCTGATATATCTTTAAATTCTTTTCTGATATATCTTTAAAGACTTAAATAAAATTATATTTTATATAATGGATAAAAGAAAATCATAAAAAATTACAAAGGTTTATTCAAGATCGTTGTTAATTGTAATTAATAGGGTATAGGTTTTCCCATATCTGCAATCTTTCTTCCTTCAAATTTTGACCTACGGAAAACGTCTTGTCAATTTGCAGGTATGTTCGGTCGTTAGCTTTCATCGCAGGCCAAGTTACTCCTTTCAACTCGGGCGTATTGTATGTACGTTTAATAGGATTCCTGTAACAACATTAAATATTTTTAATATCAACTAAGTATTTTTTTTGGTAGAAAATTTTTAGAAAACCTCCGAATTTTTAAGCAGTTACAGTGCTCCCAAAGTGATAATGCGCATAGAAATTTTCGTAATCTTTCGGCAACGGTCGTATTTCCCGAGCGTCGGAAGTTTTTAGGTTTTAAAAGGTTTTAAACAAAAACAGCAGCGACGTAGAGGCGCCTGACGTTGCTTGGACGTTACCACAATAGACATAACTACCAGTAGTTCGACTGCAAAGAAACGGACAGGTTTCAATATCTGTCAAATTCGTCGGGTTTCACTAGGATTATGAACGGAATGTGCCTCGCACTGGCTGATATAATTTATTTTTAAATATTTAAAATAAAGATTTCAAAATTGGATTCTGACAATTTTAATCACATGTGCCAAAATACAAACAATAATACGACCAAAGAGGAACACGTCCAGCGAATATGTCATAGTTTTAATTTGTATGTCAACCCTAGCGACGATTTTCGTCATAATACGTCAAATTTAAAAATTTCAAGATCAGTTCTACGTCGGCATACTCTATAATTCTGTTTACTGTGACGTTACCATGGTAACCCGGTGAGTTATAGCACTTATTGATGGACCGGCGACAGCGGACAGCCACCGGTTATATGATATTTACTTCTATTTTCTTTGAACAAGATGCAAAGTGCAAGATTCATAGATCCGGGAGTTTTCGTGATTACGACAGTTAGCGAAGATTTCCATGCGCATTATTAATTTGGGAGTACTGTAGCTGGCTGAAGATGTTGAAATTTATAACGCAATTAGAACTGTAATGTTAGTATCATCTTGTCCTTCTTTATTTTTCAATCAAAATCGGTAGGTTTATGTATAATACATTTTAACGCCCTCAACTTCTATGCGCAGAAATTAGTTTATTCCACGCACAGACATAGATCAAGATGGATACCGTATGTCGCTCCATTTGTATGAAAACGAGCGTGCCACTTTTTCATAGCTACTGTGTCGTGCCGATGATAAGAAAAGTGTCCATTATCTAGGCCAACGTTTCTATTTGAATTTCTACAGCTCAATACGGCACTTTTAGGCATTTAGGCATTTTTAAAATTCCGATTGACGTCCGATTCCGATAGCAAACTAAAGAACAGACTTTCGAAAGACGAGCATTGCTCGTCGTTTGGGAGCAGCGTTGCCAGATTTTTTTTGCGCCAAATCGGGACTTTGGAGCTTTTTGAGTGAAAAAGCGGAATTTTTCAGTCAAAAGCGGGACAAAGTAAAAAAAGGTATAAAATTAAAAGTTTTTTTGAATTTTTATCTTTTTATTTGCGTTAAAATAACGTTTACGTGACAAAAGATAGCAAAAGTAGCCAAAGAAAATCCACCCCTCTACCTCTACACTCTTAGCAGCAGCACGCTGCACGTACGTTCGGGCTTTCCCCGAAAAGCGGGACTGAGCCTGTCCCGCGCGGGACATTTAATTTTGATGAAAAGATCGGGACGTCCCGCCAAAACCGGGACGTCTGGCAACGCTGTTTGGGAGCGCGATATGGCACGCGAAGTACATACACATGCGGTAAGTATCTATCATGATCTATGTCTGTGATTCCACGGGAACCATACATTTTTCCGGAATCAAAAGGACCCTTTACCTTTCGCGGGACTCGAACCATCTCCAAAATTTATCTAAATCGTTTAAATGGCTTAGCATAAAGAGGTAATATTTTCGCATTTATAATATTAGTATGGATAAATGTATGATCAAAAAATATTTCAGCCACTTACCCATATGAAGCGAAGTTGTAAATTATGCCAGTCATTATGTTCACCATTCTGGCATCGTCACCTTCTTTTCCGATGTTAGGAAATATGTGCGGTTGAGAAAGGAAGTAAAGAGTTTCATCTTTTTTTTTTTTTTTTTTTTTTTTAAACTATTTTTATGGGGGTTTATTCTTCAGTATAGCTGTGGTTGCCGACATAGGTGAAGTAATAGTAGTAAACTGGTTTTCGGGAATGAATCGACAATAATTTAGACAACCTGAAAATAAATCAAACCAAAATTACCACTTTTATAAAAATATATATTACCAAATTATACAACACTAGATCCTATAATTTTATCTCACTACTATTTTAATAATAATCTTATCAGACTTTATATTTTTCAATTATTAGCACTTGGTTTTAATAAATAATTTTGATGTTGTTTTGAATGCTTACCTCTCCACTGGAAAAGCAGTACTGTCATCGCCGTAGATTGTTCCCAGTCTATCAGCACTCTCATCATCATTGTTTAATATCTCATTCTTAATGTAATAAGTGCGTAAAACCTCTAAGGCCTTCATCCTATTTTGTTCTGGTAGGAAAAATGCTATAGAAGCAAATTCGTCCCACCGCTCATTAGCCATTTTGAGAAGTGTTTCATTGTTTAAAATTGCTGAAACGTAAAGTAGGTTTTGTATATTATTAAACTCATAGTTTTAACTACTAACGCGAATCTTATGTTCATCATACTCAAATACGCTATCCATTGCACATGCTGCTTTACTGTATAAAATAAATGTAACACAATTATTTCTACTTACGATATGCGAAAGGTTACCTGTTGGTTTTGTATATTATTAAATCTCATAGTTATAACTTCTAAAACGAATCTTATGTTCATCATACTCAAATATGCTATCCAATGCACATGCTACTTTACTATATAAAATAAATGTAACACAATTATTTCTACTTACGATATGCGAAAGGATATTCTTCTGCTGTACCCTGACCGATGATCAGAGGTATATTCATCATCTTCCCTTGCCTGATTGATTCTATTGTGTTCATGGTTAGAAACCGTTCTTGTCCAAAATCCTTCTCAACTATCGGCTCCCATAGATGACTCGGATTGTTTGTGAATGCCTAAAATATAAGATTATAGAATTAATTTTCTTCATTTTTTATTATTTGTAGAATTTTTTATGAATTCTACAAAGACGCTATCATATCCATAGTAAAAGCGTACAATGCTAGATATCAATTACTGTCCAATGCTCATAAGTAGTGCAGTTACTAGTACAAAATATATAACATTACGAGTAACTCTGCTTACCCAAAATTGTGAAAACGTTTTTGCATAGTCAATCCAAGGTTTTTCCTTCAAGCATTCCACTATTACTTTTGAGTTTTCTGTTGGACAGTTGAAGATTTCCGCTTGTTTCACGGCTAAGTCATACAAGTCCGTTTTGGTCTCGTTGTTTCTCGTTGATGATCCACCCATTGCTATGGCCCGATGAAATAGTCCTGTAACAAAAATAAACATGGCTTGGACTACTATAGACATATAATTTTTATTTTTATTTTACTTCACTGAGCGACTCGCTTTTTTCGACTTTTGCTCATCACTATGCGCGAGAAGGTGTTTTCGACTTTGTATAATATGTAAACTTTTCTATGTCATGCCCGAAGGTCATCATCAACCTAAACGGTATGTTGAATTTTAGTTTAAGAGATATCATTAGATTCGCTTTAGTCGTGAGAATACTATAATACTAGGAACATCAATGTCAGGTTCTTTATTGCTAATAAAATGTTAGTTTCTTCTAGTTGCTATATCTACATTACCTTTTGCCATCGGCGACACCATGAGTGAGACGATGCTGATAGCTCCTGAACTATATCCTCCGACTGTCACACTACCAGGGTTTCCTCCAAAGGCAACTATGTACCTTTTCACCCACTTGAGTAATGTAACCATGTCTTTAAATCCATTGTTACCTGGAGCTAGTTCATCTCCAGTACTCAGGTAACCTGTGAATTTATAATGATCATTTTTTATTGCAATTTTAATGACACCCGCTGGACAAAGTAAAATTGTACTCGTATTAAAGTGAAAAATAAAATTAAAATGTTTGTATGATAATATGTGACTGAGCTAGATGTCAAAATCTACTATGAGCACAAAAACCATTCATATTAATTTATTGAATATGAGTTAGTTGGAAGAGTTGCAATCTAGATTTATTACTATAATGTTACTAAACGAGCTAAAACAATTTGGTCACTGTTAAGCATTAGTGTCCTAACCCACAATTTTTTTATTGTTAAATTTTGAATACAGCCTTGTTCTAAATCATCTAAAGAACACAACTGCATTCATAATTCAATACGTAATAATTTTTTGTGGGTTAGTACACGAATGCTTAACAGCGTCCTTTTATAGTTGTATTACTATAAATAGTTTTAGCACACACTATTTATAAATGATAAACAATATAGTTACCTAGAGTTCCAAGTCTGTAGTTGAACGTAACAAAGACAATATCGCGGTCTAGAAGATAGTCGGGTCCATATAAGTCACTACGTGAGTTTTTGAAGTAGAAAGCGCTTTGGTGAATGTAAACAAACACTGGTAAAAGTCTTTTCCTAAAAAAAAGTAAAAATAAAATTAAAAAAAAAAAAAAACAAAACAAAATTACTGCATTCGTTGAACATTTTGTGGGCAATTCTGCATGGGCTATCAATGCCAATAAATTGGGTTTTATTGGAATAATTATTGGAATATCTAAGTTATAATTATTCCACGAATTTGGCAACCAACTGTTGTGTTACGTGGAACAAACTGACGGAACTTTTGTAACAAAAGTCAGTAAAATCAATTATTACTTTCTTCTGGCTAAGTTTTTAGAAACAGTAGACACTCCGTCCACTGGTTTCACCACAGAAATTCGCATTTAAGAAAAGATGCATTATTTATGTTGAGTTAAATCCATACATTACTATATCCATACTTAATATTATAAATGGGAAAGTGTGTCTGTCTGTCTGCCTGTTACCTCTTCATGCTGAACCGATTAATTTGCTGAAATTTGGTATGGAGGTACTTTGAGTCCCGAGAAAGGACATAGGATACTTTTTATCCCAGAAAAATGTATGGAGTTGCGAGCATCATCTGGTTGTTTAATATTTACCTGTCACTCCGTTGCGGAGTATAAACATTGACAAATAAGCAATCTTCGTCCATATCGTCAAAAGCAAAGGTGTTGTTTTCGCTCGATAATTGCGGACATATCTTGCCATCTTTGGTCGCATTCACCATTCCTCTATAGTATTGAATTAGTTTCGGTGGCTGAAAAATAATATTGCTTTAAATTCTGTTGCCTTAAAAATATTGTCGTCACCTGTATAAATACCATGGAAGAAGTCGTTAATGCATCAAGGACATTAATTTTTACGGTAATTATTATAATACCCTTATTGTAGCCAGTTTTTACTCCTTACTTCCTTTAACACATAATAAAAATTGTCTTAAACGGAAACAATCTATTTTAACGGATATTCCACATTTATCTCGTCTTAGAAAATAAATGTCTCATCTTTTTTTGTACTACAATCAATAGGATTATCAGATATTAAGTTTTCACTCTTAAAATATTAATGAAATTTTGTTGGTTTTAACGTGATCTATTTTAAGGCACTTTTAAATTTCCTTACAGCTTAAATTAGTGCTTTCATTTGTGATAGATAACGTGTAACGAGGGAAAGCCATGCTTCGGCACGAATGAGCCGCCTCGACCAGGGAAATACCACGGGCTCACAGAAAACCGGCGTGAAACAGCGCTTGCGCTGTGATTCGCCGAGTGAGTGAGTTTACCAGAGGACCAATCCCCTACCCGTTTCCCTTCCCTAACCTCCCTATTCCCTTCCCTACCCTCCCCTATTGCCTTCCCATCCCTACCCTGTTCCCTCTTAAAAGGCCGGCAACGCAGCTGCAGCTCTTCTGATGCTGCGAGTGTCCATGGGCGACGGAAGTTGCTTTCCATTAGGTGACCCGCTTGCTCGTTTGCCCCCTTATTTCATTAAAAAAAAACGAAAAAATGATTGATATTAGATAATATTATTTAAAAGCTTACTTGAAACCTCATAGAGCCAACTGGTGCTTCAGCATATGGTATCCCGCGGTAGGACTCGAAAGTACGACCAAGACGAGTCGTGTTGTATGTCCCCTGGAATTGACCATAGCTGCAACTCGCGGTCGGGTTCGTATCCGAAAAGAAAGAATTTACTGGAAGAAAGACAGATAAATCTATGCTAAATATAAATAGAAAAATATTATTTGCTTCTTATAATTATTCTTGTGTGTATTCTTATAATCATAAAATTGATTGTAATTAGTTATGTCCACACTGTGCACTTTCATCTTCAATTTTCGTCATCAACTTTCATATTGACGCATTCAGTAATTGAATGCGCCAAGGAACGCAATTTTTGAAGTTTTGGATACGGTCAGAGGGCATGCGTCGCGGGCATGCCACACGTTCGCTGTTGACTGCTCTATAACGCATGCCCTTGACGAACAGAAAAAGGCACAGTATGGACAAAGCTGTGCGTGATTTTGTGCGTGTTACTGTATACGCCAGTTTAAGATAAATGTTCCCAGTCTCGGCGACTCGTCCTCTATTGAGGGCTCTGCGAATAATCGTAATATTTGGCCAATAATAACGTGTTTATAATATATTTAATACTTAACATGTCAATAAAATGCTGTACTGAAATTACGACTCTTGCAAATATATATATATATATATATATATATATATATATATATATATATATATATATATATATATATATATATATATATATATATATATATATATATATATATATATATATATATATATATATATATATATATGTGTTTTATCGAATACCGAGCAAAGCTCGGTGAAATAGCTAGTTATTATTTATAGGTAGATGTTCACTAGTAAAGAACCAATAAAGTGTTTTGCATTCCTGATCCTGTGAAGCTGAGAGTGATGATAGGCGCTAATCCTATATAATTAAAAGGCGATCCGACAGCGCGTTTACTTTTCAATTTACACCACACAATCACCAAAAAGTACACTGACCTTTTCTAACTAATCTTTCCAAAATATTAGTACACTGTACTTCAAATGTGAATGCACACAAAAATAATACTAGTGAGAGCCGCATCTTAGTCGAATAACGTCAAAATCAGCTGCTCTTCCTATATATAAGACAATACGAGGTGAATGAACTCAAACATCATTAAATTTAATCGATATTCTTTTATCTATATACAAAAACTTGTTTCCGTACGTTTGTCCTTTTACAATTCGACAACCCTAAAATACGAAAGAAATAGTATTGAGAGATTTTTCTGTATCTAAGGCCAGCTGCATAAATACGTTTTCCTTATTCAGAATATATCCGAATACATGTAATCAGTAAAAATCAGCCAAGTGGGAGTTGGACTCGCGCACGAAGGGTTCCGTAACACAATAGAGCAAAAACAGGCCGAAAATTGTGTTTTTTGTATGGGAGCCCGCCTTAATTATTAAATTTATTTAAATATTATTATAAATTATTTTATTACAAATAAAACCGAGTATTCCGTGAACATTTATATTTAAGTGCTAGTTGATATCGAGCAAAAAAATGCAATAAATCACGTTTGTTGTATGGGAGCTGCACTCTTTAAATATTTAATTTATTTTGTTTTTAGTCTTTGTTGTTATAGCGGCAACAGATATACACAATCTGTGAAAATATTAGAAGTCTAGCTATAGCTAGACTTATAATATTTTCACCGCTATAGCGGTTCTTGAGTTACAGCCTGGAGACACTCAGACAGACAGACAGACGGACAGACATCGAATCGGGTCCCGTTTTTACCCTTTGGGTACGGAACCCTCAAAATACATTAACCGCTGCACACGTTCGTTTTTCTTGGTACGGAACGAATTCCGCACGTACGTTTTAAGTGGAAGCCGAGGCGTTCGCGCATATTAAAACGAGCGTTTGCGCTAGTCTCACGGAATTCCGAATACGGAAATCGAATAAGGAAAACGGCGGCTAGCTTTACAGTTGAAGTTTTCATATTTTACTGTGTAATTCAGTTAAAGTATTTTATCTATATCTTATCTATAGGTATAATTATATTATTATGTACATTTGGAGAAATTTAAGATTTAGAATAACCGAGACTAAGAAAAATACAAAAACACAACGTACATAAATACACTAACATTGGTAAATACAAAAACTTTTTTTAAAATTTTTAAGCTAAACGCATAGCAAAGTAACATAACTAGTGTAGAATATTTTGAACTCATCCAAGGACGGCAGATGTATTTTAATATTCTGAATTAATAGTCTAAAATCTAGCAAAATCTTCCATTATACTGTTATACCGTTATGATAGTCTATTATATATGGATATATTGTGTATCTAATTATGTATTTTTAAAAAACATGCAAAAATCCAAGCAAATATAGAATCAATAATATGCAGATTATGAGAAAACGTCTTGTTGTATTTAAAAATCGATAATAAAATAACAATTGTGTTAAAAAGTCAAATTCATATTAGTAATTTATTATGATAATTAATTTAATTCTGAACACAAATTAGATATACTAATTTTGCTCTTAAACTTTTTCTTTTTGTTATTCCTAATCACAAAATCAGTAGGTCTGATTTACTATAGTTTCCCTTGTCAAAAGTTAAACGTGTTTCCAAATTCTGAAAGGATTTATACTATGTTAGAGTGTGGCCATATTATATTATCTTTGTTGCGTTGCGATTTCGCAGCGTTGGTGCTGCGTCATCGCACCGTAAAATTCATTACATTATTATTTATTACTACCCATTGGTCATGGCCCAGTAAACTTCTGCGGGGCTAAAATGGTCACATTTAGCAATCCCTCTCAATCAATTCAGCAAATGAATTGTCAAAACTGTCAAACTGACAAATGTCAAATCAGCGGGGCTAAAATGGTCACATTTAGCAATTCCTCTCAATCAATTCAGCAAATGAATTGTCAAAACTGTCAAACTGACAAATGTCAAATCAGTACAAAAATACAGAAATGAATTGCAAGCAGAGTTGCATTTTGCGATTTTAGAAAAATAAATCATATTATGATTCATATCATGATTCTTCAAAGCGACCATTTTAGCCCAACAGGTCATTTCTCACTTAATATGAAACTTTCCTATAACTTCCATGAATACTTCAAATCGGTTCAAACGTTCTCGAGTTTTAGTGAGACTAACTAAATTCATTTTTATTGATATAGAAGATCAGTAAACAGTATGAAGTTTGAACACAACGTTATTTCACATTTTTCATGCAAAGATATCATGTGTTGAAAGTAAAAGAAATGTGCGCTGTGCTGCCACTGTGCAGAATTATGGCGCGTTGCAACGCAACAGATCAACGTGGCCTCGCTTTTAGGGCTAAGCCACAACACTGCGTTGCGGTGTCGCATCGCAAAAAATGCATTGGTTGTTTTTGCGATACGACGTCGCAACGCAGTGTTGTGGCCTGGCCCTTAGCGTGATTTTACCTGCGGATGACCAAAAGGGTGGAACTGTCGAAGTTAAATAAGTTTGCTAACATTAGACCCTTGCAAAAAGTTTAGATGAAATCTGTAACTAGTGAAACACGCATTTTCACTATCGCTTATACGTATCTTTCGCAGGTAAACTTTGCTTAGCGAAAAAGGCCGAGGAAAATCTATCACAAGGTGTAATGTTATATATAAAATTCTCGTGTCACAATGTTAGTTACCGTACTCCTCCGAAACGGCTTTACTGATTCTTACCAAATTTTATACTTATGCATATTCAGTAGGTCTGAGAATCGGCCACAGGTTACTTTTTATATTGATAAGCGCATTTGTTGAATAAATAATAGTAAATTATTACAACTCGAGACTGACGGCGACCATTGTTTGTGCGACGGGATAGCGTTGGACGTTGCCATGGTGACATACTTATTTAGTCACTTCAATAAAATAATACGGGCGAAATACTTTATATTATGACATAACAACGTTTGCCGGGACAGCTAGTATTATATAGAAGTGATCATATTTTTTACTATATAATATGGAATATTTTGGTCGAAAACTCGTTCTGAATTTTGTGGGTTCAATCAATACAAAGCTTACATCAAGTAGATTAGTTTAGACTATATTATTACAAAACTATGTAACCTGGGTTTCGTTGTTTTGTCGTAACAGGGCCGATTACGCAATACCGCATCATAACCCCATTCATTCTACCTGAAGCAATTCAATTGTTTAATTGAGATCATTTTAACCTTTGGTGAATAATGGTTGAAAGTAATACCATAATTTAACCCTCGCAGTCACAATGGTCAGCTATTACTGATTCAATCGAAGCCGTGCTTCGTTTACAATGCCTGCACGTGCATCGCAAGTGATTTAGCAAGTCAAGGCTGGGAAGAAGAAAAAAATGGTTAAACCATAATTTTGTTAATGTTATTTAACACAGAGCGTCTTATTATTGGTGTACCTAGCATCTTCAAAAGTCTATGGGTCAATAGTAGGATAACTGCCAACGAGGGTCTCTTGCCAATAATTATTGCCATGCTAGTTTAACTTACCTTAAGTACATTGATTTATAAAGAAATATTATTTTTGTGAGATATTAACTGCTATTGTTGGACACTATAATTAGGTATTGGTATATTTCTTATATTTTGAACAGTTAAACGTTTTCTATTTAATTATTTTAAAAGTAAATAGTTCTCATAAATAAAATTATTTATTATTATTATCATCCTACTGTGTCCCACTGCTGGGCAAAGGCCTTCCCTCTCTCTTTCCAAAGTTCACGATCCTGTGATGTTGTTGGCCACTCTTTATCAAACGCATCTAGTTCGTCGCGCCACTTTTTCTTGGGTCGGCCTCTGTTACGCCGACCAGTCGGTAGCCATTCCGAAACTAAACGCGCCCACCTGTCCGGGTGCATACGGGAGACGTGCCCTGCCACTTAAGGCTAGCTGCCTTTCTGCCTACGTCAACGAGCTTCGTTTGGGAACGCAGGGTGGTATTCCGGACGCGGTCAATCCTTTTTATACCTAGAATGCTGCGTTCCATAGCTCGTTGGCAAACTCCGAGTCGGGACCTCTGTGAAGCTGTCAAAGACCAGGACTGGGCACCGTAGGTCAGAATAGGCAAGATACACAATATGTCCACGAGTTTTAGGCATATTGGTAGGTCCCCTTTCATCAGATGTTTCATTGACCAAAAGCTTCTCCATGCCTTCTCAACACGTTGGTCTATTTCTTTGTCTTGCCTGTTGTAATAAATAAAATATATTATGTTTTATTATTATTTACATTATCAACATTATTCATTACGTATATTCAATCCATTACAGTTCCATAATTTGTCACGTTTCAGTAAACATCGCAACTGGCACCAGCAAAAGGAGCAAATAAAACAAACGCGGAGCAAGTTACAGAGCACGTTGATACGTGGCCCAATTCGACGAATTCACAACTCAGTGATTTTCAGCCTCTAGTTAGTGCTGTGATGTGCTTGTCGAGAAAATTGCTACTATTTTTATATATTTTGGTATAGTAAATTGCTAAAAGATAATTGATTACAGCTGCCTTACCCCCGACGGATATCAGAATGGAATCAGCTCGATCTCAAACTTTTTTCCTACTTCCGATATACTTAATAATATTATATACTAGCGTAAAATCGTGCTGCGGCTCAATTTTAAACTAATTCGATCTCAACGGCTTTTCCCACTCCTGACATCTATGCTAGCGCACGATCGTGCTGTGGCTCAATTTGGAACTGATTCGATCTCAACGGCTCTTCCCACTCCTGACATCTATGCTAGCGCACGATCGTACTGCGGCTCAATTTGGAACTAATTCGATCTCAACGGCTTTTCCCACTCCTGACATCTATGCTAGCGCACGATCCTGCTGCGGCTCAATTTGGAACTAATTCGATCTCAACGGCTTTTCCCACTCCTGACATCTATGCTAGCGCACGATCGTGCTGCGGCTCAATTTGGAACTAATTCGATCTCAACGGCTTTTCCCACTCCTAACAACTATACTAGCGTACGGTGGTGCTGCAGCTCAATTTGAAACTAATCAGACTCGTAAATGAAAATCGCATCAGTTTCGGGGGTAAGACTGCAGAATATCATACATCAAACTATTTTTAACTTTTATCAAACCTAATAGCGCACGATTCTGTTACGACGCGATCGAAGTTTTTTGGAACAAAGTTCCTTATCGCGCGTTGCGAAAGGGGGCTAGACGGAAGAAGTTGTAACGACATGACACAAAAGTGTCGGTATATTGCAACTAAAGCAACAATGCTATAATTGTAAGCCGTGCGGTAGCGCCTGTTTCACTCTCTCTCTTTTTTGTTTTCTTTTTATAACTTCTTTCCATCCGGGTGTGGTGGGGAGTGGAGTGTGGTGACAGATGTTAAACTCGCTGAAGATAATTAAAACTACCCGAAGATTCATCAATAATAATAACAATTATTAATATTAACTAGCTGACCCGGAAAACGTTGTTTTGCCATATAAATTATTTCTAGTATCAACACAAAAAGTAGATAAAAATTAAAAACCCTTTTCTCAGGTCTAAAGAACGAGGCGGAGGAGTTCGCGCACAAACACTGTGAGTTGTGACACGAGAGAGAGAGAGAGAGTTTTATGAGATAGTTTGTGTTCCGATCTACGCAGAACGCACTTAAAGTTTATCAATAATAAGAAAAGATCTTAACCATAACAGTTTAACCTTAGACTTTACATGAATAATTAATAACAGTACTAACCTAACCAACCAGAGTAAATTCCGTAACATAATTTCTAACGACAAATCAAAGCGGCACGGAATTCTCGCTTAGTTTTCAAGTTTGTTAACCTTAATATGATTAACACAAGGCGTTTCTAACACGGTACAACTCTGACAAACTATTAATTAGAAGCCAAGTTCGTAACTCATAACGAAATATTAACTGGGATGTAGGAATTATAGGCAATTGACGAACTTATATCATGGAATTTGGTAAACGAAGTTTGATACGAGTGCAAGTATTTACCGTTGGGACAAAAATAGTAATTTAGTAGCTATAGTATAATAATTATGATACCCTCATAAATATAAAGTATGAAGCTCTTTTTACCTTATTTTTTTCGGGATAACTGTAGGAATCTCGTCTCCCACTGCCTGACACTAAATTAAGGGATGGTTAGCAGTGGAAAGGAATTGTCAAAAATGTCCGTCAGTGAAAGAGGAAAAAGAAGAGAGAAAATATGTTTTTAAAGTCTTAGCTTTACACTTTATCGAAGGTAAGGTTAACCTTCAGAACTAATTACCTTCTAAACTCTAAACTCTAAAGTAACCGCGACCGAAATCCCATAGCGGTCGTTCTTACCACTATGGTTGTCATATACAGGAAACTTTCAGTTTTGGAACGAAGTTCCTTATCGCACGTTCGGCGTAAAGGAGGCAGAACGATATTTGACCTCGACACTTTTTTAATTTTTATTAGTACCTGCATGGTAGGGGCAGTTGATCCTGTGCACCAATTGATGGCCTTTTTTTAATAATGTTTTTGAGTGTATAATATTATGTATACAGGTTTCTTGAACATAAGAAATAACTTCGTTCCATTCGGGTATCCCTTGACACCTCTCATTTTATTTATTGTTTTAAAATGACGAATGTCTGGCCGTCGCTTAATATTAAGCCATTACTTTATTTAATGCCTAAACGTTTATGTAAGCTGTCGATTATATTATAATACAAACAAATATTTTTCTTTGTGTCAAGGGGAGGATTCCTTTACAACAAAAAATAATATAATAATATTATCCTCTTACAATATAAGTAAATCATTGAATAACAAACCCTATGAGATTTAATCCTTGCCGCTCGATTCCATTTCCATTAGTATTAAGGACTTAAGGTGACGAAAGATATTGGAGGTGAAATCGAAGGCTTTCGCGCGCGGAAAATGTCAGCGTTGCCGATATTCTCAACAGATTGGGTATTTATTCGTATCGTCTGTCGTCACACTTCATTGGAGTATTTTACGCCCTTTTTGCTTTTTTCATTTATCGATAGTTCCTAAACCCTGTCGAAAAACGGCGTCTAATATGATCTGGAGTGTTCTTAGCTAAGCGTAATATTAAATGCTTAGTTCCGTTTTTAAGTTATTTCAATCACGTATGTTTATTAATTTATCATGATTATCAATATCAATCAAGTTTACATATGGCCGAATAATGCCTTGTAAATGTCATCCAAGTTTACATAAGACCGAATCATGCTTTGTCAATGTCATTAGGCTGAATCATGCCTTGTCAATGTTATCTAAGCATGCGTAATAGGGCCGAATTACGCTTTGTCAATGTCATCCACGTTTGCATTTGGCCGAATCGTGCCTTATAAATATCATCCAAGTTTGCATATGGCCGAACCATTCCTTGTCAATGTCATCCACGTTTGTATATGGCTGAATCATGCCTTCTCAATGTCATCCAAGTTTGTATATGGCTGAATCATGCCTTGTCAATTATGTTAATCACGTTTGCTTATGACTGAATCATGATTGTCAATGATATCCAAGTTTACATATTATCATAATCATCATTTATTTGCAAAGAATGTTGTTTACAAAGATCTTAGTTATGTTATACAGTATCAAACATTCTGCTTTAGAAGCATGCAAAATTTAATACAATAATATAAATATTTACCTAGTTATTACAGTGATATTACCGAATCATGCTTTGCAGTTATCCACGTTCGTTTAGAAACCTAGATTCTCAAATAAAACCCAGTGTGTTCGCCAGTGCTCATATACTGGATTATATTTCAGAACTCACCCTACGAATGTCATTTGGAGTGACAGTTTCCACGCCCCTATTTTAACGTCATTTTCAGAATCAATTTCTCTGATTGTACGTCCTTATGCTTCGTTAACAATACTAAAACAATAATAACGTTATCTAAACAGCTTTCGCAGCAAATTATACCTCAGCGGGCATATCAGACATCTTAAAACTTGAGCGAAACATATCACACTCCCATTACAAAGGGGGTTATTGCGTGCAATAAAAAGCGGTTTAAATTGATTAAATTTTACTTCGTAGCCCGTTGGTTTAAACGTAAAAAGCAGGCAGATAGACAGAAATACTTTCGGATTTTTATAATTACTATGGGCTAATTATTATGAAATAAACAGTTTACTTATGTATTATTATAATCAAAATTAGATAGATAGATAAATAAGTCTTTATTGCTCACAAATTGGTACTAGGTATGACTAGTTCGATTAACTTAACATGTTTACAGTAAAATGTGGGCAAGGGCGGCCTTATCGCTTTAAGCGATCTAAATTGTTAACGTTGTTTTGTTTTTTTTTTTTTTTTTTTTTATAAAAATTAACAGGGAATCTAATACTATGCAATCTTAGGAGTTGTTACTGTCTGCACATTGTGACTTCATGTTTTATGACTGAGTGCATGATATCATGTTATAGGTCAGGTATGGAAAATACGACGGTCAACGTACTGCTGAGGCCCTGCGTCCAGTTCTTGCGGCGTGGATGCGTCGCAAGAGAAAACCCCTCACCTTCCGCCTTACACAGGTGCTCACCGGACACGGTTGTTTCGGTGCGTACCTTTGTAAGGTCGCCAGGAGGGAACCTACGCCAGCCTGCCGCGACTGTGGCGCTGCGGAGGACACGGCCCAGCACACCCTCGAGGTGTGCGATCGCTGGGCCGTGCAGCGCCACGATCTTGTGGCAGTGCTAGGCGGGGACCTCTCACTCCCGAGCATGGTGCGCTGCATGCTCGAGAGCGATGAGGCCTGGCAGGCGGCGGTCTCTTTCTGCGAGTATGTCATCTCGCAGAAAGAGACCGCGGAGCGGAATAGAGAGGATGACCCTTCCTCCGTTCCGCTCCGCCGGCGTAGGACGGGAGTGCGGAGGCGTCGCTATGCGAACCTCCAATAACTTCCGTCCCACGGGGCTCCGGGTCAGGATGGGTACCTGCCCGGCTTAGCTAGTCCCGGCGCCGAGGGGAACGCTTTAGTTTGCCTAAGCGTTCCCTAACTTGGTGGAAGTCCGGTCCCTTGTGAGGTAGACCGGCCTGTCGTGGAGGGAGTCCTGTGTTAGAGAGATCCAGGACATCCCTCTGTATACGGCTGAAGGCGGTTGCCTTCAGCCGTATACAGAGGGATGTCAGGATGTCAGATGTGCAGGTGGTTTTAGTGAGTAAGAGTCTCACATACCCCCGGGGTGCTTCAGCTTAACTGAGGCACATACCCAACCCGGGGGACCCATGATGGGTTTCCCCTGCGCATCAAAAAAAAAAAAAAAAAGGTATGGAAAATACGGCCCTTTGTCCCATCGATTTCTTATAGGACCTTAGCATTTAATTGCCTTTAAAATGACTTGCTATGTCACTTAATAGCCCTCCTGAAGTGAAGATATAATCTTTGCCCTTTCTGATACAGCGAGTGTCTTGGGCGAGATAAACTTAATATTTATGGCGCTTTATTGTGTGGATTTAAATAACTCGCGAATTCGCCAAATATACTTATACTTCCGCGTGACGTCGTCGCACACTCACTACAATGTATCTTAAATAATAATAAGTTAGAAAGTAGAAGTGAAAAGATTTTGATTAATTTTTAACTGACTCTGAGACAGGATAAAAATTTTATGTTCGTCTGAAAACACTTTAAAATGTTACTTATTAATTTGATATTTTTTCATAATTTTTACATTTTATGGATAAAAGCAGCTATTTTAGGTGTTATTTTACTTTCTACGATTAGCAGTTAGATAATATTACAATGTGTAAAACATTATATAATTTATGGCTGGAGAGAAATACCCAAAAGTAATGCACAACATTTTAGATCCTACTATTTACATTATACCACTAAAATCCCGAAGTACCTAACAATACTTTCTCCGGGATTCGACGAGTACCTCTATTCACTTCATTCAATAGGATTGAATCTGTTATCTGTTACTTATATTTAATGCAGTGATCCAAATTCTATTCTTAATGTTACTTCTTCTAGTTACTGCTTTTTTTAACATATTTTTAATGTGGAACATGCCATCCAGTCAATTTAACCAGCCAATTTAATAAGCTAAGTAGACTTGAATCGCTAATACCCAATTTGTGAAGTCTTTTGATAGGTGTTTATCAATATTCATAATGCTAGCCTTCTAAAGTCTGAATTTCAACCAATTAACAACGTTATTGAAAAAATAATCTTCAGTAAAAGCCCCCAAAATAATTTGTTAAAAACATACATTGAAAAATTACTTTAAGAATAACCTTTATTGTCTCCGTTTGGACTAAATAGCACACGCCGTAGAATAATATTAAAATGTAATCGAGGGTTGTGTGCGACGACCTTCACGTGAATGGATCATATGAAATGAATTCAGTTTTTCTCTTCGAAGAAAATTATCCTTTGGCTTTACCGTACGAAAGTTGGATGGATCCATTTTAATACGATTATTATTTGTAACTATATGACGCCTGCAACTCGTTTATCACCCAAGAACTATAATTTTTTCCGAGATAAAAAGTATCCTATGTCTTTTTCCGGAATTCAAACTATCATCATATTAAATTTCAGCAATATCAGTTCAGTGATTTGGGCGTGAAGAGGTAACAGAGAGACAGACAAACAAACATGAAGACAGACAGACAAACACACTTTCACATTTATAATATTAGTAAGTATGTATTTATTGACATAATATTATCACCAATAGGCAATTTCGTACTAATAAAATACTATTCCAGCCTTCTTTAAAAACGCTAGCTACTACAGAAATGCTTAGTATTCAGCAAGATCCAGTAATATAGGACTGCCGACTATTTATATGCATATAAGTTTTCTGTCCCACATAGCGGGTCTTATGATGTCCGTTCATGCTATATTGTAATATCTCCTATATTACTTTCAGCAAATATCATAAATATTGGGCCTTTTAGTATTTGAAAATGAGGTCATCATAATAATATAATTATTAGTGACTATAATAAGTAAAAGTCTATTGAGTGATGTTATAATTATTATAATTTATAGGCTGGCCACGCATTTTAAACTCCAATATGGATGTCAATCAATAGTGATAAGGAAATCAGAAGCTTCTTTATTTCTTATTTTACAGACTTTTCTGCGCCCAATAGAGTTATCTCTAAATGATAATGAAATGATAATTATTATAAATTATAATAAAATGTTCGTAACTTCTCGCAAATTTCTAAATTGATTTGGATGAAAATTGTTATGGTAAATAGTTAGAGGCCGGTATAAAAACATAGACTACTTTTTAATATAAAAAGTGTTTTTGTAGTATAAGGTGTAACAAAACTAAGTGATATTACTTTAGGGTGTGTACGGACACACCTCTATAATATTATATACCTAGTTCATTGTGAAAGTAGCAGCGCTGAGTACTTAAGGCGGGGATTAATCTCAATCCAAACCGATAACTTTGCACACAACCAAAGACCAAGCGTATACGCATCGCAATAAGATTCATTTTAGCTTAGCATAAAACTGTAGTCACTCGAGCGGATCTTCTCTATTTTTCATGTTTTTTTTTAAATATCTTTGGAAATAAACATTAAGAAACAAAATTGTTCGGTTAAAAAATTTTTAATATAGATTTACTAACAATTTATTCAAATAAAATGTATAATTATCCTAGTTAATACTTATATTTCGATGAAATAGATTTTTATCGGAGGTGAGTTTGTAAATTACTTACAGCCAAAGTATTAAGTTTTATTAAAATGTTTATGGTTTAAGGTATTTTAAATATTGTGCTTTATACCTCATATTTTTTAAAACTTCGTTATTATATTGGAACTAGGTAAATCAGAAATCACGGAATAACAAATTGGGGTTTATTCTCGCCTTAAGTTTTTTTTTCATTTTTGTATGAAAAAAATCATGTCGCGCCGCTTGCCCATGGATTCAAATCACAAAAAATGCCCTTTTGGCGCCGCTACTTTCACAGTGAACTCCATACAGGGTGTAATAAAAATAAGTGATAATACTTAAGGGTGTGTATGTACGTATTCTTATACGTACACACGCTTAACTATTATCACTTAGTTTTATTAAGCCCCGGATGAGGAACACATACACACCCTTAAGTATTAACACCTAATTTTGTCACACCTTGTATAAACAAATTGTTTAGGCTGGTGAAAAGTTGACATATATTTATAACTCTTCAACATCTGGTTACGTTGTAGTAAAATTTTCAATACGGTCCACTACCGTTGTTAAAATAAAAATGTTCGATATTACAGGTCTTACAGGCGATGTATTTCGTATGAGGATATAAATTACATTTAGCTCATGGACGAAAATGTCTGCAAGCGTTGTTACGATGGACCTGTATAATATCCGGTGTTTTGGAAATAAATTTTACACCCTGAAAATTTTTAAACAGAAATAACACAACATTTAGTGCCTTATCACACTGGCGATTAGCGAGCGATTTGAAAGCGACGCGACTGCGCAGCGCACACGCCGCGATGATGCGTATTCCTTCCTCATCACCTTGATGAGTGGCAGTCTTCCACCGTGCGTTTTTCGCGTTACTTTCTGCCGCGTACTGTAAAACTCTGGAACGAACTGTCACCAGCAGTATTTCCCTACCAATACGACCTGCAAACTTTCAAGAAGAGAGCGTATTCCCTCCTAAAAGGCCGGCTAACCTGCAAGCTCTTCTAATGTTGCGAGTGTCCATGGGCGACGGTAGTTACCCTATTCCCTCTTTAAAGGCCGGCAACGCACCTGCAGCTCTTCTGATGCTGCGAGTGTCCATGGGCGACGGAAGTTGCTTTCCATCAGGTGACCCGTTTGCTCGTTTGCTTATTTCATAAAAAAAAACGAAGCACATTTTCAGGTTTTTGTGCTAGATTCAAGTAAAAGCTTAAAGAGAGATGAAGTCGCGAAAGGAAATAATAATGTTATGTTCGTATCATTACTTTTATTTATTGAAAGAGGCTTAGGGAAAATTGAACCTCGCTGCAGCGGCTAAGGATTTTCGTCGGCGGCTCATCCTAGACTTTAATACTTATAAGTTATCAACTTGCAGACTGGGGAATTTTAAATACAGCTACCTAGAATGCATTATTTACTTTTAACTTGCATATTTAACAGAATTTTGCTATACTAGTGTTAAAGCTAACGAAAAAGTGCTAAAAGTGTTAAAGAAAAAGTTTTGAATTAGAAAAAGTGAAGCTTGTATATTTAATGGCGGCTCTACATATTTTGCAACATATTGTTTCGATCTATCGTAATTTGCGAATGAATTGGTACTTTCTAATGGTTTCCTATATTATATTATACCGAAGACCCATTCACTAGGTTAATTCTGAAAAATATTAACATAGTCGAAGGATATAAATGATCAATTTTAAACAAGTGATCGCTCTAAAGGTGCGTTTCCACGATGTGTTTTGAGAATCAATAGAAAAGCTTTATTTGCCTAATCTCTAAGCGATTCTAATGGATACTTTAAATATTCCTTGCAACCCAGCTCGAAAGAATACAGGCTAAGTCTGACGATAGTGAATCTGAAATCCTTCTGGTGACACACGTAGCCACTGCAATGTCTGTAGCTGTAGTCGCTCCAACTTCCATCAGATGTCTTTATTCATTTAACATATTTTTAAAGATTCTCTACACATGACCATGATGGGCAATCACTCACCATGATAGCCACCGCAGCTGCCTGTGTGTGTGTTTGTGGCGGACAGGATGTTAGCACAATCAACGCCGATCTTAGGCGATCATGGTCTCTACACGTTTGTTGTTGTCCATCGTTGCTGAAAGTGAAAACTCTTCATGTTTTGCTATGAGGGATAACCACAATTGTCACCATGATTGTGAAGCTATTCAGTATGCACAATCGAAGTCGATCATGAGCAATCATATACACATACTCTAAACCTATTAAAGGCTTCCTACCTACAAACCTACGTATTCATCTGTAATCGTCCATCATGGCCCGAGTGTTAGGCTTCGTTTCCACCGGAGATGAGCTGCGTTGCGAGGAATGTGTTTTACAAGAACTAACAAAATCGTTGCACTGAACGTGGTCAGGCAAATGAAGCTTTTCTATTGGTTCATAAAAACACATCTCCGCTCCGCTCATCCTCGCAAATGAAGCGTTTCTATTGGTTCTTAAAAACACGTTCATCGCATCGCAGCTTAGCTCAGCGCTGGTGGAAACGCAGCCTGAAGGCCGTATAAAACAAAAGTTAATCAAGAAGGCCATGACAATTTCCGCGGTACACTCGCTGGCCACGAATAGTTTATGCTGTGGCTCGTATGTCATTTTGATTTATTCTGTACGCTACTTCCGTGCCGGTCCCAAATACGAATTTAGTCGAGTTTCAGATTAGAATAAACTGTATTACTCTACTATACGACGCCCGCAACGCCGTTGCGCAAAATTGGTTTATCGCGCCGGAACCGTACATTTTCCCGGTACTTAGGAGGAAAAGCTAACACTGTTTTTCTATACAAACGTATTCCCCAATTTACTCCCTGGACAATGCGTCTAGACAAATGATTTTTTATACAATATTGGGATCTGTTAAATCTATGCTCCTACGTTCGATTTTTTCTAAATTTACTAATAAATAAAAAATATGACCCTTCAAAAATCGCAAAAAATTATCTTATATTATATATAAAATTCTCGTGTCACAATGTTAGGCCGCGTACTCCTCCGAAACGGCTTTGCTGATTTTAACCAAATTTTATATGCATATTCAGTGGGTCTGAGAATCGGCTACTGGGTACTTTTTATGTTGATAAGTGTATTTGTTGAATAAATTATAGTAAATTATTACAACTCGAGACTGACGGCGACCATTGTTTGTGCGACGGGATAGCGATGGACGTTGTCATGGTGACATACTTATTTAGTTACTTCAATAAAATAATAAGGGCGCAATACTTTATATGGCAAAGAAACGCTTGCCGGGACAGCTAGTAATTAGATATAAGGCTCTATTTTGAAGAAGGAATCAGAGGACTACGCAACCTCGATTTACTGTATCTGTCTCTATCACAATACACGTGCCGGCGCAGGGTGAAGCGTGATGGCAAAAGTCTCTTCGTTTAAATTATCTCCATACTCCATAACCAGCTAAATCGTTTCAGCGGCTTTGGCGTGAAGAGGTAAGAAATATACATACATTTTGCATTTATAATAATATTAGTTTGGAAAAAAAAAGAAAAAAATGTTACTCATTATTTTTTTTTACTGAAGTAATTAGTATTCCTAAAACCTCTTGCGATCCCCTAAAGAAGCTTCACAACCTCCTAGGGGTTGGAAAACAGTGTTTTAATCTGAATCAGACAAGAACTAACCATTGTATAAGTATCATCCGTATGTACATTATACAGTTTGGATCTTGTTAATAGTGAAAAGTTTAATAAGCACATAGCATACATATCGCAGCCAACTGGTTTAAATAGCCGTTCAATCAAACAGCTAGCCCTTTAACTGAACAACGCCATTCAGTCACACGGCTATACGTCGTTTCGCCGACTTGTTCACTGCAACATTCAACACTACAGCTAGATGACGCTTGGCCAACTAGTTAAATGTTAAATTAACAATGGTGACCATTAGCTTAGAGTTATTATTACACAAGCGTAAAGATAACAAGCAGATTTTATGTATTCTAACTCATTTTGAACACAAATGGCCTAAAACCTTGGTGATGCATTTCATAATCCCATAATTTCTCCTCGAATATTAGTTTAAATTTTGATTCACTCGTATGTGCTCACATAGACACATAATTTTTGTCTCTTTGATAATACTTATAACGTATATTTACGAAAAATATTTATATACAACCACATAACACCGGTTATTTGACGCCATATT
This sequence comes from Aricia agestis, assembly GCF_905147365.1. Classification (NCBI taxonomy): domain Eukaryota; kingdom Metazoa; phylum Arthropoda; class Insecta; order Lepidoptera; family Lycaenidae; genus Aricia; species Aricia agestis. The sequence continues at coordinate 13,161,179 of NC_056421.1, read as the reverse complement.
GTAAACAAAACGCACCTAGCGCGGTGGTGAGCGCTGAACTAATTCAATCAAACGGCGGCTTTTGAGCGACTTAAATATTCAATTAAAAACCCAGACGATTTGAACGGCTATTTAAACTAGTTGGCTGCGACATACACACCAAAGAAATTTCAAGGAATTACATAAAAATTTCAAAGATGACCATATTTTGTAGATATGCACTAGAATTTTACTGGAGATTTAAATAGAAATAAGCTTCCATGCATTGCCATTACGTAGGTGCATCAAGCGTGAAATATGTTAAAATAAATTTCGAAATGTTAGCTCTCTTCTATTGAGGACGATTGAAGTGTGGCTCTGAAAGTGCTTACATATTTCCTGCAAAATGGAATGACTTAGTTTTATCTGACAGAGTGTAAAGTACTTTAGATTCTTTATTTTTGCTATTGCTATCCATGAACAAGAAATATAAAAAAATAACAAGAGAATTCTTGAATAATGATTAAAGTATTTTTTTATCTGTAAATGAAATTAATAAGGGAAACAGAATTTTGTGTGAATAATCAAAATTACAGAAGTTATCGTTTAATCCAACAAAAATGTCACAATAATATTATGTCTGTAAGTGTTATTTACAATAATTGTGTACGATTGTTAAATTATAACGTACTTAATTCGTATACAAACTGTGAAAAAGTTCCTTGTGCTGAAGATGAAACCAATAATTAAAGATAGGATTTACATTTTACACCGACAATTTTCGTCACCAATTCTAGAAATATACCTTAAGAAACATTCATTATACCTATCTAAAATTGTATCTTAATGTTAACAGTCTGAGAAAAGATGTAGATTTTAACACAAAATTGGCACTTAAAGTAACTACAATCATTATATTTACAAATTGAGAACACAATTTAGTATTATCTATAATAGTAATTACATCTATTTTAAATCGTGTCGTTTCAAAAATTAATCTTGTATTATTTTATACAACAGAATGATATAAGTTTCATAACAATAATTATATTTACAAACGTTTAATTAATGTTTAAAATACCCTAAGTGAAATAGAAAAGGAACAATAAGCTGCCGAATATACATTCAACCATAGTTCCCTTATTAGCATAATTAATTTCTTGGAATCTTAGAGGCCTTGTATTATGATCAAAAGGCTTTACATAGTCTACTACAAACGGAAGTTTGGTAGTTTCTGGCTTAGGAACTGGGCATGGTAGAGACTCTGGTGATATTTTGAATACATTTCTGATACCACTTTTAGATTTGTTTTTAATGTCTTTATTTACTTTAACGCCTTCATTTTCTTCTATGTTTTTGATTGCGATATTCGATTCTCCTCTATTTTCTAGTCTGTTAAAAGCAGAAGTAACTATCCGTTCATCATCTTGGCATGTTACTTTTAAAAGCGAGTCTTTAGTGCTTTTACTGTCAGTTTCGTCCCTGAGTGTGTACATCCATTTCAACCTACAGTCACAGATGAATTTGTTACCTGTAAATAAAATATAAAGTTAGTTCTTCGTCATAATGCCAATTTATCAAAAATGGGAATTTAATAAAATACTTATAGTAAAGTACGGCATTATTACATTACGGCTTTATATTAATAACAATATTTTTTTATTACGATCACTAGAGCTAATAATCTTTTACATGAAATGAGAATAAAATTACCTTCAAGTTGTAAGCTGCTGTTTGATGGTTTCAAATTATCCAGAATGGGTTTAATGTCATCGTAAGTAATTTTGTGTAAGTGATTCGAGCTCAAATCCAATACGCTCAATCCCCTAACTCCAGCGAATAAATCCGCAGGAATCGAGGCCAAATTATTATTATCGAGGGATAATTTCCTAAGTTGCGAGAGGCCATCGAACGCCCTGGCCGATACGTATTTGATATCGTTATAGGACAGAAGTAACTCTTGCAAGTTCCAGAGTTCGGCAAAAGTGAACTCAGTCAAATTGTAAATATGGTTTCTTCTAAGATCCAATTTCCGCAAATTGGCCAATCCATCAAAGGTATGTCGGTTTAAGGAGAAAATACTATTCCTGTTCAGATCTAATTCCAATAGATTGAACGTATGTTGAAACGCTCCATCATTTATGTAGGAAATATTATTCTTGGTGAACATCAATTTCTGTAATTTCGGTACATCAAAGAACGTGTCCCTGCCTATTTCAAGTATCGTGTTCTCCTCCAAATTTATCACTGTCAGGTTGGGAAGGTGGGCGAACGCGTAGGGCTTCAAAGCCTCTATTTGGTTTGACGTTAGCGTCGCCTCCTTTAAATTCGTCAGATTGGCGAAAGCGTATGAGCTCACGTTTGCAATGTTTCCGTATTTGATATTAATATGTTTGAGCCTCTGTAAATACTGGAGCGGTTTTGTTGGGACGTAGTTCATAGCGCCGTCTACCCTTACATTGAACGACAAACTTTGCAATAAAGGTTGGGAAGCAAAACTTTTCCAGATGGGGTCGTCTCTAGGTATTCCTCCATTAAACACCCAACACTCCGCTTTCGTCGCATTTCTAGGTTCTCTCGTATTTTCACAATAGCAATGCACTTTTGATTCTCGATCTGAGACGTCGCAGATATTCTTTTGGAAGCCATTTTTTTCTTTTCGCCTTTTATTCTCGGCCGGAACGGCTGTTGACATTTCGTTGGCGAACACGAGTATCATTGTTAAATAAACAGTCGCTAGTCGATGCTCCATATTTTATCTGTAACAAGCAAAAATAATATTTAAATATAAAGTACTGTATTCTTTATCGAAGTGTAATCTTCTACGTGTCTAGATAAATTTAAATAAATATATTTTTTTGCAAGTTTACATAGGGGGATAGGTGGCACGTTCCATTCTTAATTTTTAGAACAACAAGACAATAATACTTTAATATCATAATATTATCATTTGTCTTATGAGAAGTAAATAAGGTAACTAATAAATAATAATATCATTATCGTTCGGCTAAAATTACAACATCCGGTGAAATGTGATACACAAATAATAAAAATATCAAAAGAAAATATTTGATTGATTGCTTGTTTCTTTGAAAACAAATATAATCCTAAACTTCTGTATTGGTTTTAGCAGAAATAAGTAACATAATATCTGTTCAGTTGTACGGGAAAGGATTATTTTCTTTCAGATAAAAATTAAATCGTTTTCTTTTGTTCGCGAAAACTTACAGGCACAATCTAAATGTAAGTAATAATATTTTCCTTGATAGTAATAATATTATTATTCACAACAATATCAATTAACAAAACAACTTATAACAGTTTATGGTTTATAATGTTTTATTAATTTAATTTATAGTTGGTAACATCTGATATATATTCAAAAAACGTTTACTAAGATTATTTAGAGCAAGTTGACTACACACGAAGGCACAAAACAAGACGTCTGGAAACAATTCATTTTGACTTAATTACGTAAAGTTAGTACAGTAAGGTAAGCGTTAAGTGGACTTAGTTGAGTCCTCACGTGAAGTTGGCCTAAGTGACTACCTACGTCCAGTGGCGTAGCTCGGTAAACGAGGACCCTGGGGCAAAAAATAAAGTAGGGCCCCAAACGCTTCTGGTTTGGATTGGGTTCCAACTTTATAAACTCAACACGTAAAACTTGGAACTTGAAAATCGTGTAAGCTTAGTTTTGCAAGATTAAATAATATAATTTTACTTAAATTACACATCGAAAATATTATATCTCGGAAATAAATGAACGGTTACAAAATATTAAAAATATTTTATAGAATGTAAATCAGCAATTGAGGGGCTCCTTAAGCCCAGACGCCACCCCACCTTGCTCCTTATTAGTTACGCCACTGCTTACGTCACTCGCTTGTCTTCAGAATTAAGAGGTCACGGGTTCTCAAACTTCGTGTGTATCGAAGTTTTGAAACAATGTAACTTTAGCATGGAGTATACATACTTTTAATCTCTACTTGTTTCCACGTTAAACTTTCTGACAAGTGATCAAGCTTGTTGTTGAGAATTTCAGGAATTCGCAGCTATGTTATGTGCACCTTTTATTATGTAAGGACTAAGGTTCAACCATAGATATAGATCAAGATAGATACCGCATGTCGCTTCATTTGTATGAAAACGAGCGTGCAACTTTTTTCCTACCTACTGTGACGTACCGATGATAAGAAACGTGTCAATTATCTAGGCTAACGTTGCTATTTGAATTTCTACAATTCAATACGGCACAATTAGGCATTTAGGCATTTTTAAAATTCCGATTGACATCCGATTCCGATAGCAGTAAAGCACAGACTTTCGAAAGACGAGCATTGCTCGATCGTTTGGGAATGCGGTATTTATATTGATCTATGTCTGTGGGTTGAAAAACATGATGATGATTGATGATAAATAAGAGACTGACTCTCTGTCAGTTTTTACCTTGATGCTGAAGCGATTTTGGCAAAATCTTGATACAAATACAATTCTAGGAAATATAATATAATATCTATCGGATAGAATTAAAATAAAAAAGGCAGATAAAAATATGCGGTCAAAAATAAAAACCTCAATGCATATTGCATGGCTGACGATATTTTTTCTATCAGGCATGCCCACGCCGACTAAAATAATTCACTCAAATTGAAAATGCTGACTGCCAAATCCTGTAGTTATTTTGCTTTACAAAAACACAGCGTCGAAAAGTTTTAACGAAATTTTTAAATTATTCCGTGCAGGTATAGTTTGAAAAGTGAGACTAGCTAGCATAATATTAGACCTTGTTTATATGCTCATGTCTATGATTGTGTCGGAGACCTAACATGGTGAATCCATAATAATGTTTTCTATGATGAAAACAAGCAATGGAACAGCAAAAAATGGAAAGGGCGTAAGCGACAAAATGGTTTTTCGGGTCGCGTAATTTAAAAACCATAAATACATTTCATATAAGCTATGGGCAAATTAAAGTGTATGCTTGAACCAATCTATGTACAAATTTTGGAAGCTTAAATCACTCTCCTCTGTTGGCAAAATAGGAATCCCTTTTTTTATAGAGGTCTTTTTGATTGATTATTCTGTGTTATAAAAGTTGACCAATCGTGTTATGGGTAATTCAAAATTGCTGAGAAAAATCGATATCGCTACAGCCCAATTATCATGGCGTCGCCTTAAAATTGTATTTTCTCGTGTTATAAATAAAGTTCAGTTTTCAATGACTCATATAAATTACATCGCATTGTATCTTCACCTTGCGTTGCACTGTGAAACCAGCCTCAGGCCATGAATTCATTAATTACATTTAGTACAGTCAATCAGCAGCTGTAGCATTTTCTGCTCGCGCGTTAGACTATAAGCATAATATTAAAAATATTCTTGCGTATATTATTGTACTAAGAAAATAAAATAAAGAAGATCATAATATTACATGTAACCTTAATTTAAAATAAGAAGTTTATAATAAGTAATCATTTTAATATCGGAGAACGAAGAAGCATTCTCTTTCTAGCTCAATAATCAAGGAGATATATTAGACCTGAAAATTTCAAAAGATATAATCGCTTATCCAATTACTTTCCCTTTAATGTTACATGTCGCTTCAAAGACGTTTGAAATTCACATCTTTGGGAAAAGGTATTTGACAGAAAAAAGCTTTTTTATGTAAGACAATAATATTATTTATTTCGAACAATATCCCCAAAGATGTCTGCCACAAAAATACGCCAAAAGATGCTTACTTTTCCTTCACAGGATGTAAACAACCTGTCGTTTTGTATTTTCAAAGAACCATGTTTTAGGGTCTCGTAGTATAAGGAAAAATCATTTTGTTGATGCCAACTAATAGCGTAATAATCTTACGGAACCCGAGGTACGTGAGTCCGAAAGAGCTTAACTAATTCGTTTCTTCTTTCATGATATGGCAAAGAGTGATTATAATAATCAAGAGTTAGTAACAGTCAAAACCCCTCTTTTTGTCGAGGGTTAAAATGCATCGTTTTGCATCAAGCATCAACGCTTCACGTTGCAATGTAAAGAGAAATCTGTCGCAAACACACAGACATCAAAATAGTCCGTATATTCTTCATTTCAACATCCCTCTATATTTTCTCTCATTTAATTTGAACCTTCTTGTTTTTCTTTTCCAAATTCATCAAAAAATCGTTATTTTACGCTGGTTTTGTAAACATTCATTTGCATTCTCATCTAATTACAAGTTGAATCTTGGCGAAATGACTTGGAATAATTTAATATGACAACTTCATACACGACAACATCTAACAAGGTTTTCGAGGAAAATTGCGTTACGACTTTGCAAATACAATTTGGCCGTATTATTCAGCTTCTGTTACGAATATTCAAAAAAATATTATGCGACCTTCATGTAAGATGCTGAAATACATTGCTATAACAAACATTTAGACTTTAGACTTTACGCAACTGTATTGCACGCAACCGTACATTTTTCCGGGACAAAAAGTATCCTATGTATTCCTGGGACTCAAAGTATCTTACCAAATTTCAGCAAAACCCGTTCAGCGGTTTGGGCTTGAAGAGGTGACTGACAGACATACTTCCGCATTTATAATATGTCTTCAATTCATGGATTCAACAAAAAAACGGCTTTGCACTGTAGGAGTACCGACAGAAGTTAAAAAAAAACAGCAGAAACAATTTTTAGCGCGATAGAAAGCGGGGTAGATACATTATTTTCTATGCCGCGCCGGCTGTCTACTATCTCTTCGTCTTATAACATTTGATCAGACGCGAGTTTAAAATTTTTACGTATCCCAAAAGAGTGCAAAGAATTTTTTTTCTTCAAAAACCTAAAACCAATTTTTACAAAGTTAAGAATTTATTATCTTGTTTTCCTTTCTCGTCACATAGACAAACAAATATACGTATACAAGCATCTTATAATCCACACTAATATAATAAATTCGGAAGTGTGTCTGTCTATCTCTCTATTTATCGGTCTGTCTGTCTATTAGCACATCATCCCCAATCCGCTAAATTGATTTTCCTGAATTCTTTTTCCATTGATTTGGTATGGAGGCACCTTGAGTTCCAAAAAGGACGTAGGATATTTTTTATCCCGAAAAATATACGGTTCCCGCGCGACAAACGAATTTTGGCGTCATCTAGTCTAAATCTATATAGGTATTATATAAAACTCAAAGGTGACTGACTGACTGATTGACATAGTGATCTATCAACGCACAGCCCAAACCACTGGACGGATCGGGCTGAAATTTGGCATGCAGGTAGATGTTATGACGTAGGCATCCGCTAAGAAAGGATTTTGATAAATTCCAACCCCAAGGGGTTTAAATAGGGAATGAAAGTTTGTATATAATAATACTTCTTAACGCGAGCGAAGCCGCGGGCAAAAGCTCGTATATTATATAACTCAAAAGTGACTGACTGACTGACATAGTGATCTATCAACGCACAGCCCAAACCACTGGACGGATCGGGCTAAACTTTATCATGCAGGTAGATGTTATGACATAGGCATCCGCTAATAAAGCATTTTGATCAGTTCTATGCCCAAGGGGATAAAATAGGGGATGAAAGTTTGTATGAAACTTTGTAAATTTTAAACCGATCGGGCTGACACTTTGATACGAAGCCGCGGGCAAAAGCTAGTTTATAATATACTAGATGACGCCCGCAACTCCGTTGCGCCAAAATTAGTTTATCGCATGGGAACCGTACATTTTTCCGGTATAAAAACTATCCTATGTCCTTTCTCGGGACTCAAAGTATATCCATGCCAAATTTCAGCAAAATCGGTTCAGCGGTTCGCGCGTGAAGAGGTGAAAGACAGACAGACAGACAGACACACTTCCGCATTTATAATATTAGTATGGAAGTATGAATGTGTGCATAACATTATGCTCGTAACATTAATGGACAATTAAGTAGTAAAACGTAATTTTAACGCGGTTAAAACGTTTGAATGGAACACAAAATTTGAGTGGCACATTTTGTTTAGACGCCATACAAAATCAGAGCAACATTTAACATTGTAGCGATGTTAAATGTTGCTCTAGTTGGGTGGATTTGAAATGAAAAATATATTTTTTTAAACTAGATGACGCCCGCAACTCCGTTGCGTCAAAATTCGTTTATTCGAATATTTTTCGGGGATAAAAAAAATTATAATAATATCTATGGAACCACGTCAGTCTGGCCCCGTGGTAAGTACCTGAAGGACTTGTGTTACGGAATTATATTTAATACTTTTATACTTTACATATATTTAAGATTTTTATTATATGATACACATATTTAATACACATCCATGACCCAGGAACTTTGAAAACTTTTTGTTCCGCCGGCGGGATTCGAACCCGCGGCCCCCGGCTTGAGCTACCAACAGCCCACCAACTGAGCCACAGAGGTCGTCATAAAAGTATTCTGTGTCCTTTCCCGGGAATCAAAGTATCCCTATACCAAATTCAGCAAAATCGGTTCAGAGGTTTGTGCGTGAAGAGGTAACAGACAGACAAACAGACAGACAGACAGATAGGACAGACACAAGGGCTCCGCCCTTCGTGGCACATGGTCGATTTTTTAAATAGATGTAGCCGGAAATTTCATTGCACTGAAATTTGTTTTTCAAGCTGGAACCGTACATTTTTCTAAGATAAAAACAATCCCGGTTATTCTCCCGGAACTCATATCTGTTTTTAAACAGAGTTTATACGTGGGAGAGCCATGCTTCGGCACGAATGGGCCGGCTCGACCGGAGAAATACCACGTTCTCACAGAAAACCGGCGTGAAACAGCGCTTGCGCTGTGTTTCGCCGAGTGAGTGAGTTTACCGGAGGCCCAATTCTCTTCCCTATCCTCCCCTTTTCCCTTCCCTTCCCATCCCTACCCTCCCCTATTATCCTATTCCCTCATAAAAGGCTGGCAACGCACCTGCAGCTCTTCTGATGCTGCGAGTGTCCATGGGCAACGGAAGTTGCTTTCCATCAGGTGACCCGTTTGCTCGTTTGCCCCCTTATTTCATAAAAAAAAAAATCTTCAACTTCGACTTAGAAATAATATAATTAATATACTAGAATTTAAATAGACACTTAATAATATTATTATATAAAGTGGATAGTAATTACGAGTAGTACACGCTATAAGATTATTTTGTTTTTGACTATTTTTAGGATTTTTTCTAAGCGGGGTGATGAATCGGAGTTGGTCAATTCTCAAACAGCAAGATTGCAAAAGATTCGCAATATTAATATACCAATGAGTAACATATTAATTTATATTATAATTAATATTTTCGTTTTAATTTTGAACTGATTCTCCTAGAAACAGAACGCCAGAAGGCATCGCAAAAGATACCGGAAAATAATTGCGTACCGGTATTTTAAATACATAATTTCAACTGTTGAATTAATAATTGAAATATTAAGCAACATTTAAAACAATCAGTATTCCATGACTACACATTAAGTTATTAAATTTTGAAATGTATTCCTTCTTAAAAATAATTTTTCATTTCATTTTACATACATAAATCGTTCGTTTTGCACGACTGCAATTATTAAACAAGTCGATATACAAACTTACTTTTGTATATTAATTATTGTAGTCGTGTAGAATAACGAAATATGTATAAATATTTATTATTGTACACGTATATACGGGACTACAATAATTATACAAGTTATAAAAATATTAAGTCCAATTGTATAATATCCTTCACTATAACAGAACTAAAATTATTATAGATAAAAAAAATTTGCGTCCAGTTGTATAATAATTTACACTATACAAGACTACAATTATACAAGATATACAAACTTACTTCCTCACAATCCACTCACAACACTCGCGCAGGGCGTCCGTCCCTCTTGCCGCCCTGTGGCTAACTGAGGGCTGTGCTGAGCTGAGGGGAGATTATGGGGAATTAATAAACGATGTCCTGTGAGATCCTGGGAAATTCTTTATTGTGGTCTTTTATAAGGAGCAGACTTAAGGCCAATTCAGACTCCAACGCAACGCGTAGATACATTTCTAAATGTGTATGGATTTGACAGATTTGCAAGATGTGTCACGCAATTGAAGTCTGTCAATTCATTACAATTATTTAGAAATGCATGTACGCGTCGCTTTGCGGTCTGAATTGACACTATAATATTATGGTGTATGCATATTCATGGTGCATATCCATAAATTTTATTTTTAGCACGAAAAAATGAGTTACAGATGTTTTGGGCGTGGCCTATTGCCTTAGTAGGCAAAAAAAAAATTAAAACATGAAAGTCAATTATTGTCTCACTTTCAGCGCTACTATTTTTACAGTAAACTCTACAAAATTGACAGTCTAAAATATTTCGTTGCAACTATTTAGTAATCTGTGCACTAAATTAATTATTATCATCAGCTCTATAATATGTCCGTCCGTCCGTAAAGAGCGTCCGTGGCCTAATGGGTAGACCTTCGGTTCGCACTCCTAGAGGGTGCAGGTTCGAACCCGGGTGGAGGTGTGTACCTATGACACCTGTAGGTACACCTATGAGACATTTTCTGATCTCAAGTACTTAATACGGACGCTCGTACGGTGAAAGAAAATATCGTGAGGAAACCCGCACATAGTTGGTCCCAGACGTATTGACTAGTTCTTTCCTCTGGACTAGGCTGACTATGATGCGAGAATGCCGTATGTCCTTGGGCAAACATACGGACATTTAAAAATCTTGTCCCAGGCACTACTTTGAGGAGTGGTTACTTCGCTCTGCAAAATACTGTATAAATCATCCACAACTGATGTAAAGGCCTAGTATATAATGTCACACCAGAGTTCCAACTTCCATAATATCCGTATCTAATATTTTGTATATCGACGGTGGAAAGGCAAAAGTTACCAAGCGACATATAGCTATTTTTACAGGAGAGCCGTTTAAAGATTCATTTTTTCTTTAAAAAAATCGTAGAAAATTAGCTATTAGAGATATTTTAAAAATTCCAACGGATTTTTAAAGTATTTTAATGCCTTTATTAGTTGGTTTATTAAATAAAAGGTATTTCTGTATACTTAGCGTAGAAGTGGCGTTTGGTTACAATTTACCTAAATTTAGAAGCAGGTAAAAGTTACCAACCGACAAAAACGTTTTATCTTTCAATCTAGTAAAGATATCTAAATATATATTTTTTTCCAAATGGTTCGAAGCAAAAAGGGTTAAGTAGAGATTTTTTTTATTATTTGAACAAGCAAAGGGGTCTAAATTTCATAATATTCCATTATTATAACAAGCAATATTTACTATACGACAAATAAAATTATGTTAGTGTAAGTAATTATTTACTTGCCGCCAAATAAATTTGAGCTAGAACTCAAAAGTTTTTACTTTTTAGACTCAGTGAGGAAATTTGCTCAGTTTAGTAATTATGCTGCAATCGAAAATAACTAAAGTTAAACTCTTAAAGAAAAATCTATCAAGTATACAATATTTTAAATTATACTTTTGAATAAATAATTTTCAAACAAATAATTGAAGCCGAGTTTTTCGGTAAAAACAATGTTCAGTATTCCAATGAACCGTAACTTACTTACCGACTTCTAAAATGTATGAAGATTGAGTACAGATAATATTATAGTTTAGGCTTAGTCCAATCGTAAAAATCGGCCAAGTGTGAGTTTGAATCGTGCACAACTCGAAGGGTTCCGTACCATTATAGAGCAAAAATAGGCTAAAATAGGTTTTTTTTGTATGGGATTATTTATCAATTTTATTTTAATTTTATTATTAATTATAAAAGTATAAATACAATTGAGTATTTTGTGAACATTTCAAGTGCCTAGCTGTTGCCATTATTGATATCTAGCAAAAAAGGCCAAAATATCAGGTTTGTTGTATGGGAAAATATTTTTTTTTAGAATTTGTTGTTACAGTGGCAACGGAAATACACTATCTGTAAAAATGATCTAGCTGTAGCCGTTCTTGAGATACAGACTGGAGACAGACAGACATCGAAGTTTTAGTAATAGGGTCCCGTTTTTACCCTTTGGGTATGGAACCCTAAAAATGCACTACTGTAAAATAAGAATTATATAACACTTTTTAGTTTATTCATAAGAATATTATTAATTTTGTTTTTGCCAAGGAAGTCAGTTCCAATTTTTTGTTTGAAAATAATTTATTTTTCTCTTTTTTACGGCTAGTCAACAAGGAACCCTTATTAGTTTCGGTCTGTCCGTCTGTCTGTCCATCTGTCTGTCCGTCTATCTGTCCGTCTGTCTGTCCGCGCCTACAAAGCTGTATTTCGGCATGAATGTACATCTTAATCAAACCAACAAAATGGTAAGTATATAAAACCTTTAATTATTTTTTTGTGGTACCTTCGATACACATTAAGCGGAGGTGATTTATTTTTTCCGCGTCCATCCCAACGTGTGGAGTGTCGTTGGATAGGTTTTTTAAAAATATTATGAGTATTCAAAGACCATTTTCCGATTAAGGGATCCATTTGTGAAATATGAAGTTTTAAAGTGGAACAAATCGCGAGTCTAGTGTCCCCCCCTTCTACCAGCTAAACGGTTCCTTCTGGAGATGTGAAAAAATTCACTGGGGTAAGAAATATGCTGAATTTAAAAGGAAAACTATCACGGCTAAGAAGACATTCATGAGTTATTGAGTATTCGATCAACTAAAAAATTGTATTCGTCGAAGTACAAAGGAAATTTTCGTTCAAACTTCAAATTCCTTTGAATGTAACTGAGATGATGTTATTAGTAATTTAAAACACGTTATAAATGTACATTCATTAACTATACAAAAATTATCAAATACTAGCGGTACTACGGAACCCTATAGGCTATATTGCGCGTGGCCCGACACTCACTTGGCCGGTTTTTTTTCGTGTCCATCCCAAAACATTTTCATTTCAAAAATCATTTTCCGATTTCGGGGTCCATTTGTGAAATATGAAGTTTTAAAGTGGAAAAATACGTAAGAGTCCAGTGCCTCGCCCCCCCCCATTCTACTGTGATGTGAAAATATTCACGGGAGAAGCAAAGATGCTGAATTTAAAAAGAAATCACTCACGGCTAAGAAGTCTTAACAAGTTATTTAGTAATAGTCGATGACATAAACAAAATGTATGAAAAGTATAAAGGAATTTTTCGCTAAAATTCCTTTAAATGTTACTGAGATGGTGAAAAATTATCAAAATCTTGCGTTACTACGGAACCCTATATTGCGCGTGGTCCGATACGCACTTGGCTGGTTTTGTTAGTTACCTAGATGTCCATTACGCATATATTATATATTGTACGCAGTCAGTGGTGAATAATTTTATCTATGTGTATATAACTACCAAGAGAGTTAACTATACCTGGGTGTATTTAAAAAAAAATACACATTATTTTGATGTGATTGATTGATGACCATGAGAAGTACCAATGATAGGGTCAGGATTGACGGTGCGTGCAGCGTGGCATAATAACTTTATGGTGATGATGATGACAATTGATGAAATTGATATATTGGCATATTATTATGCTTAAATGCTGAAATCCCTGAACATCTATCTATGAGGATTGAAAAGTTCTGTACAGCACCTTCGGAACCAAGCTATACATTTTTGCAGAATGTTACTTTTTGGTAGTACATAATATATGTTTGAAATCCTTTAGAAAAAGTCAAAATCACTATAACGGTAATACCCCTGTACAATGTACATGTTTCCTTACAATTTTTAAGGAGTTGCCTCGATTCATCGTGGATCATCAATCACAACTTTTGTGAACGTGGTACCAAATTTCAACTATGTCATATACAACAACAGAAGTATTTTAAAAATCGGTCTACAAATAGTGGAGTTATCCGCGAACAAACATAACTAAATAAAGAACATACTATCGAATTGAGAACCCTCCTCTTATTTTGGAAGTCGGTTCAAAATAAAAAGACGATTCTCTTCACAAATTCGTTTATTTTATAATCAGCTTTTGCTACGGAATCAGTAAAATATTTGGTATGAGTTTATTATAAAATTAATATAAGAACTTACCACATCGGTAAGTTCTTATATTCATAACAGAAAACTCAAAAAAACAAATTAGCTGGAAAATAATAATTTTAATAGATACCAAGTGTCGTATCGCACAAAACAGTAGTAAGGAAATGCGCGAGAGCGCGCACGCTGGTTGCCTAAGCGACAGTGGAACTACGACTGATCGAAAAAACCGTTACTATCCACCATATTAGGTATGATTTACAGCGGGGACAAGCGACAACGCGTCAAGTGTTTGTTTGGGCTTACCACATTTAAAATTAAATAATTATTTCAGCAATTGGTATCCAAGTAACAAAATTTATAGGTTAAACGGCAGGTAAAAGGTTACCAAGCGCCACCTATTATCTTAGTTTCGGCGAGTAAAATTTACTATATCGAATTTTTGATATGATTACGGTTTGTTAAAAAATACTTAACGACAGAAAAAATATCTCAAGGGTTTGTAAAAGAGTCCGAAATACCAAAAATAAATAAATGTATTTTAGGTAAAACGTCCCAAGTACCTAATTGATACCATCAGTGGAAAGGCACAAATTACTAACTGTAGTTTGAATTAAAAACGTGTAAAGCCAAAAATTACAGTTTGACCCCTAGTGTCGCTTGGTAACTTTTGCCTTTCCACCGTCGATATGATCGGTCAAATGATACACCCCTTTTTTCATTCGGAATTTTTTTTATTCGGAAGTTTCAATTATTGGCCACTTGAAGAACACACCAAACTTGTTCGAAAAATAAATAGATTCGAAAGGTAAACACTCTATTTCAATCTAAATAAAACGGAAAATTATTTCTAGGTAAGAATCTAAATTTAACAGCGATATAAAACATACTAACATATTCGGACGCCATTAAGTCGGTGAAGAAATAAAACGGTATTGCCACCATTATAAAATTCATGGTCTCTAAACGCTGAACTGTTTTACATGCGGAATTGAAGACCACATAGGTTCTATTCTCATACTTCGAATGTCGCTTCGAAAGTCATTTTATACAAACACACAGGAGTTGATTACAGTGGGTAAGTGTGTGCACAGCACTCAAAGGGGTACGGCGTATGAACCGTAAACGGCCACAGAGACTGTGTGTACGATATAGACATTTTGATATACTATAAATATATATAGTGGTATATAGTGGTGGGGATGTGTGGTGGGCCAAAGCCCGTTTAAAAAAAATATACTATAAGTAACTAGATGACACCTTAAACTCCGTTGCGCCAAAATTCGTTTATCGCGATGGAACCGTACATTTTTCCGGCATAAAAAGTATCCTATTTCCTTTCCCGGGACTCAATGTATCTCCATACCAAATTGCAACAAAATCGGTTCAGCGGTTTGGGTGCAAAGAGGTAACAGACGGACTGACAGACACACTTTCGCATTTATTATATTTGTATGGACGGATATACAGTAGACTGTATATTGTAATATTATTATCTTATACGACAACAAAACTATTGGATCACACGCATACAATATAACGCGACAGAATTTCGGCATGGTGTGTCATCGGTAATTTAAAATACATTGCAGGCGGAATCAAGCCAAACTTCCGCCACGGAAATTCGGCATAGTGTGTTTAGACACTAAATGTACAATCCACGCAGACTTTATTAATTATCAGCATGTTCGTAGGTTAGTTACATAAGGCAAGTAAAAGAAGAACAATATTTTTTTAATATTACATATTTTGTCAATTTTAAGTCTACAACGAAGCCTACCGCCGCGCCGGTTCGGGAACGAGCCTGGCAAGAGCTCGCACGAGCCGTCAAAATAAAACAGCACTTTATATTTACACGTGCCTAGGTATGATTTATCACGGCGATATATTAAAGTTTTTACCTCCATTTGTAGAACGTGAATTAAATTCTCAATAAAACAAGCCCCGCCGATATTGGACACAATTGTTGTTCAAGTCGATTTACACAGCACTTACTGGGGTTATTTGCATAAAGGCGTGTTCGCACTACGCGATTTGGCCGAAACAATCGCGATCTAACCATACTAATATTATAAACTAGCTGTCCCGGTGAACTTTGTGTCACTTTAAAACCTTCCCTGGACTTCTACGAATATTTTAAGACTAAAATCAGCCTAATCCGTTCAGCCGTTTTCGAGTTTTAGTGCGACTAACACATTTGAAAATCCATTTTTATAAAGTCTTTTAATAATGGATTTTCAAATGTGTCCCGGTGAACTTGGTGTCACTTTAAAACCGTTCCTTGGACTTCTACGAATATTTTAAGACTAAAATCAGCCCAATCCGTTCAGCCGTTTTCGAGTCTAAAAAAAATGTACGTGTAATATCTATAGCTGTCTCCCTTACCTCAAGCTTATACCGCAGAACGCGATAGAGACAACTGCAGAAAATCAACGATTCGTTGTCCCCTGATTCCTTCTCCAAAACTTAACCGATTTAAGTACTTTTTTCATTAAAGATTAAAGAAAGGCTTGAGTTGTGTTCCTATGTTTTTTTTTTGTATAATCTAGCCAAATCTGTTTTCTGGATGTTTGAACACAGCGGAAAATCTGGCCATTTTTTTTTGGATTTTTGAACGTTCATATTTTATTTAATAATTAAATTATGAAAAACATAGGGACATTGTATTAGTGGCCGTAGATATTCAGGAAAAAAAATATAACTCTACGAGCATTATCTAGGGAGGAAACAGGGGACAACGTTTGTATGGAAAAAAGGGCGGTGTGGACTCCTCTTAAGAGGATACACTAGGGCCGTTTTTCCATACAAACGCTGTCGTCTGTTTCCTCCCCGGATAATGCTGGTAGAGTTATAATTTTTTCCTGAATATCTATGGCCACTATAAGCATGTCGCTATGTTTTCTTTCTTTTCATAATTTAATTATTAAAAAAGATATGAACTTTGAAAAACCAAAAAAATGGTCAGATTTTTCTGTGTGTTCAATCATCCAAACAACAAATTTGGCTAGATTATACAAAAGAATAAAACATAGAGACACCGTTGAACTGTGTCTCTATGTTTTAAAAATGTTGTAAAAATCATGGCTTGAGCCTTGCTTAAATTTCTAATGAAAAAAGTACTTAAATCGGTTAAGTTTTGGAGAAGAAATCAGGGGACAACGAATCGCTGATTTTCTGTTCTTTTATTAGAATTTTTTAGGGAGAAAGCAATAGATTTTACAAATACTTGTTTTTCATTTCTCTAGCCCTTGGTGTATTCTCTTATGTCAAAACGCGATCGTTTTTGCTTAGCTTTATCAAAAGTGATTTAATATGAAAGGTATCATTCGATTTGCTTTAGTCATGATAGACGTTTTAAAATGCTTATAGTACTACAATAAGTATGTTAAATATTGATTTATTGTACAATAAAGCAATAAATAAAATAATACAATATATTTATTGCTAAATAACGAAAAAAAAGAACAAGAACGTGATTTTTCCGAGAATATACTTTCCCTACTAGGTCCAGCCGGGGCGGTCTACACTTCCTTTTTCTTTCCTTCTTTCGTCACGTGTCAAGACGCGAGTCATTTTTACTCATTCCAAAAAAATGCACAACACCGCTAAAGAGTTTTCAGTCAACATTTTTGACTTTGCTTTAGTCAAAACTAGTTGACGCCCGCAACTCCGTTTCGCCAAAATTCATTTATCATGCGGGAACCGTACATTATTCCGGGATAACAACAAATTTGGCTAGATTATACAATAAAATTGCATAATCTAGCCAAATTTGTTGTTTGGATGATTGAACACACAGGAAAATCTGACCATTTTTTTGGTTTTTTGAACTTTCATATCTTTTTTAATAATTAAATTATGAAAAGAAAGAAAACATAGCGACATGCTTATAGTGGCCATAGATATTCAGGAAAAAATTATAACTCTACCAGCATTATCCGGGTAGGAAACAGACGACAGCGTTTGTATGGAAAAACGGCCCTAGTGTATCCTCTTAAAAGGAGTCCACACCGCCCTTTTTTCCATACAAACGTTGTCCCCTGTTTCCTCCCTGGATAATGCTAGTAGAGTTATATTTTTTTTCCTGAATATCTACGGCCACTAATATAATGTCCCTATGTTTTTTTTTTCATAATTTAATTATTAAATAAGATATGAACGTTTAAAAATCCAAAAAAATTGCCAGATTTTCCGCTGTGTTCAAACATCCAGAAAACAGATTTGGCTAGATTATACAAAAAAAAAAAAATATAGGAACACAACTCAAGCCTTTCTTTAATCTTTAATGAAAAAAAGTACTTAAATCGGTTAAGTTTTGGAGAAGGAATCAGGGGACAACGAATCGTTGATTTTCTGCAGTTGTCTCTATCGCGTTCTGCGGTATAAGCTTGAGGTAAGGGAGACAGCTATAGATATTACACGTACATTTTTTTTTCATTTCTCTAGCCCCTGGTGTATCCTCTTAAGAGCACGTGACAACTAAGATTATTTTCTCTACAATTCTCACCAAAATGGATTTCAACGAGTACAATCAACATTACATAATTCACGCGTCGCGGAGTGTGTAAACGCCTTTACGTGGGGTTTTACATACGAAAACAAACGAGCACCCCACAATACGATCGTGTGTTTTTGTTGCAATAATTCTGTATTGATGTTTCTGCCTCAGTCCGAATAAAAAGAGTTGCCAAACCAAAAGTGAGGCAGGTTTTTAAAAGTTTGCGTTTGACCATTATGACCATGATTTTCACAGTGTATGTCATGTTATATTCTGTATAGCATGAAAAAATCACGAATTAGAAGAATAATATTACACGTGGGAGAGCCATGTTTCGGCACGAATGGGCCGGCCGACCGGAGAAATACCACGTTCTCACAGAAAACCGGCGTGGAACAGCGCTTGCGCTGTGTTTCGAGTGAGTTTACCGGAGGCCCAATTCCCTTCCGTATCCTCCCCTATTCCCTTCCCTTCCCATCCCTACCCTCCCCTATCTGTGAACTATCACTGAAAATTATGTATTTTTACTGTGAATGCATTAAAAATTTTTTGGTGTCACAATCACGAATTTTTGGTGTCACACAGCATTGTAGTAAATTAATCTTATAATATTACGAGCTTTTGCCCGCGGCTTCGCTCGCGATAAGAAGTATTAAGTATATACAAACTTTCATCCCCTATTTTAACCCCTTGGAGGTGAAATTGATCAAAATCCTTTCTTAGCGGATGCCTACGTCATATATTTACCTGCATGCCAAATTTCTGCCCGATCGGTCCAGTGGTTTGGGCTGTGCGTTGATAGATCACCATGTCAATCAGTCATCTTTGAGTTTTATATAATATATAGATAGTCGAACTTTATGATGTAATATGTATTGTGTGATGCTAAAAATAATTCCATTCTTATTCTTAAAAATAATTGGATGACATTGGAATGAAAGTAAAACAGCATTTTTAAATTATACATTACAATATGGCAAAAACAAAATAACAATATGGCAACATAAATCCTACATGTTTGAGCAAAAACAGCCTTGGAGAGCTGTAGTGCATAAAAAATGTATAATGTGGTACGCTTAACTTTGTGCAACCAATATTTAGACACTAACGAAAGTACTTTTTAGGGTTCCGTACCCAAAGGGTAAAAACGGGACCCTATTACTGAGACTTCGATGTCTGTCCGTCTGTCTGTTTGTCTGTCTGGTTGGCACTTTCAATTATGACTAAGGCCTTAAATATATGTGTTCTTTAATAATTATTAATAATATTTAAATTAAATAAAAATTTAGGGGAGCAAAAATAAGCCAAAAATTGTGTTTTTTGTATGGACAAAAAACACAATTTTTGGCTTATTTTTGCTCTATAACGTTACGGAACCCGTCATGCGCGAGTCCGACTCACATTTGACCGATTTTGTTATGTAAGTGTGGTACAGGCACCGGCCGCTAGGCAGTGGATCACGAAAATCTGATGTTGATCAATATGATCCGGAAGCCTTAGAACCATTATAATACATGCGCTGCGAAAATGAATACGTTAACAAAATGCGACGAGAAAAAATGTATAACGTAAAACGATGCCAATTTAGTTACTCGTCCCATCTCGTCCCTTGGGTAGGGTTTGTATGACTCGATACAGCCTGGTTCTAAGTAGCGTAAAAGTGTCTTTTTTGTATGAATACAAAATATAACGTAAACATTAAAAAAATGCTTTTTGTGTAAATACTACAGTGTCTGACAACTATGATAAAAGTAACGAGATCTTTCGCGTTGATTTGCACACTAAAAATTCATAAAACGTGCATTCAAAAACAACACTACTCAGCACAATTGTATAAATAATTTGTGTAAAGTTAAAAATATTTAATAGAACAATTTAACACCAGCATGGCAAGTAAATATAGATAATACCAAAAATTTTAATAATATTTACATTATTAAAATTTTATTTATTTTTAGTTGTATTATTTACTCTCTATAATATTTGAACACTCGTCATTTTGCTATAATCTAGTTGTGCTGTACCGATGCGTTGCAATTGCGGGGTTATGGGTCACTTAACTTGGAATCAAGTTTTTGTAAGACAGAGCCTATCCTTACGCCAAAATCTTCAGTGTTCGCACAATAAATTAAGAGAAAGCCGATGCAAATCGTTAGCTAGTATTCTGGAAGCTTTCAGTGCAGATCAAACCTCACAAGTCATGGATTAGGCACGACGTGTGACCGCATTTCATTTAAAAGGATTTCTAGATTTACACCTTACGATATACGACATTCGATGCTGCAACTTCGTACTTAAAAAATAGGTTCCCCTGAAAGGACCTGTACAATTCACTATTCTAAAAAGTAGCCTAGAGTATATACGTCATTCATTATAATATTATAATATGCAATATGTATTATGTCTGTGTAGAATTCTATTAAAGTCGCCCTCGTAGTTTTGGAGCCGATTCCATAGCAAGAAAAATAATAAAATGTAAAGGCAAGTATTGGTATGGATAAAGTATTTTATTTTATGTACTATCATAAAAGTTGATTCCTGGGCAGATGGGAGACCTACGTAGTTTGGTCGCGTTACGTTAAACCCAGCTGACAGATCACAATTAACATTAACTGCCTAGCAATCAATTTCCTCGATGGTACATCCACGATACAAGATAATTTGAATTGAGAAAACTTAAAACTTACTAACTACCAAGCCATAGAAGTTAAACAATGTGAATAAATGATATTAAAAACAGTAAATACTAGTATATGGAATATGGATCCAAGCAAAGTATAATTTGTAATGGACACTCTACTTTCCCTGAGATAAAAATAATACCCCACCCACTGGCAAGCCCACGCAGTACCCTTAAAAATGTAGTTATTTAAAAATTATTACAAATTATATTTAATTCAGGAGCCAACTTAACTTTAGATGGTTTCCCAGAAAAAAGTTGAAGACATGAATTGATGAAGGGGGTAATAACATTTTACAAAATAATATCAATTACTCATTTTTAGGGTTCCGTAGTGAACCAGGAACCCTTATAGTTTCGGTCTGTCTGTCTGTCCGAGGTTTTGTTGAGAGACTATAGGACCTACAAAGCAGTAAATTAGCATGAATATTGCAATTAATAATGCCAACAAAATGGTACATAAAATCTTAAGAAAATATTTTTTATGGTACCTCCCCTACACATCAAGCGGGGATGGTTATTTTATCGCGTCCACCCCATCGTATGGGGTATCGTCGGATAGATTTTTAAAAAATATTTTGAGTATTTTAAAATAATTTTCCGATTTAGGGATCTTAAATAATAGGGATTTTAAAATGGAAAAAATCGTTAGAGTCCAGTGTCCCCTCCTTCTACCAGCTAAACGGGTGCTTCTGGAAATGTGAAAAAATTGACGGGAGTAGGAAACATACTGAATTTAAAAGAAAAATTATCATGGCTAAGAAGACTTCATAAATTATTGAGTTCAAGAGTCGATCAACTATAAAAAATGTATTCAGCGAAGTATAAAGGAACTTTTCATTCTAATTCCTTTGAACATAACTGAGATGGTGTTGTTAGTAGTGTAGAACACGTTATAAATGTATTTTATCAAAAACTAGCAGTACCACGGAACCCTGCGAAACATTGCGCGCGACACGCACTTGGCCGGTTTTTCTCTTATAAGAAACCTTGTAACTTACCTGGTTCATATCTGATATATATACATAGAACCCACATTTATTTTGATTTCAAATTATGTTTTCGGTTCTAAAGCCTTTTAATATTTTTTTTGGGTTTCGTACCCAAAGGGTAAAAACGGGACCCTATTACTAAGACTTCGATGTCTGTCTGTCTCCAGGCTGTAACTCAAGAACGGTAATAGCTAGAGAGATGAAATTTTTACATACTATGTATTTTTGTTGCCGCTATAACAACAAAAATACCTACTAAAAAAATACCTACTAAATTAAATATTTAAAGGGGGCTCCCATACAACAAATGTGATTTATTTACCATTTTTAGCTTGCTATAAATGCTGGCAATAGATAGGTACCTGAAATTTTCACAAATTACTCAATTGTATATTTTGTACTTTAATAATTAATAATTAAATTTAAATAAAATAATTAAGGTAAAAAAACAAAAAACACATTTTTTCCTATTTTTGTTCTATAATGGTACGGAACCCTTCGGTTTATGTTGTCAGTTATGTATCTTTAAAATATCAAGAAATTTTTCTCATTACTAATAATTGGTAATCAATTCTTGGAAATGGCTATTAGAAACTCCGTCCAATTTTGCGATTTACGTCTTCATTTATTATTTCTGCACGTGTGCCTCTATTAAATTAGCCCTTACAATTACTAATTGTTTAAATTGAAATTGTATTATAATAACCTTCACCTGTGAACTCATCCATGAAATTATGATAAAGGAGACCTTTTAGGAACAACTCTCAGTATAGTACATTTAATTTCAAGACTTTTAACCTAGATGAAAATTAAAACTAATATTATAAATTAGAAAGTGTGTTTGTCCGTCTGTGTGTCACCTCTTCACGGTTAAACCACATAACCGATTTTGATGAAATTTGGTATAGAGATATTTTGAGTCCCAGGAAAGAACATATTATTAGTATGACTTTTTACTTAGACTTTTTATCGCGATAAATGTACGGTTACCGCGTGATAAACGAATTTGGCGCAACGAAGTTGCGGGCGTCTAGTCTTTTATATTTTGATTGTTCAAAAATATCGTACCAAATAATTTTTAATATCGTATCGGATCCTCGACGTGTGAAGGGATCACGTATAGTGAAAGAGTGTGATATATAAGTCCAGTGGCTAATTGGTCAGCCCGTGAGTAAATCACGGGAAAAACTCCCGGAATTTGTGGAGGGTAAAACATTTTGGGAAGTGCTGTTGGCAACACTGTTAGTTGAAAGTATACAATGATTCCATTTTGATTTGTTATTGTAAATACTAGCTAAAAGCCGAGCTTTGTGAGGGCTCGCGTCGTTTTTCAGTGGATTAAATCTTTAAGGCAGTTTTTTTTTATATATGTTAATAGTACCAAACCTTGACTGATCGATGATACACATATCTACATATAAACAAAAATTATTATGTTAAAGCACAAATCAATAGTGATAGTTTTTCCGTAAAGTGTACCACAAAAGTGCTCAGGTCATTTAGCCGATTTTTTTTTGTTTTCGTTTCGTTATAGAATCGCCGATCAAAATATTGTATGGTATTGACATAAGACGAGTCGAACGTCAACGTCATATTAACGAACGCTTATGTCAATTCCATACATTTTGATCGGCGATTCTATAACGAAGCGAAAACGAAAAGATTTTGGCTTACCCCCCAGGTTGTATATTAGGGCTCGCTTCGCTGGCCCTGATTACAGATTTTAAAATAGCATAGTCAAATTGCTATGCTTTATCAAATTCAGTAATATTATGAAGATGGGAAACGTATTATATCGAAGAAGGAACGAAGCTATAAAATTGCACTAAAATTGTATAGCATGTTTTGATAAACGGTAGTCCCAATTTATCAAATTACCAGGCGCACATGAGTTAGGAGGGAGTCAAACAATTACAAAAGTAGCATTTCACGTGTACTTAACGAGCCGGCGAGATATATTAGCTGCTTGGACTCTCTCCAAGCTCCTACTGTTGAAATACAGGTGTGGCGAATGAGATGGATATACGTTTTGTTCATTAGAACTTATGGCCAAATTATCAAGTACTAACAGGTGCAAGTGCAAGTGCAAATGTGCTCAGAAATCAATAATATTGTCACAAATTGACATGGTTGGTAATAGATACGGTAAGCAATTAAAATGCACACAGATTGACATGGTCAACTACGGATTTGATTATAAATATTACCGTGTAACTTATCGTACAATAGAGGTATATTATATTAAGTTAGACTACTGGTAGTTTTTACACTGTGGCAGTGTTAAGACTTAAGAGGTACTTACATACTTTGATTAAAGAATATAAGTTATTATTATTTTTATCTTTAATAAAAACGAGCTTGCTCCAGATAAGCTTGATATTACAAGAAGTTCTTTGTAAACGGAACAACAGAAAGAAAACACTTTTACAAGGTAAATGTTTTTCACAGAAACACTTCTGAGATTAATTTTATAATAAACACTTTTTACTTTAAGTATTTATAAATTTCGTGTTGTTATTAGATAAAAATATGATCGTTTATATAATATAGGTGCTTAATATTTCTTAGGGTTCCGTACCCATAGAGTAAAAACGGGACCCTATTACTAAGACTTCGTTGTCTGTCCGTCTGACTGTCAGTCTATCTGTCTGTCTGTCGACCAATCACAATCAACATTGAATTGACAAGATCCGATCAAATAACGTTGGTCTGTCAATTGCATAGGAATCAACTTCCTCGATGGTACATAAGAGCACTCCCTCTTCCTTTATTCTCTCCAATCTGATGATCCTGAAAACGCATAAGGCAAAACAACCTTTGCCGGGTCAGCCAGTATTACGTACATTTTATTTTCACAACTATACACCTACATCATAAACTAAGAACTTTCGGGAAGTTGGTAAGAGGATCAAATAATTCTCTCACGTCGATTCTGTGACGTATTGTTAAAAGTTTTGGACAATCTGATACATTGTTAACGCGGATAAAAGTATTAACGGTAAGAACTCGTGTTTTCAGATTTATTTCATCATCATAATCATCATCATCATCATCAGCATCATCATCATCATCACCATTATCATCATCATGATCTAGTCATCTTCGCTAGTAAGTACAGTTATGTTATGGTCAGCCTTAATTCCCTAGATATTAATATTAAAGTGTGTCTACCTGTCTGTCACTTCTTCACGCCAAACCACTGAACCCATTTTGCTGAAATTTGGTATGGAGATACTTTGAGTCCCGGGAAAGGACATAGGATAATTTTTATCCCGGAAAAATGTACGGTCGCCGCGCGATAAACGAATTTTGACGCAACGGAGATGCGGGCATCATCTAGTATCATGTTGTTAGTGATCTTCTAAAGCTATATAGAAAAGAATAACTCAGAATACTGTAAAGATACTAACTTTCTTTTAACTTGCTAATAAAAACAGTAGTGAAGTAAACTCCTTAGTTGAACTTCAAACAAGGCTTATCGAACTGATAAATGTTTTTTTCAAACCGATAAAAACGAGGGAAAAGAACATTCTGGGAGGCCAATAATCGTCCGTTATTAAAGTCGAATGGACGCTATTATCGATAGAACCCCAGATAAATCGATATAATATTACTATCATTTTGTAAACTTACAATCTTATCGGCGATTCATTGAATTTAAGACGATCTAACTTTCCGTAATAAACTAATAAGCAGTTGATTTGAAGTAATCTTTAGGTAATGTAAGATATAAACATTTACAAAATATTCATACTAAATACTAAAGTCGGTCTTTCTGTATTTTCTTCGTTCTTTCTACGATTTTCAAAAAGTGTATCATGATACCCATCTATACATATAATAAAATCGTAGGAAAATTTTCTACAAATTTCTCTTTTACACTTTGTCTCTATCTCCACTCCTTGCCTTGCTATGAGCTTTTATCTATCTTCTCTATACAGATTTCGAGTGTTGTTTGATTTATATGCAGCGAGCTTCGGCACCAGTCGTTTCTTTCCAACGGAAATTTGATAAATTTGTAATAATTTTCTTTAAAAAACACAACCGTAAAGAAACTTTTTTTACGTTACGTTACGTTACAAACGGGTTTTTGTATTTAATTCATTTTTAACACGGACCGTATTAAGTGTATTGTGCTCGCCGCAAATAATATTTCAGTATTGACTCTACTCTCAAATTATTCAGAAATGCAGCAACTGAAATCGGTAGTCAAATTACTACTTTTGTTTCCAACAATTTAATGACATATTTACTGCATTCTCATTGCTATGAATAATTCATATTAATTGCGCCGAAATTCCGTACGGTTCTTCGGGAATGAACCTTTATGTATAAACCATTGTCCTATTTCATCAAAATAGGTGCAGTGACGTGTCTAAACACACTAGGCCGAAGTTACGCGGCGTAAATTCCTAAATAAAAATACGGACGGAACGCGACGCGGAATAGTATGTCATCGGTAATTTTAAAAACATTGCGGGCGTAGTCATGCGTAATTTACGCCGCGTAACTTCGGCCAAGTGGGGACACTTAGGGTCAATTTAGACCGCAACGTGACGAGGCGAGGCGAGGCGCGACGCGGCATGTATGGATTGACAAATTTCAATTGCGTGAGACGTCTTGCGAATATGTCAAATCCGTATAAATTTAGAAAAGCATTTACGCGTTGCGTTGCGGTCTAAATTGACCCTTAATCGTGAAAAAGTACATTCGCACTTATATTTTTAGCAAAAAAAAAAACGTTTATCGCGCAGGAATCCTACATCTTTCCGGAATAAAATATCGTTTCAGCGGCTTGAGCATGAAGGAACAGACAGACAAACAACTGCACTTATATCAGCATATAGTTAGTGCTTCAGACAGTATTTATACGGTTTTAAGGATTGCAGCTAACGTAAGTTAATTAAAGATTAACGCGTCGTCGCATTCATTAGCGTCGGGCGCAATGCAGCGTAACGCGACGTAGTGTTGAGCTGTAATAATTAACAGGATTGCTTACAAGTGGGAAAACGCCTGAAACCGAAAAGCGAAAGGGTTATAATTTTGTTACGTGTTAATCACAGCGACTCCACCATACATATATTATTGTAAAGTAAAGAATTTTATATAGGTACTTAATATTTACATTATTATAAAGTAAATACTTAATATAATATTATTGTAAAGTAAAGAAATAAAACACAATTTTTCGTGCACTCTTGCACTATAATCACTTTTGCACTATATTATAGTGCAAAAGTGCACGAAAAATTGTGTTTTATTAGTGTTCAACATTTACTTTACAATTATATATTGTATGGTGAACCAACAGTACAATTAATTACATAGAAAATAAATTTTGCTCTTAATTTTGTCACGCCGCAGAAATTGTAATTTTTCTGCGTTAATAATCAATGTACTTTCCTAATAAATTTCATCAAAATTGCTTTAAAAGATCTACAAAGAAACACGTACAATATAAGAGAGAGAAAGTGTGTCGGTCTGTTCCATCTTAATGGTCAATCACTGTTCTAATTTACTATAAAAAGTAAATGCTTTAAGGTTAAGTATCATGTTCGGATAGCTTTCATTTTAAAAAGTGTTAAAGTTAATAATTTTTTGTCGTGGATCTAAGATTTATAAATCAATATTAACTGTGTAAGTGAATTCGTCAACTATATTCCTAAAATAATACTTAACAAAACATTTTAGATTACAAATAAAGTTAAGTCACATACTTATATTTAAGTAACTATGTGTTAAATTGTTATTCCTCCTTAACCACCTCAGTTTACATGAGTTTACAAGAGCAACCTAGCTAATATAGTGTCTGTGTGTTTGTGTTGGCCAGACATAACATACGAGCCTTACCTGAGCAAACAAGAGCAGGCAATATTGAGGAACTAGACTATAGCCAAAACTCATCTGGAAATTTAGCTGGAGTAATATAAACAGATGCCAGAATTTAGCTAGCACGTACTTTTTATGACAGCCAACAAAACAAGTAAAATGTTTAAAGAATAACCTAACTACATACGTTAAAAATTATAAATGTTATTTTTTTTTTTTTATGAAATAATGGGGCAAACGAGCAAACGGGTCACCTGATGGAAAGCAACTTCCGTCGCCCATGGACACTCGCAGCATCAGAAGAGCTGCATGTGCGTTGCCGGCCTTTTAAGAGGGAATAGGGTAATAGGGTAGGGAAGGGAAGGGAATAGGGGAGGGTAGGAAAGGGAATAGGGTAGGTGATTGGGCCTCCGGTAAACTCACTCACTCGGCGAAACACAGCGCAAGCGCTGTTTCACGCCGGTTTTCTGTGAGAACGTGGTATTTCTCCGGTCGAGCCGGCCCATTCGTGCCGAAGCATGACTCTCCCACGTATAAAACAATATAAGTATTTAAATCTCATATTTTGTTAAAATTGGATTGGTATTTTGGCTTCTACTAAATATTCCTTTTAACCTCGGGTAAAAGAAAGAATTTAGTTTTATACTTTTCATTCTAATCATAACACGTGGGAGAGCCATGCTTCGGCACGAATGGGTCGGCTTGACCGGAGAAATACCACGTTCTCACAGAAAACCGGCGTGAAACAGCGCTTGCGCTGTGTTTCGCCGAGTGAGTGAGTTTACCGGAGGCCCAATTCCCTTCCCTATCCTCCCCTATTCCCTTCCTTTCCCATCCCTACCCTCCCTTATTACCCTATTCCCTCTAAAAGGCCGGCAACGCACCTGCAGCTTTTTTGATGCTGCGAGTGTCCATGGGCGACGAAAGTTGCTTTCCATCAGGTGACCCGTTTGCTCGTTTGCCCTCTTCTTTCATTAAAAAATAAATAAAAAATAATGTAATGTTTTTTTTATAATAATAATATCTATGGACGCTTCACACCACGTCAGTCAGTCAGTATTTGTTAAAATTGGATGGGGATTTTAGCTATTACGAAATATTCCTTTTAACCTTGGATTAAAATAAAGTATTATTTACTTTTCATTCTAATCTTAACGTATTGTATGTTCGTTTACATCTTATATGTTTCTAAACTACAGAACTCTACGACTCTGCTTGTTTGCGTCCTATTGTAATAAAAATCTGCTTTATACAAACAACAAAAAGTATCACCGAAACCATATTTTATTTCCGCTATAAAAAGAAGCCTCCAGCGATCAAAAATATGTGCCAAATTTCTTAAAAACCAGTACACAAACAAACCTTTCCTCCTGCATAAGTATTAATAAGCTAAGAACCTACAAAAGGTTGTTAATATAGCCTTTATGAAAATAATACAAAATATATTATTACCTTTGCAATTTATTAAAGCCAACAGGATAACTGAGCATAAAAATATTGTAAACTTTCATAACAATACCCATTCGTTTAGCGTAATTACTGTTGGGAAAATTTTATGTATTTTAGATATTGGTTACTAAAATATTTACTTCTGAACTTTGACATCAATTTGATGGCTTTGTATATACATTTTTAGTACTTTTTAGAATCTCGGAATCGGCTCCTACGATTTTCATGAAATTTAGTATATAGAAGATTTCGGGGGCGATAAACAAAGAATTCTATTTAAACTGAGGGCGATAAATCGATCTAGCTAGGAATCATTTTTAGAAAATGTCATTTTATTCGTGTTTTATCAAATACCGAGCAAAGCTCGGTCAAATAGCTAGTTTATATTGATACAGCAAATATTACACTTCGAACACACACGCACAGACACACACATACACAGTATAAATTAATATTTTGAAATGTATCAATGTAAACACATAATATTATATTGAACCGTAAACAAAATCATTATTATTTTATACAGTTAATGCTACGCCGTAGCACTCTCTACGACTTCGTAGACAGTGCTACGTCAAATTTTTATCAAAAGTTATAATTGGCCTAGACGGTTTAAATTTTTTAAATGTTCTCATTATTAATAATAATATGTGTCTGTCTGCTTATCCTTTTGTGTTTGAATATATATTATGTATTTAAACAAAATCAAAATATTATACTAAAATATGTGTGGTAGAAATGTATCAAATATATTTCCGTAAAACAAGTTCGTCGATAAACTTAGCAATGGGCTACACTGACGTGTAAAGCGTGCATTAGTAAAAGTGCACGTAAAACTCTAAAAAAGTATAAAAACAAGTGCAATCTTTCCCGTGGGCTGACACTTCGTCTTTCACTCTCGACGTGAGACAACGCAAAGAGCTCTTTAAGTCCCCAAGTATTGCACAAACACAAAAAGGCTAGCTACAGAAGACGTAAAACTTGGGTATTTTACGGGTTTTTAACATGTTCAGAGAACGAATTAGTCAAAAATGTCAAACCAACGTTAAACGCGTTTGGATTTGTCTAAATTTTGAAAATCACTGATATCAAGATAAGTGATGTTATTAAATGAAGCCACAATATTAATTATAAGAAGGTTTTATTGGTATCTACTTGCACAATTTAGTTTTATGTATATGACAGATCACAGAACTCCGGACGCCATGAAGGTAGACAATCTTCATAGACAAAAAAAAAAAAAACTATTTGCACACAGACTAAATATTAAAATATTGCATTGTATACATTAACAATAAGCTTAGAAACCATATTATATCAAAATCATAATATATAATTATCAAGAGTCAACATTTTAAATATATATTAATACGAGTACTATAGTTAATTAAGTTATGTAGGTACATAATACGAAATACAAAATTAACGATACTTAACAATAATTATATACAGGTAAATATGATTTTATTTAGTTATATCTAGAAAGAAAACGCAAAATCAACTTCAACTTTCAAGTTAGAGTATGTGTAAAGGTGGCTTTCCAATATTTGCAGCAAGCGACCGCAACCGACTTAGATTTTGAAAATGGCCTTTTTCATAAAGTAGTATTTTAAGTGCCTTATCACACTGGCGATTAGCGAGCGATTTGAAAGCGACGCGACTGCGCAGCGCACACGCCGCGATCGCGCGGCGTGCACGTCGCGACAGCGCAGCATCGTCGCAGCGTGGCGTGGACGCCATTTTGTAGACTCGTCTACACAAATTATTATTAATTATTATATATAGTAGACTCGTCTAGGGAGTGACGTCAGAATTCATTGTGCTGCTGAGTGTCCATAACGCCGAAGGCAAGCTGCGTGCACGCCGCGCAATCGCGACGTCATCGCGGCGTGAGCGCTGCGCAATCGCGTCGCTTTCAAATCGCTCGCTTATCGCCAGTGTGATAAGGCCCTAAGGTGCTCCCTCACCGCGAGCATTCACGTGTAATGTAACATTAAAGATTCGACTTCCTCCCTGACTGACGAGCATTCGCGTATAATGTAACATTCGACTTTGTGCGTTGCATAGCTAAATAATTCCATAATGTCAGATTGATGTTACAAGTTGTATCAAGATAATATAACACACTGTATCATTACAAGGTACGCATTGTGCGCTCTCCTCCCTCACTGATGTAATGCTCCACTCTGCATTACAAGCGAATAATCCCGGTGAGGGAGAACCATTAGATATGTGAATTTTGCGCGCTTGCCGTGTTGAACTCCGAACAATTGGCTTAGACTACGGTTACTCGGTCAGTCTGGCATCAGTTAGTCCGTCAGTTTAGTCAGGAATGATGGGATGATCTGACCGGTTGATTGAAGGACTGATCATTTTGTTATTATGTAGTTTTCAGCCATCATTCTGGCGTCAGTCTCAGACTGATGACTGACTGTTGATGTGTGCAGGCGTCTTATATTATACGAGCTTTTGCCCGCGGCTTCGCTCGCGTTAAGAAGTATTATTATATACAGACTTTCATCTCCTATTTTAACCCCTTCGAGGTAGAATTGATCAAAATCCTTTCTTAGCGGATGCCTACGTCATAACATCTACCTGCATGCCAAATTTCAGCCCGATCCGTCCAGTGGTTTCGGCTGTGCGTTGATAG
The DNA here is from genome assembly GCF_905147365.1 of Aricia agestis. NCBI lineage: Eukaryota > Metazoa > Arthropoda > Insecta > Lepidoptera > Lycaenidae > Aricia > Aricia agestis. Next base: position 13,129,149 of record NC_056421.1, on the reverse strand, counting down.
ATCACTATGTCAATCAGTCACTCACCTTTGAGTTATATTATATAAGTATAGATTCTAATATAAACCGACCCACACGAACCGAACCGAAATAAAGGCTGTTTTTTCCAACTTTTTCTCACAATTCTCTTGCTGATTTCGTTGTAGTTGCAATACGAACACACCCTTAATGTTCTCAACCCACAAAAACAACTTAACCCAAATATACATTTAAATGTGATACTTTTACACCGAAAAGGGTGACAAAGGGTTTTCATGCATTCTAAACTACGATATTTTATCCTGGGTCACGAATTGTATCCAGTGGCCGTATCGTTAACACTCTGTTAAACAAAAGGGTACAAAAATGTATTTTTAGATCGTTTGTATAGCCGCTGTAATATATAGAAGATAAGTTATTTTTAGGCATACAACGAGACCCGGAAGCATCTAATATGGCTAAAAACCCCTTTAATATGTGTGTTCTCAAGTTTATTGGGAACGATTATATCGGAATGCCGTTTGTGGGATATTTCGGCACGGTGTTTGTGTGCGTGCGACTAGACGTATGCGCATTATATTTGCATAAGCTGATAAAAATCCTTTGCGATAGCTGTACCGCGTCCCCGAGTGCTACCCGTTTTTTTGTCTTTTTAGGGTTTCGTACCGAAAGGGTAAAAACGGGACCCTATTACTAAGACTTCGATGTCTGTCCGTCTGACCGTCTGTCTGTCACCAGGCTGTATCTCAAGAACCGCTGTAGCTAGACTTATGAAATGTTCACAGATTATGTACATCTGTTGCCGCTATAACAACAAATACTAAAAACAAAATAAAATTAATATTTAAGGGGGCTCCCATACAACAAACGTGATATTTTTGGCCTTTTTGCCCGTTATCAATAATGGCAACAGGCAGGCACTTGAAATTTTCACAAAGGCCGAAATTATGTATGTACTTTAATAATTCATAATAATATTGAAATAAAATAAAAATTTAATATAAAATTCCATACAAAAACACAATTTTTGGCCTATTTTCGCTCTATTAAAAACGGAACGCAACCCTTCCTGCGCGAGTCCAACTCGCACTTGGCCGATTATTTTTTATTTTAAGCTCTGACTGTGTTTTGTCCCATGTATGTGTAATAAAGATGTTTTTATTTTTTTATTTATTAATGCTCAATCTTGACCTTGGGCATAGACACGGCTCATCGACACGGTCGTAATGCTTTTTTTTTTATGAAATAAGGGGGCAAACGAGCAAACGGGTTACCAGATGGAAAGCAACATCCGTCGCCCATGGACACTCGCAGCATCAGAAGAGCTGCAAGTGCGTTGCCGGCCTTTTAAGAGGGAAATGGGGTAATAGGGGAGGGAAGGGAAGGGAATAGGGGAAGGTAGGGAGGGGAAGGGAATAGGTTAGGGGATTGGGCCTCCGGTAAACTCACTCACTCGGCGAAACACAGCGCAAGCGCTGTTTCACGCCGGTTTTCTGTGAGAACGTGGTATTTCTCCGGTCGAGCCGGCCTATTCGTGCCGAAGCATGGCTCTCCCACGTATAAAACTTGTGCTATTTCAACTTTAAGGCCACATAATAGTCAGGGTAAACATGTCTTGGTTCAATCAAATAATCAACAAAACTTGGTTGACTCCGGTACCCTAAAACGGAACCAGCAGATTTTTTGCATATTGATAGGTTAATAGTTATTTAATTGACTAACATTGTCCTATAAATAGAACAATCCATATTTTAGGACCATCAAATCAAAGTATGAAATCCTTTCTGTCTCTGTTAGCTACCACTTTCAAGATTTTTCGCAGATAAAAATGTTGTTTGTCTTATCAAAATGAAGATACCCACAAAGGATTAGCTTGATAGTAATAAAAATAATCTAGGGCTCCCTGATTATAACGTTTGATGCAAAGAAATAAATAATTTTATTATCAAAATTAGTATATTAAGTAGAAACTGGTATAACGCGGTTAGATCACACACTAAACGTTTTGAGAACATTCAAGTTTCAAAACTCGCGTTCCGAATTACCTCCTAACTGCGTCACATCTGAAAATGATATGGCATCGACGTCTCATATAACCGGGATATTATACATAAACATCATTATCAACCTATCGCCATTAAGTGCTTATACAGAATGTAACAAAACCTGTGTTGTGTATGGATTTCCTTTATAGAGTTTGCTGTGAAAATAGCAGCGCTGAAAGAGTTACTTTTTTCCATTGTATGGAAAAATTCATTACGCGAAGGGGCTTGCCCATACAAATCACAAATAAATTTTGCTCTATCAGCGCTACTACTTTCACAGTGAACTCTATAAAAGGGACACATACACACCCTAAAGTATTTTTACTTAGTTCTGTTACACCTTGTATAGCTGGTCTCCCGAACGAACAATATTTAATTTATTTAAAAATAAGATTGAAATGCGGGCGCGTTCAATATCAACCCTAGACGGTCCATAATATTGCACAATAAAATTGATCGTCTAGGGGTCCGCATGCACTTGCTTATTGAATTATGGTTTTCTCAATTCTGCAAATTCACATAGTCATAATGTAAAGCCTAAAAAACATGTCGCGAAACTCTGTGCAATCTGTTGATATAAAATTCGCGATATTTATTCTAACGCGAAATATAATATTAGCGCATAATATTTTTTGTTGCTTTTTATCAATTCAGTCATAGATGGTTCAAAAATATTCAGTTACGTTACTATATTATGTAATATTTTATTATTTTTCTAATTTCTATGAATCCATCATGTCCAGTTTTCACTGTGAGTGCGTCGTCCCTTCATGATACGTCAATGACTAACTGCATCCCGAAATTTACACATAATATCTAGTTATTAAAATCTTAAACTTTTGTTGAAAATCAACTTACGTATGCCATAAATAGTTTGGATATAAAGTTTTGATATCCTCCTAAAATAAGTGACTTTATGAGTCTAAGCCAGGGTCACCAAATGGCGGACCGCGGTCCGCATCCGGATCGCCGACCCATTGTGTGCGGACCAAGCATTTTCAAAGATTATAACTTCGTTTAAAATAAATTTCGGTCTCGATGAACATCTCCAGGATTTTGACACTTTTTTCATTGATTTGTAAACTTTGCATAATATTTTTTTTATGTGTGGACCGCGAAGGTCATTTTTATTTCTTAAAATGGACCCCGAGCGAAACTAATTGGTGACCCCTGGTCTAAGCTTTTATGTCATCTGCACTTTATAACTATGGTAGAATTATGTACTAATAATAAGTAATGTACTTAAATAAAAATTAATTTCCAATTTAGTTAGTCTCGATAAACTCGAGAACGGCAAAACCAATTTAGTTTATTCTAGTCTTGAAACATTAGTTGAATCCAAGAAAGGGTTTTTACGGTGAGAAAATATTATGTCAAAATGGATGTTGTTGAATCTGCGACTTTATTTACTTTGGAGCAAGATATATTTTTTATCCAAGAAACTATTCGTGTTTTATCGAAAACCGAGCCAAGCTCGGTCAAATAGCTAGTAATTATTACATAGTTGGCCCAATTTTTTGTTGAGCGATCTTAACTTTTGCATAACCTTTACTTAAACTTTATAAGCCAGTATGTTATCAAGATGTGGTGGCCGTATAGACGTAAAATTTGACAAAGTTGTCTTCAGCAACTCTGACCCACCGAAAAAGTTATAATTGGAATTTCCGTGTTGGGACAAACCGCTTACTTTTTAAAATTACACTTGTTACGAATTACGTTTATGTTCATAAAATACCATAAAATACCAGTTTCATAAAAAGATGACTAATCTTTTTATGAAACTGGTATTTTTGTGATTTTCATTGCTGCGGCCCGATTCTCATAAATTTAATAAATATAAATAAATTAATTAAAAAATCGTTTATTATCTCACCACAAGATCAAAACAATGTTATGTTGTACACACTCAACAAACTTGGCACTGGTTGTGTGGGAGACTGGTGCCTAAACTAGGCGAAGCCTATTTCAGCGGGGCTAAAATGGTCGCTTTGTAGAATCATAATATGATTTATTTTCTTAAAATTGCAAAAGTATTCCAATTAACTTATTCACAACAGAGCAGTGAAACATTTCCAATTACGTACAACATTTTAAATTTAATTAATTAGGACTTTCCAAATATTATTTTACCGCGTTACGCGTGATACCTCCTTTTCAAATTAACAATATAAGTTAGCCAAAACGACCTTGTCCATAAAATAATAAGATATTGTTAAATATATTTCAGAAGTCCTTAACCATTCTAATATTATAAATGCGAAAGTGTGTCTGTCTGTTTGTCTGTTACCTCTTCACGCTCAAACCGCTGAACCGATTTTGCTGAAATTTGGCATGGAGATACTTTTCGTCCCGGGAAAGGACATAGGATACTTTTTATCCCGGAAATATGTACGGTTCCCCGCGATAAACGAATTTTGGTACAACGGAGTTGCGAGCGTCCTCTAGTAATCTTATATTTTGATATCATTTTGAGGTACCGGCGTACACAAATAATAAAATTGGGGATTTCTGTGTTATTAAAAATGTAATTATACCTTACGAAGGTCAGACGAATTGATATTCCTTCTCTTTATTAAAATCTCCATCCATAAGACGCCATTTGCGTTATTTGAATCATATTAGGCTCGATTTAAATGTGTCCGCGCGAACGAGCGGTTTGGCCGCTACAACAAGAAATTGTATGTTACGACTAGACGTTCCGCGTGGCTTCGCCCGCGTAAATTAGATGTTTTATAGACAAATTATTAATCCAAAAAAAATAGTCTATGATCCTTCACGTGGTCTACTTCTTATCTGTGCCAAATAACATAAAAATTGCTCCAGTAGTTCGTGAGATAAGCTCTTTCAAATAATTTCCCCCGTTTTCCAAATTTTCCTATATTTCTTTGCTCCTATTAGTTTTAGCGTGATAAAATATGGTCAGTAGTACAGGTCGCCAGTGTACACTGAGCCTTACAGCTATTGTAATGTTCACAGAAACGTAATAATACCTTATTTGGAAAATTGGAGAATTATGGAGATTTATTAAGTTTTATATTAAAGAAGTGGATTTGTTTGACATTTCTGGCGATTTCACTTTTATTTAATTTTAACAAATTCCAGGAGTCGAGGATTTTTATCTGACATTTCAGCTCAAACAGAAATTTCATAAACTAGATAAGTATTAAGTATTTGCCCATGCTATATTATAAATTTGCGAATGTAAATAACTGAAATTGTGACAGTGCGATTTGATGATAATGTGAGTACAAAGATATTATGATCTAGATTTTTTTTTTTTATTTCATTATTATTTTATCAGTAGACTAGGTAAGTCGGTGAATTTCCCTCCAAATATAAACCTACCCCGGACTTCCACAAATATTTTAAGATTAAATCTAGCCAAAGCAGTTTAATCGAGATTAACGTAATCTAAAATTCATTTCTATCACTACTGTATACATACCTATTATAAAACAAAGTCGCTTTTTTTCCCTCATGTCCCTTTGTTCCCTTTAATCTTTAAAACTACGCAACGGATTTTGATACGGTTTTCTTTATTATATAGAGTGATTAAAGATGAAGGTTTATGAGTAAGATATCATTCATTAAATAGTGGAGAAACACTATTATTTTTGGGGTGTCTAATGTGATGTCGAAAATAGTTACATTTTTTCCGCTTACATTGCAATATATTGTAAGAAGTAATAAATTGACTTTGTGCTAAGTGAAAACATTTCGCTTCGATACAACTCAAAAGGCTACACATGCACAACTCTTTCCCGACTCGTCTAAACTCCACAACCAATTGGTTTCAACACAACCGTTCCAAACTAAAAGTTGGAAACCGAATGCACGTTTTTGAGTTTAAATGTAAAACAGCCGGATGAAGATAATTAGATTTTGTCCCGGAATGGATTTTGGTTTTTAATTAAATCATCCTCAATGTTCCGGGCGAGAATTGTCCCGCGAGAATTCCGGAGATTATTCTTTATGGCAGCCTAATAATGGCTTCGGATTAAATGAATATTTTGTAGTAGTTTTGTAGAGTGACTATTGCTTGTATAAAAGGTTAGTTAATTTTCGGAATATTTTACAAGAATATTTTAACATTTTATAAAATATCTAATGCAGCTATAATACTCTCTATCTCAACTATAACAATTATACCTTTTTGGTATAACGGGGTGTAATCACTTGCGAATGCATCTTTTGCATTGCTGTATAATGTATATCCGTCTCAGGTTGAGGATGTGTGGTAGTTAAGACAATATGTGGGTATTTGGAACGTGACGACAAGAATCACCAAACGATCCCCTAAATAAGCCTGCAGACAAGCAGCCGCTAATCGCTATTAAAAATAATGTCCCAGAATGTCTAGCACATGACATTTTCTGCGCTGATCTAACGTCTACTTCATCAGGGATAGGGCTTCCGTGACGATACATGAATACTTTGTCTTCCACGACGATAAGGGACACCCTGAAACATTCGACTTCAGTTTATCCTGACCTAACTATACCAAGTTGGTCTAGTTAAGTCAGGTTGTTATTACCAACCACTAAGACATTGTGCCTAAATGGATTTGAAGGTTTCCACCCAAATTCTCAGACAAATTTTCGAAGTATAATTTCTAGTTCTAGAGTCACAAAAAATCCAAACAAAATACCTATGCAACAGACATCAAAGGTAACACATACTAAGAACATTATGTAAATGTCGGATCCTTCTGTAATTTATGATCAGATATTTTCATGCAAATATGTAATAACCTTATCGGCTCGGAATACTTCGGAATTCCAGGAATAAATTTGATACCATATTCGCTCAATAGGAAACCTTTATCTGATACAAGAGTCGGACAAATGTGATGAAGTTTTCACGAAGAAAGTGCATCTGCACGAATAATGCGGCACGTCCAGTTTTGAGTAACGGTTGCGTAGTTATCATAACTAAAGATCGCCCAATGGTCGAAATTCGACCATAGTTTCAACGAAACTAGGACTACTACCTATATTTTGGAAAAAAAATATTGATTTTATTATAATATTTTTTCAACTCTTGTCTCTGGGACTCAGCTGCTCTCAGACTGGCCGTGTAAGCATTGTCTAATAGTATCTAAGATTCAATAAAAAAAAAAAAAACAATAACCCATTTTCAATTTGTCACCTTGTTGTCAACAGACTTCAACCATAAATAAAAAAGTATAATTCGTATAATATATAGGTTTGTCACTCAAAAATCTGTCATTTTTCCTAGTGTGTGTGTTGTAGTATGTGTAATGTTTTATTTGTTAAAATATATATGATAAAAGCATAATTTCAAAATTATATTAGCTCGATGCACTCCTTCACCATATAAACTATAACTGTACAAAATTTCATTCACCTACGTTTCCCCATTTTTCGTCAAAAGGGATACAAAGTTTTTGACTTACGTATTAATATATGGATATTGTTGTTGTGATAAAATGTCATGGGCACTTTGACACTTTTTGGGTGGCCATTGAAAGTGTACTCCAGCCAGTTTTAAAGTGTACTCCGAGGAGGCCTGGGGTTTCGCAAAGGTCTTGTATGATACATACGAACTCTGTGAACGACACGTATTCATTGTTTTTAGGGTTCCGTACCCAAAGGGTAAAAACGGGACTCTATTACTAAGACTTCGTTCTCTGTCCGTCTGTCTGTCTCCAGGCTGTATCTTAAGAACTGCTATAGCTAGACTTCTGAAATTTTCACAAATAATGTATTTCTGTTGCCGCTATAACAATAAATACTGAAAACAAAATAAAATTAATATTTAAGGGGGGCTCCCATACAACAAACGTGATTTCGGCCTTTTTCGCTCTATATCAATAATAGCAAGAGGTAGACACTTGAATTTTTCACACATTCTTTTGTTATTTGTGCACTTTAATATTTAATAATAATATTAAAGTAAAATTAAAATTGAAGGGGGGCTCTCATACAAAAAAAAAAAACACAATTTTTAGCCTATTTTTGCTCTGTATCGGTACGGAACCCTTCGTGCCCGAGTCCAACTCGCACTTGGCCGATTTTTAGAAATGTTGTGACACCAGCATGGAAACAATAGATTGCGCTACCAATTAAATTACTCCTTTTCATATCTTCCAATAATAATCTCATTAAAATAGTCCAGTAATTGTAAAAGTAGATAAAACAAACAGAAAATATTTTCTTCTAATAAACTTGTTGTAATAATTGAAATTTTCCGCCCTTTATATAATATTAATTAATCTGTGAGTCTATGACCGATGTCATCTCTCTCTGCTCTGTGAAAATTACTAGCGTGAAATGCATTTCTGTAACTTAATTCAAATAAAGTGATAATATTAGTGGTTAATAAGTTATTTTCATTATAAACAACTAAAATATTTCGTTACGTGTAAATTGTAATCTCTAATGCCCGGGCTACACGAGGCTAGTTGGCAAGCCAGGATAGCAAGCTAGTGTCAGTAAGCTCGCAAGCTAGTACTTCTGGCTTCGTGTAGACAAATCACAAAAAATTGCTTCATTTCTAATGCCCTGCCGGCCTCAGATGCGCAAACGAGAAAATTTTGTCTACATATTTTCTCGATGTTTGATGGTTTGTCTATCGATATCGACAGTATAACTACACACGAGGGTGAGATATCTCATTGTACGCGCATGCTAGACCCAAAGGCTACATGAGCCCTAAATCCTAATATAACCTAATGTTAAAATAACTATGGCATATTCTAAGCAAGGCCAGCTAGCCAAGACAGTTTAAAAGAGCTAGCTTGCAATCCTATCTTGAAAAACTAACCTCGTGCAGCCCGGGCATTTCTGTTATTTTCATTGACACTCGATTTGAGGCATCTTTTCTAAAAATAATGTCAAAACAATATTTAGCATTTCCAATTAAAATCATCAAATTTATAAAAATTAGTAACTACCACGCCTCCCACTGTGTTTTGTAATTAATTTGTATAATTCTTAATTAAAATAATTTTAGCGTTTACCTACAGCTCCGTTGCTAAAAATACTTTTTAATATTATGGAAAATTTTATTGGTCGCGTATTTTGATAAAAATAGTTTGTAATATTATGGAAAATTTTATTGGTCGCGTATTTTGATAAAATACTATGATTATAGGCCGCGTAATATTATGAATATTATTATGAAAATAGGCCGCGTAAATTAACTTTTAGTGAAGAAGAAACAAACATGACACAAAATATAACATTAGTACCTACTGTTTTTTACACACTAGCTTTTGCCCGCGGCTTTACTCGCGTTAAGAAGTATTATTATTAATTAGGTATTAAACTCTCAGTCCGATCGGTTTAAAATTGACAAAGTTTTATGCAAATTTTCATCCCCTATTTAATCCCCTTGGGAGTAGAATTGTAGATCTATCTTTTCTTAGCCGATACCTACGTCATAACAACTACCTGGATGCCAAATTTCAGCCTGATCCATCCATCGGTTTGGGCTATACGTTGATAGCTCATTATGTCAGTCAGTCAGTCACCTTATGAGTTATAAATTATGATATATTACTAGCTTTTTGACTGAGCTTTGCTCGGTATTCGATAAAACACGAATTAAATGACATTTTCTAAAAATGATTTATAGCTAGATCGATTTATCGCCCCCGAAACCCCCTATTCACTTATTCATTATTCACACAAAATTTCATGAATTCAAAGTGTCTCCATAGAAAAAATTTGTTCAGGGGTTGGGGCGTGATAACAGCCAGACACACTTTCACATAATATATAATATTAGTATGGATTTGGTAATCTGAGCCTATAATTCTAAATTTTAAAATTTTGAAAATGGTTATTTCGCTCAAAACTCTCTCCTGGAAAGCGTGCAAAAATTCCCTCCGTTTTCTTTATGGTCTAAAAAATAAGCTATTCCTCTTTGACACGCGTCAATAGCAGGCCCGTGCATGCGGAAAGCCAATATTTACAGATGCATGAAAGCGTTCACCATGCCTTCAAAGTTTTCAGGATATTACAGTTTTTGCAATTCCGTGTTTTTGCAATAACGGCATTTGCAAAACCGGTAAACAATAAAAGTGAATATACCGTACTCTATTATATATATAAATATATTATATTTCAATAATAAATGTAAATATTTCATATGTGTGAGAGCCATACTTCGGCACGAATGGGCCGGCTCGACCGGAGAAATACCACGTTCTCACAGAAAACCGGCGTGAAACAGCGCTTGCGTATGCGTTGCAATCCCCTACCCTATTCCCTTCCCTACTCTCCTAGGGAAGGGAAGGGAAGCAAAGGGAAGGGAAGGGATGGCAAGGTATTCCCTTGCCATCCCTTCAAGGGAAGGGAAGGGAAGGGAAGGGAAGGGAAGGGAAGGCCCTTCCCTTCCCTTCCCTTCCCTTCCTTTCCCTTCCCTTCCCTTCCCTTCCCTTCCCTTCCCTTCCCTTCCCTTCCTATCCCTACCCTCCTCTATTACCCTATTCCCTCTTAAAAGGCCGGCAACGCACCTGCAGCTTTTCTGATGCTGCTTTCCATGCTTTCCATCAGGTGACCCGTTTGCTCGTTTGCCAAATTTATTTTTTTTAAAAGACTAATTTTCCATCTTTGGCCCTGATGAAAAGATGGCCCTGGGCGAGTTTGTTACGCCGGTTCTTCTCGCCGGGTTAGTCCCCGAACCGGTGGTAAGCACCAGTAGTAACGATGTTCATAAAACACTTGAAAAAAATTATTCTGAATAAAAAATGTTGAGTTGAGTTTAATATAAGTTGATGAAGATTATTTCGTCACTTCAATTCACTTTTTAATCCCCGACCAAATATGTTATAAGTTTGACGTGTCTGTCCGTGGCATCATAGCTTCCAAACGGGTGGACCGATTTTGATTTAGTTTTTTGTATAGGAGTTGATATAAAGAAATTTTATGTTATTTGCAATATTTCATCATCACGGCACACTGCACGCTGTTACTGCTGTAAAATTTGGTATTTGTCAAACAGGCGAAACTACGCCTTACTTTTTTGGGCAATCTGACTCGATGTTATAATACTGGAGAAGTTTTAAAAGAAGGGTTCTAGCAACTTCTTTTAAAACTTCTCCATTATTATAACATCGAGACACTTTGCCCAAAAAAGTAAGGCGTAGTTTCGCCTGTTTGATACTGTTTTAGGTGTACAGCCCGGCGTAGTTTTATCTGTGGCGTACAAAAGTTTATCTTTACGTTTTTATTTGATTTCATTTTAGACTAAAATACGAAATACGAATTCAGCGTGCGACCATTACATTTAAAATAAATATTGTCGCCGAAAAACCTGACTTGAAATGTAAACTAAAACTCCATTTAAATTCTGTCACAGCTTAAATATAGTATCTCGGACTTGAAATTATTTTCATGGACCTGAACAGAAATTCCGGCTAGAGCGGTTTTGCGCTACTAATTATTACCAATAGGCAAATAACTATTTTTATGATAGTTTTCACTCTAAGGCCCGATTCGACCAAACTTGAATTTACACGAGTATAACTATCATGAGAATAATTTTACTCCTTTAATTTACTCTAGGATATTATCGTTTGCATTTTACCAAGTTACTCAAAGAGTATGAAATAAAATGTCAATTATAGTTCACAATGACACCGACCGTGACAGTTGACACCCTGTTGTGCAACTATTCTCAGTTTAAAATTTACTCCACCAACATAGCCCGTGTAAATATTTACTCCCGTGTAATTACCTCATTCTTGGATTAGAAGTTGGAAAAACGCAAAACCTAAGCTGGTTTTGCTCTTAGATTAGGAGACAGTTATACTCGAGTAAAATTTTACTCCAGTTTGGTCGAATCCGCCCTTAATCAGGCTCCGGTTACCTTACTACTACATAGAGGTACATAGAGCCTCCGTGGTCTAGTGGTTAAGAGCGTGGCTTTCGACTCCGAGGTCGTGAGTTCGATTCCCGCGTTGAAAACATGTTATTTCCAAATTTGGTTACAACAATGCAGGCTGATCACCTGATTGTCTGACAAGTAAGATAATCCATGCGTCGGATGGGCATGTAAAAAGTCGGTCCTGCGCCTGATCTCTCGCCAGTCGTGTCGGTCTGCCGTTCCACTGGGTTATGAGAGTGAAGGAAAAGAGAGTGCTCTTATGTACTGCGCACGCACTTGAGCACTATAAAATTACTCCTGCGTACGTGGCCTGGTTTCAATGAAACTGCCCACCTTCACCGAAATCGGTGTAGGGAGTATTATTATTATTATTACTACATACATAGAGGTAATAGTGCGGAACAGCTTTTATTGCATACATAGAAATATGACTATATCCACCGTTACTCATTTATTTCATTCTCATGTAAAAAATTCCCGTGGAAATTAAATATTATGTAGCTATATAGTATACTAGCTGTTGCCCGCGACTTCATCCGCGTTAGTATAGTAGATCACGTCCCAAGTATTATTTATTGTACAAAAATATTCAATGTACAGTATTGACTTTCCTACGATTTTATTATATTATATAGATGTTCCGCACGGCTTCGCTTGCGAAATTTAGGAATTTCACGCGACCGTACATTTTTCCGCAAAAAAAATAGCATATGTCCCTTAACGTGGTCTATTCTTCATATTTGAAAAATAACATGAAAATTGCTCCAGTAGTTCTTAAGAATCTTAAGATAATAAGCAATTTCATATAATTTCCCCCGTTTTTTCCACATTTTCCTCTATTTCTTCGCTCTTATTAGTCGTAGAATAATAAAATATAGCCTATGGCCTTTCTCGATAAATAGGCTATCTAACACTGAAATCATTTTTCAAATCGAATTTGTAGTTCCTGAGATAAGCGCGTTCAAATAAGCCCTTTCAAATAATTTCCCCCCGTTTTTTCCACACTTCCCTCTATTTCTTCGCTCTTATTAGTCTTAGCGTAATAAAATATAGCCTATAACCTTCCTCAACAAATGGGCTATCTAAAACTGAATGATTTTTTAAATAGTACCAGTAGTTCCCTAGATTAGCGCGTTCAAATAAGCCCTTTCATATAATTTCCCCCGTTTTTTTCCATATTTTCCACTATTTCTTCGCTCCTATAAGTTTTAGCGTGATAAAATACAGTTCATAGCCTTCCTCGATCAATGGGCTATCTAACACTGAAAGAATTTTTCAAATCGGACCAGTAGTTCCTGAGATTAACGCGTTCAAATAAGCCCTTTCAAATAATTTCCCCCCGTTTTTTCCACATTTTCCTCTATTTCTTCGTTTCTATTAGTCTTAGCGTGATAAAATATAGCCTATAGCCTTCCTTAATAAACGGGCTATCTAACATTGAAAGAATTTTTCAAATCAGACCAGTAGTTCCTGAGATTAGCGCGTTCAAACAAACAAACAAACTAAGAAACTCAGCAAAATTATAATATTAGTATAGATAGGTAGCGTTAAAGAGACAAGCAACGATAAGTTTTTGGCCAGATATCTACGTATTCAGTAACTGGGTTATATATAATACAATAATATGCAATATGCATGTATTTAGCATTGCCTACATACTAGCGACAACCAGATATTAGTGTTTTGGAGAAATTGAATTAAATCATCAAAATTTGGTGAAAGCGGAGACAAATTTAAGGGGTTTGCTGTAACAAAGTTGGCAACACTGCTTGTTAGTAGTTAGAGCCGACAAAATATTATGCTAATTGATCTTTTCACTAAAAAAGGGATACAGATTTTTATCTTCTGTGCTAATGTTATTTTTTTTTATAAAGAGTTTTTGTGTTTGTACCTTGGGATTTAAGCTTAATAACTGAAAATGTATTTTTGTAATTTGACCTCTAAAAAATTATACATCATGTAAAATTTTGTGTTAAAAATTAGTAAATATTATGTTGAAACTAGCTGTACGTAATTAATCAAATTAATCTGCGGGGCTGAAATGGTCGCTTTGGAGAATCATAATAATTACTTTGTATCATAATATGATTCATTTTCATGTCTAGTAATTCGTACTAATTTGACATTCGTCAGTTTGACAGTTTTGACAATTCATTTGCTGAATTGATTAAGAGGAAATGCTAAATGTGACCATTTTAGCCCCGCAGGTCTACAAATAACTTTTTCGTATAAATGACCCGAAATTTCCAGTAGGTACCTAGTGTAATTTTAAGCAGTTACGGAAAGACACATTAACAGACACGCACACTTCACCCACATTTCATAGACAGACAGATACGTAAAATTTGTTACAGAAAGTTCTAAATGGCGCCTGCAACTACGTTGCGCCAAAAATCACAATTTTTAGGGTTCCGTACATCAAAAGGAAAAAACGGAACCCTTATAGGATCACTTTGTTGTCCGTCTGTCCGTCCGTCCGTCTGTCAAGACCCTTTTTCTCAGGAACGCGTGGAGGTATGAAGCTGAAATTTATATCAATTACTCAGGTCTACTGTCCCTTGAAGCTGTGAAAAAATCAAACTTCTAAGCCAACGCAATCAAAAGATACAGCCATTTATGCCGCAAATTTTCGACACTTGCAAGGGAATCAAAACCTACAGGGTGCTTCCCGTGAACTCAGAATCTTGAAATTTGGTACGAAGCAACGTCTTATAGCATAGATAAAGGAAAAATTACGAAAACCATAAATTTTTAGTTACATCACATAATATATATTTTTTTAATAATTTTAAACTTACTACCCATTTCCTCATAAACGCGTAGAGGTATTAAATTGAAATTCATACCAAATACTCAGGTCTATAATACCTTTAAGCTGTCGGAACCCTCGGTGCGCGAGTCCGACTCGCACTTGGCCGGTTTTTTTCTAGGATATAAATTATCTCATGTCCTTTCCCGAGACTAAATGTATCCCCATGTCAAAATTGTATTGTTCTATATCGTGGTGGTGAGAGTCCCGGCGCATCAACTACCGACCTTCGACAAGGAGGAGTTCTGGCCGATTGGAGTCGTCTACAGGAGGTTCCCAGGAAGACTTCCGAACACGTCGCGCCTCACTTCGCAGACAATAGGTACGTGGTTAGTGTTAGTATAATTGTATGTATGTTAGTCTATAAGGTATTTATAATATGGGCCAAGATGCCTGACTTAAATAAATAAAAAAAAATATCACGCTTTAATTTTATTGAAGAGTTATGTGACAATTAGATTGAAGGCACACGATGTTCTCATCCCTAGACGGTCAATAATATTGGGTTACAAAATTGATCATCTAGATGCCCGCTTAGATACAATATAATGCATCATTAAAAAGTTGTTAAAACAATTTCATCCGAATTCTCGTCCCATAAGTTACCGTTCACCGTGTAACTCGGCCCATTTATTTGGCCCACTTATGCGATGTTGACGTTATATAAAACCCAATCTGTTCCGCCAGGTTACTTCATTATCATTCATCATTCTGGTGCGACGTTATCTGCAGAGGAATTCTTCATTTAAATGAATTTTGTTTTTCAGTTTCTTTTTTTTTTGACAAGTGTTAAGGAACGAGCTGTATATTTTAAGTAGGTTGCTATAAATAAGGTAAGTTTTTGGAGCTTCACTTTAGGACGTGTATGTGTCCCTCACATAGACTATTTTTTATTGATTTGTATAGGGAAGCATGCCAACGTGGCGTCATGAATTTGACGACCTCTGTGGCTCAGTTGGTGGGCTGTTGGTAGCTCAAGCCGGGGATCGCGGGTTCGAATCCCGCCGGCGGAACAAAAAGTTTTCAAAGTTCCTGGGTCATGGATGTGTATTAAATATGTGTATCATATAATAAAAATCTTAAATATATGTAAAGTATAAAAGTATTAAATATATTTCCGTTGTCTGGTACCCGTAACACAAGTCCTTCAGGTACTTAGCACGGGGCCAGACTGACGTGGTGTGAAGCGTTCATAGATATATATTATTATAGATAGATAGATAGATATTATGAATTTGCCCGTACAAAAGTAAAAAAAAAATAGAGATGTGCCGACAAGTCGGTAAAGCCGACCATCCGGCCATTTTCGTAGTCGGCGACTAGTTGGCGAATAGTCGCCAAAAGCGCCGACTATGCAGCTATTTACTTTTATGCTATTATTTTAATTTCAATAAAAAAACCTTGATTAAGTATTTATAATGTGTTCGTATCACACTGAATCAGTATTACACATAATATTTTTAATTTATATGTATGTTGATATTGTATATAATATTATGTTACAGAATTGTAAAATTTATTTTGAAAGAACAATTTTTCTTTCACTTTTTTGGTAAAAAGTGGGACCCGTGCGAGTTTCTTACGCCGGCTCTTCTCGCCGGGGTAGTTCACGAACCGGTGGTAGGCATCAGGTAGACATTCTGAAAAAAATTTATTCAAGTTTACTCAGAAATAAAACATTTTTTATTTATTTTTATTTAAAATTAAATGAAGTGTTTCTGAAATTACTTGCTAGTAGTAAACAAGATTGCATGTATATCATGAAATATTTCCTGAAAACCATAAACTGTACCAAAAAAAGCAACTTACGCGAAGTAATCACCGACTAGTCGGCCGATTAGTTAGCTTTTTTTGCAACCGACTAATCGGCTAGTCGGTTATTCGGCCAAAGTCATGAACCACGACCTCCGAGTCAAGAGTCGCGCTCTGTACCACTAGATCACGGAGGCGATTTTCACAGTAAACTCTATACAGGGGACTCAATACACACCGTTAAGTAATTACGTGGGAGAGCCATGCTTCGGCACGAATGGGCCGGCTCGACCGGAGAAATACCACGTTCTCACAGAAAACCGGCGTGAAACAGCGCTTCCGCTGTGTTTCGCCGAGTGAGTGAGTTTACCGGAGGCCCGATTCCCTTCCCTATCCTCCCCTATTCCCTTCCCTTCCAATCCCCACCCTCCCCTATTACCCTATTCCCTCTAAAAGGCCGGCAACGCACCTGCAGCTCTTCTGATGCTGCGAGTGTCCATGGGTGACGGAAGTTGCTTTCCATCAGGTGACCCGTTTGCTCGTTTGCCCCCTTATTTCATAAAAAAAAAAAAATATCACTTAGTTTTTTTACACTCTGTATATTTCTAGATATAATAATATACATGTTATTTTGAAACGCAGTTTCGATAAGCAAAATTACCTTTTGAAATACAGTCTCGTTCGAGTTATTGTATTAATTTTGTTACATTGAATAAAAATGTGTATTTTTACTTCACTGAATAATCTTATTAGTTTTCCTTTTAGGATGCGTAGGATGAAAAGTGATTACAGTTATCTAGGTCAGGAGAATAAACATAGACGCGTACATTCATATTTTTATAGAATTCTCATTAGTTTGAACTATCACACCGATTTCGTACATAAATCTAGAAATCTAGACAAATAGTGCAATGTGTTTCTGTTGGTGTTTTATTTTACGTCCTAAAAACTCTGGGAGTGACCCAAAAAGTGAAAACGTAATGAGCAAGCAGGCAGAAAACCCAACACCATATTAATATAAGTAACTTAATGGCGTCATCGATAGCTTACGGAACGGATTGACAAATATTATAAATAATTACGTAACGGAGGCCTGCCAGGTAATCCGTCCGCTCGATTCCTGCAGGCTTATCATGGTCACCAAAGAAACGGTTTCTTTCTACGGAAGAATAGACAAAGTGACAATTAGACAATGGAAATCCGCCATTTTGTCGATAAAACCTGTCAGTATGTCGATTCTTTCCCATTTCTACTGTTCTTATGCTAAGCCTGCATGTATATTTCACAAAAAAGGTGATAAAAATTTTAAGAGGAAAGAGCTACGCAATTCACTAGCAACAAAGGCAAAGGCAGCAATCAATTTCATATCTATTTTGCTCGCAGCTATCGTATATTGATAAAAGTAAGCTGTCGACGTTTTTCAGTTAAGTCCTGCGGGGCTAAAATGGTCACATTTAGCAATTTCCCTCAATCGATTCAGCAAATCGCCCATGACTATTAACAATGTCGGATGTGAAAAACGACAACTTTACAGGAGAGCGATTCAAAGTCTAAATTGTGCATAACTTTTTACTTATTCCAAGTAGGATCATGAAATTTCAGGGTAGTACTATAAAAGCTATTTACGTTTGATATGTTATTATGAGTATCTCGTATTTTATGCCTAAATATGAGAAAAGTCACTTCTGACCTTTTTAACGGGGTACGAGTAATGCTGATTTGTCGGAAGTGCCAGAACCGACATTGTTGCTTGTAGAAAATCGATGATTGCTTGTCTGAAGTGGAATTTACGTCATTGTTAAGTGATAATTGTTAATTTAAAAATATGTCGCATGTAGAAATTACCAACAAAACGACAACAATTTAAAGAAAAAAATAGTTTTATGGACTTCTGTCAAATAAAACGTAAAAACAATGCACTTATGAAAATACAAAACATTCCTTATGATTTAAATAATTCGGAAAATCAAATTTTCATCCGAAATGAAAACTTACTTAAAACATCGAAATTAAAATTATTACCAACAATATTTTGTTGACTTTTTGATAGCATAACTTAAATTAACTAAACAAAATAAAAAATAAAATAAAATATATATATTAATTATAAAGAGAAAAAGTTTGTTTTATTCGTATGTTTGTTTGTATAGAATGGCCTCAATAACTACTGAACTAATTTTAAAAATTCTTTTACTTTTGGAAAGCTATATCATTTGAAAAGAACACAGGCTATGTATTATTCTGAAAAATATTACCTACCAAAAATAGCAAAAATATAACCCAAAGTGGTAAAAATTTGCCAAAAATTTCATAATTTCGCATCCGCTACGAAAAATACTGATGATACATCAAAATAATGTTATACATGTTTATAGTACTCATCATTATCTACAAAAAAGCCCAGGGCAGCTTATGTCTATCTTTTATGGTTAACGAATAATAACCATTACTTTTATTAAAAAATTTACTTCAAATCATCTCCTTCTAGCGTGACTTTTTTGCATATTCGTTATTAATCCTTATCTACAGAAATATCAAAACATTAATTGGAATTGTGTGACAAATAGAATTGTCCTTTAAATTATTACCATGGGCCAAATATTTTAGAAGTAAGGACAGTTTGATTAAAGCCCAAAATAATGCGCCCGCGCCGATGCGGCAACGACGGCGGCTACCACGAATGTGTAATGGAAAATATTATATTTGCAAGTCTAACGCAGTCTTTCCACTTTGACCAACTAAACTAACCAACTGCAACTGACCAACTATTTTTCGTTCCCAACGTTACAACTTTTTAGTTGGTTTGATAGGAATATTTTATTTTTTTGAATTTGTTCCCGTTCACACAACTTTATAATAATTATAATAACTATGAAGTTTGTTGTGTATAAAAATGAACTGGCCACGGACTGGCCACTTATAATTATTATTGATAATGGCCGTGTTCGTCGGCGTATTTTTGGACAAACCTTTTATTGCGCATGTCCAAAAGATGTCATGGCAACGCCATAACAAGTTGCTGGTCAAGTCGTAAACAACGTCTTAATTGTTTATACATGATTAAAATAATAAAAGCTAAACATAAATACATAAGCCTAAATTGTCTAACAGCCGCACAAATAATTTATTTAACACCATGATAGTGTTTGATTATTTTATTTTGGAAAATATGGATATGGATCACTTGGAAAAATTTAAAAATTTAATTGTTTTTTTTTATGAAATAAGAGGGCAAACGAGCAAACGGGTCACCTGATGGAAACAACTTCCGTCACCCATGGGCACTCGTAGCATCAGAAGAGATGCAGGTGCGTTGCCGGCCTTTTAAGAGGGAATAGGGTAACAGGGGAGGGTAGGGATGGGAAGGGAAGGGAATAGGGGAAGGTAGGGAAGGGAATAGGGTAGGGGATTGGGCCTCCGGTAAACTCACTCACTCGGTGAAACACAGCGCAAGCGCTGTTTCACGCCGGTTTTCTGTGAGAGCGTGGTATTTCTCCGGTCGAGACGGCCCATTCGTGCCGAAGCATGGCTCTCCCACTGGTTTGTTCATTACAACAAATTGCAATTGGGTTAAATGTCAAGTCGTAAACAGTTGTCGTTGCCATGGCATGACATGATTTGGACATGCGCAATAACTAGGTTTTGCGACGAATGCGCTAAAAATTACGCCGACGAACACGGCCAATGAGTAAATACTTTATGACTTTGACTGAAGTATTGTGTCATTGTTGTGTCGAGTGCATAATAATTTGGTAAATATTAAAGAGAATATATCACTAATTGCTTTGAAAATGATTGAAGTCTGTGAGAAAAACGGAGGAAAAGTTTTTCTATATGAACATTTTCAATAAGTATACGAAAGTCCGGAAATTTAAAAGTGGAGCTTTGTATTTAAGGTGCATAAATTATAAGAAATTGAAATGCAACGGAAGCATAACTGTAAAAGTAAGTTTCTGTCCTCATACTTTTGCAGCTAAACTGACCAACTGTCATCCGTTCAATAGACAGAACGATCAGACAGAAGTTTTTGGCCAATTTTCAAAGCTTAATCCCGATTCCCGCCGATTTATTTTATTAATCAATGGACGTGTTCGTTGGCGTAATTTTTAGCGCATGCGTCGCAAATCCTTTTATTGCGCATGTCCAAAACGTGTCATGTCATGGCAACGCCACGAACAAAGTTGTTTATATACTTAGTTACCTGTCAAGTTAAAACAACGTGTACTTTGTTGTTGCCATGATTTTGACATGCGCAATTGGTAGCTCCAATACCATTTGTAATTAAATTTAATTGAGTGGACTGTAATTTGTGAATAAAAAGGAACAAAGGAAAGCAGTTGATTTATTGGCGTGTGTTTCAAATAAAAGTAATTTGTAAATACTAAGGAGATGCTGAATGTATGCTTGAATTTCAATAAATTGGCTTTACTTTGGAAGCTGATATCATGAGTATAATAAACGAAAATAGAAAATTTAAAACGTGGAAAGGAATGTTAAGATACTGAAGATTATTGCTGTATTTTTGTTATAATTCTGTAGCTTTCAAATTATGAGTTTATAAGGCTCTAAATACGGTAAATTACGGATTCTCCGTAGGGAACGCCCTTAATATTATGATAACATTCTAGATTTTCAGAGTGCCCTATGTAATTGTACATAGGGCACACTGAAAATCTAGAATACATACTTACTCTATTAAATTTTCCTTTGCATAAATTTCAGGATAATAATGTTATCAAAATGAAAGAGCATAAATGTGAAATGGATACTTCTAAAAATATTTTATTAAAGGAAATAAATGCTCTAAAAAGGCAGGCCGTCACTACCGATTTTCCCGTTCCAAAAATTTACAAAAAAGCAAAGAAAGATATGGAACAACAAGGTCTCAATTTTGTAACCGAAATACCTCGGTTTTTGAGCTTAAAAAGTGGACTTTATAACGTCAGAAATAAAGCATTGGTTATTAGAAAAACAATTTTTAGAAGTTTAAAGGAGGTTGAAGTACCTATAAAATTTAATGATTTTTTATTAAGCGAATATAATAATGGAAAAACACGCATTTTATTGTTT
This sequence comes from Aricia agestis, assembly GCF_905147365.1. Lineage (NCBI taxonomy): Eukaryota > Metazoa > Arthropoda > Insecta > Lepidoptera > Lycaenidae > Aricia > Aricia agestis. The sequence goes on along the minus strand of NC_056421.1, from coordinate 13,107,641 downwards.
TGGAATAGGAGGAGAGGAGAATGTATAGGAATCGAGGGCACAAATTATGAAAACAAAATAATTTTTTGTTGATGCTACTTTTTACAGTTGCCCCAAACCATTTTATCAGTTTTTGAGCATACACGGCGATTTCGGCAGCACTGAACTTTCAGTTAACACAAGGCCTTTAATTTATGCTCTGATGCCGAATAAAAAACAGATTAGCTATGATATAGTTTTTCAAATGATAAAATCACAATTACCAGAACCAGAAATTAATATAGTACACTGTGATTTTGAGATTTCCCTGTGGAATGCTATACAAAAAGTATATCCAAACACAAACATAAAAGGTTGCTATTACCATTGGAATCGTAACATGTGGCGTATGGGGAAAAAACTTGAACACAAGCGCAAAGATGAAAGACGAATTGTCGGACTCTGTGCAACTTTACCACTTCTACCACAGGAATTAATATTGTTACGGTACACGGTATACGGACATGTAGTGCCATCTAGCGTCAAACCAGCGAAACTTATCGAGGGAACACCGACAGTATAAATCCCCTACTCAATAAGTGATGGCATGAGGTGCGCAAGTACATACTCGAACCTTCTAGAAAAGTCCAACATTTATTACGTGTTTACCGGTTTATTTTTATTTACGTGTTTAGTTGTTTATGTTTATTGTGGTACATGCTCGAGCCTCCTAGAAAGTTCTACTTGTTTACTTGAATCGGGAACTTTCTGGAATTCGTCTCGCCATATAAAAAGCCGCAGATAGACGGCCCGGCATTCAGTTCGTTTCGAGCTATCATCAAGGCGATTTCGGAGTGACAACAAGTGATTAATAGTGAGTGAACCAGTGAAACCTGCGACTTGGCTACGACCTAGGACAGTGATAGTGTTCAGTGATTGGACCTAGTGATTAGTGTTTGGACTTAGTGCTAAGTGTTGTGACCTAGCGTGTGCTTGTGTGACCTGGACTTAGTGAATAAAGTCTTCAAGAGAGTCAGCAGGTCTTTCTCTCCAATTCCTTTGAACCCTAGCACGTAACAATATCAAAAGGATGGCAATACGTAATATCAGAATATGAAAGCATTAATTTGAAAATGCCAAAATGTATGGCACATGTTGAACGGTTACTTAAAAAGCCTCATGATAACATCAGCGTGTTTGGGCTTCGCCATCGCACCAACAATGTTTTGGAATCATTCCATTCGGCAATTAATAAATGTTTGAACAAAAACGTTACATTGTTACGTTTATTAAACATTATTGTCGACAATGAAACATTTATTCAAAGTAAGATTCCAAACTCTCGTAAGAAACAATACATCATTAGAGAGGAGGTCATCAGACAGACCATGCTACAATGTTTATCTGGTGAGATCTCAGTAGGACACGCGCTCGAAAAATTGAGATAATTACTTAATTTTTTTGTGGTTTGGTTTTTAAGATTAAAATTAAAGTTTTATTCAAGCATTCTTGTTTCTATTCTTTGACCAACTGGTTAGTGAAATTGAAGTTACTTTATGTCGTGTTCGTCGGCGTAATTTCTGGCGCATGCGCCGCAAAACCTTTTATTGCGCATGTCCAAAACATGTCAATGTCATGGCAACGCCACGAACAAAGTTGTTTATAATATACTTAGTTACCTGAAAAGTTAAAACAACGTGTATTGTCGTTGCCATGATTTTGACATGGGCAATAAAAGGTTTTTGCAGCGCATGCGCTAAAAAATTACGTCTACGAAGTACGAACACGACCATTGAAAAGGTAGGTTTTGTTTTTAGATTGTCATTTGTTTTTATTAATCTGCATTAAACCAGTAATTGGTTAGTTTAGTTGGTCAAAGTGGAAGGTAGTCATCGAGTTCCATTCTGCACAACCAGTTGGTCTAACTAGAATATTTTTTTCAAAAATAAAATATGGGATCAACCAGTTGGTTAGATTGGAATTATTCCTTTACCGAGTTCCATTCTGCACAACCAGTTGGTTAGTTTAGTTGGTCAAAGTGGAAAGACCGGCTATCGATCTCATCTAGATCTTCCAAATATGCTGGAGAGATGGTAGTGCCTAAATGTGTGGGGAATACAGAAAGTACTGTCGAAGGACTGACTGTTTTGCAGGACCATGAAACGAAGTTCGCGGAGTCATGTACTTCTTAAAAATTTCTACATTTTAGGAAAGTTACGTATCACCACAGCCTTTGTTTACATGAAAAATTGAGATTAGTATTTATTAGATTAATTATTCAAAAGCAGTCTTCTTCATCCGAGATTTTCTCTGATCCATTGTGGTATTTTAAATAGCATTTTAGATAGTATTTTTGGGAATTATGTCACTTTTACATAATTTGAGTAAATCTTTATGTTTGTTGCCTACCTGCTTAATAGCAGAATGCCAAGAAAGTCTGGCTTTATTGCGGCAACTAGTCACCAAATAGCAAAACCATGAAAAATACGATTACTTAATAAATAAAAATTATATTAATTCATTATGTATGACATGTGCCAACAAAAACCTAATTTTCGCACAAAAATTACCCATTTTAAGCCTTCTAAAATTTCTTAAAAGTTGGTAAGCAACGACAGATATGGTACAAACTACAAGCGCCATTTAATCAATAAGAAAAGTAAATGAAATGATTATGATTTAGTACTACCGACATTTTACCAATTTATAAATTCACATAATAATGTCAGAAGTGGCACTACCGACAATTGAACCATTTATAAAACCGATTAAAAATGTCGTATGTGGTACTACCGACATTTTACACATTTGAAAAACCGGTTAAGAACGTTGGATGTGGTACATCCTACAATTTTAAGTGACCTACGATAAATTAATTTTGATGAAGTTAAGAATTTATTTATATATATATTTATTTATTCATAATCAAATCTAAAGCAATAAAACATAAGCTATACTGTTAAAAATATTTAAAAAATATTATAAAGAATAGGAAATACCATTTTCCGCACTAGCGTTAGCTTTGGACATAATATTACCATCAGCATTTTTTGCCTTTTACTATAATTTTCTTCATTTCGTTGAGTACCAAGTTTTAATTGGCCGTTCTGATCTTGTCGACATTGAAAATGGCGTCGAAAAGTAAAAAAATATAACTACGGTAGCAAAAAAACAAGTGACAGCGCGACGTCCATTCCCTCCGTTAACATAGTCGGATGTGGCACATCGTGCGCTCTTACTCGCTACCGCGTTCCGTTAATAACGTAGGTAGTGACTATCCGACACTGTTAGCGAGTTATCTTAGTAATATACGACATTTTTAATATGGCTATTTCAGAAACTACTCATAATATAGATTTTTTCTTTTCAGCTCATGATAGCCTTGGTTATAAGGACATATTTTATGAAATAAAACAAAAATGACGATTTTGCACATCCGACATTGTTAATAGTCATGGGCGAAATGAATTGTCAAAACTGTCAAACTGACAAATGTCAAATAAGCACAATTTACTAGACATGTATTGCAAGCAGACTTGCATTTTGCGAATTAAAAAAAATGAATCATACTATTATGATTCTCCAAAGAGTCCATTTTAGCCCTGTTGTACGTCGATTCTGCTAAGTGGTAAATAATGCCAGAATACAGTTCCGATATGGTTTCGATGCACGATATAATTACTAAAGTACAAGATTTATCAACACCCTATAGAGAGGTAATATTACGGACTCACTGACTACTGATGACACATGAATTATTATGATGAATCATTAATTAAAATCTGACATTGTGACTAAATTCCCTACCTACCCGTTCTCGTGGGATTCCATCTTCAGCTTACTGCCGCACTCGGGAACGTTTAATGATGATTAAACTTCAATTCAATAAAAAGATTAACAGATGATATATCGGCCTTATGTCAAACTCTTCATTTATTTTTTTACGAGCCTATACTATCCCACTGCTGGGCAAAGGGCTCCCACAAGGTCTTCCATCTGTCTCGATCCAACGCCACCGCAGGCCAGCCTGACTTGTAGGCTTCTAGTTCATCTCGCCATCTTTTTCGAGGCCGTCCACAGCCACGGCTTCATCTAATTACAGTCAATTAATTATAATACTAATATTCATCTCTGAAAGCGACATGTAATCTGATAAAAATATTAAAATATTTTAATACTATTTTACACGACCTCCTTTTCAATATACTTAACACATTTTAAGATTAAAGCCACGCCATAGCCATTTGATACAAATAAAAAATTCACAAAAGCCAAATTTCATTTCCCTGAAATTTCGTAGCTTATGGCGGGAAACGCTCTTCGTCAACTTTACCCATTGTCCTATAATAAGGAAAATATGGCGCTTTTTATTTTTCATCCGTATAATATGCAAGATCTTGAGGCTCCTAATGATGCTTTTGGGGAAGCACTTGAGTTATTTAAATTAGATGACTTATGTGACGCATTTTAAAGGTACAGAAGAATAAGTTAATAATTTTCGTATTGTAAGTTACTGGAAAAACAACACTTAACGTTATAAGATTACCAGTGTTTGTGATTAAAAAATCTATGAAAAGGCAGTTTTCATAAAAAAGATAATGAAAAATGATTTGTTTATTCAGAAGTATATTCACAGAAAAAGATATAAACCTAAAAATATGAGTAAGAATTATAAAATACTTTTATGCAGGGACGATCTGAAATGTCTTCAGGATATAAAGTTTTTGGTTTTATTAAAATTTTTCGATACCGATTTAAATTCGTCTACGGCTTACCTCGATCCCGACGAAATAAACGATTAAGACGGGGATATTAGAGATAAGTGCATATTCAGCGTATTCGGTGGCGCTTTCATATGAGATGGATAGAAAGGGCAACTTAAAAAAAATGGGGCTATAGTGTCACCATTTATATCATTATTTTTGAGGAATAATGTCACTAAGCTATATTGTTCTCACTTGGTCAATGATATTATAATTATTTGTTTTAATATTATCTATGTACCTTAGAAATTAGGGAACAATAGTGTAGTAGTAGTAGTACTATTTTGTCGTAATACCAGGGTAGAATTAGACGTTCTAGGATTTTGATATTTTTATTACATTCTATTTTAATAAATAATTTCGGTCCCCTACAAAATAGTAAAAAGTAAAAACCTAAAAAAATTGGGCATTATTTATGCAATCGCTACACTACACATATCATATCACTTTAAATTGCATTATTTTTGAAATACGAGTTTTTGACAGTTAGGTAAAAATCGTGTTCAAAAGATTCCGTTACATACATACAGCTAGGGTTGCCACCTTTATTTTTTTGCAAATAAAGTACATTAGGTGAGAAAAAACAGTACACAGTATAAAAATTAAGTACATTTTATAAAATTATCTGTATTTAAATAAAAATGAATTCTGTACTTTGTTAGTTTCTTTAAAACTCGAGAGATAGGTGATACGAGGTTCATCGGGTCATCGAGTTTGAAATAAAGTATTGTTGCGTACTTTATTATTTTCGTAAAGTACAAAGTACAATTGCCTGAAATAACGTACAATACTTTATAATAAAGTACTTGTGGAAACTCTACATACAGCCTAAGCTTATAAAAGCGTGTTAAAAACTACTGATCCAAGTCTATGTGGCTAGACCTCGACAGGGTCTGATGATATTTATGGCCCCAGGGACTTGTCAGCGATACGCTTATTCTGTCGCACAGATAGTTCCATGTATCGTAATCCCCATCGCTTATCCATCATCATTATCACCATCAAACTCCCCTCCATCATAAAGAGAAGTTCTATGTGTATGCACGAGGTACGAACATAGTCAAACTTTTCGCTTCACACCACGTCACTCTGGCCCCGTGCTAAGTACCTGAAGGACTTGTGTTACAGGTACCAGACAACGGAAATATATTAAATACTTTTATACTATGCATAACATATTTAAGATTTTTATTATATGATACACATATTTAATACACATTCATGACCCAGGAACTTTGAAAACTTTTTGTTCCCTCGGCGGGATTCGAACCCGCGACCTCCGGCTTGAGCTACCAACAGCCCACCAACTGAGCCACAGAGGTCGTCAATATACGTATACATATTGGTGTAACAAAGTTATAATATTTAAGGGTGTGTTTTGAGTCCCCTGTATAGAGTTAACTGTGAAAATAGCAGCGCTGAAACTTGACATCTGTACGGGGAAATTCCTGACCACGGAGCTCATACAAAGAGGAGCTGGCCTAAGCAACTGTGCACTGTGATTTTCAAGTAGGTCCTGACGTCATCATTGTGGGCGGGGCTTAAGTCAGTACACTTTCAGCGTTTGTCAGGTGCACAAGTAACGAGACTCCCAATAAATTGGTGTTTTCTGCATATTTAACAAGGAACAAGGAACATTGTGTTTTACAATGTCGAAAACACTCAGACAGACGTTCTGATAATATAAATACCATCATATTTCATTTGGAAATAATTTTAAATGTAATTTAAATATAAAAATTCTAGAACATTTCAGCTTTCAGCGTTAATTATACTACTTGACACTAGATGGCCAAACCTTTGAAAGATAATACAGACGTAAATGCGTATAATTTTGCATAAGTTTATTACAATTTTTATACTTGAATACTGAAAACCGTTATACACTTAGTCTTAAACACATTTTATAGCTAAAACCGTGATTATATAGCTTTTATTATGATATCACTTATAAACCGCCATCTGTCGTCACCTATGATAACTATTTGAAACGTAAAAAATATCCAGTGCCGTAGTACGTCCCATAATATTCAAGACAAAATGACAGCTAGTGTAAGATAGTTGAACTACGTAGTAACATCAACATCGACCTAAGCTAGTAGTTTGGCTTTTAGCCGATAGATGAAATATTGAAAAGTGGGCGGAGCTTGACACCCCCTCACCCCGCAAATTGTCACGCGTCGTTTCATAAGGAAACTTGATTACAACACCTCCTCTTAGTATTAGCTCCGTGTTCCTGACACCGCACTGGGGCGCGTAGTACAAATCGCAAAATGGTTTATTTAAGGGACACACACACACACTAAATCGCTAAGTACTACACCCTACAAAATTGGCACAAAACGGACAAGTCGGCCTCTATGGGGAACTATCGTGAAGAAGAATTCTAGCACGACTTCATAACGGACAAAATAACTAGGTATATTATAGTATCCTACAGGATCACTATAAGGTTTAGGACAATTGACAAGTATATACTCTGAATTTTGTTAGCTACCTTAAAAATCGAACGTCATAATATACAGGGTGTAATAAAAGTAAGTCATAATACTTTAGGGTGTGTACGTATTCCTTATAAAGAGTTCACTGTGCAAGTAGCAGTGCTGAAAGACCTTTTTTTCACTTTTGTAGGGACAAGGGCCTGAGCGTCACGAGTTTCCCCATACAAAAGTGAAAAAAAATTTGGTCTTTCAGCACTCCTAGTTTCACAGTGCACTCTCTACAAGGAACAAGTAAACACCCTAAAGTATTATCACTTAGTTTTGTTTTAGTCATAGTAGCGACAAGTAAGTAAGTATTTAGTTAACAAACTTGTACACACTACCAAATTTTTTCTTTTATATTTTTAGCCAATTTTTTTCCGGCATCGCGTTTCACACTCATATATCGGAATCAGAATGAAAACTATAACATAAACAAAAATTAAGCAATAAAACCATAAAAAGTTACGATTGTCGAAATATTCCCTATGGCACGGTGACAACTCAGCTAGTGTATAATGTATGGTGCTCGTGGGACTTATATTTTAAGTATTGCCACAAGTTTAGAAAGCAATTTATACCGAAATCGCTTATGGAACCGGGGAATTCGAGTTTTACTAAATTAAACGCGGGAACGATTCACAGTGCGTATCTCAACGATTGCTTTAAGGGGGCGACTAACCATAAAGTGTCGATTTTATAATTCATTTTTATACTTGAAAATAAGATCCGAATTGTTTCATTTTCTAAAATTAGATACTACATTATATTTCGAAGAATTCGATCTGAGCAAAAACACGATATTATTTATTAAAATTTTCTCGATAGAAAAAAATCACAAAGATGCATCTAATTTTCACGAATTTTTCATTTATTGCCATAACCGTGCATTGAACTAAATTAATATTTTAACACATTGTATAAAATTCTATCGTTGAGAGATCGACCTAGCGGATTTTTAAAATGTTGTATATTTATCGAGTTATTGAGAAAAAACTAATTTAGCGATGAATCCGCGTCGTTCTTTTTCACCTGGCATATGAAAGACGGGCGTGAGTGTGAAGACTTCTCTCTTCACACTAACACCCGTCTTTCATATGCCATAATATGACGATGTTTGATTTTTGGGGTTAGTCGCCCTCTTAAGCGCGACAGCCAATGAACGCGCGCCGCGTCTTGCGTTGACCAATGAGGGTGCAGGTTTCAAATCATAATCGAACGGAAATCGTGAATTACTGTTCTAAGAAAATTTTTGTCTCCAAATTAAAAGTATTAATTTATCCCATTATTGGTTTCGGATACACAATTATATATCATAACTTTACCAACTCAAAAAAAAGTATTAATACGAAAAATTATTATTACAAATTCTAAAGTGTGTCTAGCAGCTAGAAAGAATAGACAGCTAGACTCATGACAACCTCTTTCCGCTGAAGTCGATGAACCGATTTTGATGGGATTTACTATACTTCCATTTTTATTGGTTTATAAATCGATTAACGAATTTTTGCGCGAAGAAAGTTGGGCAACTTCTATACTATAATCTCACAAAATGACGTAAAGCGATGTTTTCGCTCTAAGCGAAAATAGGCCCAAGATCCCTTAATCATTATATTAATATATTGTCCGAGGCATTTTCGAATATTAACTGTATTAAAAAAGTCATTTAAGAAGATAAATGTGCCATAATAAAGAGTAATGGCCCGTGACAATCGCTTGCGAGGCTCAAACTTAATGCGATATCAGACGATATGGAAATCTACTTGAATTAGTTTTAGTATGTTTACTGGGAGTAGTGGACTATTATGCTTAGTTATGAAGTTTTTTTTTTACTTTTTTGATCTATTTTTGATCTATGGACGCTTGACACCACGTCAGTCTGGACTCTGGCCTCGTGCTAATCTTGTGTAAAGGGTACCAGACACGGAAATATATATACAATAATACTTTTATACTATGTATAGGTAAATATTATATGTAAGATTTTTAGTATATGGTACGCATAATATTTAATACACATCCATGGTCCAGGAGCTTTGAAAACTATTTTGTTCCGTCCGCGGGATTTGAACCCGCGACAGCCGGCTTGGGCTACATACAGCCCACCAATTGAGCCACAGAGGTCGTCTAAATCTTATATCTTTAAACGATCGATTCTTGTATAATATATATGTCGTAGGATGATTTGATAAATCGAATTTTCTCGAAAATTCTAGGGATTTTTCGAAAACATGGATTATTAGATAATGGTGATAACATTTTTCAATTATCCTAAAAAAATTAGGTTTTTTGGGAAAACGCGAGTAGCCTTAGTAACATTACACATTCTTAGCGCTGATTGGCTTGATTTTTGCTTACTGGCCCACTCTTATTCTGATTGGTTACTATCTTTTCCTATGTATCTTTGAGGTTATACACCATAGAATTATAAAGGACAAAACTCAGAATTAGTTTCTCTCTGGGCACTTACACGCCCACCCACATTCCAGATAACCCAGCCTATTCTCCAGATGTCCTCGATGTGGCCATCACGTACAATCTCTCCGGGGACCTCCACCAAGAGGTCCTCGAAGAAGCACACGGCTCGGACCACCTTCCGGTCCTGGCCATTATCCGGGCTGCTCCCGCGAGCATTCCCCCATTGCCTCCGCCCTCTTTTCGTAACTGGGAGAAGTTCACCTCCCAGTTGCACGAAAGCACACCCAATTTCCCGGTGGATTCTGTAGAGACCCTAGATGCTATGGCTCTACAGATCACCGAGGCGATCACGGCGGCCCTAGACGCGGCAACCCAACCGCCCCGCCGTAGGTTTAAACGCCCCTCCCTGCCTCACCACATAGCCGAAGTCTTGGCCGAAAAGCGCAAGGCCCGCCGGCTTTGGCAGTCCACGCGGTGCCCAGCCGCAAAGAATCGGCTTAACCGGCTGAACGAGCAGGTCGGTCAAGCGCTCCACGACCTGAAGGCGGCAGACTGGACCCAGCGCATCCAGGAGGCAGGGGAGGACTGGCCGTCCCTCCACCGCTTTTGCCGTACCCTTACTAAAACCTCCCCCCCAGTGAGACCTCTCCTGCACCCGGACGGTAGCCCACGTTACCGTGTCGAAGACAGAGCGGAGATACACGCCGACCACCTCGAGCGCCAATTCTCCCCTCTACTGACCACCGCAACAGACCACGCCCGTGCTGTTTCCGAGGAGGTAAGGACAGCTCTTCTCACCCCTCCAGGCCCCCCAACTTTTAGTTTTTCCCCGAGAGAGGTACAAAAGGTACTATCTCGGCTAAAGCCTCGTAAGGCTCCCGGGGCGGACGGTATTGCAAATTCCGCCCTGCGCCATCTTCCCTTCAGAACAGTGGCCGCCCTGACCCGTCTCTACAACGGGATAGTAAGGACCGGTCACTTTCCCCCCGCCTGGAAAAAGGGGATCATCATTACAATCTCCAAGCCCCATAAGGACCTCAAACGGGCCGAGGTCTACCGGCCCATAACATTGCTCTCCACACTCTCCAAGACCTTTGAGGTCCTTTTCAAGAAACATCTGTCCCCCTACCTTCCTCCTCGAAGGGATCAGTTCGGATTCCGCTCCGGACTGATCACAACCCTCCAGTTAGTGCGCGTGGTTAACCACCTTTCCGTTGCGGCCAACAAGAAGAAAGCCACGGTCGCAGTATTTCTAGATACCACTAATACCACACTCCACAGCAAACACCACAGCTAATACTGGGCTACAGCTGTTATAAGTTCATAATAATTTTGATAGACCAATGATCAGCTGTCCCCTCACCCTAAAATGAATAACATTGATCAGATTTTATACTATTGTCAAAACATATTATTTTATTTATTTATATTAATGATTTATTATAGTGGAATTTAGTTACCTTGTAGGCTTATGACGTCAAAACCACACGATATTCGAAGTAATAACCTGTTTATGAAAGATATTATTTTTACAAGCTTTTAAGCTCCTGTGTATCGTGAGCCCCCGTGTGAGGCCCACGCCGGTGTGAGCGGTGAGGCCAGTGGGCGCCGCGCGCGCCTGATGTCCGGCCGCCAGTCTGGCGCCGCACCCCCCTCGCACCCCTCACCCTCGCCCGTCACCCAGCTAAGTTACCAGTGAAGTCAAAATATAATATTACATACGTACATAGCGTTATATAATTATAACTTTAATCGTCCGCGTCGATATATTATTTATTTAATTCATTTTATATTATTAATATATATTTAGAGTATTATTATATTAAAATAATATTAATATACGTCATAAGTACCTATTTATATATTTATAAAATACTGCGTGTTGTCTGTCAATCGCCTGACAACTATGGGATCCACAGAAAACCAGGGATTGCGGTGCCTATACACCGTGATCACAACCTGAGTGGAATCCTTTTCGACCATCTTTTCGCATCGCACAGTTACATCAGGGTACCTTATAATAGGGTAATTATAAGTATTTTATGTTGTTATTATTTTTTGTCTTTTTTTCTTTTTTTAGTTCCCTGTTTTTTTTTTCTTTTTTTTATACCTTGCATCTGTGTAACATGTGTATTTAAGTGTAGTGTGATGTGAATGTTTGTTGAATAAATGTTTATTATTATTATTAGATATGGAGAAGGCGTTCGACAGTGTGTGGCACGACGGCCTTCTCTGTAGACTCATTCGAGCCGGCGTCCCACTTTTCATGGTAAGGGTACTGGCATCCTTTCTCTACGGTCGGACCTTCCAAGTCCGTGTCGACGGGGTTCTCTCTACAGAGCGCCCCATCACCGCAGGTGTCCCCCAAGGGGGCTGTATTTCCCCGGACCTGTACAACCACTACGGGAGTGGCGTACCTACGGATCCGGCAACCCAGGCAGCGCTCTACGCTGACGACACGGCGTTTTTCGCCTTCTCGCTAACACCAGACCATGCAGCCATCAAAATTCAAAGGACGCTGGATCTCCTCCCCGACTGGCTGAGCAAGTGGAGACTGTCTGTTAACGCAGGCAAGTCCCAAGCGCTCGCCGTCACTAGGAGATCAGGCCATCCGGCGCCTTTGAAGATCGGAGATGTGGAGATACCTTGGATAGGACTGCCAAATACCTAGGTGTCCTCATCGATCGACGTCTCTCCATGGCAGCCCAGTGCCAAGCAGCGGTAGCAGGAGCCAAGGCAGCAGTAGCCCAGCTGTACCCGGCATACTCGTCACCGCAGATCCCTCTTAATATGCGCATAGCGCTGTACAAAACGTATGTTCGCAGCCGCCTCACGTACGCAGCCCCAGCGTGGCATCATTTACTCTCTGAAGCGGAAGCTACAGAGAGTACAGAACAAGGTGCTACGCGGAATCGCCGGAGCGCCGTGGTACGTGAGGAACGAGACCATTTCGAGAGATCTGCGCGTAGAGAGTATTGAGGCGTTCGTCGCGCGACTCTCCAAAAACCTTTTCCCGCGAGCGGACGCCTCGCGCCTGTCCGAGCTGGCTGACCTGGCGCCGTGGCATGCACGGCCGCCGGACAGACACCGACTCCCCCGAGACGCTGTCCCTGAGGACATCGCGCATGTTCCGCCCCCCAGCCATTAAAGAGGAGGAGATTGTACCGCGGCACCCAGCCGCGGTGCCCACTATCACCGTGGGATCGTTCTCCCCCCTCCTATCCCTGCGCCGGCAATTTACATGCCGGCGTATTTTTCTATTTCCGCCTGGGGCCTGACGGCCGCGACTGCCCTATTGTCGTAACCGCCGACCCCACGGCGCAACTTCGTCCCGTCCGCCGTAAATAAAAAAGGCCGGGGTTCGGAAGCTTTTCCTTTACCTACAAAATTTCCCAGGTCGCTTAGATTCGCAGGCGTGGTAGCATGGTGTGTGCGGGAGTGGACCCATACACGTTCCCTTGGTCCCGGCCGGGGCCCGCATGCACCATTTGGATAACCCGCTGCGTCTGATGTTCGATTGTGGCCTGGTCAGGCGTGGTATGGTCTGTTGCTCTTGATTTTCCCCGCGTTCTGTCGCGGGGGTTTTCCGTAAAACGGTATATAAAAAATGGTATTTTCCCATGCAGAGGGGTATAGCCCCTGGACATGGTTTCCCACCCGGGGCCCCTTCGCGGGCCTTGGCGTGTAGGAAGTTACGACGAAGTTTCTGGTTCTGTTAAACTTTCAGTATTTACTTTCGGTATTTACAGACACTTTTAGATAACTTTTCGCATTCATTTTCAAGCTCAACTGCTATTTTAAACACATTAAATATCAAAAACTGCTAGCTCGCTTACAAAAACAACCACAAACAAAACAACGCGTGACAAGTGACAATGAATTAACATTTAAAACGTCAAGTCTTCAACCAATCAGAGAAGATGTTGTTGTGAGGCGCTTAAAGCGACCAATCAGTGATTTTTATCGATAATAACTAACGATTCGTTTCGCAATCGTACTAAGGCGACTCGTATTTTCGCGAAAACACTACCTTTTGTCAGTAAGATTGAAAAATGTAATCAACATTATCTAATTATCCGTGTTTTCGCGAAAATTCGATTTATCAAATCATCATACGACATATATAATATGGAATCTCGGAATCGGTTCCAACGATTTTCATGAAATTTAGTATATAGGGGGTTTCGGGGGCGATAAATTGATCTAGCTAGGAATCATTTTAGAAAATGTCATTTAATTCGTGTTTTATCAAATACCGAGCAAAGCTCGGTCAAACAGCTAGTATATTTATTTATACAGTAAAGTAAAATGTCGTATTTATTTATACAATTAAAAAATATATGAAGAGCCGAACAGATAACCTCCTTTGGAAGTCCGCTAATTTCTTTTTTCAATTTTTTTTCCAAAGTTGATGGGAATAAAGAACTTTCCTTTTTAAAATTAATTTATGTATGACTCATAATAGAGTTCAATGTGGAAGTAGTGTTGGAAAGTTATTTTTTTTTTAATTTTATTGGCAAATTTATTAGGCACTGGGCATTTCTCATAGAAGCAAAGAAGTCAAAAGTAACTTTTTCAGCGCCATTTTACAGTAATTTTTTTATAAAAGACACCTATACAACTCAAAGTATTATCACTAAGTTTCGTTACAACGTGTTCACTAATTTCTAAAGAGTTAATCTTTGTTTGTTTCAGATATGCTTAAAAAGTGGTGGACCTATTTTTATTAAAATTGCCACAGATAGGTAATAAACCACAAGGAAAGGCCTACGGCATTGATTATGACTATTACTACCGTAGATTTTCTTGAAATTATGAGATTTAGCATAGGCATCATTTTGAGAAAATGTACGGTTCTTGCAGGAACTCTTCTAGGATTGGTATGACGAGCAAACATATAGATTCTACTTAGTAAACTAAAATCTTGTGACTTATGAGTATAGGAAATAAACTATCGTCATAATTCTCATTATTTGAATTCTCTCATACACGCACAATATAGCTGTGCAAATTAAATAATTTGATGCGCTATATTGTACGCTATAACATTTTTATTGGTCGCTATTTCTTTTTTCTCATGACAAACGTGAAAGTATGCAAAGCAATCATTCGGTGATATATATTTTATTATATTTTACTAAGTATATTTTTTTATAAAAATAATATTATTATACACAACGCTATATTTATTTATACTGTGTGCTATGTATGATGTCGATTAAAATATAAGTTGTAGTAAGTACAGTATTGAGTCTGTAATGTGCGAGTACGATATGAGTGTGTGTTAGTGCTAACGCATTTACGTGGTTGTATTGCTATTTGCTAGTGCTAACTGCTAGCACGCCGCTTCTGCTAGCGCACTTATGTGCAAGTCGCGTTGGTTGGCACCAATGCATGCGTTGGAGGGCAACGCAAATAAATTGTATTATGAAATTAATGAGAAGTGCGAGTTTCTCAAACACTGGTTCTTCTCGCCGGGTTAGTTCCCAAGCCGGTTGTAGGCACCATAGTTCCAACGTACAGAAAAGATTTAAATTAAAAAATTAACTCTCATTAAAAAAATGGTTTGATTTGATTTAAACAATGTAAATAACGTATTTTAATTTTATTTATTTAATTTCAACAAACTAGTCATAGGCGATTTAAACTCTACCTTATGATTATTTTGTTTATAAGGCGAATAGATGGTGTAGTGTAATGACGTGAATAATTTATAAGCTTCATGGATTATTTAATGAGGCTCGGAGAGAAGGATTCTCAGGGGAGAGATTGTGAGACTGTGGTTTACAAAGTACGTACATTTCGCGAGGGTTAATTATACGAGGGATGAGGAAGGAAAGAATATACGTATCGGCTGTTATTTTCTTATTTACTTTCTTTGTACTTATTTGACTGTTGTAGGAGAGTTATATTTTTCAAGTATCTTATATCTCTAGCATGCTCTACTTCTTTTAAGAAGTTATTGGATCTTTGAAGCTATCATTTAAGAAGTTATTGGATCAAGTGGATAACTAACATTTTATAACATAAAAGCGTGACTCATTTTTTACCTTATAATTTGAACAAACTGTTATTTACCTACTTTATCAACTAGCTTTTACATAAAATCCACATTTTTTTTATTTTAAATAATTTTTCAGTTTCTGAAGCCTATTTTTTTCTAAAAACATGTCAATGTTCAAATTCTTACTTACTTTTTGGAATTGTCCTGATCGAGCGAGTGACACCTTCATTATTGGGTTTTTAGAAGAAAAAAAAAGCTTATATTTTTGTCCACATTTATATCAGGTGCAATTAGGCAAAGGTTTTTTTGACCTTTTTATGCGTCTCTATTTTCAACGTTCGAATAATCTTTTTTATCTTTCCTCAAAAATGATCAAAGACCATTTTTGAGGAAAGATAAAAAATAGCAATTTCAATAATTTGATCTGTTATAAATTACGATTCGCTCTGTAAATCCGAATCTCCTTTGAATTAAGAAAATGTAAAATCAATCCGGTAATATCCTTTCTGTAATAAAATATTTGAGGGAAATTCACAAGCAATTTCCACGAATTTTACTTTTCAGCCGTCTAGTCTCATTTAAAAGTCAATTTACTACAGAATTTAATGTAATTTGAACTTTATTATGTGATTTCAAAGTTTATTTTTGAAGTGAATGATTAGTAATTGAATTTCCTAAAACCGCATATTTCGAGTTCATCTGGAAGCATAAAAAGTTAATCTATAATTTTGTGGTGTGAAGTCATTGCTTTGAATCTAAAAGTGATAAGGCAGTGGTTCAGCATTTCAGCTAGCCAAAGCCTGCGAGCGACCTATATATTAAGTAGTTCTCAATATAACATCCATGTTAATTCATGAAGCCCTAAGCGGCCGCATCCGGCCGCGATAACAATAGATATGCTATTGTGCCTCGTTATTCCACGATATAGTTATAATTGAAATCTTTATACTATTATTATCATGGATAACGTTACGTTACAAGGTTTGTTCAAATTTTAAGGGAAAATTAAATGTTAGTTTCCCACTTGATCCAATTCAATTATGCAATATATCATACTAGATGACGCCCGCAACTCCGTTGCGCCAAAATTCATTTATCGCGCGAGAACCGTACATTTTTCCGGGATAAAGAGTATCCTATGTCCTTCCTCGGGACTCAAAGTATCTCCATATCGAATTTCAGCAAAATCGGTTCAGCGGTTTGGGCGTGAAGAGGTAACAGACAGACAGACAGACAGACAGACAGACGGACAGACAGACAGACGTACTTTCGCATTTATAATATTAGTATGGATACATTTCTATTGTCTGTATGTCTATTACCTCTTCTAAAATACAATTACATTTCGTATGGAAATTTTAAATCCCGAAAAAGAATAAAGACAGTTTAATTC